>NW_024542721.1:626134-1252268 GCF_018151105.1 Drosophila obscura
GAAATTTGATTTGATATTGAATATAAAAAAAAAAAACAAAAACAATAAAAAAAAAAAAATATATTTAAAGCATCTCAAAAACTAATATGAATGAAAGACAATACTATAAGTAAGTTAGGAAATGACACCAAAAATAAGCCATATATAAATGGCATACTTTTTCATAGAGAAACAGGGATTGTCACCAACATGGGTTTAGTAGACACCAAGACAGTGGATTCCACTGCAAATGTAATTAATAAAGTAGAATCAAAAGAAATTGATTTAGGCTTTACTAATACCCTGTTGATAATAATTGTTGTTATTTTGTGTGCTAACGTCTTTTTCAAAATTTATAAACTGCACAATAAATGCCTTAAAAAGAAATATTTGAGTAAGGCTAATGATTTGGACAAAATATAGAATTTGAAAAGGAAAAATAAAATGACAACTCTAAACGCAATTAGGAATGTTTATAACAGGGACCCAAATTTTAAAAACAGAATTCTACAATTGGTCTCAACGACCCCAAGGAGCATATTAGAGCTCGAATATATGTACATGAGTACATTTCATTTAGAATTTTCGCCGTTAATAGACTGTTCAAAAACACAAAAAGCAATTGTGTTAACTACCATTCCAGGTATCGCGGTAAAATCAGTAATAAAAGAGCATTCCATTCTAGGCAGGGTCATCGACTTCGTAATATTTAAATCTTAAAATCGGGAATTTTGGTTAATGATGTCAGATTGTCTTCCATTTGGAATGAACAACATAGAAACACCACATGGCCTGGCTTACGATCTGCGCTAAAGTCTGTACTCTTAGAGCAGAGTTCGATAAGTCCTATAAATGCTTAACGCAAAACAGACCTACTCAAAATAGTACGGTCATTAAACATGTAACCAACCTAGTTGAAATCTATAATGAGATCAGAGAGCTTTTTCTAACAAATAAACAAAGACTTGACGATATACAGTGGTTCCAAGCAACAGACGTTTTCAAACGTCTAAGAGAACGATTGGTTACCGTTAAAGAAAAGCTCAATTTGGACATACATATACCAACAATTCTCAACACAGCAGCGACATATATACCAGCTGCAGAATCGGGATCAAGGCCAATAAGCCCCAGGCCCCCGAATATCAAAAATATTAGCATAATATCGGAAGACGATTCTCGATCAAATCGATCGAACCTTCCAATAAACGACGACACTTCGTCAACTAGTGCAGCACCTAGCAACCAACATATCAGAATGGCAGAAGACCCAGTTGCCCAACGGGCATATATTAAAGACATTTCACACGCTATCCCTGAATTCAATGGACAAAAGATCCATATGCAGAGATTCATTACTGCCATTAACTTAGTCAATTTGACAAAAGGGCCTTATGAATCTCTAGCTGTCGAAGTGATAAAATCCAAAATAATCGGATCTACACTATACAAAGTCCAGGATGAAACGACCATCCAGTCGATCATTCAAAAATTGAAAACTACAATTGTCGGTGAAACATCTGACGTAGTTAAGGCAAAAATGGCAAAAATATGCCAAAAAGGCAAAACAGCCACAGAATTTACAAAAGAAATAGACGAGATGAGAAAACTCCTAGAAGCATCATACATCGATGAGGGTCTGCCAGCTGAGCACGCTGATAAATTCAGCAGCAAAGAAGCCATTAGCACAATGGTTAAAAATTGTGAGCATGGCAGACTTAAGACCATTCTAGAAGCAGGCACATTCCCTACAATGAATGATGCCATAACAAAATATATCCAATGTTCCACTGACATGACTGGTAATGCAAATTCCATATTGTATACCAGACGAGGTCAGGCATACCGCGGTAGTACCTATAGAGGTAACTATCGTGGTAGAGGAAATGGCCGTGGTTATAACAACATCAACAGTTATAACAATAATCAGCATTCAAATAACTATAGAGGTCGTGGTGGTTATAGAGGAAATAACCGTGGAAACGGAAACACCTATAACAACCAATACGACAATAATAGAGGTACACGACAAAACAATGTCCGTGTTACCCAGACGGCTTCGGGAAACTCCCAAACTCCTTTAGATACTCCAAACCATTAAAAGCAAAAGTTCAAACCATCAATCTCAATCTTAACATTTTCGTGTCATTTAACAATGCCAATACAGGAAAACATCTAACATTCCTAGTAGATACAGGAGCGAACATATCGCTAGTAAAAGAAACTTCAGATGTCTTCAACGACATACAAATAAACAATAAAATAGACATTCAAGGTATAGGTGAAGGTATTATAAAATCCCTAGGCCTTGCACCAATAGAGCTACAGACAGATAAATACATAATTCCTCACAATTTCCATTTAGTAAACAAAAATTTCGCAATCCCATGTGATGGAATAATAGGGATTGATTTTATAAAAGCATTAAATTGTCAAATTGATCTAAAACCTTCAGAAGACTGGTTTATAATACGACCAAACAATATAAACATTCACATTTATGTTCCAATAACATACAGTTCTGGTAACAATACAATACTTCTACCAGCAAGATCACAAGTTATTCGAAAAATAGAACTAACTTCAAGTGAAGATAATGTTCTAATTCCAAACCAGGAAATCCAAACTGGTATTTTTGTTGCAAACACAGTTGCAACCACGCAAAATGCGTTTGTCCGATTACTGAATACGACCAGTACCGACCAATTAATTAATATAAATAATTTAAAATATGAACCACTTTCGAATTACAATGTAGTTCAAACAACTTCTAAAATCAGGGAACAAACTGTCCTAGCTCAGCTCAAAAAGAATTTTCCAGCTCCATTCAAACAACCATTAACGGAATTATGTTCCAAATATAGTGACATATTCGGGCTTGACACCGAATCAATAACAACAAATAATTTTTATAAACAAAAATTGAGATTGAAGGATGACGAACCAGTATACATCAAAAACTATCGAAGCCCGCATAGCCAAGTTACAGAGATCCAGAAGCAAGTAGGAAAATTAATAGACGACAAAATAGTCGAACCGTCCGTATCAGAATATAACAGCCCACTATTACTTGTACCAAAGAAAGCCCTTCCGGGCACTGAACAAAAGAAATGGCGATTAGTAGTTGACTATCGTCAAATAAATAAGAAGCTCTTGTCAGATAAATTCCCACTACCTAGAATTGATGACATTTTGGATCAACTAGGTAGAGCAAAATATTTCTCATGCCTTGACTTAATGTCAGGTTTTCATCAAATTGAACTAGAAGAAAGTTCACGTAATATAACGTCTTTTTCAACGAGCAATGGCTCATATCGCTTCACGCGATTACCATTTGGTTTAAAAATAGCGCCAAATTCATTTCAGAGAATGATGACTATTGCATTCTCTGGACTTGAAGCTTCGCAAGCATTCCTATATATGGACGATCTTATAGTCATTGGTTGTTCCGAAAAACATATGCTCAAAAACTTACAAGATATTTTTGAGGTATGTAGGAAACACAACCTAAAATTACATCCACAAAAATGTTCATTTTTCATGCATGAAGTGACCTTTCTCGGCCATAAATGCACTGATAAAGGAATCTTGCCAGATGACAAGAAATATGACGTCATCAAAAATTATCCAGTCCCGCACGACGCGGACAGCGCTAGAAGATTCGTTGCATTCTGCAATTATTACAGACGTTTTATTAGAAACTTCGCCGACTATTCCCGGCACATAACCAGATTATGTAAAAAGAATGTTCCATTTGAGTGGTCAGATGAATGCCAAAATGCATTTTTACACTTAAAAGATCAACTCATCAAACCAACTTTGTTACAATACCCAGACTTCACAAAAGAATTTTGTATAATAACGGATGCAAGTAAGCAAGCGTGTGGAGCGGTTTTAACTCAAAACCATAAAGATCTCCAACTCCCTATTGCATACGCGTCCAGATCATTCACCAAGGGCGAAAGTAACAAAAGTACAACAGAACAAGAATTAGCAGCAATTCATTGGGCAATTACTCATTTTCGACCATATATTTATGGAAAACACTTTACAGTGAAAACGGACCACAGACCACTAACATACTTATTTTCAATGGTCAATCCTAGCTCAAAACTTACACGCATGCGGCTCGAATTAGAGGAATATGACTTCACAGTCGAGTATCTAAAGGGAAAAGATAATTATGTAGCAGATGCGTTATCAAGAATAACCATTAAAGACCTAAAGAATATACAGACAACCAATACAGTACTAAAAGTCACTACAAGATATCAAAGTAGACAAAAAACCTGCGCAGGTTCAAACACAGAATTGCAAAAGCAATCGATCTCTTCAAAGCCCAATATATACAACGTCATACAAAATGATGATGTTAAAAAAGTAGTGACCTTACATTTATCTTCGACTAAGTGTTTCTTTAAACATGGGAAAAAGATATTTGTAAGAATTAAAGTTAGCGACCTTTATACTAATGGAACCTTCGACTTAGGTCAATTTTTCCAAAGGCTTGAAAAAGAAGCCGGTATAAATAACGTCAGCCAACTTAAAATGGCACCGAGCGAAGAAATCTTTGAGAACATTTCAATAGATTCTTTTAAGAACAAGGGCAATAAAATATTAAAGAATTTAAGAGTAGCGCTACTCAAGCCGGTGACCACAATAAAAGAAAATAAAGAAAAAGAAGAGATACTGTCTACATTCCATGATGATCCAATTCAAGGAGGTCACACAGGTATAGCTAAAACATTAGCGAAAATAAGAAGGCATTATTATTGGAAAAACATGACACGTCAAATTACAAATTATGTGAGAAAGTGTCCCAAATGCCAAAAGTCCAAAACAACCAAACATACCAAGACCCCTTGACTATAACTGAAACACCACAAATGGCGTTTGATAGGGTAATTGTGGATACGATCGGTCCACTTCCTAAATCAGAACAAGGAAACGAATATGCAGTCACTTTAATCTGTGATTTGACAAAATACCTTGTAGCCATACCAATCAATAACAAAAGTGCAAAAACAGTAGCTAAAGCTATATTTGAAGATTTTATTCTAAAGTACGGTCCAATGAAGACGTTCATTACGGACATGGGAACGGAATACAAAAATTCAATAATTGAAGATTTATGTAAAAACTTAAATATTCAAAATATAACATCCACAGCACATCATCACCAGACTGTAGGAACCGTGGAGCGAAGCCACAGAACTTTTAATGAGTTCATACGCTCATACATCTCAACTGACAAAACAGATTGGGATGTATGGCTACAATACTTCGTATATTGCTTCAACACAACCCCCTCTATGGCACATGATTATTGTCCATATGAATTAGTTTTCGGTAAGACTTCGAACTTACCAATACATTTTAATAGCATAGATAGAATAGATCCTCTCTATAATATAGATGATTACGCTAAAGAATCAAAATTTAGACTAGAACAAGCTTTTAAAAGAGCAAGATTAATGATAGAATCTAATAAACAGAAACAAAAAATTAATTACGATAAAAACTGTTTGGATTTCAAATTAAAAATAGGAGATCAGGTTTTATTGAAAAATGAAACAGGTCATAAGTTAGATTTTAAATATACTGGACCATATAAGGTAGATAGTATAGGAGAAAAGGATAATATAACAATTTCAAATATAAAAGACAAAAAACAAAAAGTACATAAGGATAGACTAAAACTTTTTTACTCATAGATAGAATTAGTATGGCCATACATAAGTATATCTATAGGAATATATCAAATCTTTTTAATTTTTTTAAAAAAAAAAAAAAAAATTTATTTTGAACTATGGGATATATATGTATTAGTATTAAATTCATTTAATTAAAAAAAAAAAAATTTTTCTTTTTCTAAAAATTTTCTAAATAACTATCATAATAAAATTATAAAATAACTTCATAAATATTACGTTATTTTTCAAAAGGAGGGAGATGTAGTATGCACACATAGCCAATACCCACTGTACCAAGTGTACTTAGGGGAACACACTGTAACACTTTGTTGCAGTGTTTATGTAATTAAAAGTCCCAGACATAACTTGAGCTATCGTATTACGATCGCCCAAGAATGTCTCGAGCGACATAAGTGCAGCGTCAACATATTCCCATGACTTGACGGCACATGCATACACACATACATATACATTTTCCCTCGCGCCCTCGCTGTCAGCAGCGCTGGGCATATACACATATATATATACATTAAATACATAAATGCTGCCGCTCCGCTGCCGGCGTTCCTGGCAGCGCAGCTACGCTGGCCCTCAGCCAAGTAGAATTTAAGAAACATACAAAAGATCATTCAATAAAATTATATCAGAAATGACGGATGTCTTTTCTTTAAAATCCCTATCTCTGGAGGTTATATTTACACTACCCTCCATCCGAACTGAATCTTGAGCCTCCTTAAAGGAGCTCCAGAGGGCTGTCCACAAATGACTCACGACCCTTCACCGCTCCCAGTTCTCCACAGGCAGTTGCTTTGCAGACGTCGTTCTAGCTTATCTCATTTCCGCGAAGTTGCCAAATTCGACCGTGGAGCTTTGGGAACAATCGGTACCGAACATATCTCTTTTAAAGAGAATCACCCAGTCCGATCATGACCTCACTTTCTTCAAGTCACCGCTGACGCTCGTTCCAGCTACATTAAGTAAAGACATTATGTTGCTTCGAAAAAGGCCATCGGCTTGGAGAATGTCAAATCACAGACAATTGCACCATTTGTGGATGCCGTACCCAAATTCCACAGCTTGGCCAGACGTAAACCGACAAGTACCTGCACACCAAATTCAAGTCCTTTGGAACCTCAGCCTTACGTTCAGACGTATTTCGTCTCCGGCACTAGTTCTGTCCTACTGGCACGGCAATGATTAGTATTTGCCACCTGAGGACAACTTTTCGACTCGGGCTCCGAGGTTACCTTGACTTCGGAACGTCTGTTAAACCACTAACCATACAGCATATAGGTGTGCCAGTTCATACAACAAAAGGGGCGCAAGCTGAGTGTTCTGTCCCGGCTCCCAGCGCTTCGGCTCTGTGAGGCTGAGACACTCGGGTCGGGAGCCAGGCCATTCGGGTCGGGAGCTGGGCCGTTCGGGTCGGGAGCTGGGCCGTTCGGCATGTATGACTCATGTCGGGAAGCGAAAGCAAGCTGAGAATTGCAAATGTATGTGTGTAAACAGACACGACAAAATTTTGTATCAATTCTTATTTTCCGAAACCGTTTTGAGTTTGTTTTGAGTTTCGTTTCCAGGTTACGTAAATGTGTGTGTGCCATGTATTCACACATACTGTGCTTGTGTGTGGGCTCTACAATTGTTGGCCGCTTGAATTGGTTTTTCGTTTTGTTTTGAGGGCTGATGTGATGTAGCGACCTATTCAGGGCCGGATCAACCCTCAACCGGGCCCTGGGCAACCATCAATCTGGGGCCCTCCTTTATTTTGTATTTTTCTCAGTGGCCATTATATTTTGTATTCATTATTTGGAGTTTTGTTTTTTCAACAAAATTTTTCTGTTATTTCTAGGAGGGCCCTAGGCAACTGCTAATCCGGTCTTGGACCTATTCCCGTCGTAAGATTTCATATTTTCTTGGTGTGTTCTGTCGCTCGTCTCGACGCGGGTCGGGTCGAGGCATTGACGAAGCCGAAAGCATAGGCAAAGGCAAGCCGAAAGGAGAATGGAAGAAATACCCCGCGCGCCCGACGCAACAACAGCTTTTCAAAACAAAACGAAAAAATATTTTATGAACGGCTTCGTCAATGCCTCGACCCGACCCGATGTGCCAGTTCATACAACAAAAGGGGCGCAAGCTGAGTGTTCTGTCCCGGCTCCCAGCGCTTCGGCTCTGTGAGGCTGAGACACTCGGGTCGGGAGCTGGGCCGTTCGGGTCGGGAGCTGGGCCATTCGGCATGTATGACTCATGTCGGGAAGCGAAAGCAAGCTGAGAATTGCAAATGTATGTGTGTAAACAGACACGACAAAATTTTGTATCAATTCTTATTTTCCGAAAACGTTTTGAGTTTCGTTTCCAGGTTACGTAAATGTGTGTGTGCCATGTATTCACACATACTGTGCTTGTGTGCGGGCTCTACAATTGTTGGCCGCTTGAATTGGTTTTTCGTTTTGTTTTGAGGGCTGATGTGATGATGTAGCGACCAATTCAGGGCCGGATCAACCCTCAACCGGGCCCTGGGCAACCATCAATCTGGGGCCCTCCATTTTTTCACGCCAGTTCCTTCTTTTTTCATTTGAAATAAAAACTTATAAATTTAATGTTTGCTTTATTAATTTGTATTTTTATCAGTGGCTATTATATTTTTTATTCATTATTTGGAGTTTTGTTTTTTCAACAACATTTTTCTGTTATTTCTAGGAGGGCCCTAGGCAACTGCTAATCCGGCCCTGGACCTATTCCCGTCGTAAGACTTCATATTTTCTTGGTGTGTTCTGTCGCTCGACTCGACGCGGGTCGGGTCGAGGCATTGACGAAGCCGTTCATAAAATATTTTTTCGTTTTGTTTTGAAAAGCTGATGTTGCGACGGGCGCGCGGGGTATTTCTTCCATTCTCTTTTAGGCTAGCTGCCTCTGCTTTCGGCTCGACCCGCGTCGAGTCGAGTCGAGCGACAGAACACACCAAGAAAATATGAAGTCTTACGACGGGAATAGGTCCAGGGCCGGATTAGCAGTTGCCTAGGGCCCTCCTAGAAATAACAGAAAAATGTTGTTGAAAAAACAAAACTCCAAATAATGAATAAAAAATATAATAGCCACTGATAAAAATACAAATTAATAAAGCAAACATTAAATTTATAAGTTTTTATTTCAAATGAAAAAAGAAGGAACTGGCGTGAAAAAATGGAGGGCCCCAGATTGATGGTTGCCCACCCGGTGAGGGTTGATCCGGCCCTGAATTGGTCGCTACATCATCACATCAGCCCTCAAAACAAAACGAAAAACCAATTCAAGCGGCCAACAATTGTAGAGCCCGCACACAAGCACAGTATGTGTGAATACATGGCACACACACATTTACGTAACCTGGAAACGAAACTCAAAACGTTTTCGGAAAATAAGAATTGATACAAAATTTTGTCGTGTCTGTTTACACACATACATTTGCAATTCTCAGCTTGCTTTCGCTTCCCGACATGAGTCATACATGCCGAATGCTCCCGACCCGAACGGCCCAGCTCCCGACCCGAGTGTCTCAGCCTCACAGAGCCGAAGCGCTGGGAGCCGGGACAGAAACACTCAGCTGGCGCCCCTTTTGTTGTATGAACTGGCACATCGGGTCGGGTCGAGGCATTGACGAAGCCGTTCATAAAATATTTTTTCGTTTTGTTTTGAAAAGCTGTTGTTGCGTCGGGCGCGCGGGGTATTTCTTCCATTCTCCTTTCGGCTTGCCTTTGCCTATGCTTTCGGCTTCGTCAATGCCTCGACCCGACCCGCGTCGAGACGAGCGACAGAACACACCAAGAAAATATGAAATCTTACGACGGGAATAGGTCCAAGACCGGATTAGCAGTTGCCTAGGGCCCTCCTAGAAATAACAGAAAAATTTTGTTGAAAAAACAAAACTCCAAATAATGAATACAAAATATAATGGCCACTGAGAAAAATACAAAATAAAGGAGGGCCCCAGATTGATGGTTGCCCAGGGCCCGGTTGAGGGTTGATCCGGCCCTGAATAGGTCGCTACATCACATCAGCCCTCAAAACAAAACGAAAAACCAATTCAAGCGGCCAACAATTGTAGAGCCCACACACAAGCACAGTATGTGTGAATACATGGCACACACACATTTACGTAACCTGGAAACGAAACTCAAAACAAACTCAAAACGGTTTCGGAAAATAAGAATTGATACAAAATTTTGTCGTGTCTGTTTACACACATACATTTGCAATTCTCAGCTTGCTTTCGCTTCCCGACATGAGTCATACATGCCGAACGGCCCAGCTCCCGACCCGAATGGCCTGGCTCCCGACCCGAGTGTCTCAGCCTCACAGAGCCGAAGCGCTGGGAGCCGGGACAGAACACTCAGCTTGCGCCCCTTTCGATGTATGAACTGGCACATCTATATACTGTATGGTTAGTGGCTGTACTCATCTGGAGAAATCTGCACGGGATGGATTCCCCGTACTCCAAACAACACCAATACCTTATTTTTATAAACAACATAAAATTAAGTGGTCAACTTTATTTGAAACTGAAAGAGGCTGATAAAGTTTTATTATTACACACAACCTTCTAAGGGCCAAAAATTTATAAAAACCTTTTAAAACGGGTGTTCATCTTTATTGAGAACATTTTTATTGACAATAAATATATTTTAATTTTTATATTCTTGTTCTTTTACTATTGGGCTAAGAATATACGAGACAACTTCCTGAAACGATGTGCGGTGCATAAACCTGTTGATTAAGTTCAGTGACGCAACACTTACGAGAATACCCTATTTGATATGTACATCAAAGTGTTCTCTCAGCTTAAAATAAAGAGCAAACCAGCTCAATTGAACATCAACATTTTAAAGAACCACTGGAATGAACTGTTTTTACTTAAATGAACGTGTAACAATGAAAAATTGAGGAATAGTGTTATTCATTTTATAATTTATTTTAAAGTTATCGTTTTTAATCTCTAAATAAGAGAAATCGTATGAAAGTTTATTTAAGAAGTGCATATACATATAAATATTTAATTATGTATAATGTACCAAACAAATTTCATCAAGTTTGTCGATTGTGTCTCACATTGGTTAATGAGTGCGATATTTCGGAACTACAAATTTATAATATCCCGATACGAAACGATAAAAAGAACAAATTCGACCACCATAAAAACGAAGAGATAAATGAACAAAAAAAGTCTTATAAATGTTTCTGCAATGCTCTAAGCCCAAATGCATGCCGCTGCATAGATGATAACCTGCTATCAGTGGCTTTGACCAATAATGAAACGGGTCCAAGTAAACCTCTTCATAAAACACAATACACACCGAGTGTGCCTTACTCTAACAAAAAAACCACATTGTGCAGCAGTGAACAATATGCTACGCTTTTGGTACCCGAAATTTCCGGTAGTTCAGTATTGAAAAATCAGCCCTCAAAGCAAATCAAACTGCATCAGGAAAAAATAGAACAAACAAAAACAAACTCGGAAATTCAGATGGAGCGACGTTTACTTCATCAAGATGATTTAGTTACCGATAAATTAAAATCAAATTTATGCCAATCACTTCATACAATTAATAACTACCGCCAAGAGCACAGAGATGACTCATCCTCACATATTACATTTCAGATAATCAACTGTCTCTCTATAAAGGTAAGCAGATTTCAATTCCGCACAAATACAAATATATGTACATTAATCCCGTACTCATATGTACATGCAAGCGGTTAAAAATCTGCCGTGGTATGTGGGAATCGTAAGAATTATATTAATATGTGTTCGAATTGTGTGTGTGTGTTATTTTTGTGATTACGACATCACAAATCATAATCAGACATGACGGATTCTATGCAGCATTAACAATTTCATTGACAGTATCATATGTACATAGATACATGTATACATATGTACTTAAATATTGATATACTCCTCTAATTTTGGTCAGGTGTTTGTAATGCACAGAAGGGTGCTATATAGTATGTATAAATATGTGTATTCATAAATATTAGTCTATTTCTCTTTTCGTATTTTCCTTTAAAACTGGTTTTTCAATTTTGAAGCTATCTTAAATAAACATCCCCATAATACTTATTTCTATAAATATGTATATGTGTTTCATAAGTATATGTTACCATACAAGATAAAACATTGATCTGTATCTTCTTGTCACTCGATTCCTGATAATTTGTATATGTTTTATATTAAAGTTGGGCAGAAGTTTTTAATCCACATAGGAAACCATCTTCGACCCCGTAAACTATAAATATGTATAATTTTGATGATCGATTCCACAGTGATTCCTTGGTTCATCTACCGTAGTGCTGATCGCGTCCGTGCGAAGAGATGACAAAGACAAATGAAGATATACAGTGAATGTTATTTCTAAATAGGGATTAGTTAGCTCTCACTGCATTCGGTGGTGTTTTCGCTATGTCGCTTCATCTCTGCTCCGAATGTGATTCGGACGTCGCTACCGCTCAGCTTCGTTGCTTCATTTTCATCTATATGCCGCCGTGCGTTTTCTTTCTTCTGCGAAGCTGGTCAAGCGAGATGCCGATCTATCTGCGTTGAAGTTCGTTAACTCAAACGTGGAGTCTCTGAAGCCCTATTCTCTACGGTCTTTGATGACAAGTTCATGCCTGTATCGGTATGGGCCGATACGCATGGGCCATGCCCCTGTTTCCCATTGAGAACTGCCTGGTCCTGCTCTGGATCTTCCTTCCGTGGCCGCTGACCGGACGGCACTGCCACTTTTTGGGACTGTGTCGATGGACGTTGCTAAATCCATACGCATATATTTTGAAAATATACCTGATAACTCAGCCTGTCTATTTGGCTAACTCTACGTGCAATTTGACGACACTGCCATTTTGATCAACTCAAATTTCTTCGACAATGAGTACTTCGATCCCAACTTTTTCCAGGTGTTTCGTAAGGACAGAGAGTAGTCAAAAAACGAAGCGCTGCAGAGGAGGTAGGGTCGTTGTCGTATTTCTGCGCGAGGTATATTCCACCGAATAATGGGTATAAAAGCAAGTTGTACCTGCTGCACGAAATCCTTTTTGTAGACGAATGGTTCAATTGCTTAATCCAAGTAAATAATGTTAAATTAAATAAGGTAAATATTCGGGATGATAAGTAAACATTAACTAGGCATCAACCGTAGCTCAACCGTTTATGCATAGCGATACCTTAAACAAGTGTTCCGCAAACTTTTTGTGTTTAAAGTACACCTATCAAATCAAGATATTTTAGAGGTACATAAAAAAGATATTTATTTTAAATACTAGATACTAGTTGCATGGATAACAAGTGAGTTGAATAATACGTTCAATGTAAATTATTTTTGCAATAATTGGAGGGTATAAAATACCAAATATTCCATTCCCGTTTGCGTCATCTTCAGTTGATAGACTTTAATTCCGTCTCCCGCTACGCATATGGATGCTTCGTGTTTTTCTCTATTTATTCTTAGTCGCGGCATCTATATTAATCTGTATACATACATTAATGATGATAGTACTCGGACAAAACCATTTCTGCATTCCATTAGTGCAGCACAATCCAAGCGTTTCTCGAGAAAACTTCAATGCCCCATTGCGCTCACAAACTTTCGTGACACATCAACGCAGCGCTCTTGTCGTGCAATTTTTTGTTCTTCATCAGAAAATTGATTCGCACTATTCCGTAGCCTAATTGCTTCCCGGCTCCGTGGTTAAAAGATTATATATTCTTAGTCGTGGCTTCTATATTAATCTGTTTACATATATTAATGATGATAATACTCACAAACAACAATTTCCAAAACAAATCACAGGCACTTTTAAAGTATTTTTTGTTTCTTTTCGACAATTAGCTAAATCGGTCTTAACATATTTATTTCGTCTTTACTCTATAAAAAGTGCTGCATACGCATACAGTGACACGTTTTAAAGTGCGCGTGTGTGTGTAGCAAAAACCCGAAGATGCCTGCGACCGAAAACGTTTTATGTTTTAAACTGCGACAAACGATTTGCAATAAAAGTTGCAATTATTTCGTGCTGATACTTTTGTGGGAAATAAAAATTGAAATAAAATAATAACTGGCAAATTAATAACATATGAAGCATTGCGCATCGCTATCCGTATTTTGGATGAAGAAAAAGTGTTGTTTCCAATATTCATTAAACATGTTTTCTCTCAGTGTCGCAACAAAAAGTTGCGCAGCGTGATCTTGCATTTGTCGACGGCTGATTCTCGGTTTTCGTTCTCTCTTTGTAGAAAAAGAGAGAAAACAAGAGCCCAAGCATGATGCAATTATATAAGGTGGTCTCGTCGGCTGCCGAATCGTTCGGGTTTGAGGACCTTAACGTTCAGTGCGCGCTCGCTTGTTGTAGTGAAAGGTTGGGTATGGACAAATTTTTGCGGAAACCTTAACCCTTGTGAAAAAAAAATGACATATTGCCGCAAGCACGTGCTCGGTGTAAAATTGATAAAGGCACCAAAATGTGTTGTGAGAAGAGAATTGTGGGAGAAATCTCTAGGCTGCAGCCTGGGAGAGAACTCCAAAATTTGCGAAAGCCTTTTTAAAGCTTCGGAGTGGAAGCTCCAAAAAAAGGCCAAGTCTTTAAAAGAAGGCGCCTGAATGATGATGCTGTTCCGGAAAGAGACCCAGAGCTCTATTTTATTTTAAGATTATAATTTATTTTAAAATTAAGAGTCTCAACAAACAAATATCTATTCAAAAACAAAAACAACGCTTAATTTCCAATTCAAAACTATTAAAAATTAAATTATAAAAAACAACAATCAACAAACAATCAACTCCTTTTATTATAACCGGCCACTTTAAACCCCATGGACCATCAGAGGGTTAATCCACACGCTCTATTGTTGTTTTACTCACACTTACTGCGCTGAGCCCTTTCACTCGCACTTATTGTAAGTATTGTTAAGGGCCTGCTGCTGCCGACGAGACCACCTTATATAATTGCATCATGCATGAGCCCAAGTCTCATTGCCGAAGCCACACGAAGTCTTGCTGCTTTTTGATACTGTACGTGTACCGACAGCGCAGCTGCAGCGCCTTTTCCTATACTCATTAGATAGGGCCGTTCCGAGCCCTGCTCTAAAA
Organism: Drosophila obscura; assembly: GCF_018151105.1. Classification (NCBI taxonomy): domain Eukaryota; kingdom Metazoa; phylum Arthropoda; class Insecta; order Diptera; family Drosophilidae; genus Drosophila; species Drosophila obscura. The sequence goes on from NW_024542721.1 coordinate 640,926, forward strand.
CGACAGAAGTTATTTTTTGATTTATCAGGGGTGCCACAGAAAGATTTTTAGTATTAATTATATTGAAAGCATTCTGTTTTTTTAAATTAAGCATTACATAAAATAGCTCGTTGTGAACAAATTTGTAGTCATTTGTAGCTCTACCAGGTGGCATCGCTTCAAAATTCTAAAACAGAGCTAAAAAACCATTTCTACACACTAATGCCATTGCATGTATGTCAAAAACCCCTGTTCGGCTAAGTGCAGACCCATGGCATCACAAAGAGAAGCATAGCGATCATTATACCGAAAACTGTTAATTGTAATGAATCAAATTAGCAGTAGTTTGAGAAGACAATCACAAAAACCACATACGTATCGGCTGAACGTGAAAACGAGTCGGATGCGCATCTGAGAAGCCTTCGCTGCAAGGTTTATATTCTAATATGTTGCCCCCGTAGCTCTTCGATGGCCAACAGTCTCGGTAAAAGCATTTTTTCTTTAAGTTTACCGTAAAATTCATGTCTGTTTTTTTAACAGCTGATTCCTGCCATGCACGAAGAGTTGCCAGAACACTTCTAGAGTTCCGAGTACATTGTTTTGTTTGATTCGCACGATATATGATGTTTTTTTTCTTTGACATTATAATAGGCTGTTTACATTGGGGCTGCGTCCTGCTTCTGTGCGTCTTGCCGGAGACGCAGTTTTTTTGTACATAGGTTAAGCATAGGGCCCTAGTGGTTGCAAAAAGTTGCGTCGGTCTCTGATTCATATGTGTCTGTTCGATATATTCGATTGTTTATGCGCTTAAGAGCACATTTTTGCACTTTTCTGCCTATCAGCGCAACTATCACCACTAATAACAACAAAAACTTGTAGATCAAAAATCAAATTTTGGCGCTAAAATTGTATGATTGTGCTAAAAGGTGAAAATATACATAAAATCATTAAATAAAATACTTGCAACTGATTGTATTATTATCATACGACATTTTTGTGACCCCCGGATGACATTAAGGCACTGATGGAGACGAACTTTGAGGATTTTCATAATTTGAAGAAGAACTCGCACAAACTCTACAAAGAAATGTCTGAAAATAATAAATAAATATGAGAATGAATTGTCTTTCGTCCATTTTCCTGTCGTCTTGCATAATTCTGTTGATTTTCCAAAATTTTTTTTTCTTTCCTTGTCATCAAGCACCCAAATCAAAATTCAAGACGAACGTCTGCCAATGTAGACGCCTTTTCTTCTTCATTTCGTCTATTCCGATATCCATAACAGACGCGCCCGGTGTAAAACTGCTATAAAAGTACAGCTTTGAAAAATCAAATATTTTATATCATAAAAGAAAAAAATGAAAAACCAATTGTTTCGATATGATAAATTAGTAAAGTGAACCCTATTCGAATTGAATCTTGAAAGGTGTCAGCCCTATTTTTAGTTCGAATTTGGTTTGTGAAAATGCTAAGAAAAATGAAATCGCCCGGAATTCTGTTGTAACACGGAAATTTTTAAGCGGAAATCCTCTGCGCGGATTCCCATTTCACTCGTGATTTCTGTGGCACCCCTGTATGTAACACTTTCCATTCAAAAAATCAAGCAAACGTTTGATAGCCATGGAAATATATACATATATACAGTCATGTGATTAATAATAAGCACTGTTAATGTATGTTTGTGTGTGTGATTTGGTATGCATACGGTACATAAACCGTTAAAAAATTTTTCGTTGCAACTAGAACTTGAACCAGTTCAACTGGACTGCGGAGAGGGTTTCCTACGTCGAGCAAATGAGGGTCTGAAGACACGGCGACAGCCTCTGTTGATTGCAGTTGTAGAGAATGAGTGAACAGGCAGTGATGGTACTGTTTCTGATACTGATTTTATTCAACAAACTTAAATTCTATTTATAGGTAACAAAAGGTACAGAAAGTGCTGAGTATGGTAAGAATATGGTAAAGGGAATTGGAATTAATATTGAATTAATTTGGATTTAATATGATATTGTGATATTGGGCAATTGTGAAAGTCAGCAATTGCACCAGTGTTTTTGCCCTCTGACGAGCGATCGCATCGTTGGCAGAAATTGCTGCAGAAGCGGTTATTGTTGACTCAGCTACAATGCCTTGTCGTTTGTTATTATGTCTCCCGTTACATGGGTCGACCTGACTTATTCGATAAGTGTATATTATGTAATATTAATTAATGCATAAATATGCGACTGAACATTCTCCCGGCCGTTGAACTGGTATTCAACCATCGCCCAAGTCGACTGAAAAGCGGCGTGGAATGGGGATCTGCTTGGTTGATTGTTGACGGCCTTGGGTTCCATGATTGATACTTCTTCCGGAGAATGAACGCAATAGTCAATAGCATTGATATTGCTAGGGCAGCATAAGTAGTGATTTGATGATGCTGCACTGTGTTGAGATGGTGTGGCAGCCTTTGTTGATTGATTGCCACTAATTGCAGGCGTAAATCTTCCAATTCTTGAAGATAGTCTGATGTCTGGTTCTCCAATTGTACAGTTGCTGGCGAAGGGGGTGTCGTTGGTAAGCGTATGTCCCCAAATCGAGTGTAGGTTGATTTCACTGATTGTTATGCTGAAGGTACTGATGCTTATTTCTGTATTGCGAGCAGTGCATCCAGGTGACAATGAGAGCAAGCCAGTTCCTTCCAGTTGTTTTATTGTTAAACAACTGAAACTCACAGCGATTGTCGACTTTGAAGACTGTTTGATGATCAAAGCAGATGTATTCTGCGTTGAGTAGTTTAAAGCAGCGTCGAAATTCTTCTGGAGTAAATCCCATGAATTGATCTCGGTGAGTGTTTCCAGTGATTATGGTCGTTTTGAGATTGAACAAGCTCCAACTTGTTGAGTCCCAGACCGGAATTGGCATAATACTGAAAACTTCGAGCTGAACTGTTGAAACTAACGGTAGTGTCACCTTGAAAATTACGTGTGTGGCAGTCAGTGTTCCTTCGGCTCGCATGAGCCTGTATAATTGTATCACATTTTGTGTTGTGACAGGCAGCATGTGATTAGCTGGCAAGTGATCCCGAATTTGGTCTAGTTGCTCTCTTAATTGCTCAAGAGATACTAGCGTTGGGCTTATTGTCCGATGGTGAATGCCGATTAATACATCAGATATGTCAGACTGCATACGTTGAAGACTCGTCAGCAGAGTTAGCAACACTAATAATCCTTCGGTCACGTTCGGAGCGGTGGTTTTCCATTTATGCCGAGTTTGTAGTTCGTGGAGGTATTCCGTAGACCATTGTTTCCAAAATGCATGTTTTAAGCGTGAAACCAATTCCCAGCGCTTAACCAGAGTTTTCTCTTGACGATCGGTGTTGACGTCAGGTGCTGCGGTCAAAGGTTCACCGATCAGGAAATGCCCTGGAGTAAGCGCACTTGTATCCGTTGGATCATTTGACATTGGAGTTATGGGTCGGGAGTTGAGAATTTCTTCAATTTCGATTATGACTGTGTTCAGCTCCTCAAACGTCAAGGATGCTGTTTCTGTGGTTGTAATTAACAGCCTTTTCGCTGATTTTACCGCAGCTTCCCAGAGGCCGCCAAACGATGGGGCCCGAGGAGGAATGAATTTAAAATCCACTTGTTTTTTGTTGCAATGATTTGTGATCAGAGCATGTGCCTTTTCGCTAAATATTGCTTCTTTCAATTCCTTTAGCTTGTTATTTGCGCCGACGAAATTTTTTGCGTTGTCGCAATGAATAGTCTGGCACTTCCCACGTCTGCTTAGGAATCGCCGGATTACTGCCAAGAATGCATCTGTGGTTAAGTCACTTACTAACTCCAGATGTACAGCCTTTGTGGAGATTTTTCCTCGGATTTTATGGTGGATCATAATTGGTCCACAGTAGTCAACGCCTGCATTAAGGAATGGGCGTGCTTGCGTGACTCTTTGTGCTGGAAGATTGCCCATGATCTGGTGCATCAGCTTTGGTCTGGCTCTGGTGCATCTAATACAGCTCTGTATGATGCTTCTAGCCATCGTCTTGTTGATAATCCAATATTGTTGTCTTGCGATTGCCCTTAATGCTTGGGCACCGCAATGCAGACTTTTCTCATGAAGCTCTCGCATAATCATTTTGACTATTGGGTCGTTGTACGGTAGCAGGATTGGATGTTTTGCGTTGAACGGAATTTGAGCTTCTTCGAGTCTTCCGCCAACTCGGATGAGCCCAACATCTCCTAGTAAGGGAGATAACGAACTGATCGAACTCTTTTTATGCACTGTTTTATAGCGTTTTAACTGTTTTAAATCCGCTGTGAACTAAACTTGTTGAATCGTTGGTAGGATCATAGTGCGAGCACGCCTTAGTTCTCCTGTGCAAAGTGTCGTTGTAGGTGCTCTATTAGTTTTGTAGCAGAAGCGAAACGAGTTGCTATGTCAGCATGTGTATAACACTTCTCCTAGAGAGCTAGATGCGATTGGCAAGCTGACATGCTTAGCCTTTCGCTCGAGATTGCTGGGCTCAATGATGGGTGGTTTTGTCCATTTATCTCCTGATCCGTGCAAGAAGAATGGTCCGTATAGCCATAGACTATGATCCCTTAGCTTGCTTGCTAGGATTCCTCTTGAAAGGACATCTGCTGCGTTGTTAGCATGACGCCATCGAAATTGGTTACCCAATGCCTGGATTTTGGCGATTCGATTTGCCACGAAGGTGTGGAATGTGGACGCCGATGCGTTAATCCAGGACAGTACAACGGTGGAATCAGTCCAGAAGCTTCCTGATACTGTGTCAAGATTCATATGGAGATTCCTTCTAACTCTTGTCTGGACGTTGATATGCAATGACTGCAGCATCAAGTGGCCCATGCGACACCAAGCCGAAGCCTGTTACGCGCGGAACCCAGGCAGAAACGCAACCCTCCTCCCGCCCAACCGACCGAGGGGCGCTGCCGCATGACGCGCGACGCGTGTTACCGAACCGATCGCGAGCATGCAGGAAAGATAGGTGTTAGACTAAAATTCGAGGAAAATTAGAGCTAAACACAACTCAAAGAGCTAAACATGCAAAGATAGCTAAAAAATATAACTAATTACGGGAAAGGTATGTTAGTATTAGTGATTTAAGTACCCTAAATGGTTCGTGCAAGGAATAATTCGATCTACAAAGCGGAAGGAACAAAGGAATAAAGTTTCTAGTAGATCTAATAGGAATCGTAAAGTTTATGCGGCTCAACAAGTCAGGGCTATCTACGTCACCCTTGATCAGGTTGTGCATAAAAATCCCACCAAGCATTTTTCTACGACTAACTAAGGTCGAAAGAGAGCTCCGAGCTATTACATAGTGAGAAAGAGAAGAGGGAGAACCAACTTCTCGAAATTTTTTATAAAGTCTTGATTTTAAATTTTTTAGACTGGATAACTCTTTGGTAAACCAAGGAGGCTTTCCAGATCTAACCGGACAAGAAAGTGGGACACAAGAATCAAAAAATGTGTCAAGTACATTGTAAAAAATGTTTGTGCCTTTCATAACGTCAGTGCACAAGTACAGAGCAGACCCACAAAAATCCCTAACAAAGTTATTAAGCTTCGTAAACTCGGCTTTACGAAAGCAGCGGACACGTTTAGATAGCCAGATCCAATACAGTAGGCCCAATACCGACCAACAGCCGTCGATAATGTCATGTCGTGACATCGGCACAAGATTATTAGTTAGGGATAGTTAAGGACTTGGGTGCGGACTCGACGGACCCGGACGCTACATACATGTCTACCTGCATACGCTTCGAAGTGACGCATTCGGCTCCCGAATCTGCATCACCAGCAGAGATCTTTGCCCTTGGAGTAGCAAACGTAATCAACCGCGGAGTCGACTTCTTGCGCCTCGGAGACTCAGCCAGCAGCTGTAAACTGATGAACTGAGTTTCTATGGCCCAGAGCCGATCAGCTCTTCGAAGCAACTCTGCGTCTGCCTCATGAACGAACGCATGTCGTTGTGCAGGCCGTTGTTTTGGGAAATGGCATCTCCTACACGACCGAGATCCCTACACATTTTGCGTGGACTACGCTTTCGCAAAGCCAGCAAGGGATATTGGGTTGGTCATGATCGGCTTCTTGCAGGTTTTTTTTGGCACAGACGACAGCAAACTCCATAATGTCTTAATTTTTTTTTATATCGAGAAAAAAAAGTTAAAAACAAATAGCGCAATCAGACCAATGTGTAGAGAAAATGCTTAGAGCGATGCTAAAGCGAAATCGGTAAAAAAAAGATGAGAGAGGAGAGTGGTTGCAGCAACAGCTTATCAGTGAGATCGTTACTGCACAGAAAGTTACGAGAGCGAGAGAGAAAGAACAGCTATTGAGAGTTAGGTGATAAAGAGAGAGTGATAGACGGCAATAACTACGACAAAGAGCGGCTAAATCTAATGAGAGGGGGTACTTACGAAAAGCAACAAAAGAAACACACGACTAACCGACGTACAAAATTAATTAAATAAGTGTTTTTACACAACTATTAGCCATGCACCCGCGGTAAAGATTGATTTTAAGGTAAGTTAGTTAGAGAGTTAATTTAAAGATAAAACACCGGCTGTTTAAGTAAAATAAGAGGAAAATGCGGAGCTAAACACAACTCAAAGAGCTAAACATGCAAAGATAGCTAATAAATTGTACTAATTACAGCAAAGGTATGTTAGTATTAGTGATTTAAGAAGAGGAAGGGAATTACTGGTGGATATTATATGGTAGAGGGAATTGAATTCCGAGCATAGGACCTTAAATGGTTCATGGACGAAATAAGTTGACCTACAAAGGGGAAGGAACAAAGGAATAAAATTTGTAGTAGATCTAATAGGAAACGTGAAGTTTATGCGGCTCAACAAGCAAGGGCTATCTACGTCAACCTTGATCAGGTTGTGCATAAAAAATCACAAGCATTTTTTTTTGACTAACTAAGGTTGGAAGGTTTATTAAAATCAATCTACGAGGGTAAGATGGCAGTCTTACACCTGCATCCCAGTTAAGGCCATGCAGAGCACAAAGTAAATAGTTATTTTGGACTGATTCTATACGGTCCTGGTGTACTTTGTACTGGGGGCACCATACACACAAATCGGCCGAACAAGCGAGATATAGAGAGTCTTCGTTATATACTGGTCGTCGAATTCCTTTGATCACCTCTTTATAAATTCAAGCACTCCCATGGCCTTATTCACCATGGTAGATATGTGTTCAGAAAACTTTAACTTGGGGTCTAGTTCAACGCTAAGATCATCCACCAAGGTAATTCTCTCAAGAGAACCACCGCAGAGGCTATAGGAGCCAAAAGGGGCTGGAGCGATGAAATGTCATTACTTTGAATTGCGAGGCATTTAGGTGTAACATATTTGCACAACACCATGACTGAAAGTTATTGAAGCCGGATTGCTAGCGTGAGTGAAATAAAATATATTTATGCTGGGCACAGAGTTTAACATCATCCACATACATTAGAAGCCGAGAGGTTGCTAATACTGAAGGCAGGTCATTAATAAAGAGTGTGAAAAGTAGGGGGCCTAGATGGCTGCCCTGTGGTACTCCAGAAGTAACCTTAACAGGTGAAGAGAAGGAGTTTTTGAAGAGGACTCTTTGAGACCTAGAACGAAGGTAGCTAGAAATCCATCTCAAAAGATTAGGCGGAAACCCTAAAAGGTCAAGTTTTTGTGCTAAAAGGGAATGGTTTACAGAATCGAATGCTTTACTGAAATCAGTTTAAATGACATCCGTCTGCAAGTTACCTTACCTTGGAAGCCTTTAATGATAAAAGAGGTAAACTGTAATAAATTTGTGGTTGTTGATCGTCGCCTTATAAATTCGTGCTTGGACGGAGATATAAGTGATTTTGCAAATGCAGAGTTAACATTTGTTCAAACATTTTAGGAATAGGGGATAACATAGATGTACCTCTACAATTATTTGCATCAGACTTGCTACCTTTCTTATGGAGCGGAATAATAAAAGATTCCTTCCAGTTGGGGTGGAAGCATGAAGAGCTAATGGATAGGGTGAATAGTTTAAGCAGGGGTCCACACAGAGCGTCGACACAGTACCTGAGTACTCAGCCGGGAACTCCGTCAGGACTTGGTGAAAACACCGGCTTAACTAGTCGAAGATCGTGAAGCAGTGAGCTTTCATTTGACAAGGGGCTGAAAATGCCGTTCGACCTTGGTAAACTGTATGGATACGGCTGATCAGAGTAGCTTTCATGAGAATAGGTTGTTTGGAAGAATTGGCAAAAAGATCGGCAGTTGCCTGATCATTGCTTCCTGACATATTGAGAAATGATAGCGAGGATGGATGTGCGGACGTTCTACGCTTACTATTTACGAAGCTGTAAAACTGTTTGGGGTCCTGTGAAAATCGTATCCTGTATCGGGATAGGTTATTTTTATAGCATTAAGCATTAAGAACGGAGAAATTTGATCGAGCTATTACATATCGAGAGAGAGAAGAGGCAGAACCAACTTCTCGAAATTTTTTATAAAGGCTTGATTTTAAGTTTTTTAGACTGGATAACTCTTTGGTAAACCAAGGAGGCTTCCCAGATCTAACCGGACAAGAAAGTGGGACCAAGAATCAAAAAATGTGTCAAGTACATTGTAAACGAGAAGGAACGTGTGAGTCGCTTCTGGGGACGCGACTCTACTTATACCCGTACTCAGTCAGCATATACATTTTTGAGCATATAATTAATTAGAATTAAAAAAAAAAAAATTACATTTTACATTTTTTTGCTACATCTGTTATCTACATCTACATATACTATTTATATTATACATCTAACATGTATATTCTACATGTACCATTTAGACTCTACATCTCCTCCGCTAGGGGTTGCTCGTGCACTGAACGCGGCAGAGTGTGCGAGCGAGAAGGAAAATGAGTTGCGTTGTTATTTGCCGGAGGGGGTGGGGGAAGCATCTGAAAATTATTCTTCATTCTGGCTATAATTATGATCCGATCTGATTCAGATTCGGCAGTCTGGTAGATATGGATATTCTCTACGATACTGCGTTTTTAGTTTTATCGTATCTTAAAAATTGTGCCTGCCACAGATTTTCGTCCTTTGTGGGGGCGGAAGGGGGCGGGGCGAAATTTTGAAATACACTTGTAGCAGTGTGATATCACATGAGTGTGGAAACCAAATTTGGTTGCCCTAGCTCTTATAGTCTCTGAGATCCAGGCGCTCAACAAGACGGACAGACGGACGGACGGACGGACAGACGAACAGACAGACAGACAGGCTATTGATGCTGATCAAGAATATATATACTTTATGGGGTCGGAAACGTTTCCTTCTCTGCGTTACACACATCCACTTTTACCACAAATCTAATATACCCCTTAACTCTTTTTTGAGTACGGGTATAAAAATGTTTGTGCCTTTCATAACGTCAGTGCACAAGTACAGAGCGGACCAATCAAAATCCCTAATAAGGTTATTAAGCTTCGTAAACTCGGCTTTACGAAAGCAGCGGACACATTCAGATAGCCTACTCATTCGATCCAATATAGTAGGGCCAATATCGAATGACACTTCGAATGTAGGATGGTAGGAGTCTTCAGGTATACTGAGCGGAAGGGCTCGGGTTAACAACGCTATGGTCGGATCCGAGACAAAGCACAGATCAAGCAATCGACCCAAGGAATTTTTCACATGGTTGACTTGAGACAGGGATAGGTCTAGCAAGCCGTCTATAAAGTCATGTCGTGACATGGGCACAAGGTTATTAGACTCGTTTACCGAAGACCAAACAGTACCTGGCAAATTTAAATCACCAAGAACTATCATATGGTCTTTATCTGATAGCGAGGAAGAAACAGTTTTTAAAGCGGACAGGGGATGCTCGTATATTAAGATATCCGAGGAAGGTGAAATATACGAGCAAGTAATGAAAATGGAAAAGCCTGGGAGAATCAGTTTTACGGACAGGAATTCCAGGTCTTGTTGAACCTGGACCATGAAATGTTCCGACGTGAAGTTTGAGTCAACTGCAATAAGGACGCCACCTCCACGTCGAGACGAACGGTCATTTCTAAAAATTGTGTACCGACCTGCCAAAACTTTGGAACTAAGGATGTCCGGCTTTAACCAGGTCTCGGTGAACACAATAACGTGGGACGAGAATGCGAGACTCTCAAGGAAAAGAGTGCTGAGCTTACTACGCAAGCCTCTAGCATTCTGGTAGGTAACTACAAGAGAGGAAGTTAGTTTTTTGGATGGGTGGAAGTAGAGGTGGAAGATGAGGATGGAGATGTAGCACTGCTCTGAATGGTAGGAAGAGCACTGGGGGGCCAATTCTTTTTCTTAGCCTTAAACTCTTTAACCACCAAATGCTCTGGCCAAAACTTGGCGGAACACATGGTTTCAAATTGAGTTGGGGAGACGCTTATCTTGAAGGAAGATATCTCCCTGGCGTAAGAAAAGTTAAATTTTTCCACCTTTAAGCCGACGGCTTTTATTTTGCTTTGTATAAAAGCGGGCACATCATTGGATGTGAGGTCAGGGGCTAGCCGCGAGACAAAAACTTGTCGCTTTGGTGGGACTCCCACCAGTGGTTTTGGCACCACAGGCCTAGTACCTGTGATGTATGTTTGTGTGTGTGATTTAGTATGCATACGGTACATAAACCGTTTAAAAATTTTTCGTTGCAACTAGAACTTGAACCAGTTCAACTGGACTGCGGAGAGGGTTTCCTACGTCGAGCAAATGAGGGTCTGAAGACACGGCGACAGCCTCTGTTGATTGCAGTTGTAGAGAATGAGTGAACAGGCAGTGATGGTACTGTTTCTGATACTGATTTTATTCAACAAACTTAAATTCTATTTATAGGAAACAAAAAGGTACAGAAAGTGCTGAGTATGGTAAGAATATGGTAAAGGGAATTGGAATTAATATTGAATTAATTTGGATTTAATATGATATTGTGTTAGTGGGCAATTGTGAAAGTCAGCAATTGCACCAGTGTTTTTGCCCTCTGAAGAGCGATCGCATCGTTGGCAGAAATTGCTGCAGAAGCGGTTATTGTTGACTCAGCTACAATGCTTTGTCGTTTGTTATTATGTCTCCCGTTACATGGGTCGACCTGACTTATTCGATAAGTGTATATTATTTAATATTAATCAATGCATAAATATGCGACTGAACAAGGACACTTGGCCATGCTTCAGAAAATACTCTATAAAATGTCTATTTTCTGGAATTTTGCGGTGATCTTAATTTTTATTAGTAGATTGATGTTTGCACTCCATAAACAAAAAGTAAAAAACCCAAGTATAATGGTGAAAAAAATAATACAAAATTTTGATCGGTACGTCATCGACTTTTGGCTGTGCGAAATAATAGGGACACCGAAATAAAACATGTTATATTTCGTAAAAACAGCATGTTTCTAAGAGGTGTTTGGTCTTAAACTAATGATTATTAGTTTTAGTAATTTTAGATATAAAAAATCCATAAAACAAAGTTTAGATATTAGGGATGGGAAGGGACTTGCTTAGAAGTACCCAGATACCCATGGACATGAAAAAGGCCACAAAAATGGATTTTCGTAACGGAATTTTTGCTGAAACCTTGACGTTTTCCAAGGAAATTAATGATAATGCAATAAAATATACTATTAAAGAGGAAACACGGCTACAAAAATCAAAAATATCCCGAATTCTTGAGAAAAATGTGATAAGATTCGTGAGGCAAGACCCATTTAAATAATTTGATAATTACAAAAAAAAATATTCTTTGGAGGCAAACCCTTCTAAAATATGAATAATACTTGAAGCTAACAATCTAAAGTCCAAGAGACCCCAAAAAATTCTGTGTCTATTGAGTAGGGATATCCAAAGATAATAGTGGTCACTGCGGACCATGAACCATGGGCCTGTGAACTAATAGCGCAGCATTCTCTGGTCGAATATGACAAAATGTAATGTTTTCTACTTTAAGTGATAGCTCAGCATGTGCGAAGAACAATAAACACAAATTTGAAGAACTTAAAACTATTAAACATAAATTATGGTATGGGGGTGCCATTAACCATACAGTATATACACTTATGGACAATTTAATAGGTGTGAATTTTTTTTTTTAAGATATCGGCTGAAATCGATATAAACATAACATTTTATAAGGAAAACTATACTTTTTTAATATGGTCACACTGTTTCGGTGGGAATTGGGTGAATTCCCGTATTTAATTAGCGTTCTGGGAAAAATTGTGGATTGGATATTAGCCATATGACATTAGACTCTGCTAAATGACTAGCTGGACTTATGGGAAATTCCTGCAGTCATAGCGAGAGAACTATACTGTCGTCAAGCTGGCTGTCCAGTTGAGCTAGGAGCAGCGCTGCGGCAGAACTTATCGAAAATTTTACTCTGCGGATACAATTTTAATGGCTTGGTGGCTATGTTTAGCTGGAAAACATCATTTTGAATTAAGTAGTGCCTTAGTTGTTCGACTGAAAGCCATTAGACGTGTCTAGAGGCTACGAAAAATAATGTTCCATTATGTCTCTCATGTTATCCCTCTCTACGCAGCAAATTTGTCGAGGTCTAATGTCATATGGCTATTAGATTGCAAATTCGGCTGGTCAATAAAATAGGTGTATGAAGCCAAACAATAATTTGTAGTTTATAAGATAACTATTTGGTTTCAGAAGGTAATTTATTAGGAAAATATAACTAAATTGGGATTTAACAGCCATTAAAATTGTAATAGATAAGCCGTGGGCGTCAATGCAGTGCGGTGGAGAGACGACGAGATGAAGGAAAAACTTATAAATCCATTGCCAGGGTAATGAAACGATCTCAAAACTTCGTAACCAATGCCTCAAAACCGGAAAAAATAGGTGAAACTCAGGGAGCACCCATCATCTAAGACCGACGATGGCTTGGTTCAGTTGGTTAAACGCGACCCGTTCAAGTCTTTCAGGGCGATTGCCAACGAAATTGGGAATATTGTGTCATCACGGACCGTTCGGCGACGATTGGCAGTAGCAAACCTACCAGGTAACATTTGCTCGCAGGTGTTTTACACTCCATGTAAAACTGTTAAACATGGAGGTGGTAGCCTAAAGGTATGGGGCTGCTTTTTATTGTATGGTGTTGGTCCGATTCATCGTATTGACGGAATAATGGACAGATTCGAATACAAAGATCTATTGGAGACGGTGATGCTACCATATGCCGAGGATAATATGCCACTTTTATGGAAGTTCCAGCAGGATAATGACTTGAAGCACGCCTCTCGAGTAGTAAAGGATTGGTTCCGAGAACAAAGTGTGGATGTTCTTGGGTAGACAAGTCAAACCCCCGACCTTAATCCCATCGAGAATCACTGGGGTGATTTCAAAAGAGAGGTCGGAAAGACTTTTTGTCAAATAGTAAAATATCAATTCAGTTTCAACATTAATCTTCGTACACCTATTATTGTGTCCAGCCAAAATTGGCGGATTTAAGGAAATATATAATTTTGTTGTAAATTAAATGGTTTGTGAAACTGTTTTTACTTTTTGTTTAAGGAAAATGTATATAAGTTTTGAAAAAACTTTGATTGGCTGATATTAGAAAAGATTTTAATTAGAAAAAAAAGTTAAAAAAGAAAAGTAAAGCACACCTATTATTTCGTCCATTAGTGTATACAGGGGCAGAACATTCAGCTGAGCCACATTCGTATGAACTGGCACATCTATATACACCGTATGGTTAGTGCTAGTGCGCACCACCTAAATATAAGGTCGTCAAGAACAAATAAATAAAATATGAGATGAGATCCATTTTTCTCTGATTTCACCTATATGCAGTTAAATTAAGACGATAAACTCCAAAGTTAGTTTGTCCAGTCCTTTCGTTCCAAACTTTTGCGAAATATTCATTTTGACAATATTTCTGGCATTAGGCGATTTTGAAGTTGGGTGATTGTCCTAACAGCATGGAACTGATTTAGTAACAACAGGTAACAGGTGTCAAAAGACTGTCAAATTTTGGTCTGCTTTTATATTATTCTGAAAGGTACCCATCGAAAGTGCAGAATAAATAGTAAGCATGGTACTTACTTCGTCATAATTACAGCAGGCAATTTAACTGGAAACAATGCAATTCTAACACCAAGCACAATGTGCTTTTTTCTCCGAGCCGAGAAAATTGTTCGATATAATGTAAGAAATATCGATGATTTCGTCAAATATCACTTTGATATCGCATTTAAGTATCGATACAATATCGATAATCCAATATCCCTATTCTGTTCTACAGAATGACAAAAAAATAAAATAGGCGTTCAAACACATTTTTAGACCAAATTAGAGATTTTTATACCCGTACTCAAAAAAAAAGTTAAGGGGTATGATTTGTGGTAAAAGTGGATGTGTGCAACGCAGAGAAGGAAACGTTCCCAGAGACCCGCTACTCATTCTCTTTCTCGCTCGCAAGCTCTACCTCGTTATGTGTAAAATGTAAAATTCTTTTAGTTCTAAAATTCTAAAAAATCATAAGCTCAAAAATGTATATACTTACTGAGTACGGGTATAAGTAGAGCCGCGTCCCCAGAAGCGACTTACACGTTCCTTCTCGTTTTGATTAATTTTTGCGAACCTTGTGGAACCTATTTATAGAAAAGTACAAATTTGTTTGTGCAAACCATGCTACATTCTCTGGCTATCAAAAACAGCATGCATATTGGTGCACGCGTTGCGGAGATATATATGTAGATATAGATTTATTTATTACTTAAATCAAAAACCTAATATGAAAAGATGTTTAGTGAGAAATAAGAGCCTGTTTAACTGAGCACAGACGATTGAAATTTGCAGCAATCATTAATAAGGCTATTCTATTCTATTTAATAGAACATACTGAGAATCGAAAATCTCAATTCGCATAGGTAGGTTGTAGCAAATGGTAATAGAATTACAGGACACTTTGAAATTAGTGGATACTTATTATACCCGTACTTAAAAAGAGTTAAGGGGTATATTAGATTTTTGGTAAAAGTAGATGTGTGTAACGAAGAGAAGGAAACGTTTCCGACCCCAAAAAGTATATATATTCTTGATCAGCATCAATAGACGATTCTATGTCTGTCCGTTCATCTTGATGAGCGCCTATATCTCAGAGACTATATGAGCTAGAGAAACGAAATGTTGTTTCCAGACTCATGTGATATCACACTGATAAAATTGTATTTCAAAATTTCTATGCTCTTTCTCGCTGGCACACACTTTACCCTTTGCAGTGTAGAAGTATATACATTGTAGATTGTGGATAACAGATGTAGCAAAAAAAATATGAAATATGAATATGAAATATTTTAAAATTCCATATATATCACAAGCTCACATATTTATATACTGACCGAGTATTTCGTCTTACCTTTGAGAACCAAATATAGTCCGGCGCGGGACTTTAAACATTTTTTGCCGAAAATCCCGTCCAGGTTGTACTCATAGACTACTGTTTCGTCCAGCACACTTTTGAGGCACCTAGACAATGGGTCCTTCACCAGCAGCTTCCGAACTTTTTTGAATCAAGTTGAACATATATTTTTTAAATTTTAGTCCTGTATTTGCAGTTTCTTCAAGCAAAAAAACACGCGCAGCGGCGCACTTGGTTAACGGGACCAAATGGCTAGAATGTTCTAGACATATTTTGTCTTGCGAATCCCATTTAAAAATTTAATTCAGGGGTGCCCAAAATTTGCTTAAGGCAGAGCACTCACCAAAACTCCCAAACAAAAACACAAATACGATTAAGGGAACAGTCCAAACTCGAAGAAAAGACAAAATCATAACAAAAGTCGGGTAACATCAATCAGAGAAGAGACAAAACCGGTATTTGCTGGACGGATCGCATACACACAAAGATGTTTGCATGTGTTGGGCTTTCGGTATGCTGGTACACAGCACATACTGTGTATGCATACAAGAATTGGTTTCCTATGCTAAGGGCAATTACAAAAACAAAAGAGCTCGCAGTAGAGCTGTAAAACCTCGATAGTGGCCCCATTCGATGTTTTCGATAGTGATAGTCCAAACCATAGATATTTTCTATAGTATCGACCTTAAAAAAAAATTAAAAATTAAATTAAAATTAAAAATTATTTAAAAAAAAATTTTTTTTTTTCTTTTTAAACCTATTTTGATTAAACAGTTCAGATTTCCTGGCATATATACAGCTGCAGCAAAAATAAAAGCACATGTTGCAATTTTTAAAAAGGCATAATATAAAATTGTTTGACAGCTTACATATTTTGTTATATATTTTCTTAAAGATAATACTTTTAACTAACTGGAACAAATATTCAACACCCATTTAATTTTAAACTATTTATTCATAATATTGATGAATGAAGATTTAACATTAAATAAAAATGTTGTGCCCGTCCTTCGGGAATATGAATAATTAATAATGGTTAAAAATTAAATAAAAAGTTGAGATCATCCGTTCTTTGGGAAGATTATGTTAAGGAACATAATGATAATATATAATAAATTCAGTCCAGCAGCCACTGATTTTTGTTAAGCATAAGGAGGAGGTTTAAATGCTTTGGCTTTAAAGATGTCCTTCTTTCAGATATAATTTGACCCGCTCTGCTAAACATTCTCTCTGATTCGGTAGAGGATGCCGGGATGCAGAGAAAGCGCTTGGCAACTGCCGCCAAGCTTGGGTATTCCAAGAAATGAGTCTGTGAATAATAATATATACATATATTAAGAAAATGTTATACTTTTAAATAGATATTTTATTAATAACCTTGCAATATGTAAGAGGATCCAGGGAATGCGGAGCATTAGGCCTTTCTGTGTACTGTCTAAGCGCCAGGATTCAGTCAACCCTCTTGTTCTTGATTTTGGATTGACATTTTTCCTGGACGTACCCAATTAAGGACAATGCCTGCACTTCTCTATTGAGATGATGGGACTCTAATGCTTTCATGGCTTCCGCAGCATTGAAAGGTACTCTGAAGGCCTCCTTTTTAAACCGAGGATCCAACATGGTGGCAATCCTAGTGACGGTCCTGTTTTCAAATTTGAACAATCGCGCTTCAGCCCTTTCCTTCAATAATATACGGACATGGTCTCCCTCAATAGTTGGGATTATTTATTCGTTGCCACTTTTTCCAGACTCAAAAACAATCCGCAAGTCACCGGTATTATTAAGGAAATGGTCACCTTCGTGTCGCCAGACACATAATGTGTGGCATCATCAAAAATTTTGAGCAACTCGAATATGTCGGAATATTGAGCAGAACTGAAGAAATTTCATGTTTCAGTTGCAAAAATCGTTTGACCATATTGAAGGCGCTGTTCCAGCGGGTGTGCACTTCTTGGATAAGACTATATGACTGGTCTCCTTGTGCGGTTTTCAATTTGGCATATGCAGTGGCGCTGCTTTTAAAAAAAGTCACAATTGCTTTGCATTTTAAAAGTGCAGCTTTAACAGCTGGAGATGATAGTACATCTTGTACTACAAGATTAAGGGTATGCGCGAAGCATCCCAATTGGCGTTTCTTGAGCGTATTGCATGCATTTACCATTGAAGCCGCGTTGTCCGTCACTATTGCAACCACTTTTTCGAAAATCTTCCATTCATTCAATGCCGATTCTACAGTTTCTGCAATTTTTAGTCCAGAAATCACTTTCGCTGGAAAATCACCTCAATTCCATTCCGCGGGGCCACACACCGATTTTTCAGCGGAATCAAAATCGCTCACAATTTATCCAGCGATTTGATTAAATACACCCATAAAACACACCTAAAACGATTCGAATCCTACTTTCCCATAAAGGTTGTTCAATTGATGATCAACCCTCATCCAAATAACGTAACACTATACATGTTATGTTAATAAAATAAGCATTTTAGTAAATCACTATCCAATCCGCTGACTGAATTTTCACTTAACGATTCCGCGCTCAATCCGCTGCAGATCGAGGTGGCCACCTAGGCCGATTCGGACTTTCGAAGTTAATACAGTATTGCCACCTTTTTAAGCCGAATTCGCAGCGATATATTTAATATTCAATATATTAAAAGCATTCTGTTTTTCTTTAATTAAGCATTACAAAAAATAGCTCATTGCAGTAAAACTATCTTTGCGTCAAACGTGTGCAAACTTTTTGTGCGAATTTTGAAAACATTTGTTCTCATTTGTAGTCATTCGTAGTCATTTGTAGTTCTACCAGGTGGCATCGCTTCAAAATGCCAAAACAGAACTAACAAACCATTTCTACACATTATTGCCATTGCGTTTATGTCAAAAATCCCTGTTCGGCTAAGTGCAGACCTATGGCAGTTCAAGGAGAAGCATACCGATCACTATACCAAAAACTGTTAATTTTAATGAGCCAAATTAGCAAAGTTTGATCACAATCACAAAAATCACATACGTATCGTCTGAACGTGAAAACGAGTCCGTTGCGCATCTGAGAATCCTGCGCTGCAAGGTTTCTATTCTAATATGTTGCCTCAGTAGCTCTTCGATGGCCAACAGTCTCGCTAAAAGCATTTTTATTAAGTTTACCGTAAAACTCTGATGTCTGTTCTTTTTGAGTTGCCAAAACAACTGCTAGAGTTGCCGAATACATTGTTTTCTTTGACTCGCACGATATGGGATGTTTTTTTGGTTTGAAATTATAAAATTATGAAGTCATTTATTTGATATCACAAAAGAAAAAAATAAAAACCAATTGTTTTGATATGATAAAATCAATAAAACTGCAAAATGAACCCTATTCGAATTGAAATTCGAAAAATTCGGCGGAAATTATTAAGCGGAAATCCTCTGCGCGGTTTCCCATTTCACTAGTGATTTCTGTGGCACCCCTTTATGAGAGAGAGCGAAATCTATGGATATCTGCTTATATTTCTTACGCGCCCGTTTCGGTCCGCAGCAGTTGAAGCTGGACAGAATTTCATGCTGATTTCGACGTCGCTGCCTTTGCCGACTTCGAGCCCGAACAATTTTTCCTATAACACTTTTATGCCATGACCGCCAGAACGCCAGACCGCCAGGGTGTGCTGTGTCGAATACAAACAAGTGATAGCCGATGAACGAAGTTAGATGTTAAACATATCGAGTGACTGACGGCCTATTATGGAGGAGACTTAGGCTTAGGCTGAAGGCAAGTGTAACTTGATCTGGCTAAGTTGGCCAAGGACTTGGGTTTCATGCCGTATTTACTTGGAATTATCACTCTTAGTTTAGAGGTTTTCCTAACAGAACCTTAATTCCTTCTAAATAAAGTCTCAGATAATTTTAAAAGCAATTCTCTATTTTCTGTTCCTCGATCCAGAAATACGAATTATAAAAAAGTAACAATATGTAGTAAAACTAGTACTTAGAACATAAAAAGGGCAACAAAAAAAAGTTCTACGGAATCTGTCTGTCGTTTAGAAGAAAAAGTACGATTATACTTTAACTTCAAGGATCCAAACCGACTTTTTCTGATAGATATGGGGCTTTACAATTTTTTTAAGAATTATGGTTTTTTTTCTATGGCAGAACTTTTTTTGAAGAATTTTTGAAGTCTGGTATTTTTTTAAAATTTTTTATTCACATAACTCTAGTAGCTTACGTCTGGTTGTAAAGAACTTTGCTATTTTGTAAAGATAATTAAAACAGCTAGAAGTTAAGCCCAAACACTTTGTGATTTCAGCTTGCCGTCTGGGAAACATAAATCATTCAAATGCTAAAATGATGATTTTTGTGCGGTATTTTTTACGAAATTTTGACGTTAAAAACTCAGGAAAAGTCGAAAAAAATTATATCCTGTGTCCTCTATTTTTTGTGTATAGGTGCATTAATCGTTTAAGGTATCGCTCATTAAAATCTGTGGAGAGACTTTGGAGCTAAATATCGTTAACCAAACCTAAAAAATGAAAAAATGTAACAAAAAATACGTTTTGGAACGTTGCGGGCCCAACTGCCAATTGGGAACAAAGCAAACGAAAAGGGTTGTACATTTGGTACCTGTTCGCGTTCCTTTGGTATGAAATGTTGTTGACAGTCACTTTTTTCGTTATCTGAGGTAGGATACCTATTCAGGTCAAATGTTTCCTTTATATTCTCACAAGTGCAGGTCCACACAAATTGGATCTCGTCGCGTCTACCTAATCATATTTCAATAAAACCAAAGTAGAAAAACCTGAGATATGGGATTTCATTCCTTAACCCATACAACAATCAGTACGTTTAAGTCTTTTCAGTTAATTCTAAGGATATACAAACTTTTTTATTTGGTGTTATGTTGCTACAAGTTTTTAAACATAAGTAATACATTTGGTTTGCTAATGCTTGTTAACATTTTTTTAAATAATTTAAGTTTTCTGGCTGTCTTCCTTTTCTTTTCGAACCAGATTCCCTTATGAGATTCCACACAGAGTCGCCCATCATGTTCTCATTCCAAACATCTTGATAACGTTGTTCCATAGATTTAAATTGTTGATGAAATCTCTCTCCGAGTTCATCACTAACGTCGCCTAGGTTTGTCGGAAAAAAGTCCAAGTGGGAGTGCAGGAAATGGATTTTTAGTGACATATTTGCCCCGATTTTTTTTTATAATTCTTAGTTAGCTCTTGGACGATATTAACATAATCATCAGACTTGCTGTTTCCAAGAAAGTTTGTTACTACCCCTCGGAATGAGTTCCAAGCTGCTTTTTCATTCTTAGATAACATATTTGGAAATCCATCATCTATTAGTAGTTTTTTTATTTGGGGACCATCAAATACTCCTTCTTTCATTTTTGCCAGCGATAGACGTGGAAAAACAGCTTTTAGGTAACGCATTGATTCGCCTTCCTTATCCAGTGCTTTAACAAAATTTTTCATTAGTCCCAGCTTAATGTGTAATGGTGGTAAAACTTCACGAGAGCTGAATTCTGTATGTTGTAATTTTCCAAAGTATGTTCCTCCCGTTTTGGCCAGAGTTTTCTTGAGTAATGCTCTTCTGTAGATCTACTATCCCATAGACACAGGAAGCAGCAGTATTATGTGTAACCACCAGTTCCAGTTTTCTTTACTAAACAAAAGAAACATTCGGCGCCGTGAATATCTGTTTTTTTCCACATCATTGCTACCATTTAAATTGTTTTGAAAAAAATTGAAAAAAAATATGTTTAGTATTTTGGGTAAAGTTAATAGTTTGTGGATTCGAGTTACTTACTTTTCGTCGTAATCATATGCTGTTAAATTCAATCTACACATTTGACATTGGTTGCGAATGAGTGGACTGTATTAATCTTTATGTATTTTTATTTGATTCATATGTAATATTAGTGGTTTAAATGTTATTTGCACAGCGGGTTATATACAAAGCGGGGGTGACAATAGCGGTGCGATGTGAATACGCGTGCGGGTAATCAAGTATAGTTTGGTACTGCTCAACCCACCAATAAAGTCGAGCCCAAAGGATTAGAAGTCACGCGATGCGACACTCCAATACCAAGCGGTGCACATCGTGTCTTCGTGTCAGCTGCGCGTTTTGGCTATACGCGTGGAATGTTACAGTAAGTTTTGGACATAAGCAATAAGACGCGGGCAAACAATCGCGAGCATATGATTAGGGCAACTCTTATATGAATGAATATTGACTTAAAACTAAGCGATTAATTCCTCAACATACCGGCCCCCCTGAACGAATGTTCAGTTAAAGGGAAGCACAGCAATTTTGGTGATAGGTCTCTGTACACTCCTGGGCAGTTTTACGGTGACCACTCGAACTCTCCGCTGACCAGGATGAACTTCGGTGATGCGGCCAAGCAGCCACTTGCTAGGAGGTTGATTCGGCTCCTTCAGTCCACAAGCGTATCCACTGTTATGTTGTTGGTCCCTGCTGCCATTTGGTGCGCGACTGCAAGGAAGAAAGGTATTCAAGATTCCAACGTTTCCAGAACCCTTGAACCTTGGCTTGCAGCTGTCTCCAACGCTGCAGTCTGTTAATGTTCACGTCCAAGAACGTGGCTCTGGCACCGACATATGAGGTTGACCTGTAAGAAATGGCGGGGTAAGGGGATCCAGGCTGTGATCGCTGGAGCGCACAGTGGGCGGAGTTTAGTAGACCCTCAATCTGGGTTAAAACGGTGGAATATTCTTCGAAGTTAATGCCTGCTCCCAATTACCGGCGAAGGTGAAGTTTAATTGTCGTACGCCAGTCTCCCAATACCTCCAAATGCGGGCAGCTGCGGAATGAAGTGCCAGTTGATTTCCTGACTCGTCAGAAAACTTGCAATGTCCTCATCTTGACTTTGAGTACAGCCATCCGTTGCATTTCCGTTAATTCCCGTCTGGCTCCGTGGAATGTTGTGCCATTGTCTGAGTATAAGTCGGATATAGGGCCACGTCGAGCCAGAATCGTTTGAAAGCGATGTCTGATAATAACTGGTCCAGCGTAATCCAATCCAGAATGCAGAAACAGCGGGTGGGCTGAACCCAAAGCGGGAAGTCAGCCATGAGTTGTGTGCTCGTACCTTTACGCTGGAGGAAACAAATCTTGCAGTTGAATACGTTTTCCGGACTATGTTGCGGGCACCAGAATCCAATACTTCTGTCTCAAAGTGTGGAACATAAATTCAACTCCAGCGTGTAGCGATGTGACGTGCTGGTGTCTAGCTAATAAAACAGCGACTGGTGATTCCTTTGGTAGAAGTATGGGATGTTTTGCCTCGTAAGTTGCCATTGAATTGTCAATGCGTCCTCCTACGCGCATTGTTCCTTGGTCGTCAATAAATGGAGTGTAGCGAATCAGTTTGGATTTTTGAGAAAGTGGTCGTCCAGTGCTTAGCTGCTTGTACTCCACTTGGAGACTCCATCTGAACGTGTTTGATTATCCAGGCGTGCATATTGAAGCTCCCATGATGATAAAAACGATGACAGGCGTTCCTTGCAGCGAAGACGGTGTACAAAACGAAGCAGTAGCTTATTGTCCGCAAGAGATGTGACCAGAGGAAGCCTTGTTAATCATACATTGAAGATCATTTCCTTCATCGGAAATGTGTAGATTAACTTGAGGCTTGACCTTAACTTCCATGTGCGCAGCCTCCCAGTCGACAGTGCAAACTTTGCCGTAGCAGGTGGCCAAGTGAGCCGTGATTGTGAAAGCCACGGTGGTCCATTCCACCACAGTTGATGGTCTACAAGATCCCTCGGTAAAAGTCCGCGTGATGCACAGTCCGCGGTTACCCCAGTGCGAATGTGATTCCAGCAACTACGTGGACAAGCATCAGATCTCAGCAGTCCGATTCAAACATAAGTGTTCCAAGTCCGAGGGGCGATGAGAGCCAATGCAGCACAACTTCTGAGTCAGACCAACATGAGGTACTGGAAATAGGAATAGTTAGTGCTTGCTTAACCAGAGACATCAATTTTGAAAGAAGATGGGCTGCATTCAATTCGAGCCGCGGAATGGATACAGGTTTGATGGGCGCAACACGGGTTTTTGCGGCGATCAGTCTGACAACGTAGTCTATTGAGTTTCACGCGACTGTAAATAACAGCGCGTATGCATGAGAAGATGATCGGCAATCCATGCAGCTCCGCTGCTTGAAGTGGTGAGGATATGTAGCGAGATATGCGACACGTGTCCAATAAATGAACTTCTGCTACAAACTGTTGCCAACGTGAACATAACTGCACCGGTAGTGGCTCGTTCCATTCGACCGAGCTCAGCCAACTATCTTGAAAGAGAACCTTTAGAAATACAGTACTGGGGGCAAGCAAACCCAAGGGATCGTAGATCGCAAGCTCCGACAGCAAAATCCGTTTTGTCAGAGCAGTTGTGACGTCGGGAATGGTCAGCTTAAGGAAAGTTGTCACAGCCGGGTCCCAACGTATTCCAAGACCTTCACATGTTGAGCTGGGCTCCTTCTTCTAGAGCTTCAAGGGGTACTCACAAATGTCCTTTGGCAGCGATTGTAGTAGTGGCCAACAGTTTGAACTCCACTTTCGAAGTTTAAATTGAGCTCGACTCAATAACAAAATCAATTCATCCTTGAGTGCAATGAGTTCGTTGATATTATCGCATCCCGTAGGAATATCATCCACGTACGCGTCCCTTACCAACACCGCAGCAGCATTCGGATACAACTCGGCATGATCTTGAGCGATTTGCTTGAGAACTCTAACAGCCAGAAACGGTGAAGACGCTAAACCATAAGTCACGGTCAGAAGTCGGTAATGTCAAGTGTAGCAGTCTCCTCCTTTCGCCAGACAATACGTTGATACTGCGTGTGTTCTTCTGAAACTAGGATGCCTCTAAACATTTTCTCAATGTCTGTACAGAACACATAACGATGTGTCGGAACCGTAAACAGACTCCAAGTAAATCCCTTTGAATAGGTGGTCCAATGTGTAGTCGTGATTGAGTGAATATCCCTTGCAGTCCTCCCAGAGCCATCAAACACAACTCGGCATCCGTAGTGGTGCTGTCTGGTTTAAATACTGCGTGGTGTGCTAAATAATTGTGACTGGCGAGATCCTCGCTAAGGTAGTAGGAGGAATCAACTCCATGTGTCCTCGTTGTAAGTAATCCTCCATAAAGTCGACATATTGTTGTTTGAGTGCCGGAAACTTTCGAAATTTCCGTTCGAGAGAAGAAAGCGGCGTATGGCTTGCGGCAATGTGGATCCCATGGCGGAGCGGAATCCTTGAATGGATATTGGACGACGTACACTCCATCGTCTCTGCGGGAATGCGTTTGAACGAAGTGTTGTTCAGCGGGATCACTAGCGTCAATGGTAGCGCTACTTGGTTGAACTTGGTCCATGTCCATGAACGATCGGACTAAAGTATCCAGACCCTCGTGAGCATGATGAGCTAGTGCGTGGGTGTAATCATCAATACCGATATGGTAACTGCCTGTAATGACCCAACCAAATTTAGTATGAAGTGCAATAGGATATGCGAAACCAAACTCTTTCGTTCTCCAGTGTATATGTTCCAAAGTTGATCAGCTCCTAAAATCAGGTCGATTTCACCTGGTGTCCCAAATGTAGGGTCTGCTAAGGGTAGCTCAAAATCTCCCCACATGGGGTGTTCGACTCAATCCTCTGTGCTGGAATCGGGATGTTAAAGTACTCATAATCAGACCTGTTACCACTACGGATGTTGTGCTTGTGCGCGAGAGCAGCGTGAACGTGGCGCGACCTCGAGTAACGCCAGCCGGGCTTGCACCTAGGCCAACAACTGGTATACGAGCATGCGTGCGCGACAGCCCTATCCGTTGAATAAACGACTGGAGACCATCGTTATCG
Organism: Drosophila obscura; assembly: GCF_018151105.1. NCBI lineage: Eukaryota > Metazoa > Arthropoda > Insecta > Diptera > Drosophilidae > Drosophila > Drosophila obscura. Next base: position 666,174 of record NW_024542721.1, read on the forward strand.
TCGAACCAGTATCCATCAAGTCCTGCAGGTTGTCTCATTGCCCCAGGAGTCGACTATAGTGGCTAAAATTGTTGGCAATATAGCTTGACTAGTGGCCAATACTCCTCTCTCCAATGTATGATGGATGACCACGGCAGGATCAACCTCAGCAGCATGCATGGGCGAGCGCAAGTTTGGGTCAGCGGATGTATTGACAGCAACACTCGGGGTGGTGCGAATCTCTTCTGGATGGACAAGAGTGTGGTGCCTCGACTTGCACAGACGGCACGTATTTGTGGAATTACAATCCTTTACTTGATGAGATCGACTTAGGCAGTTGAAGCACAACTTACCCTCCATGCAAATGTGCGACGATCCACGACGTTCATAGCTTTAAATTGAGTGCACACATACAGACTGTGTGGCCCGTGACAATATACGCAACCACGAGCAGATGTAGTTGGCACGTCCACATGATGAGAAACTGCACGACGTTTGGGAGAATCATGAACTACTGTTAACTCTTGACAGGACTCCAGCGCATCAAACCGGGCGAAGAGAAAGGCGAACAGGTCATTTATGGTCACATTTTCCTTGCACGATTCACTGGACGTAGCCCAAGCTTCCTTGCATTCAGGGTCTAATTTTGAGAGCAAGATATGGATAAGCCATACATCGCGGCTGTCGCATTTCAGCGCGTGTAGACCACGTATACTCTCGTCCGCGGTGTCGACTATGTTACGCAACTCGATTATGTTTGAACTTTTTGCAGTTGGCAGCGAAAGAAAGTTTTGAATGAACGACCGCGCAATCAGTGATTTTTTATTATAACGATTTTTTAGCCTCTCCCATGCGTCCTGGTAATTATCGTCAGTAATGGGAATATGTTTAATCAGGGACAAAGCTTCACCATCTAGATACGACTTTAAATAATGGAACTTTTGACAGTTGGAAAGACTACTCTTCTTGTCGACTGAGCCTAAGAACAGATCACTAAACTGACACCAATCTTCGTATCTTCCAGAAAATGTAGGAAGGCGTATTTTTTCGAACTGCAGCTCAGCGGGTCGCGCTGACTCCCGAATCTTCTCCAAAAGTTGTGTTTGTCCCTCAAATAGGCGTTCCACAGTACTAGATATCAGTAGATTTGACGAGTCGTGTCCATTATCGTGACTGCTCCGCTCACTTATGGCTCCAGTGAGAACGGCATGGGCACTATAAAACTTTCCCTCATATTCGGCGATATCCAAATTCGGATCCACAAATCCGTCTTCCTCATTGTATTGAACTAAGTCCTCAGAGAGCTCCATAAAGCGGTTGAAAGTTGCAGCCAATCGGTCCAACTTGTGTTCTAATGTTTGCACAGACGTGCACGACTGTACAAACTCCTGAGCCTCCGTAGATGCACGAGTTAGTTGGGATTTGCACGCACCACGCTGGTGAATTATACGATGTACGAGAGTCTTCATGACGACCAGCAATATCACTCAATATATTTCAAATAAAATTAGCCGGAGATCCGGCTCGAAGGACCAAAAATTGCTTATGGTTGCGAATGAGTGGACTGTATTAATCTTTATGTATTTTTATTTGATTCATATGTAATATTAGTGGTTTAAATGTTATTTGCACAGCGGGTTATATACAAAGCGGGGGTGACAATAGCGGTGCGATGATGAATACGCGTGCGGGTAATCTCAAGTATAGTTTGGTACTGACTCAACTCCACCAGTAAAGTCGAGCCCAAAAGGGAATTAGAAGATCACGCGATGCGACACTCCAATACCAAGACGGTGCACATCGATGTCTTCGTGTGCAGCTGCGCGTTTTGGCTATACGCGTGAGAATGTTACAGTTAAGTTTTTGGACATAAGCAATAAGAACAGCGGGCAAACAATCGCGAGCATATGATTAGGGCAACTCTTATATGAATGAATATTGACTTAAAACTAAGCGATTAATTCCTCAACAGACATATACAGCTTGGTGCCCACTGTTCAACAAAATTTTCGGGTTTGATTTTAAAGTTTTCTTCATACTGTTTTTGGAGAGTTTCGGTAAAAGCGATTTTTATTTCGTTGATCATCGTGTACTTACCACATATGTAGCAAAATGAGTCTGCTTGGAAAGCACATGAAAATGATCGGCCAGAGGTATCCATGACAATTGATTTTAATTAATTGTAAGATTTTTTTGGTAAACACCCGATCGTATTCTGAGGGAAGTCAGAACTACACTAAGGCACAGACACTATAGGCACAGAGTTATATATCCATGGCTATGATTAGGTAGACGCGACGAGATCCAATTTGTGTGGACCTGCACTCGTGAGAATATAAAGGAAACATTTGACCTGAATAGGTATCCTACCTCTGATAACGAAAAAAGTAACTGTCAATAACATTTCATACCAAAAGAACGCGAACAGGTACCAAATGTTTTCGTTTGCTTTGTTCCCAATTGGCAGTTGGGCCCGCAACCTTCCAAAAGGTATTTTTTGTTACATTTTTTCATTTTTATACCCGTACTCAAAAAAGAGTTAAGGGGTATATTAGATTTGTGGTAAAAGTGGATGTGTGTAACGCAGAGAAGGAAAATTTTCCGACCCCATAAAGTATATATATTCTTGATCAGCATCAATAGCCGAGTCGATATAGCCATGTCTGTCTGTCCGTCCGTCCGTCCGTCCGTCTGTCCGTCTCGATGAGCGCCTGGATCTCAGAGACTATAAGAGCTAGGGCAACCAAATTTGGTTTCCACACTCATGTGATATCACACTGCTACAAGTGTATTTCAGTTCGCCCCGCCCCCTTCCGCCCCCACAAAGGACGAAAATCTGTGGCAGCCACAATTTTAAAGATACGTAAAACTAAAACGCAGTATAGTAGAGAATGCCCATATCTACCAGATTGCCGAATCTGAATCAGATCGGATCATAATTATAGCCAGAATGAAGAAATTAATTTTCAGTTGCTTCCCCTCCCCCTCCTCCAACAAACGACAACGCAGCTAATTTTCCTCCGCTCGCACAATCTGCCGCGTTCAGTGCGCGAGCAACCCCTAGCGGAGGAGATGTAGAATCTAAATGGTACATGTACAATCTACATGTTAGATGTAGAATAGACATTGTAGATGAGATGTAGATAACAAATGTAGCAAAAAAATGTAAAATATAAATTTTTTTTTTAATTCTAAAATTCTAAAAAATCATGCTCAAAAATGTATATACTGACTGAGTACGGGTATAAGTAGAGTCGCGTCCCCAGAAGCGACTCACACGTTCCTTCTCGTTTAGGTTTGGTTAACGATATTTAGCTCCAAAGTCTCTCCACAGATTTTAATGAGCGATACCTTAAACGATTAATGCACCTATACACAAAAAATAGAGGACACAGGATATAATTTTTTTTCGACTTTTCCTGAGTTTTTAAAGTCAAAATTTCGTAAAAAATACCGCACAAAAATCATAATTTTTGCATTTCAATGCTTCATATATTTGCCAGACGGTAAGCTGAAATCACAAAGTGTTGGGGCTTAACTTCTATCAGTTTCAATTATCTTTTTAAAATAGCAAAGTTCTTTACAACCAGACGTAAGATACTTGAGTTATGTGAAAAAACAAGCACTACCTCTGAAAAAAGCTTGGTTTTGTTCCTTGAGGAAAAATCGTGTCGGGCAGTGTAATCAAACATTAAAAAAAATCAAACAATTAAATATTGTTTGTTTTGATGTTATACCGAAGCTATCCTACATATTTAAATATAACAATTATAAGCAGTATGTTTGTTCTTCGGGTGTTTGCAAGAACTATATATTGATTTCAGCAACTTATTTAAACATTTTTAAATATTTTATTATAAAAAAAATAATTGTATATTATATATATTATTGTTATTGCAGCCATTGCCTAATGATGGGTTTCCGAACGTAATTTGTCGTGAGTGCAGAGCCAAATTGGATTGTTTTGGAAAATTTCGCACTATGGCACATAATTCCCACAACGCCCTAAAAGAATTTTTAGCTATATCCGAAACTCTGAAGCTAGTAAGTTTGAATCCTAATCCTAATTAAGATAAGTTTATTTTTAGTTTGAAGGCCTTTTTAAGAAAATACCTTTCGGTTGGTTTTAAATGAGGTTTCTTTAAAATTCACTTCTTAGAACGCTCTTTATTAAAACGAACGGGAATGTTGTCTGCCGGGGCAAAGGTCGCGGCTCTACTTTTATACCCAGTGCTCAGTCAGTTTATATGTATGTGATACAACTGAAAAAAAAATTGACTATGCAAAGCTTGACACTGACACTAATCTACTTCACTGACTCAATATGTATACATATTTCCAGTCTGATTTTTACGAACACGCCCCTCAACGCCTTTGCAAATGACAAAAAATTGTGAAATCCACAATTTTTAAGATACGAGAAAACTAGAAAACTAGTATCGTAGAAAATAACCATATCTACCAGATTGACGAATTTGGATCAGATTGAATCATTATAGTAGCCAAAATAAAGAAATTAATTTTCAGTTGCTTCCCCTACCTCCTCCAGCATTAGACCACGCAACTCATTCTCTTTCTCGCTCGCACACACTCTGCCTGTGCAATTCGCGACCTTTCCAAAGAAGATGTAGAATCTACATTTAAAATTTATTAAATTCTACATAGTACGTGTAGACTCTTGGCTAGACTCTAATAGACCAATTGGCTAGACTCTAATAGACCAATTGGCTAGACTCTAATAGACCGATTTGGCTAATTGTTTAAAAACAGTTTAGAAATGCCTGTTTGCTGAAAGGTGCTGAAATTTTTACATACATTTTTGATCTGTGTTAGAAATTGTTTTGTGTGAGTATTATCATCATTAATATATGTATACAGATTAATAAAGATGCTGCACAAGAAGATGGTTTTCAAATATGAATGAGGAAGACCGGGAGAGATAAGAGATATAATAAAATGAAGCATCCATATGCGTAGCGGGGACGAAATGGGAGTCGATCAACTGAAGATGCCGGAAACGGGAATGGAATATTGTGTTTTTGATACCCTCCAATTATTACAAAAACAAATTTATGTTGGACGTATTATTCGACTCACTTCTCATCCATGCAACCACAATGTGCCACAGTGAAACGTGGCCGGGTACAGCTAGTCACATATAAAAATAAAATGTAATAGACCTTAGTAATAGTAATATTCGTCGAGAGCGCGAAAAAGTTCGCAAAGATTTTCAATGTGTTTAACGAGATAAGCCTATGATGTTAATTTTTTTTCAAAACAAAACTTGGTTCATGACTGTTGTTCGCAGCAGCAGCCGTTAATAGTTCTTAGGAAATTAATATCACATAGTCACACATAATCTCTTATACTGAAAACCGCTCTCTCAGTACGTTCCCGTTCCCACACACATATGTAATTACTGCTTATAGTGCATTGCTTCGCCCTGTTCTCGCATCAGTCCAAAATATTTGTCGAACGCATCGAATCGTAGTTCACGGCCACGGTTTAGAAAAGAGTTTTTAGAAAAATCATGGAAATATCGTTCTTCTCTTGTGGCAATTGGATGTGATGGAAATGCTGTTAAGAGCGCCTACAGTTCTGGCTGTCATGGCATTAAAGGATCATAGGAAAAAGGCAGCAACGTCGACGTCAGCATGAACTGCTGTGGACCGAAAGGGGCACGTAAGAAATAGAAGCAGATATCCATAGATTACCCTCTCACTCATATTTCTGGTTTTCTGTACCTGCATGCGACCCTAACTGTTCTACTCATTTCGTCTACTATTCTAATATTCTATTCTGCCAGAGTCAAATGCAATCTTTTGGTGGGAAAAAAATTATTTGAAACTGCGGAAAAGGGGTGAAAAAAACCGATTAATTGGTGCACTCTTTTGTTTCGAGCGGCTGTGATTTTTTTAGTTGAGCGTCTATTTAGATCAGTGATGGGCACGAAAACTAACGGAAAGAGCCAGACAGAAAAAAAAACAAAAAAAACAACCCCCGTCGCGACGCATCGCAGTCATGAGCCAGACAGGATGGGCGAGAAAAGTGAATACAATGAAACTCGTCGACAGCTGAGCAATTCCCTTTAAATTTGTTGTTGCTTTGATTTTCATTTGCGTAGCCCAAGACACATGATGTGTTGTTGCAATCTCGAGATCGCGCCTTCGAAGCATTTTTGCCGTCTCTTTGACGCCAAATTTCTGTGGCAATGTTTTTGTAAAAATTCACAGCTCGCTGAACGCAAGCGACGACCGTCTGCACCGACTTGCTGGCGCCTCACGAAAAATATTTTGGAAAGTGCCACTGGAGCTGAAAGAGCCACGGCGTGCCCATCTCTGATTTATATATTTAAAAGTATTTTTTTCAGTGTTTTTGAAGTCAGGTAAGTGGATTCAGTGATTACAGTGCGCGTTGTTAGTTACAGTAAAGCAGCGGTGCCCAGGCCCATTGCCCTGCGAGCTCTTTTGTTTTTGTAATTGCCCTTATCATAGGAAACCAATTCTTCTATGCATACACAGTTTGTGCTGTGTACCAGCATACCGAAAGCTCAACACATGCAAACAACTTTGTCTGTATGCGATCAGTCCAGCAAAAACCAGTTTTGTCTCTTCTCTGATTGATGTTACCCGACTTTGGCTATGCTTTTGTTGTTGTCTTTTCTTCGAGTTTGGACTGTTCCCTTAATCGTATTTGTGTTTTTGTTTGGGAGTATTGGTAAGTGCTCTGCCGTAAGCAAATTTTGGGCACCCCTGAATTAAATTTTAAAATGGGATTCGCAAGACAAAATATGTCTAGAACATTCTAACCATGTGGTCCCGTTAACCAAGTGTGTCGCTGCGCGTGTTTTTTTGTTCGAAGAAACTGCAAATACAGGACTAAAAATTTAAAAATATATGTTCAACTTGATTCAAAAAAGTTTGGAAGCTGCTGGAGAAGGACTCATTGTCTAGGTGCCTCAAAAGTGTGCTGGACGTAACAGTAGTCCATGAGTACAACCTGGACGGGATTCTCGGAAAAAAATGTTTAAAGTCCCGCGCCGTACTATATTTGGTTCTTAAAGATAAGACGAAATAAAATTAAGACTGTGTAGGTCTCTTAATAGGTTTTTTTTTTGATTCAGGTATCCGGAAACATTTTGTTTTATCTGCTTATTATACCCGTACTCAAAAAAGAGTTAAGGGGTATACTAGATTTGTGGTAAAAGTGGATGTGTGTAACGCAGAGAAGGAAACGTTTCCGAACCCATAAAGTATATATATTCTTGATCAGCATCAATAGCCGAGTCGATATAGCCATGTATGTTTGCCCGTCTGTCTGTCTGTCTGTCTGTCCGTCTTGTTGAGCGCCTAGATCTCAGAGACTATAAGAGCTAGGGCAACCAAATTTGGCTTCCAGGCTCATGTGATATCACACTGCTACAAATGTATTTCAAAATTCCGCCCCGCCCCCACAAAGGACGAAAATCTGTGGCAGGCTCATTTTTAAAGATACGATAAAACGCAGTATCGTAGAGAATGCCCATATCTACCAGATTGCTGAATCTGAATTAGATCGGATCATAATTATAGACAGAATGAAGAAATTAATTTTCTGTTAGTTCTTCCGCCCCCTCCTGCCAGAGACCCGCTACCTATCTCTTTCTCGCTCGCACACTCTGCCGCGTTCAGTGCGCGAGCAACCCCTAGCGGAGGATATGTAGAATCTAAATGGAACATGTACAATGTACATGTTAGATGTAGAATATACATTGTAGATGTAGATAGCAGATGTAGCAAAAAAATGTAAAATGTAAAATTTTTTTTTGTTTTTATTCTAAAAAATCATATGCTCAAAAATGTATATACTGACTGAGTACGGGTATAAGTAGAGTCGCGTCCCCAGAAGCGACTCACACGTTCCTTCTCGTTTTTTATATCATTTCAGGAGCATTTCTGCTTATTAACCCGATCGAGTCGGTGGATAGTGTTATCCTGAAGTCCCTACAAAATATTAAAAATAATTTAATCAACAAAAAATCAAGAAAATCTGTGTAAAATAAATATATTTAATTTTACTTCAATAAACTGTTTTAAGAAATTTTTAGGTGGCTTTAAATTTCATGAGAAGTCTCACGAGTGATTTCATATAGAATATATCGAAAGAGTCACGAGTGATTTCATATGGGACATTTCGAAAGAGTCCCGAGTGAAATCATCGATGTCACGAGTGATTTCACTCATGGCTTATACGTATAAGCCACTGGTGAAATCACTAGAGAATCCAGTGAAAATTTCATATGAAGTTTCCCGAGTGAGAAAAGCAGACATGCCCATATAAATTTCATCTGGAGTTTCACCAGTGAGTCATCACAGGATTAGGACGTGCCATGAGTGATTCACCGAATGAATCACGAGTGAAAAGTGTCAAAAGTCACTGCAGAGAGTGGAGATAAAAAAAGAGTCGTTTGCTTATTAGAAAGAAATCTCAATAGACTCTTGATGCATGCGAATGAATTACCACTTCGCCATACTATGGTACCTAAACAGGCCCTAATGGCTTTACTGGCAGCATTGTCAAAATGCTCGAAAAATGTCGTGATTTAAAACAAGAAAATTTTGATACCATACCAATTAAATTGTCAATCGTCAATAGTTTGTTAGGCCGTCTGTCCCTTTTGATGAGCGCCTACTTCTCTTAGACTATAAGAGCTAGACAAACCAAATTTTGTTTCTAGACTTATGTGATATCACACTGTTACAAGTGTACTTCAAAATTTCGACCCGTCCTCTTCCGCCTTCACAAAGAACGAAAATCTGTGGCATGCACAGTTTTTAAGATATGAGAAAACCGAAAACGCCGTATCGTAGAGAATGACCATAGAGAAGGCACATTTTAAGACCCTGAGAACTTAGATTCCGACACATTTGTTTCCATACAAACAAGCGCAAACCTACTGATATAACTATTCATTTAATATTTCTATTTTTCCAGGACACAAATGATTTGGAAATACAGCTTGATACAGTTTTAAAGTCTTCGTCGGAGGAAATAGCAGCTAAGGCCCTGACTGAGCTAAGCACTTTCTCTCAGCTTAAGTACGACAAAAAAAAAGTAGATTCCACTTTTCAAACTACTTTTGATGGAAGTGTAGAGAGTAAAACCCAGAATTTTCAAGCCCATACCTTTCATCCCAGTCTTTTTCAATCAACCAATATGGAAAATGATGAGATTAAAACGCAAGCAAAATGTATGTCTGGGCCAATACATGAACGATTCAATTCAGCATTTCATAAAGATTCTGATATTGAACAATTTCAAAGCTTGCAACAGCAACTGGAGACTGCAGCAGTTCTTATGGATATAAGTAAAAAAATTGTAATTTCCCCCCCGTGCTCTAATCCTCAATCTCCACGTAATTCTGCAGTAATTGATACAAGTATTAAAAGTTCTGTGATAAAATCAAAACGTCCAACAAAAAAAAATGATTTTTATGACGGAGTTGAAATTGACCTTTCCGTTAAAAAGAAAAGGAATGATTATTCGAATCAAAGAAATTCCATCCCAATACACAATTTTTGCCAAACTCCAATACAGTCACATAGAAGTGAAGAGGATCTTCAAAACTACAGTATTACCATTACCCAACGTGGTGGGTCAGATTATAAACTTACACCAATAAAAACAAATAGCAGTTCCTTATTAGATTCTGGTGACAGTTCTGACTCTCATAAACTAGAAATGGACATAACATCGTCAATCAATGATAGAAAGACTCCCGATAGTGTGAGCTCGGATCACACAACAGACGCAGCTACCACTCAACTCTGGCAAGCTCTGGCACGATCAGCTGGTAAGTTAAATTTCAAATATCGAGAAGTGCAGACAGTCCTTTATAAATACCTATACAGTCGTAAATATTCCCTACTGAGATTATCGAATGAATGAATTCCCCAGAATGAAACCAATTAAAAATGGCTTAATATTTGAACGGTTTTTCATTTGAAAACTGTTCTTTTCAAAAGATTTCTGTTTGTTCGTTATCATGTATCATTTAAAAAATATACTTTTTTTAGTTTATGTATTGTAATCGATTTAAATTGTAATCTTTGAATACCGGGTATAAAAACCCTGGCATCATTGGGCGCGCTTACCAGGACAAATTTAAATTTGTGTAGCTGTAGATACGCAACAGTCTTATAGAGATCTAAGCGTTTCTAACATTAATGATCAGCATCAAAAGTCGAGGGTATATAGCCAAGTCCGTCCGTCTTGAATGTTTGAAACCTTGTTTTCAAAGACTATATAAGCTCTTAAAGCGTTTAGGATTATCCGTACTGGAAAAAAGTAGTAAAGGATAATATTCTTTTAGTCATTCCGGTTCTCTCATCATATTGTGTTCCGAACTACATTGATTGCGTCGATCCATGGATTTTAAGTCGATATGATTTACAGTCTGCATTTTATGGGAACACAAAATATTGTGAAGTCCATCACCATACCCGTACTTGAAGAGTTAAGGGGTATATGTATTAGATTTATTTACGACCACATAAAGTATATATATTCTTGATCAGCATCAATAGCCGACTCGATATAGCCATGTCTGTCCGTCCGCCCGTCTGTCCGTCTTCATGAGCGCCTAAATCTCAGAGACTATAAGAACTAGAGCCACAAAATTTTGTTTCCAGACTCATGTGATATCACACTGTTACAAATGTATTTCAAAATTTCTCCCCGCCCCCTTCCGCCACCACAATGGACCAAAATCTGTGGCATCCACAATTTTGCAGATGTGAGAAAACGAAAAGCGGAGTATGACCATTAGGCTGGGCCAAACATTTTTGTTTCGAAATTCAAACGGGACACCCCTTTGTTTTGTTACCTTGGACTTAATAGTAATTTGTATGTTGTTATTTTTTTTTGTATTTTTTAGAGGTTGCTACCGAATTTTAATAAAAAATTTGAATCTGGAAGTTATTAAGCTTTCAAATTTCAATTTCATAATTTTTTGCGATGTTATTATTATTATTATTTTTTTTTTCTTCGAAATTTTGACTTTAAAAACTCGGAAAAGTCGAAAGAAAAATAATTCTTGTCCAAAATTTTTAGTTTTAGATAGACGCATTAATTAGGCGTCGTTTAAGGTATTGTTGATTAAAATCTATGGATAAACGGTCAAAACCATGAAAAAATACCAGATTTTAAAAATTCTTAAAAAAAAAATTATACCATAAAAAAGTACTACAAAAATTAAAAAATCCCGAAATCTATCAGAAAAAGTCATTTTGGCTCACAGCCTAAATAAAAAGTTAAATTTTGTTGAGTAGTGTAATTGGTGAAATCTATTGCACATATATTGATACCATTCATATCCTCATTAATCAGTTATTGGCAGTAAAAAACCTGCACAAGTTTTTTCAAACTAGTTGTCTAAATATATCAACCTCAGCTAAAGTTCTTGATTTTCACTAATCGTTAATTTTTTAACAGCAACTAAAAATAATCAAAATACCTTATTATTAATATGAACTAGTTTCTAAGTTTCAATATTATTCATTCAATTTCAATTCAATTTTTTTTAATGTACATATATTTAACTAAAAAAGTGTATTTTCTTTTCGTGGTAGCAACCCCTAAACATTAAACTAATTATTTGAAAAAAAAAATCTATAATTCTATTGAATAACAAAGAACAGAAGTGGAGGGTGTCCTTGAAAAAACAAATTTTTAATTTTGACACAGCCTAATGACTATATCTACGAGATTTCCGAATCTGGTTCAGATCAGATTATTATAGCCAGAATGAAGAAATTATTTTGAGCTGCTAACCACACCCAATTCCAGCGCTGCAGCCGGTTCTCAGTCACTCCCTCTTCCCCGCGCAGTTTGCGTGCGCCCTCTGGCGGAAGAGATGTAGAATCTACCGTGTAGATGTAGATATAGATGACAGATGTAGCAAACAAAAATGGATACTGATCAAATATTTAAAAATTCTACATAAATCATAACCTCACATACATATATACTGACTGAGTACGGGCAATAGAAGCGACTTAACGCTTCACTCGTTTTAGTGTCAGTGTCCACAATAGTCCTAGCATAATTTGCAATGGTCTATGGTTTAAACACTTCTTGTTGCTGTCAACCTTAAATCTTTTGGGTCATATGTTTCACCCAGCTTGAAACCTACATAAGTGCTGAAGAACACTTCTTGTTGCTGTCAACCTTAAATCTTTTGGGTCATATGTTTCACCCAGCTTGAAACCTACATAAGTGCTGAAGAAAACATGTTGAGCTTCTTCAATGGCGTAGATTTAGATCGTAGGGAGAGGTGCCGGTTGTGGACATACAGGCAGACTCCGGTTTTCACATTCACTTTGCGTTTTACTTTTCAGCCAAAAGTCATACTTTTCATTTTGTAAGGTCCAATCTCAGGCTGAGGTATGCTTCAGTCTGTCCAGGGTCCTCTACAAGAAAATTTGTAGATTGTAGGAGAACTTCAGGTTTCGAGCTAGCCTTGAAATACAGTAGGCAAGGGAAGAAATTATGATGCGGTGGTTTTTGCTTTTCTGGTTCTTGGTTGATTCTTTATTCTTTCATTCACTTAATTCTTCGGGGGCTTGTTTTCAATGGATTACTCGCGAATCTTGTTACTTGGCCTGTGAGCCGGTGGACTGCTTAGTCAGTGTCTCGTGTTCGGGCTGATGGGCTGCCTAGTGCCTTGTCTTGTGTTCTTGGCCTCTTCTGTTTTCGGTCTGATGTACTGCCTAGTGCAGTGTCTTATGTTCGGGCTGATGGACTGCCTCCCTCTTTCGGCCGATCTTGGCCCTTTTATGCAGCTGGCGATCGCACCTGAGACCCGGAAATAATTAATTCTTGCTGACTTAAGGTTATTGGATAACAATATTTCTGGGGTGTGGTAACTAGGTCGAAGCTTGGTGCTTCGTTAACAATTTGCTAGTGGGTCAGAAGTGTTCAGGAAAAGGTTTTGCTGAGATTGCATCGCAGTAGGTGCGGGCTGCAGTTGGGAATTGGGCTTAGGATTGATTTTTGCTAACTCGGTAACGCGGAAGGTGATAGCTGAATTTGGGCCGGTAGGTCGATAATTTTATGCTGGCTTGACTTATTGTGAAATAACGCAAATGATATTTCTTATGTGGGTCGTCGATTGCGAAATTTCCCAAGAGGTGGGGTGTTTTAAATTGTTGTGTGGACAAGAATGTGTACAGTTGTTGATCGAGAGTTCTTAATTAATTGTGTGCGTTGCTTAAGACTATTTTATTTCCCGGAGGTGCTGACACACCGCTATTTGTGGAGAACCGTGGCTAGAGCCATGGTTCGTTAGCTCTGTGTATATCAGTTTGATTGTTGTTCCCGAACGGCGTAGATCCGTTGACACTCCGCCGTTTGTAACGAACCATGGCTAGAACCATGGTTCGTTACAATTTCAAAGCGACTGGAATCCACTTTTGTGATATTTGTTTACTTTGTACTGTTAAGCGCAAAATTGACTGCTGTTATACACACGCGTTAGTGGCAGCTCATACAAAAAGGCATGTGTTATGTTTAACAGAGTTATCGATCGCCTAATCGGTCTGACACAGTTGTTTAGATGAATTTACTTTTCTTTTTTTGAGCTGACCAATTTTTACAGATCTAATTTTGAGGTTTTTTTTTTTTGGTCTGTACGCTGATTTGCAATGACAGCACCATCAAGTGTCCCATGCGACACCAAGCCGAATCCTGTTACGCGCGGAACCCAGCAGAAACGCAGCCCCACATCCCACCCAACCGACCGAGGGGCGCTGCCGCTTGACTTCATGCAGGAAAGATAGGTGTTAGACCAAAAGGCGAGGAAAATTAGAGCTAAACACAACTCAAAGAGCTAAACATGCAAATATGTATATCTTTTAAAAATAGTACTTATTACGGGAAAGGTACCTTATTTACCTTAGTAGAAATGTGTTCGGAAAACTTTAATTTGGGGTCTAGTTTAACACCAATATCATCCACCAAGGTAATTCTCTCAAGAGAACCACCACAGAGGCTATAGGAGCCAAAAGGGGCTGGAGCGATGAAATGTCATTACTTTGAATTGCGAGGCATTTAGGTGTAACATATTTGCACAACACCATGACTGAAAGTTATTGAAGCCGGATTGCTAGCGTGAGTGAAATGAAATATATTTATGCTGGGCACAGAGTTTAACATCATCCACATACATTAGAAGCCGAGAGGTTGCTAATACTGAAGGCAGGTCATTAATAAAGAGTGTGAAAAGTAGGGGGCCTAGATGGCTGCCCTGTGGTACTCCAGAAGTAACCTTAACAGGTGAAGAGAAGGAATTTTTGAAGAGGACTCTTTGAGACCTAGAACGAAGGTAGCTAGAAATCCATCTCAAAAGATTAGGCGGAAACCCTAAAAGGTAACGTTTTTGTGCTAGAAGGGAATGGTTTACAGAACGGAATGCTTTACTGAAATCAGTGTAAATAACATCCGTCTGCAAGTTACCTTGGAAACCTTTAATGATAAAAGAGGTAAACTCTATTTAATTAGTGGTTGTTGATTGTCGCCTTATAAATCCGTGCTGAGATGGAGATATAAGTGACTTTCAGAGATGTTGCAAATGCGGAGTTAAAATTTGTTCAAACATTTTGGGAATAGCGGATGTTTTAGATATACTTCTATAACTATTTGCATCAGACTTGCTACCTTTCTTATGGAGCGGAATAATAAAAGATTCCTTCCAGATGGGGGAAGCGTGAAGAGTTAATGGATAGGGTGAATAGCTTAAGCAGGGGTCCACACAGAGCGTCGGCACAGTACCTCAGTACACAGCCGGGAACTCCATCGGGACCTGGTGAAAACACCGGCTTAACTAGTCGAAGATCATGAAGCAGTCAGCTTTCATTCAACAAGGGGCTGAAAATGCCATTCGACCTTGGTAAACTGTATGGCTACGGCTGACCAGAGTAGCTTTTATAAGAATATGTTGTGTGGAAAAATTTGGTAAAACGATGGGCCATTGTGTGATCATTGTTAGCTGACATATTGAGAAATGATAGCACGGATGGATGTGCGGACGTTCTACGCTTACTATTTACAAAGCTGTAGATCTGTTTAGGGTCCTGTGAAAATCGTATCCTGCATCGCGATAGGTAATTTTTATAGCATTGATCGTTAAGAACGGAGAGATTTGACCGAGCAATTACAAAGCGAAGAGGGAAAACCAACTTCTCGAAATTTTTTATAAAGTCTTGATTTTAAGTTTTTTAGACTGGATAACTCTTTGATAAACCAAGGAGGCTTCCCAGATCTAACAAGACACGAAAGTGGGACACAAGAAACAAAAAATGTGTCATCCCTAATGAGGTTATTAGGCTCGACTTTACGAAAGCAACGGACACGTTCAGCCTACCCGTTCGATCCAATACAGTAGGCCCAATATTGACCAACACTTCGAATGTAGGATGGTAGGAGTCTTCAGGTATACTGAGCGGAAGGGCTCGGGTTAGCAACGCTATGATCGGATCCGAGACAAAGCACAGATCAAGAAATCGACCCAAGCTGCTTTTTACATGGTTGACTTCAGACAGGGATAGGTCTAGCAAGCCGTCGGTAAAGTCATGTCGTGACATGGGCACAAGATTATTAGACTCGTTTACCGAAGACCAAACAGTACCTGGCAAATATAAATCACCAAGAACAATGGTCTTTATCTGGAAACAGAAACAGTTTTTACAGCGGACAGGTGATGCTCGTATATTAAGATATCCGAGGAAGGTGGAATATACGAGCAAGTAATGATTATGAAAAAGCCTGGGAGAATCAATTATACGCACAGGAATTCCAGGTCTTGTTGAACCTGGACTATGAAATGTTCCGACGTGAAGTTTGAGTCCACAGCAATGAGGACCCCACGTCGAGACGAACGGTCATTTCTTAAAATTGTGTACCGACCGGCCAAAACTTTGGAACTAAGGATGTCCGGCTTTAACCAGGTCTCGGTTAACACAATAACATGGGACGAGAATGCTAAACTCTCAAGAAAAAGAGTGCTGAGCTTTCTGCGCAAGCCTCTAGCATTCTGGTAGGTAACTAAAAGAGAGGAAGTTTGTTTTTTGGATGGGTATAAGTAGAGGTGAAAGATTAGGATGGAGATGGAGCACTGGTCTGACTACCTGGAAGAGTAATGGGGGCCTATTCTTTTTCTTAGCCTTAAACTCTTTAACCACCAAATGGTCCGGCGGAACAAACGGTTTTAAATTGAGTCGGGAAGACGCTTATCTAAAAGGAAGATATCTCCCTGGCGTAAGAAATGTTAAATGGTTCAACCTTAAAGCCGACGGATTTTATTTTGCTTTGTTACATCATTGGATGTGAGGTCAGGGGCTAGACACGAGGCTAAAACTTATCGCTTTGGTGGGACTCGCACCAGTGGTTTTGGCACAGGCCTATTACCTAAGATGGCAGTATCCGATTGTCCTGGACGTCTATTAGCTGGTGGGAACGAAACTGATGGGATAGTTACGGGGTGCGGACTCGACGGACACGGACGCTACAGACATTTCTAACTGCATACTCTCCGAAGTGACGCATTCGGCTCCCGAATCTGCATCACCAGCAGCGATCGTTGCACTTGGAGTAGCAAACGTAATCAACTGCTGCACTAAGGGAGTGGTCGGAGTAAGTTTTTCGGCTGCCGGCGGACATGAGGCAGTCGGCACTTGCCAGTCCAGCAGAGTAGACTTCTTGCGCCTCCGACACTCAGCCAGCAGCTGTAAACTGCTGGACTAAGTGTCCATGGCCAAGAGCCGATCATATTGCTGTTTAAAGCCTACGATCAGCTCTTTGAAGCCACTCCGCAACTGCCTCATGATCAACGCAACAATGGCATCTCCTTCACGGCCCGAGATCCCTACACATTTTGCCTGCACTACGCTTTCGCAATGACAGCAAGGGATATTGCATGGGTGATCTGCTTCTTGCAGGTTTTTTTGTCACAGACGACAGCAAAATCCATCATGATGTATTTTTATTTATTTAAAGAAAAAAAAAACGAGAAGAAACATTTTAGTCGTTTCTGGGGACGCGACTCTACTTATACCCGTACTCAAAAAAATGTTACATTTTACATTTTTTTGCTACATCTCTTATCTACATCTACAATGTATATTCTACATCTAACATGAAGATACCAAATGTACCGTTTAGATTCTTCATCTCCTCCGCTAGAGGGCGGTCGCGTACACAACGAGGCAGAGTGTTCGAGCTAGAAAGAGAATGAGTAGTGGGTATCTGACTGAAGTAGGCGGGGGAACCAACTGAAAAACAGCGGCTAAATGTAATGAGAGGGCGTACTTATGAAAAGCAACAACAAATTAATTAAATAAGTTGTGTTTTTACACAATTATTAGGCATGCATATGCACCCGCGGTAAAGATTGATTTTAAGATAAATAAGTTAGAGAGTTAATTTGAAGATAAAACACCGGCTGTTTAGGTAAAATAAATGGAAAATGCGGAGCGCAAAACAAAAACACGTCTGGTCACTACGAAAAAGAACGAACGAACAACAAAGATGATATGTTTTAATCAGAATCATCGTAATCAGAATTGCAATGCTTGCATGAAGTATCTGGCACGCACATAAGCGCACTTAAAATGCACCGCACGACTGAATTCATGGCATGTAATGGAGTTTGCGGCGGTGAATTTCCTTGGCAGAAGGATCAGACAGATAATACAGAAGTTCTAATCATCATTAGATAGAGCCTTAGTAAGCTGAGAAAAAATTATGTTGAGCATGGATTTTGGTTAAAAACGAAGATTTATTTTTATTTTTTTAGTGTCATTATGTTGGTTTATTGTAAAAAATTATCGCAGACAATAAAGTACAATTACTTAACGTACTGTTACTGTTGATTAGCAACTTTCGTTAAAGATCAGGGACCATTTCTATTTACTATTTTAAGTTAAATGCGGGACCAACGGACGACAACGGAGATTTGCAACAGGTTCCTGGTGGCCAAGTCGGACGGATAGATGCGGTTTAACCTTCGTCTGGTTCTGCTCCTTACCAATCTCAGTTTGGTCAGGGATCTTGTGGCTTGCTCGTAAATAATGTCACCGACAGAGGGAACTCAGTCGGATGTTGTTGGCTAGGCTGAGCTTGTTGTTAGGCTTAAGAAGCCAGTAGAGTTTTCTAGCATTGATATTCAAGGCGCTTCTGACCATCCTTGTGTGGCTCTCAAAGGTCAGGCGGGTGTCCAACGTGATTCCCAGGTACCTTTGTTCTTTCCGCTGCTCCAACAGCTCGCCAGAAGAAATACCCCAGGGCACGTTTCTTTCCTAAGTGTGTGTACCACACACTTCTCAGGGTTTACAATGATATTCCACCTGAATGCCAAGTTCTTAAACCTTTAAAGGTACCGCTGGCGGTAGTCCGTAGCGTCGTAAACGCAGTTGGCCCTTGACAGGACTGCCGTGTCGTCGGCAAGTGTGGTAAGTTTTACATCGATTGGCTGGGACGCATTGTCAACGCTATCCTTAGGCATATCGTGCGGCTGTACAGCATTGGCCCTAGCACGCTGCCTTGTGGGACTCTGGCTTCAATCGCCTTCACCGTGGAAACTGCTCTGCACTGTGCGACTTTTTGTGAAAGTCATCCAGGATATGCTCCACCACCCTATGAAGCTGCTCTGGTGTAGAGGTTTACGCCGACTGTAAAAGTAAAAAATCGGTGATTAGGGATAGCTCGATTTACAGATGGGCTGTCCAATAATCAGGTGCTTCCCAAAAGTGGGTATCAAGCTGATTGGGCTGTAATTGGCCAGGTCTTCCGGGGATTCGACGGGTTTATGCATCATGAAAACTAGCGCGGCTTTCCATGCTTTGGGTAAGTGTCCCAACCTCAGCGTTGCATTCAGTATTTGTAACAGGTACAAAAGCGCTCTGAGTGGCAGCACTTTTGCCAATCTGTTATCTGTATTGTCCTTTCCTGGGGCTTTTTTATCATTGGGGCCAACGGGAGCTCTATTTGTTGGATTTCATCCCACTTAGCAGAAACTAGGCTTGCTCTCCTCGCTGAGGCCGCCCTGAATGGTCTGAATCTGCACTCCAGCTCATCTGCAAAAGCTTCCACCCGGTTCGCTGCTGACCTCGCCCATAAGCCGTCTGCCTTCCTAACTGGGAAGTTAGGGTTGGATTGCCGTTTGTACCGGCTTGTGAGCTTCCATGGGGTGTAGTTCGAGTGCACGCCTGCAGTCGCCTCAGATAGTAGTTTGTCGGTGGATTCGGACTTTAGCTTGGCCAGCTTCCTCCTCAGCCTGTTGGCTACTCTCCTGAAGAGTCCATCCACCCGGGGTCATTGCACTATGGGAACACCCTTGTGGCAAATAATAACCCAAACGAAACATATTGGTTAGTTTTGATAGTAAATAGAAAAATGAAGGTATGAAAATGGCTGCACCTAAAAAAACCAAGCAAAAATAAAAAAACAAATTTGGAAGGCAAAGGGGCGGGCACCCAAAAACAAAAAAAAAATGAAAATATACTGGACACAAAAAAATCAGAACCTAAATATGAAGAACCAATTTATTGTAAATAAAGGCCCCCCTTGTACCCATGGAGTTGTGACCCACACACGACGAATGACCAGCCAGCCACGAACAATCTCCAGTGGATCTCTCCGAACGAATGACTCCTGTAAACCAACCTCAGTTGGAATGAGATTATTGCTTATGCCCCAAGGTAATCGATGAGTAATAGTATCGGAAGTGTGGAACCGTCCGTGAAATTTCTTCGGCCCATAAACAAAAAAAAACAAACCCTCCCTCAAATACCCCAGGTAAACCTAGCTTAACAAAACCGTACGCATGACAACCGGATACGCAAATCACTACACAAAATCACGATGATCTACCACTAAGTACTTACATATGGTGCAATGAACTTTGCTGAAACTGATAAATCCTAAAACACCTGACACCTGTCCCACTGGAAAATATAACATCAAAATTGCGGTGCTCAGAACCAAAATGACAAAACAAAAAGCAAACAAACGTACCTCCATAT
This sequence comes from Drosophila obscura, assembly GCF_018151105.1. Lineage (NCBI taxonomy): Eukaryota > Metazoa > Arthropoda > Insecta > Diptera > Drosophilidae > Drosophila > Drosophila obscura. Next base: position 686,210 of record NW_024542721.1, read on the forward strand.
GTGTGTAGATCCAATTAAGCGCATCAAACTTGTTATAAAAACATCAGAAATCCAACTAAAATTGGTTGCCAACCCCCAAAAACACATTTAACCGCAAAGTTAAAAAGATATTCAAGAAGCCACAGTCCGATTACCACTATGAACATTTGAACAAGAATTGAATTTCTACAAGTGCATTAAGTCCTATCTCAGGACGTCACTGTACGCCCCAAAACACGTCACAATTAACTGTAAAAATGAGTCATTTAACATAATTATGACACAATTTAACAGCAAACACATAAACTATTTCATACCTTCTGAATCGAACCCATTGTAAAAACAATTAAATAATGAATATAACTACACTATAAGACGAAAAAACACCACCAACTTGGCCCATACAAACGCTGACTAACGCTTAATTAACTGCGCCCTGTACTGCATAACATTAAAGACAATGTATTCGTATTAGGTCAACAATATTTAAATAAAAATGTGGCCAGAAAAAGTGGTCAAAGCCCATAGTGCATTGGTGCGAAGGAATTCTTTCCTAAGCCCTTTTTTATCGATCCAAATACGAGGGGTGCTATTTATGTTTCTGGCCTAGGTCACTTCTGGCCATATTAGAACCAAACGGTCATTTGGATAAACAAGTTTGGACTTTTATGGAAAAAACTTAAGTACAATTTTTATACCCGTACTAAAAAAATAGTTAAGGGGTATATTGTATTTGTGGTAAAAGTGGATGTGTGCAACACATAGAGGGAAACGTTTTCGACCCCGTAAAGTATATATATTCCTTATCAGCATCAATAGCCGAGTCGATATAGCCATGTTCGTCTGTTCGTCTTGATAAGCGCCTAGATCTCAGAGACTATAAGAGCTAGAGAAACCAAATTTGGTTTCCAGACTCATGTGATATCACACTGCTACAAGTGTGTTTAAAAACTTCGCCACGCCCCCTTCCGCCCCACAAAGAAAGAAAATCTGTGGCAGGCACAATTTTAAAGATACGATAAAACTAAAAACGCGGTAAAATTGAGATGAGAGAGGAAAATGGTTGCAGCAACAGCTTATAAGTGAGAGCGTTACTGCACAGAATGTTACAAGAGCGAGAGAGAAACAACAGCTATTGAGATTTAGGTGATAGAGAGAGAGTGATAGACGGCAATAGCTACGACAAAGAGCAGCTAATTGTAATGAGAGAGCGTACTTACGAAAAGAGAGCGCGTTGCGGAAATGGATTACCTTGTATAATTTCATCATGACTGTGCAAGCTCGAGACAACGAAAACCAGCCGATTACGGCGTTGATCGAATTAAATTAGTTATGCAATGCAGACGAGGCTCATGCGGGCCTCTCCTCAGCTCACAATAGCATAGGCAGAGGCAAGCAAAACAATGTTAAAGAGTACGTTAACTGTCGTATGCTAGCAAAGAGTTCGATTTAGTTTCGGCGAAAGAGATAGTTGTCTTTGTGCTGCCGGCTTGGTGTCGCGTGGGCCACTTGTTGGTGCAGTCATTGCATATCCACGTCCAGATAATATAGTAGAATTTTGTCAGCACTGTCGACAAAGAATAGGTCTAGTAGTGTGTTTCTGGTTTTTGTAAAGATTGTGGAGATTTGGTTGTTCACTATATTTAAGCCAAGGCTCAACATGCTCTCTGTCGATCGGGATTCTCTAAGATTATCACAGATAAAGTTGGCAGGTGATTAAGTCTGTATAGGTCAAGGAAATGTCAATAATTAGTCATGACAGGTCTGAGTAGTCATATTTCGAATCGAAACTTGCGATTTGGTCGATATATGCAACCAAGGAGCAACTTTCTTCTATTGATGGTGATCTTTAGAAACATATATTCTATGGAGCTTATCTGGTCTTTGCTTACAGACGAGTTTTGCAGCTATCTTGTTATTAATGTATATTGCAACGCCCCCGGCATGCCCTACACGATCAGAACGATATACATTGTACCCTCTACATTCAATTAACGAGTCACTTAAGTCCGGGACAAACCAAGTTTCGGACACATATATAACATCCACACCAGAGTCGATGAACATATGTCTGAATTCTTCAAATTTGGCAAGCTTTGTTCTTTGGTATGGCAGATTTGCAATCCAGATTTTAGCTCCACCAGAATTCTAAGGACCTGAGATGTATTTGCATTGGTTATTGCTAATGAACTGTCCATATCAAATGTGTTTTAAGTTAACACTTTTAACAAACGAACAATTACGTTACAGTAAGTGCAGTTAAAAATAAAATACTGGAAGGTGCTGAGATTGGGAGCTTATGAATATTGTAGAATTTTAATATATTTTATCTGTGCTAGAGAACGATGAAGAAGAAATAAGTAAATAAAAATCAAATATCTGAACCGAAACAAGTGCGCAGGGGGCTTACCCCTAGAACATTGTAATTAAGTCAAATGTCACTGGAGTTGATATGAATCCGAATTTCATAAAATTGTGTTTGGAAAATATATTGACATGCATAACCAACATATCGAAAACATCATTGACGCAATCGATATTTCCTGATTCTTGGAAAGTGGTCAAAATATTTCTATTCCAAAATCTATCAATGCGTACAGGTCAATTTCCAGTTAAATATTTTTTGCATACCTAATAAATATACAAAACAAATTTTTATTAAAATCGGTCGAGTCTTTTGTTAGGAGTTAAAACGAAAACACCTTGACACGAGAATTTTGTATATTAGCCCGGCGGAATCCGGAATTAAATTAAATTAAATTAACACAAGCGAAAGGATGCGCATGGTGCAGCAGTAGAGTAAATCCCTATTAATATCTGTAATCCCACATTGTAATCTCCATATATGTAAATAAATATCGTTATAGTTTCCGGTTGAACAGTGGTGGAGAGGGGCTCGCGGCCGCTCTGCTTCTTCAATGTGCCCTGGAAAAGGGGCTGGCCACAATTATAGTTGGTAATTACGGTGAGAGGGACGATGTACGAGCATCCGGCCGAATGCTGGGTCATCAATTTGGCCGGTGTTATATGATACTTGGGTCTATGTAACGAACAAGGCGCTATGTTCGGAATGGGAGGGCGCACGCTTGTAATCCCGGCTGGGGATGCTCCTCGGCAATTCGGGGTGGTAAACTTGTTTGCATTGTTTGCCTATTCTCATTATTAGAGAAATCTAATAATAAATCTAATAAATGTTCGATCTACGGGCCTATGCTTCTAAAATCGCGAAAAAATACCCTCGATGGACCGCAACTGATCAAGAATATACGTGCAGAAATTATTTGGCGGTCGGACATGGTTATTTTTTAATTGAATTTCAAAGCTTAATTTTTGCCAATACAAAATGTAAACATAATAAGTCTAAGTTTCTTCGAAAGATGTTTGTTGAGCTAGCGAGCTTTTTCACTAGCGTAGTTTTGCGATATGTTTATTAACGAGACGATGGTTGTTTAGATTAAATATGGTTTATTGTTGTAAACAGTATAGAAGGCGATACAGAGTCAATGTGATACCGAAAGGTTCGAGTTAGGTTGATGACGAGTCGGTTGGAAAGTTAGCTGGATTCAAGACGGGGTCAGATTGTAGACGCGGGGTGTCGGATTGAATAGCTTGATTCCAAGACGATGTGCAGTGGTTGCTAGGTCCAGACTGAATCAAAGGGCAGGCGGCCGAATTGCCCGTGCCCTAATGCGAGCGAGAGAGCGATAGATCGAGAGAGTGATAGCAAAGCAAAGGAAAAAAAGAAAGGCGCGAGATGAAGAGGCGAAAGAGAACGGCTGCATAGGCTGCTGCCGTGCTGGAGCATGAATGCGTGCATGAGTTTGTAGGTAAATGACAATTTAGTACAGTGGGCAGTGCAAACAACGAACAATAATAAGGATTTACTCTACTGCTGCACCTCTGGCTATAATCTATGCATTTGTCCACTATTTGGCTGCGTAACCAAACAATGTTTATTTTTTAGTTATGGGAGGATTCTCGGCTAGTAAAATTTCTGTTTCGCGGTTTTTACCGATAGAGCCACCTTTTAGCTCCTTCCCATTTCCTCCTCCTCGTTCAAAATACAGTTTTTATACCCGAAATCGAAGAGTTAAGGTATATATTAGATTTGTGGTAAAAGTGGATGTGTGTATTTCAGGGACGGAAACGTTTCCGACCCCATAAAGAATATATATTCTTGATCAGCATCAATAGTCGAGTCGATATAGTGTAACGAACCATGGTCACAAACGGCGAAGGGTCAGCGCATCCACGCTGGCGGGAGACAATAATCTAACTGATATACACAGAGCTAACGAGCAATGGCTCTAGCCACGGTTCTCCACAAATAGCGGTGTGTCAGCACTCCGGAAAATAAAATAGTCTTAAGCAACGCACGCAATTACTAAAATTAAGAACTCTCGATCAGCGAAAACCACAGCACGAAATTCTCGGTCACCCACTTCTTGGCGATATTTCGCAACCACTCAGCCTCGAATCACAGATATCACCTTCGCGATGCGGAGGTAACAAAAACCCAATTTCCAACTGCAGCCCGCACCTTCCGGGATGCAGCCTCAGCAAAAACACACTGCCCCACTAACAATTGTCAACGAAGCACCAAGCTTCGACCCACTTACCACGCCCCACAATTATTGTCACCAATAATCATAAGTTAGCAATAAGCAATTATTTCCGGGTCTCAGGTGCGATCGCCAGCTGCATAAAAGGGCCAAGATCGGCCGAAAGAGTAGGCAGTCCATCAGCCCGAACCCAAGACACTGCACTAGGCAGTCCATCAGCCCGAACACAAGACACTGCACTAGGCAGTCCATCAGCCCAAACTCAAGACACTGCACTAGGCAGTCCATCAGCCCAAACACAAGACACTGCACAAGACAGTCCCTCAGTCACACACCCAAGACACTGTACTAGGCAGTCCATCAGCCCAAACACAAGACACTGCACAAGGCAGTCCCTCAGTCACACACCCAAGACACTGTACTAGGCAGTCCATCAGCCGAAACACAAGACACTGCACAAGGCAGTCCCTCAGTCACACACCCAAGACACTGTACTACGCAGTCCCTCAGTCACACACCCAAGACACTGCACTACGCAGTCCACCAGCGCACCATTCACCCACGAGTTGAAGCAGCAGAATTTAAGTGAATGAAGAAAGTGAATGAAAAGAAACCAGAATACTAAATAAAAACCAAGAACAATCCAACAAAACCGTCGCCTCATCATTTCTCGCTGCCTACTACATTCTTTTACGAGCCAGGCCGACACCTGAAGTCACCTACAAACTACAAATTGTCTTGTAGCGGACCCTGGACAGACTGATGCTTACCTCAGCCTGAAATAGGACCTCACAAGTGGCGCCCGAGCAGGGACTTTTGGTGACTTTAAGGAGACTAACACCTTAATACGGAGCTTTGTGGAGTAAAGACCCACGGCCACTGAAAGAGACTAGGCTAGCAAGGATCAATAACCGTCAAGCACAAAACGCAAAATCCGGTCGCAAGCAGAAATACCACCAACAACACGTAAGTCAGTGCTACTAACCACAGAAACACACCATGGAAGCCCACGGAGCCGGTCAACCCGACGAATTTTGCCCGGAGGGACACCATACCAATCCAGGAGTCACCAACGGCTGGATCTACAAACTCCGGCGGGATGAGCTGGAAGTCCTGGCCGAGGAATTCGGATTCGGAAACGACGGAACAGTCGAGGAACGAAGAAAGAGATTCGCCGCACTAGTCGCCGGAACACTCTCGCAGAATGCCTGGGTTCGACTGGCAGACCTCGAACGGCAATACGCCAGACCAGCAGGACGCTCCAAGTCGCCCATGCCCACCACTCCTGGGCCGTCTGACCAGCGGAAAACCGACCCAAAAGCCGGGTTACAAGTCCCCACAGCGGTACAGCACACCCTGCCCACCACGCATCGTAACGCCAGCCGATCTGCCCAGACCTCCAGTTACGGAGACCAGCCGCTCGCCCACCCAGAGGATCGTGCCAGCCATGGACTCTTCCACCGCCCACATCGCGGAACAGATTCGGAAATGGGGGATCAGGTTCGACGGACAGGACGAACTACTCGAGGAACGTGCTCTCTCATATGGGGTGGACAAAAATCAGCTACCTCGGGCCATGACAGAGCTTCTCACCGATCGGGCAAGTCGCTGGTACCGCACCAGCCAACTACAAGGCAGCTCATGGGCATATTTCCGCCAAGAATTCTTGACTTTCTTCTTGCCGCCACGGTATTTTGAACAATTGGAAGACCAGATCCGAGCCCGCAAGCAAGCGGTAGGAGAATTGTTCAAGGATTACCTCATCGAGATACGTCTACTCATGCACCACGCCAGGTACGACGCAACCAAGGAACTGAACAGGATCTACGATAACGCCCTGCCAGCATACCAGATGTACGTGCGGCGACACGAACTACAAAGCTTAGCACAGCTCACAATGTTGGCCACCGAGTTCGAGAGCATCCAAGAGCGGACCATCCCGACCACTTTCGCACCCCCGCGGAACACTCCAAGATACGCAAGGCCGGCTTCAGAGCCGAGGAATTGCGACTCGCACCAGACGCCATTTCTGAGTCCCCATTGGGCATCGACACACACACCAGGGAGACCACCAGCTCATCCAAACAGTACGGCGAATCCCGACGTAGCCCATCACATGATCACGACCCCCATCACCAACCCACGCGCAGCCTGTCGCCGGTGTGGTGAAGCGGGGCATGCGGCATACGACTGCCATAATCCCTCCATCCTATTCTGCTGGGAATGTGGAAAACGCGGCACACGGACCGTAAATTGCTGCCGCCAGAACACGTCGGGAAACGACATGCGTCCCCAACTGACACGGGATCAGCCCGGAGCGACGCCCCCTCCAACCCGCGACTAAAGAACTCTATACACGTGAGCAACGGCCGGATAGTGGCGATTGTGACCATAGGAGGACACGCAACGGAAGCCACAATCGACACCGGGGCATCCAGAAGCTTCATCAGCGCAAACCTCGCCCGACAACTAGACAACAACACCAACCTGCAAGATGCATGCGTCTGCATACGCCTGGCCGATGGCTCGGTCAATGAGATCTCACAAGTTCTACTGGCGCACATCAAGCTGGATGAACGAGAGGTTCAAATCCCGCTCCTGGTCCTGCCAAACATGTTGGGAAAAGTCATTGTCGGCATGGACTTCCTAGGTGCCACCGAAACGACGATCCAATGCGGCTCCACGATGCTACAGCTACGAGACCGTAACCCCATGCCCACTGAACCCGTGCTTACAACTATCCACGTACAAGACGCCGAACCCCGATACCAGAAACCCCAACAAATCGCAACGAACCTACGTCCACGACCTACCACAACGCACACGGCACCCAATAACGCAACGCAGCACTTGACACCAAAACCAATCGCACCGAATACGAAACGCCGGCCCTCAACGGAGAACACGAATCCGAGGCCAACACAAGCCAACCACAACCAAGCAATCGGGAAAACGAGTCCCACGGTCACTACGGAGCAACCGCGTCCTAGGCCAACCACAGGGTACACACACCCCAAACAAACCACGAGGATCTCACACACGAGACAAACACACTTGAACCCGGCGCTCGACACAGGAAGCCCAGGTCCAAGACAAGCAACAGAGCAAGCACGCAGAGAAACCGCATCGGAAGCAGGGAACGCACGGACACCCTCAAAACCGACCGCCAGCAGCGAAAAAGGACAACGGCAACCACCATCCGACAGCCCAGCAACACGGGAAACAGCCACGCTAACCCCACGCTGGTCGGGGCCCATAATTGAACTGATATCCACAGAGCCCCTCAACGCGGGCCCGGAAACCAGGACGATACCCCCACGATGCACCGACCGCCGCTCTGTCGTACCCACGGCCGACGCCACACCGATCCTCGCCAACACAATGGAGTACCTTCCGCGTACCGACTTGACTGCTAGCGCCATGCACCGAGCCATGCCTAGAGCCAGGTCCGAGATCTTCGTCGCCCGTACCAGCTGTTGGTCCAAAACAAGAGGAATCACCGAGACTCACCTGTTCATGAGCCAAACGACCGCCAATACCACCCAAGTATTGCATCAGAGATATGAAACATATCTACCCACGGCCAACGCCACACCCATCGTCGCCCACATAAGCGACTACCAACGGAGGATCGAAACGCCCAGCGCCTTCGACACAACCCTCTTACCGAAGACCCCAGCCAGCCATTTGACTCCGAAGCCGCCGATCCAACCGGACATGAGCCCGAACCAGTCCCGGAGCCGTGGCCGCCGGACTTGGCCCCGCAGATCCAAGCATTTACATTCGACAGACCCATCCTACCGAAAGACCAGAATCAAACGTTTGACCCCGGAGCCATCGAACCCACCGAAGACGACCCAGAACTACCGACGGATCCTTGGCCACCCGACATAGCACCGACGATTCAAGAATGCCTGGACAAAGAACGACCGAAGAAAACCGCCGAGAAAACCATCGTCATATGGGATAATCGACCCACCAAGCAGACACCAACTACAAAGCACCCAGAACAGCAGAAAGGCCACGATCACAGCAGCAGTAGAAAATATAACGTTACCGACGCCACGCTAAAGTGACGAGATTAAAAGCGACGAATCCGGAGACTCGGCACAAGCCAAAGGACAGGAAAATGGCGAACCTCAGCACCCGCCAAGCGACGCCACTAATCTCTCCATCACCCACCCGGAAGAAAGGGGGGGGGGGGGGTTTAACGAACCATGGTTCTAGCCATGGCTCGTCACAAACGGCGAAGGGTCAGCGCATCCCCGCTGGCGGGAGACAATAATCTAACTGATATACACAGAGCTAGCGAACCATGGCTCTAGCCAAGTCTCTCCTCACAAAAAGCGGTGAGTCAGCACCCCGGAAATAAAATAGTCTTAAGCAACGCACGCAATTACTAAAATTAAGAACTCTCGATCAGCGAAAACCACAGCACGAAATTCTCGGTCACCCACTTCTTGGCGATATTTCGCAACCACTCGGCCTCGAAACATCGACCCAAATTCAGATATCACCTCCGCGTTGCAGAGTTGGCAAAAACTCATTTCTTTTGAAACCAAATACCCAATTCCCAACTGCACCTTCCGGGTTGCAGCATCAGCAAAACCACCCTGACTCACTAAAAATTGTCAACGAAGCATCAAGCTTCGACCTAGTTACCACACCCTACAATTATTATTACCCAATAACCTTAAGTCAGCAAGAATTAATTATTTCCGGGTCTCAGGTGCGATCGCCAGCTGCATAAAAGGGCCAAGATCGGCCGAAAGAGTAGGCAGTCCATCAGCCCGAACACAAGACACTGCACTAGGCAGTCCATCAGCCCAAACTCAAGACACTGCACTAGGCAGTCCATCAGCCCAAACTCAAGACACTGCACTAGGCAGTCCATCAGCCCGAACACAAGACACTGCACTAGGCAGTCCATCAGCCCAAACTCAAGACACTGCACTAGGCAGTCCATCAGCACAAACACAAGACACTGCACAAGGCAGTCCCTCAGTCACACACCCAAGACACTGTACTAGGCAGTCCATCGGCCCAAACACAAGACACTTCACAAGGCAGTCCCTCAGTCACACACCCAAGACACTGTACTACGCAGTCCCTCAGTCACACACCCAAGACACTGCACTACGCAGTCCACCAGCGCACCATTCACCCACGAGTTGAAGCAGCAGAATTTAAGTGAATGAAGAAAGTGAATGAAAAGAAACCAGAATACTAAATAAAAACCAAGAACAATCCAACAAAACCGTCGCCTCATCATTTCTCGCTGCCTACTACATTCTTTTACGAGCCAGCCCGACTCCTGAAGTCACCTACAAACTACAAATTGTCTTGTAGCGGACCCTGGACAGACTGATGCTTACCTCAGCCTGAAATAGACCTCACAATAGCCATGTATGTCGTATGTCCGTCTTGATTGCCGCCTAGGTCTTACAGACTATAAAAGCTAGAGCAACCAAATTTTGTTTCCAGAGTCATGTGATATCACACTGCTACAAGTGTATTTTAAAATTTGTCCCCGCCCCCATCCGCCATCACAATAGACCAAAATCTGTGGCATCCAAAATTTTGATAGGTACATACATATGTATAGATATATGTATGTACATATGTTATACATTTATCTAAATTTATTTTTTAATTAGTTTTATATACCCGTACTCGAAGAGTTAAGGGGTATATTGTATTTGTGGTAAAAGTGGATGTGTGCAATGCAGATAAAATTAAAAACGCCGTATTGTAGAGAATGACCATATCTACCAGATGGCCGAATCTTAATCAGATCTTATCATTATTATACCCAGAATAAAGAAATTGATTTTCAGTTGCTTCCCCCACCTCCTCCAGCACGAGGCCACGCTACTAATTCTCTTTCTCGCTCGCATACACTCTGCCCTGTACAATGCGCGACCTTTGCGGAGGAGATGTATAATCTACATTTCAGATGTGGAATCTAGATGTGTAGATAACAGATGTAGCAAAAATATGTTGTTCAGTCGCATATTTATGCTGTAATTAATATTACATAATATACACTTATCGAATAAGTCAGGTCGACCCATGTAACGGGAGACATAATAACAAACGACAAGGCATTGTAGCTGAGTCAACAATAACCGCTTCTGCAGCAATTTCTGCCAACGATGCGATCGCTCGTCAGAGGGCAAAAACACTGGTGCAATTGCTGACTATCACAATTGCCCAATAACACAATATCATATTAAATCCAAATTAATTCAATATTAATTCCAATTCCCTTTTACCATATTCTTACTAGACTCAGCACTTTCTGTACCTTTTGTTGCCTATAAATAGAAATTAAGTTTGTTGAATAAAATCAGTATCAGAAACAGTACCATCACTGCCTGTTCACTCATTCTCTACAACTGCAATCAACAGAGGCTGTCGCCGTGTCTTCAGACCCTCATTTGCTCGACGTAGGAATCCCTCTCCGCAGTCCAACTGGTTCAAGTTCTAGTTGCGACGACAAATTTGTAGACGGTTTATGTACCGTATGCATACCAAAACACACACACAAACACACATTAACATTTGGTGACCCCGACCCCAAGTAAAAGGCGAAATGGAGGAACACGCTGTCACCACGGAGACTTACAGCAAATTGCCTTCACTATGTCGCCGACAAAAGGCCATAGTAGCGTCCATAAAACGCATTCTGAGACAATTCTCAGAGGCGGGAGGACGTACATCAAGTGATTTGATAAAATCACTATGGACTCAAGCTCAGAAGTCCATTTTACTATTCACGAAGAATACGATAACCCAGAGGAAGGAGGATACAACATGGAAGCCTACCTGACCCTGGAAAAAGAGGTTCAAAGTGCATTGGCAAAACCAGCCACATCAAACATTAATGACGTGCAGCTTCCATGCATTAACATTCCCAAGTTTGATGGGGACATACTGAAATGGTCCCAGTTCTATGACCTGTTTTCATGTATGATACATGAAACAAACATGCCCACAGTTCGGAAGATGTGGTATCTGAAAACAACCGTACCTGGAGAGGCAGAAAGATTGATCCGACATATCGATCTAAAGGAAGAAAACTATTTGAGCGCCTGGGAAGTTCTGATTGATACATACAACAATCCCAGAGACCTCGCTAGCACGGTATTAAACCGCTTCCTAAATTATAACACAGTTAATGACGACTCCAAGTCATTAAAAGAGTTGTACGTTACAACTATCGAATCCCTGGCATCACTAAAGGGATTGGGCATCAATATATCCACATGGGATCCAATATTGATTGCCGTCATCAAAAATAAGCTGGATGTCACTAACAGAGCCTTGTACGAGCAATCATTGGGAAGCTCAAAGGAAATACAGCCCTTGGACACAATGCTTCAGTTCCTAGAACAAAGAGTTCGAGTTCTAAGAACAGGCAAAAAGACACAAATGTCAAGGAAAGAGCCAAAAGGCACAACATGTGCAACAGTAAATACTGGAAAATCGAAGACGCCTCTCTGCTCATTCTGCAAGAAGGCAAGCCATTGGCTCTACGGATGCGATGAGTTTCGCTCCAAATCACCATCAGAACGACTAAATTGGGTACAAAAGCAGAAATTGTGTGTCAACTGTTTTAAAACAAGCCACAAAACAAATGCATGCCCAGGTCGGACATGTTTCAAATGCGACAAAAAACACAATACACTGCTGCACTTGGACATACCATCGGGCGTAAGTACAGAACCAAGAGCACCGACGGTTGGCGCAGCAAGTAACAATAATTACAACCTGTTAGCTAAAGCAAAAGTAGCAGTAGATGCAAACAATGGACAGAGAGCCAATTTCAGAGCCTTGCTGGATTCAGGATCACAGATCAACCTGATCTCTGAACGAATGGCATCAATGTTGTCAGTAAAACTTAATGATACAACATTACGCATCGAAGGAATTGGAGGTCAGTCAAAGACCAGCAGAGCACGAGTAAATTTTCTAATAAAATCACTTCACGGCGGATTTACGCAAAGAATTGAAGCATTCGTACTACCTCAGATAATTGCTGATCAACCAGCGCAGGCACTCGATGAAATGAACTTGAACATACCAAACAATTGCCCATTGGCAGATCCGGATTTCTATAAACCGGGAAAGGTCGACATGCTCATCGGAGCAGAACACTATTATTCGCTACTACTCCCAGACCAAAAGCAGCCAAAGTCAGGAGGTCCGTTGCTGCAAAATACAAAATTGGGATGGATTGTGGCAGGAAAAATCAGGTCTGCACACAACTCCGCATCCATTTGTGCAATTGGACTCAACGAGCTAATGGAAAAATTCTGGACTCTGGACAACTCAGAGACGGAAGAAAAACCACGCACGCCAATCGAAGCACATTGCGAAGCTCACTTTATAGAGAACTTACAAACAGCATCGGATGGCAGGTTGATAGTAAAACTCCCTTTTTCCGAACACTCTTCAGCCCTGGGGGGGTCTTTGGAAACTGCAACGAAACGATTACTGGCATTAGAGCGACGGATTTCACCAGACACCTGGAACGGCTATGTGGAATTTATGAAGACAAGACAAAAATATTTATGCAACAGCTGTGGGAGATTAAACTCGATTGGGACGATGAACTGCCATTACAACTCCAAAACGAATGGAAGGAGTACCGGGAGGACCTACAATCATTAAACTCAATGGATATTCCCCGGCACGTATATGATGGAAAAGTGCCACTCACCCAGGATCTACATACCTTTGTAGACGCATCGGAACGAGCCTATGGCGCGGCAGTGTACATACGAGCCACCTACAAAAACAATCAGGTCTCTGTACGACTATTATGCTCAAAATCTCGAGTAGCACCCACCGCCAAACAATCCCTACCACGTCTAGAACTGTGCGCTGCAGTTTTAGGTGCCGAACTCACCAATCGAGTTAGAAAGGATCTCCATATGAATCTTGACACAGTATCAGGAAGCTTCTGGACTGATTCCACCGTTGTACTGTCCTGGATTAACGCATCGGCGTCCACATACCACACATTCGTGGCAAATCGAATCGCCAAAATCCAGGCATTGACGAACCAATTACAATGGCGTCATGTTTCATCAGCCAACAACGCAGCAGATGTCCATTCAAGAGGAATCCTAGCAAGCAAGCTAAGGGATCATAGTCTATGGCTATACGGACCATTATTCTTGCACGGATCAGGAGATAAATGGACAAAACCACCCATCATTGAGCCCAGCAATCTCGAGAGAAAGGCTAAGCATGTCAGCTTGCCACTCGCATCTAGCTCTCTCGGAGAAGAGTTATACACATGCAGACATAGCAACTCGTTCAACAAACTACAACGTATTGTAGCGTACATGTTTCGCTTCTGCTAAAAAACTAATTGAGCACCTACAACGACACTTTGCGCAGGAGAACTAAGGCGTGCTCGCACTATGATCCTACGAACGATTCAACAAGTTGAGTTCACAGCGGATTTAAAACAATTAAAACGCTATCAAACAGTGGATAAAAAGAGTTCGATCATTTCGTTATCTCCCTTACTAGGAGATGATGAGCTCATCCGAGTTGGCGGAAGACTCGAAGAAGCTCAAATTCCGTTCAACGCAAAACATCCAATCCTGCTACCGTATAACGACCCAATAGTCAAAATGATTATGCGTGAGCTTCATGAGGAAAATCTGCATTGCGGTGCCCAAGCATTAAGGGCAATCGCAAGACAACAATATTGGATTATCAACGACAAGACGATGGCTAGAAGCATCATACATAGCTGTATTACATGCACCAGAGCCAGACCAAAGCTGATGCACCAGATCATGGGCAATCTTCCAGCACAAAGAGTCACGCAAGCACGCCCATTCCTTAATGCAGGCGTTGACTACTGTGGACCAATTATGATCCACCATAAAATCTGAGGAAAACGGCCAGATAAGGCATACATTGCCGTATTCTGCTGCTTTTCCACAAAGGCTGTACATCTGGAGTTAGTAAGTGGCTTAACCACAGATGCATTCTTGGCAGCACTCCGCCGATTCCTTAGCAGACACGGGAAGTGTCAGACTATTCATTACGACAACGCAACGAATTTCGTCGGCGCAAATAACAAGCTAAAGGAATTGAAAGAAGCAATATTTAGCGAAAAGGCATATGCACTGATCACAAATCATTGCAACAAAAAACAAGTGGATTTTAAATTCATTCCTCCTCGGGCCCCATCGTTTGGCGGCCTCTGGGAAGCTGCGGTAAAATCAGCGAAAAGGCTGCTAGTTACAACCACAGAAACAGCATCCTTGACGTTTGAGGAGCTGAACACAGTCATAATCGAAATTGAAGCAATTCTCAACTCCCGACCCATAACTCCAATGTCAAATGATCCAACGGATACAAGTGCGCTTACTCCAGGGCATTTCCTGATCGGTGAACCTTTGACCGCAGCACCTGACGTCAACACCGATCGTCAAGAGAAAACTCTGGTTAAGCGCTGGGAATTGGTTTCACGCTTAAAACATGCATTTTGGAAACAATGGTCTACGGAATACCTCCACGAACTACAAACTCGCCATAAATGGAAAACCACCGCTCCAAACGTGACCGAAGGATTATTAGTTTTGGTGAAGGAAGACAACCTTCCAGTAATGAAGTGGCCAATGGGTCGCATCATCAAAACCTATCCTGGGCAAGACAACCATGTACGAGTGGTTGATGTCAAAACATCGTCCGGCGTATACAAACGCCCCATCAGTCGTCTCGCCCCATTATTCTCAGAGGAGGTAGCAACAAAACGCTCCAAAAATGCTATTCAAGACATTGCGGAAATAGAGGAGCCACCAACACAGCGAAAAAGGTTATCATCACCTACACTAACATCCACATTGGTAGTGTTACTTCTCATGCTGCCATTAGCATTTTCACAATCAATGAATGTGACGCAATTTGCAAACAAGCCTGGAATATTCTATGAGAAACTTGGAACCTCAAGAATGACCACTTCCAAATGGACCATGATTATATACTACGACTTGGATCCATATTGGAAGGATATGCAAGTCATGTCAGCCGGAATGTCCGAACTAAGACACATGTGCCCTGAACTAAAAAATGTTCCAGCGTGCAACTCCATATTTCAACACTTTCAACATTTTTACAAAGAACTACAAACAGGAAATATGCTAATGAAGGCCTCTCGACAACGCAGATCACCGCTGGATATAGTAGGAAACGTGGCACACCAGCTTTTCGGTGTACTTGACTCTACATATGCTGAGAAAATGGCCAAAGTAATCGAAAAGGTACAAACCAACGAAGACTTTCTGCTACGTCTACTACGAAATCAAACGTCAATTGTCGACTCCACAATTAACGTGATCAGGAAGGATAAGTCAGCCATGGACAACCGCCTAAAGGTATTGGAACAACAAGTGGCAACCATCAGCCGAGAAAGAGGAACATATCATGGCGATCATCTAATTCAGTCATACCTAGGGCTCACAGCACAACTAACTCTGCTGACAACGAGTCTTCAACGTATGCAGTCTGACATATCTGATGTATTAATCGGCATTCACCATCGGACAATAAGCCCAACGCTAGTATCTCCTGAGCAATTAAGAGAGCAACTAGACCAAATCCTGGATCACTTGCCAGCTGATCAAATGCTGCCTGTCACAACACAAAATGTGTTGTGATTTAATTATACAGGCTAATGCGAGCCGAAGGAACACTGACTACCACACACGTAATTTTCAAGGTGACACTACCGTTAGTTTCAACATTTCAGCTCGAAGTTTTCAGTATCATGCCGATTCCAGTCTGGGACTCAACAAGTTGGAGCTTGTTCAATCTCAAAACGACCATAATCACTGTAAACACTCACCGAGATCAATTCATGGGATTTACTCCAGAAGAATTTCGACGCTGCTTTAAACTACTCAACGCAGAATACATCTGCTTTGATCATCAAACAGTCTTCAATGTCGACAATCGCTGTGAGTTTCAGCTGTTTAACAATAAAACAGCACCTTTATGTGAAGTGACCCACACGAAGGCGGACATGGTGTGGTCCAAAACTCAGCAAGCAAATAAATGGATTTTTGCAACACACTCTACAATGAGACTTCAGGCAGTTTGCAACGGGTCTCCATCAACCATACAACTAGAAGGAACTGGCTTGCTCTCACTGTCACCTGGATGCACTGCTCGCAATACAGAAATAAGCATCAGTACCTTCAGCACAACAATCAGTGAAATCAAATCAACCTACACTCGATTTGGGGACATACGCTTACCAACGACACCCCCTTCGCCAGCAACTGCACAATTGGAGAACCAGACATCAAATTATCTTCAAGAATTGGAAGATTTACGCCTGCAATTAGTGGCAATCAATCAACAAAGGCTGCCACACCATCTCAACACAGTGCAGCATCATCAAATCGCTACTTATGCTGCCCTAGCAATATCAATGCTATTGATTATTGCGTTCATTCTCCGGAAGAAGTATCAATCATGGAACCCAAGGCCGTCAACAATCAACCAAGCAGAGCCACGCGGATCATCACCCCCAATCCCCATTCCACGCCGCTTTTCAGTCGACTTGGGCGATGGTTGAACACCAGTTCAACGGCCGGGAGAATGTTCAGTCGCATATTTATGCAGTAATTAATATTACATAATATACACTTATCGAATAAGTCAGGTCGACCCATGTAACGGGAGACATAATAACAAACGACAAGGCATTGTAGCTGAGTCAACAATAACCGCTTCTGCAGCAATTTCTGCCAACGATGCGATCGCTCGTCAGAGGGCAAAAACACTGGTGCAATTGCTGACTATCACAATTGCCCAATAACACAATATCATATTAAATCCAAATTAATTCAATATTAATTCCAATTCCCTTTTACCATATTCTTACTAGACTCAGCACTTTCTGTACCTTTTGTTGCCTATAAATAGAAATTAAGTTTGTTGAATAAAATCAGTATCAGAAACAGTACCATCACTGCCTGTTCACTCATTCTCTACAACTGCAATCAACAGAGGCTGTCGCCGTGTCTTCAGACCCTCATTTGCTCGACGTAGGAATCCCTCTCCGCAGTCCAACTGGTTCAAGTTCTAGTTACGACGACAAATTTGTAGACGGTTTATGTACCGTATGCATACCAAAACACACACACAAACACACATTAACATATGTAAAATGTAAAATATTTTAAAATTCTACATAAATCACAAATTTATATACTGACTGAGTACGGTATAAAAGTAGAGTCGCGTCCACAGAAGTTCACACTCACACGTTCCTTCTCATTTTTGTTTAAGATTGCGCGGAGCATAGAGCATATGGAACATTTACCAATGGCACAAACAACGCAGATACCGATAAAACATCTCTTTTCTTCGGCATCATAAACGCTACTCTCCGCCCCAGTGGCGTAGCTACGTACGTGCACAACGGTGCGGCGCACCGGGGCCCTTGAGCTTAAGGGGCCCCCAAGCTCATGTGCCCAGACTCTGACCAAAAAATCACCAAAAAATCTCTCACTCCTCACTTCTGTTTGAAATGCAAGCATGAACTCGACTTGTATAATTAAGCGTCGTTTAAGGTATTCTTCATAAAATTGGAGTAAGCTGGAGTAACGTTCCAAACGGTAAAATACGATTTTCGGAGGGTTTATCAACCAATTTCAGATGAGCCTTTTTCTTCATTAATTTATATGCACCTATAAACAACAAAAAATAAATTTAAAAAAACGAGAAGGAACGTGTGAGTCGCTTCTTTGGACGCGACTTTACTGTGAGCTTATGATGATGATGTTCCCCAATAGCATGGGTCCAATAGGATGGGTTTCAGCAATATGATGGGCTTCTGCTTTCAATAATAAAGACGACTCTCCTTTTCGTGCAAAGAATTACTGAAGTTTTTATTTAATCTTTTCCCTACTTATAGGGCCGAAAGCTTAGTATATAATGTACATAAAGTGAAAATAGTGTTTCGACACCGGAGACTGCTGGCTTAGGTCCTCGCCGGATGTTGATTCGAATGTGTGTACATTCGAATCTCTGCTGTTGTGGCGGAATGTGCTGTCGCAGACGATGTCCGGGTTGAACGATATTTGATTCGGCCATCTGGTCACTCTCTGCGTTTTTAGTTTTATCGTATCTTTAAAATTGTGCCTGACACAGATTATCGTCCTTTCTGGTGGCGGAAGGGGGCGGGGCGAAATTTTGAAATACACTTGTAGCAGTGCATTAGTCTGCATTAGTCAAAATTTGGTTGCTGTAGCTCTTATAGTCTCTGAGATCCAGGCGTTCCTTAAGACAGACAGACAGACATAGAATCGGCTATTGATGCTGATCAAGAATATATATACTTTATGGGGTCGGAAACGTTCCCTTTTTGCGCTACACACATCCACTTTTACCACAAATCTAAAATACCTCTTAACTCTTTTTGAGTACGGCTGTAAAAATTTAATCTATCGGAAAAAGTCGGTTCTCTTAGAAGCGTAAATAAAAAGTTAAATTTTGTCGAGTATTGTAATTTTGCGAAAAGTAAGGCAAGATAAAGATTGTAATTTTTTTAAATGTACAATAAAGTTTTTTGAACCCATACATTTTCAAATAAATAATTCGATTTACCTCATGACCTAATACTAAAATTACACTAGTCAACACTAGAATTAGGCTGTGGTCCAAAATAACTTTTTCTTATATCTTTCAGGGTTTACATTTTTTTAACGAATTATGGCTTTTTATGGTGTAGTTTTTTTTAAAAGAATTTTTTTAAATCTGGTATTTTTTTTAATGTTTTTTTTTCAGAAGTAGTGCTTCTATTTTGCATATAACTTAAGTATCTTATATCTGGTTGCATATAACTTTGCAGTTCTGAAAAGCTGACAAATGTAGCTATAAATCCCACCCAGACCCTTTGTATCTGCAGCTTAACGCCTGAAAGATATTAAGCTTTCAAATGAAAATTTCATAATTTTTTGCGGTAAAAAAAAAATTCTTGGCCAACATTTTTATACCCGTACTCAAAAAAGAGTTAAGGGGTATATTAGATTTGTGGTAAAAGTGGATGTGTGTAACGCAGAGAAGGAAACGTTTCCGACCCCATAAAGTATATATATTCTTGATCAGCATCAATAGCCGAGTCGATAAAGCCATGTCTGTCTGTCCGTCTGTCTTTCTGTATGTCTGTCTCGATGAGCGCCTAGATCTCAGAGACTATAAGAGCTGGGGCAACCAAATTTGGTTTCCAGACTCATGTGATATTTCACTGCTACAAGTGTATTTCAAAATTTCGCCCCGCCCCCTTCCGCCCACACAAAGGACGAAAATCTGTGGCAGGCACATTTTTAAAGATACGATTAAACTAAAAACGCAGTATCGTAGAGAATGACCATATCTACCAGACTGCCGAATCTGAATCAGATCGGATCATAATTATAGCCAGAATTAAGAAATTAATTTTCAGTTGCATCCCCTGCCCCCTCCTTCCAACGACAACGCAACTCATTTGCCTTCTCGCTCGCACACTCTGCCGCGAGCAAACCCTAGCGGAGTAGATGTAGAATCTAAATGGTACATGTACAATCTACATGTTAGATGTAGAATATATGTACAATTTTTTTTTTCAATTTTAAAATTCTAAAAAATCATATGCTCAAAAATGTAAATACTGACTGAGTACGGGTATAAGTAGAGTCGCGTCTTTAGAAGCGACTCACACGTTCCTTCTCGTTGAACTTTTGTTGATGGAAAAAAGTCAATAGCACTATTACAGGTATTAATAGTGCTAAAAACTTAAAAACACGATCTGATGGAAAAAAATGGAGATCATATTTGAAATCAGCGACCTCAAATTAGTAAATAACTTCAATCAATTTTAAATCAACACACAACAAGTTCAATTTTGTTCCCTTGTGTAATTAAATTTGGACTGAAAAGTAAACATTTAAAACTAGACACAAGCAATTACAACAGTTTGAAAACAAAATGGAACAACAAGTATAATAATAATAAAGTATAATAAAGTAATAGATAATAATAATAATAAAGTATAATAATAATAATATTAATAGTATAATAATAATAGCTTGAGTGATAAAACTATTTGAACTCACTTAACACTAAAACATATTTCTATCCAAGATAGCTCTCAGGCACAAGAGTTTTTCAGAATTTTCCCGTCAAGTTAGAACACAGAATTATCGAGTTACAATTCCCGCCATAAAACTCGACTGACTTCGGTTAGACCGCTGCAAACACTAACGTTCCGCTGATGATCTAGCGCTCTCCAAAAAATACTGGGCTCGTCAAAAAAAAATAATTCTCACTAGCCGAGCTTGAGTGCTGTGCTTGTCTATCAACTGAGACCGGAAAAAATAAAGGTTTATATTATGGCTGCTGCAATTTGTTGACCCCTTTATTAGTCGCCGGGTTGAGATTGGGTTCCTTCCCTATGCAATCGTCTTTTTTGGGGGCGTATTTCGAAAATCGTAGGCAACTTGGCCGTCTGGCGTCGCCGTCCCATCGTCCAAATAAATGGGGACCAATTGATCTTAGCGTTTCGCTCCATTCTCCCTCTGCAGCTTCGAGCCGTTCCAAAGCCGAGCCCCCAGCCAGGTGAAAAAAATGCTGACTGGTTACCTAAACTGGGGAAACTGGCGACTCAAGAAATCAAATTTTTCTTTCCTCGATCTGCTGGGTGATAGCTTTTGTTTTGCGACTATTTTTTGGAGATGAACTTGAAAATATACTGCTGTCAAACGACCTGGTCAGTCGCCAAAAAGGGCAGAGATCGAAGCCACGCCACGAGGCAAGCTGAAAACTTCAGGTCTCTCCCAAAAGAGGTGTTCCCGAGAAAGTTGACAATTAAGTCTGTTAAATTATCACTGCCTTTCTTTGAACTTTCTCTTGCCCCCAGCCCTTAGACCTAGATGGCGCTTTATTTGCTGTAGCTCTCCCCAATATGACTGCTGGTGGCGCTACGACTTTCCCCTCTGCGCTGGTCCAAGCGTTACATATACGGCTCTGGTCCGTTGACTTGGTTAACTTGTATATGCTCCCTCTTGGCAGAAGCTTATGTAGCCGATGTCTCGCGTAGTTATATCGCGCCTTTCTATCTTTCCTTTGCTTTCGTTATCGCTTTCTCGATCGCTCTTGCGCTCTGCTCGAAGCCTCGTGCACGGGCAATTTGGCCCGCCTGCCCTTGAGTAGTATTGATCTCGCATATCATGAAATTCATCTTCTATCTGACACAGTCTTGAACCAACCCTGCGTCTCCATTCGACCCTGTATTGAGTCGATCAATTGACGCGTCATGAGCTCTCGCTTTCACATCCGCACACCAGTCGCTAATATTCTGCCGATCCATAATACACCACATAGGATGGGCCAAACATTTTTTTTTCGAAATTCAAACGGGACACCCCCTTGTTTTATTACCTTGGATTTAATAGTAATTTACATATTTTTATTTTTTAGAGGTTGCTTCCGAATTTTACAAACAATTTTAATCAAGAAAATTCAAACAAAATTTTTTTTGCGGAATGAGTTGGATAACCAGCAACCGTCCCGGCCCCGGGGCGGGCCCGGCCGCCCGAGGCGCGGCCAACCCGCACCGGGAATCAGGGGAAGCAAACCAGAAAAGCCGGGGGCGGCGCGTGGCGCCAAAACCAGGGCGGCAGCCCCCAAACAACGGGCGGACCCCGTCCGCCGGCCCGGCAGGTGGAACAGCCCCCCGGCCCCCCCCCCCCCCCCGGCCCCCACCCCCCGAACCCCCAGAAAAGTCGGTTCTGAGAAAAAAGGCGGTGTAATTGGTGAAATCTATTGCACATATGTTGATACCATTTATATCATCATTAATCAGTTATTAATCAGTAAAAAAACCTGCACGAACTAGTTAAATAAATATATCAGCCTGGGCTGAACTTCTTGATTTTCACCAATCGTTAATTTTTTAACAGTAAAAAAAATTAAAAATACCTTATTATCAATATGAAATAGTTTCTAAGTTTCAATATTATTTGAAAAAACCGACGAATTAAATTTTTTTTAATGTATTTTTAACCAAAAAAGTGTATTTCCTTTTCATGGTAGCAACCCCCAAACATTAAACCAAAAATTTGAAAATAATTGTATAATTTTATTGAATAACAAAGAACAGAACAGGGGGGTGTCCCCTTGAAAAAACAAAAATGTACATGTATTAAACTGAACAATCATCGACTTGTATAAACTTATCGCAAACTACGATACTGAAGAAGCTCAGTAGCTCAAAAAACATTTAAAAAAATATTTGTAATATAGATTTGTAATATATACCTTGGATATAGTCTTTATGGGTAATTTTTCAACACCAGCTTTATATAAAATATGTTATTCAACCCTTTTAGCTAAAAACAAGGAAGAAGATGCGAAAGAGATGATCCGTAACATGATGAAGCCCTTCGTATTTCCAGTGCCGTCAACAGTATCATTTACAAAAGTACCTGAAGAACCTATAGCGCTATTGAAGGTAACCTAATTCCGATTGCATGTTCTTTTTATACCTGTACTCAAAAAGAGTTAAGGGGTATATTGTATTTGTGGTAAAATTGGATGTGTGCAACGCAGAGAAGGAAACGTTTCCGACCCCATAGTGCATATATATTCTTGATCAGCATCAATAGCCGAGTTGATATAGCCATGTCTGTCTTGTTGAGCGCCTAGATCTCAGAGACTATAAGAGCTAGAGCAACCAAATTGTGTTTCCAGACTCATGTTATATCACACTGCTACAAGTGTATTACAAAATTTCGCCACGCCCCCTTCCGCCCCCACAAAGAACAAAAATCAGTGGCAGGCACAATTTTAAAGATACGATAAAACTAAAAACGCGGTATCGTAGAGAATGACCATATCTACCAGATTGTCGAATCTGAATTAGATCGGTTCAGTAGCGACCCGCTACTCATTCTCTTTCTCGCGCGCACACTCTGCCTCGATCAGTGCGCGAGTGCCTGCTAGATGTCGATAATAGATGTAGCAAAAAAAATTTTAAATGTAACATTTTTTAAAATTCCACATAAATCAGAAGCTCACAAATATATATACTGACTGAGTACGGGTAGAAAAGTAGAGTCGCGTCCCCAGAAGCGACTCACACGTTCCTTCGCGTTTTTATGTGTGCTTCAAATAAATATATTTTTACTTGCAGGACCTATCAGATGCTCAATCCAGCAAATCAAAAACATGTAGAAGAAAACAAAGTTTTCCCACTAAAACCGATTGCAGCGATGCAAATAATGAAAAGGGGTCGGAAACTTACAATCATTCAGATTTCGAACCAGCAGAAACAAAAGATAAAAAGGTTCTTATAAATAAACTTCAATATATACATATATTAATTTAATTTATACATTTTTAGAACATTCACATTTTTAATGCCTTACCTGGCGTTCAAAAGGACATGTCATGTTCTAACTGTGGAACTCTTACCACAACGATTTGGAGGCGAAGTGTTCGAGGAGAAATGGTCTGCAATGCCTGTGGACTATATTTCAAACTTCACGGAATCAACAGACCACATTCAATGAGACGCGATACTATACACACTAGACGCAGGCGTCCTAAAGAATTTGAGAGATCTAAAAAAAGTAAGTAATTAAAAGAAATCAATGCATGCTTGTAACATATCTATTGAATGGCAGTATCCATACCGTCATTGTCAATAGCAGCTTCACCTTTAACGAAAATGATAAGCTCTTATGAACACAAGAAAAAAAGGCTGAGGGCCGAAGCTTCAAATACCCATGCAAGTTTTCGAAGAGAAGATTTAGGTCCAGAGAGTTTAAGTGAGAAAAGAACAAATGTAAACGTATAAGAGCACCCGCTCGGTAAAGAGCACAAGCACTGTAACCAAAGCCAAAGTGAGCCACACCCGGCAACAGTAACAAGACGAGCGTCGGATCACTGCAAGTGAACGAGGAGAGAGCACGCTCTCTCTCCCCTGCATTGCAAAGTGGATCATGGAGTGCTCAGTGCCCATCCCCCGACTCGTACTGCCTAACCAGCGATTTGCTAATATCGACAACAACTAGTACAATGCCCTCGCTCAAAACTGTGTCTTCGACCGCAGCAACGACAACAACCACAACAACAACCACTGCAATTGCTCAGCGCCCGATACTGTCGACCCACTGCGACAAGCCCCACCTCTCCAAACCAATAAGTTCAAAAAACGCTAACGGAGCGTTAATTCAGACTGGGCTCGATCGCTATGTGCAAATCAAAAAAAAATTGAGCCCACAAAATGTGAAGAACAACAATGCAGCAACAAAATAACTAAAATAACCGAGAACACTGTGCCACATAAGGCACTAGCCAACAATAGATTTACGAAACTAAGTGTCCCAAATGGAGATGACATCGCCCAAACACCCAAGGCCAACAAATTAAGAACGCCACATATTTATGTTCGACAGGCAAATTGTGCTGAACTGGTCAAAAAAATAACTGAGACAATTGGCGCAAACACATTCTATGTCACGCCCATAAAAAGGGGTAACATAAATGAAACAAAAATACAAGTCAATGACGAACAAAACTATCGTTCAGTTGCGAAATACCTCGAAAATGAAAAAAATTAATTACTACACCTGCCAACTTAAAAGTAGCAAAGGATTACAAGTGGTCAAAGGAATCGAACCAACAGTCCCAATCAATGAGATAATTGATGGACTTAACGATATGGCTTTCGAAGTCAAAATGGCTATGAATATAATAAAAAGAAATAAAATTCCCCAGCCAATGTTCAAAGTAGAACTGACACCTGAAAGTATGCATATATATAAAAATGAAGTTCACCCAATATACAAGCTTCAATATCTACTGCACCGTAGGATCACCGTTGAGGAACCACACAAACGAAATGGACCGGTCCAATGCACAAATTGCCAGGAATATGGACACACGAAAACCTATTGCACTCTACGGGCAGTCTGCGTTGCCTGTGGTGATGTTCATCTCATTGAGGCCTGCCCCGTAAATAAGGACGACCCATCTGCCAAAAAATTTAGCAACTGTGGGGGAAACCATACTGCCAACTATAGAGGTTGTCCTGTCTATAAAGAATTGAAAAATCGTCTAAACCAACAAATATCTGCAGCTCGAAACCCGGTCGTCCGACAAAACTTACCATATATACCATTAACTACGACTTCAGGAGTTTCTTTTGCTCAGGCGTTAAGCTACAACAACGGGTCGTACGCCTCAGTCTCTAAGCCGACACTTCAACCAACCACAGCTGGAATAATGCAGCATCAGGCATCAAATCAGCTCCCAGAAATCTGCTAATCCATCCCAATGGCCTAGTGGAATTGAGTCAATGCTGGTAACTATAACAAACACAATGGTAGCAATACAAAAAACGATGCAGGAGCTTATGCGCAACCAAAATCTCCTCCTGGAGCTCATAATCAAACAGAAATCTGTTTAAATGGCCTGTCTAAATATATGTTTCTGGAATGCAAATGACATTTCGCAGCACAAATGCTAGCTCCTACAGTTCCTCGCTCAACACGACATTGACGCCATGCTCATATCAGAGACTCACCTAACAAATAAAAACTATTTTCACCTCGATGGCTATAACTTCTATGCAACAAATCATCCCGATGGTAAGGCACATGGAGGTACTGGCATTCTGATCAAGAATCGCATTAGGCATTATCCATTGCCTTCATTTGCTACACCTTATCTACAGGCAACAGCAATTCATATTGAAATTCAGAGCGGCTACCTAAACCTAGCCGCAGTATACTGCCCACCACGCTTCTGCATTTCCGAAACAGAATTTGCAACATTCTTCGACCTACTAGGTGACCGATTTATAGCAGCTGGTGACTACAATGCCAAGCACACCCATTGGGGATCTAGACTTACCAACCCGAAAGGAAGACAACTATATAACGCAATAATAACCCCACGAAACAAGCTAGACTTTATCTCTCCGGGCAAGCCCACATATTGGCCCACAGATCCAAACAAGCAACCCGACTTGATTGATTTTGCAGTTACACGAAGGGTGCTGCAAGCTTAGATTAATGTAGATCACTTAACAGATCTATCATCGGATCACTCGCCCATTCTACTTCACCTTTACGACCATCCACAGCTTTCGGAACGCCCACACTATCTAACTTCTAGCAAAACAGATTGGCTCAAATACAGGAAGTACATAAGCTCTCATATTGATAGCTGCCCAAACATTAATTGTAAAGATGACATTGATAGGTCAGTCGAAGCATTGGTATCCTTAATGTCACTGGCGGCAAAACACTCCACACCAATAATAGCATCTAATAAACTTTCCAACAGCAGTCGTACTTCTAGGCACATTGAAGTTCTGCTACGCGATAAAAGAAGTCTTCGTCGAGAGTGGCAAGCACACAGATGACCTGCCTCGAAAGAGCGGCTAAATATAGCCAACCACGTACTACGCAGAGCCCTAGAAGATGAAAAACCCGAGCTCAAATATCCTATATGGAGCAACTTTCCCAACTAGCAAACGATTCCCACTGTGGAAAGCAAAATCAGGCGTGTGCCCACCAATCGAGAGTGAATCACCTTTGCGTACACAAACAGGAGAGTGGGCTCGCAGCAACAAAGAGAAGGCAAATACATTTGCCGTCCATCTAGAAAACGTCTTCAAACCACACCCAACAACAAACAGCTTTGTGTATTTCCTTACTGTGATATTCAACAGCATGATGAAATGGGGCTATTATCCTCAAGAATGGAGGAAATCAGTCATCACAATGATCCATAAAGACGGAAAAGACAAGTCCAAGCCAACATCATATAGACATATCAGCCTACTGCCTTGCCTATCAAAGATATTTGAGAAGCTGCTCCTGAATCGTATCAAGCAACACCTACAGATCAACGGTGCCATCCCGACTCACCAATTTGGATTTCGCGAAAAACACGGAACCATTGAACAAGTAAACCGTATAACCTCTGAGATACGAAATGCATTTGAAAGACGGGAGTATTGCTCCGCTGTTTTTCTGGATGTCGCCCAGGCTTTCGACCGCGTTTGGTTAGATGGCTTAATCCCCAAAATCAAAATTTTACTTCCACAGAACATCCATGGAATATTGGAGTCATACCTACAGCAAAGAAGTTTCGCAGTACGATGCAAAGATTTCCTCTCTGAATGTCATCCAATTGAAGCTGGTGAAGCTGTATATCATATTCACAGCAGATCTACCGACAAACAGCCTAACAACAACTTCGACATTTGCTGATGATACTCCCATATTAAGTCGCTCCAAGTGACCAAGAAGGGCCACTGAACACTTATCATCTCATCTCGTGGCATTAGAAAAATGGCTAGCAGACTGGCGGATACATTCAAATGAGCAAAAGGGCAACCGTGTCACCTCTACGTTAAACAGAAAAACTTGCCCTCCATTATGTCTCAACAATATCAACATTCCACAAACCACCGAACTTCATGGAGTTCATCTGGATAGAAGGCTTACTTGGCGTAAACACATCGAAGCGAAGAGAAATCTACTTAAATTTAAAGCTATTAATCTACATTGGCTAATAAACACCCGTTCACTACTTAAACTGGCGTACAAAGTACTTTTCTACAATGCAGTTCTCAAACCCATCTGGACATACGGCTCCGAGCTATGGGGAAATGCTTGCGTTAGTAGTTTAGAAATAATCCAGAGAGCTCAATCGAAGATACTAAGAACTATCACTGGGGCACCATGGTACATACGGAATGAAAATATCCATAAAGACTTAAATGTAGGATCAGTTAAAGATGAAATTGCCAAATCGAAAGCAAAGTACCAGGCCAAGCTTCAAGCCCCTCCTGATAGACTTGCGCAGTCTTTAACTTGGCACACTAGCCATACACGACTCCGGCGAAGAGACCTCCCCACCCAGCAATAACACTTAGCTAGGGACGTACTCTAAGTAATTAAGTGTAAATAATTAAATAAATATATTAGGCTAAGATTTGTATACTTGTCGTAAGTCTCCCTCCTCCCGCCCAACCGACCGAGGGGCGCTGCCGCATGACGCGCGACGCGTGTTACCTAACCGATCGCGAACATGCAGGAAAGATAGGTGTTAGACTAAAATTCGAGGAAAATTAGAGCTAAACACAAATCAAAGAGATAAACATGCAAAGATAGCTAAGAAATATAACTAATTACGGGAAAGGTATGTTAGTATTAGTGATTTAAGAAGAGGAAGGGAATTAGTAGTGGATATTATGTGGTAGAGGGAATTGAAGTCTGAGCAAAGGACCCTAAATGGTTCGTGCAAGGAATAATTCGATCTACAAAGCGGAAGGAACAAAGGAATGAAGTTTCTAGTAGATCTAATAGGAATCGTAAAGTTTATGCGGCTCAACAAGTCAGGGCTATCTACGTCACCCTTGATCAGGTTGTGCATAAAAATCACACCAAGCATTTTTCTACGACTAACTAAGGTTGGAAGGTTTATTAAAAGCAATCTACGAGGGTGAGATGGTAGTCTCACACCTGCATCCCAGTTAAGGCCACGCAGAGCAAAAATTAAGAAGTTTTTCTGGACTGATTCTATACGGTCCTGGTGTACTTTGTACTGGGGGCACCATACACAAGAGCCGTACTCTAAAATCGGACGAACAAGCGAGATGTAGAGAGTCTTCGTTATATAGGGGTCGGCTAATTCCTTTGACCACCTCTTTAAAAACTCAAGCACGCCCATGGCCTTATTTACCATGGTAGAAATGTGTTCAGAAAACTTTAACTTGGGGTCAAGTTTAACACCAAGATCATCAACCAAGGTAAGGAGCCAAAAAGGGGCTGGAGCGATGAAATTCGAGGCATTTCGAGGCATTTAGGTTTAACATATTTGCACAACACCATGACTGAAAGTTATTGAGATCGGATTGCAAGCGTGAGTGACATGAAATATCTTTATGCTGGGCACAGAGTTTAACATCATCCACATACATTAGAACCCGAGAGTTTGCTAATACTTAAAGAGTCTGAAAAGTAGGGGGCCTAGATGGCTGCCCTGTGGTACTCCAGAAGTAACCTTAACAGGTGAAAAGAAGGAGTATTTGAAGGGAACTCTTTGAGACCTAGAACGATGGTAGCTAGAAATCTCTCAAAAGATTAGGCGGAAACACTGAAAGGTCAAGTTTTTGTGCTAGAAGGGAATGGTTTACAGAATCGAATGCTTTACTGAAATCAGTTTAAATGACATCCGTCTGCAAGTTACCTTGGAAGACTTTAATGATAAAAGAGGTAAACTCTAATAAATTTGTGGTTGTTGATCGCCGCCTTATAAATTCGTGCCTAGACGGAGATAAGTGATTTGCAGAGATGTTTCAAATGAGGAGTTAAAATTTGTTCAAACATTTTAGGAATAGCGGATAACTTAGATATACCTCTATAATTATTTGCATCAGACTTGCTACCTTTCTTATGGAGCGGAATAATAAAAGATTCCTTCCAGATGGGGGGAAGCATGAAGAGTTAATGGATAGGGAGAATAGTTTAAGCAAGGGTCCACACAGAGCGTCGGCACAGTACCTAAGTACACAGCCGGGAACTCCATCGGGACCTGGTGAAAACACCGGCTTAACTAGTCGAAGATGATGAAGCAGTGAGCTTTCATTTAACAAGGGGCTGAAGATGCCATTCGACCTTGGTAAACTGTATGGATACGGCTGACCAGAATAGCTTGCATGAGAATAGGTTGTTTGAAAAAATTTGCCAAAAAGATCGGCTATTGCCTGATCATTGTTTGCTGACATATTGAGAAATGATAGCGCGGATGGATGTGCGGACGTTCGACGCTTACTATTTACAAAGCTGTAGATCTGTTTAGGGTCCTGTGAAAATCGTATCCTGCATCGCGATAGGTAATTTTTATAGCATTGAGCGTTAAGAACGGAGAGATTTGACCGAGCAATTACAAAGCGAAGAGGGAAAACCAACTTCTCGAAATTTTTTATAAAGTCTTGATTTTAAGTTTTTTAGACTGGATAACTCTTTGGTAAACCAAGGAGGCTTCCCAGATCTAACCGGACAAGAAAGTGGGACCAAGAATCAAAAAATGTGTCAAGTACATTGTAAAAAATGTTTGTGCGTTTCATAACGTCAGTGCACAAGTACAGAGCGGACCAATCAAAATCCCTAATAAGGTTATTAAGCTTCGTAAACTCGGCTTTACGAAAGCAGCGGACACGTTCAGATAGCATACCCATTCGATCCAATACAGTAGGGCCAATATCGACTGACACTTCGAATGTAGGATGGTAGGAGTCTTCAGGTATAGTGAGCGGAAGGGCTCGGGTTAACAACGCTATGGTCGGATCCGAGACAAAGCACAGATCAAGCAATCGAGCCAAGGAATTTTTCACATGGTTGACCTGAGACAGGGATAGGTCTAGCAAGCCGTCGATAAAGTCATGTCGTGACATGGGCACAACGTTATTAGACTCGTTTACCGAAGACCAAACAGTACCTGGCAAATTGAAAGCGGACAGGTGATGCACGTATATTAAGATATCCGAGGAAGGTGGAATATACGAGCAAGTAAAAACGGCCAAAACATGGCGGAACAAATGGTTTCAAATTGAGTTGGGGAGACGCTTATCTTGAAGGAAGATATCTCCCTGGCGTAAGAAAAGTTAAATTTTTCCACGTTTAAGCCGACGGCTTTTATTTTGATTTGTATAAAAGCGGTCACATCATTGGATGTGAGGTCAGGGACTAGCCGCGAGACAAAAACTTGTCGCTTTGGTGGGACTCCCACCAGTGGTTTTGGCACAACAGGCCTAGTACCTGTGGTGGTAGTATCCGGTGGTCCTGGACATCTATTAGCTGGTGGGAGCGAAACTGAGGGGATAGTTAAGGGGTTGGGTGTGGAGTCGATGGACACGGACTCTACAGACATTTCTAACTGTATACTCTCCGAAGTGACGCATTCGGCTCCCGAATCTGCATCACCAGCAGCGATCGTTGCCCTTGGAGTAGCAAACGTAATCAACTGCTGCACTGAAGGAGTGGTCGGAGTAAGTTTTTCGGATTCCGGCGGATGTGGGGCAGTCGGCACTTGCAAGTCCCGCGGAGTAGACTTCTTGCGCCTCGGAGACTCAGCCAGCAGCTGTAAACTGCTGAACTGAGTGTCCATGGCCAAGAGCCGATCATATTGCTGTTTAAAGCCTACGATCAGCTCTTTAAAGCCACTCCGCGTCTGCCTCATGAACGAACGCATGTCGTTTTCCACAGCACGGCATTCCTCACAACTATAATGTAGGTTGTTGTCTTGGGAAATGGCGTCTCCTACACGGCCCGAGATCCGTACACATTTTGCGTGCACTACGCTTTCGCAGAGCCAGCAGGGGATATTGGGCTAGTCATGGGTGATCTGCTTCTTGCAGGCTTTTTTGGCACAGACGACAGAAAATTCCATAATTATATCTTTTATTTTTTTTTACTTCGGGGAAAAAAAAGTTCAAAACAAATAGCAATCAGACCACTGTGCAGAGCAAATGCTTAGAGCAATGCTTAAAGCGAAATCGGTAAAAGATGAGAGAGGAGAGTGGTTGCAGCAACAGCTTATAAGTGAGAGCGTTACTGAACAAAAAGTTACAAGAGCGAGAGCGAAAGAACAGTTATTGAGAGTTAGGTGATAGAGAGAGTGATAGAAGGCAATAACTACGACAAAGAGCGGCTAAATGTAATGAGAGGGCGTACTTACGAAAAGCAACAACACAAACACACGACTAACCGACGCACAAAATTTATTAAATAAGTTGTGTTTTTACACAATTATCAGGCATGCACCCGCGGTAAAAGTATGATTTTAATGTAAGTTAGTTAGAGAGTTAAATTATAGATAAAAAAAACACCGACTGTTTAACTTATACAAAAGGAAAATGCGGAGCGCAAAACAAAAACACGTCTGGTCACTACGAAAGAGAACGGAATTGGATTGGACTCGGTATGGAAAATAAGAAAACTGTTCCCACGTACCTGTGGTCCGAGGAGTGTTCTGTATCGTGTGAGAGGCAAGTGTAAGGTTCAGGACCTGCTTGCGGTTTTTAATAAGAAACGTGGGATCATCCCCCGGTTTAACATGACCATCTGAGTGGTCAATAATGAAAAGGAACTCAACCTGTCTATTGGTATCAGTGCTTCCCCACTGACTGTGGTGTGGATTGGCCTCGCATTAGGGGCGTGTGTGGAGGGGGGTCAGGTATGTCATGACCAATGTATAAGGGAGCAGATCCTCAGTGAGCTCTCCTGGCCTTCAAGGCTCACTGCTGTGTGGTCTACATTACTGAAATTTGGGAGGAAAAATAAGTGTAACACTCTTTTTGCAAGAATGATAGTAAGTTTTTTACCTTCGTTATCAGCCACGAATAACTTGTAGTCTTGAGTCCTCAGACCGGAGACCCTATTTCCGAGGGTCCAGGGCTCCTGAATGAGAACTATATCGGCTGCATTTTTGGCTAGGTGGAGCAGGAGGGCAACGCATGCTGCCTTACAATGGTGGAGGTTCATCTGCAGGATTGTCAATGACATTCCTGAGACTCCCCTGCCCCATTGTATCGTCAGCATCGCTCACGGAGGACTCCGTGTCCGTGACCTTGGCTAGGTCGCTTGCATCCGACTCGTAGCTGTCCAAGATGTCGTCTGACAACTCCGACGCTATGTCCGACTCTGCGAGTTAGCTTCCTGCTTCCGGGACCTCCGGCAGCTCGCGATCTGGCTGGATCTCCGCTGGATCTCTGCCCACTGAGTCGGATTTGTAGGGGACTATGGTTACCTTCTTGGAGCCATAGTCCACCACTCGAGCCGACTTCTCCAGATCATCCTCGTCCTGAATGAGGAGTAGGTCCACCGACTTGGTTTTTTACAGCTTGGGCTGGAAAATGCTCAAGGTACTGGAAGTTGCAAACCTGCAGTTCCTTGAGGATTTTCCAGCCCAAGCTGTGCAGCGGTCGGGGGCTTGTCTACGCCCTTTTCAGCTTTGGCTCGTTAGATGTTTGGGATTATTGAGTTGGCCCAAAGCCTCTGCTTCTTTCCCTTATCCGACGACTTAAAGTCAGGGTCGTCATTTAACAGGCTAAAGCGCGCCTCCTCTCTTGGTAGGACGGCTTCTTACGCAATAGGACGGCTTCTTACGCTGCGCTGCAGTTCCGCCGCCTACCGAGTTTGACAGGAGTACCCCAGCTTCGATATTGCTCTGCTTGGCAGCCACTCCGATGACCGGTTTGCCCCCGGTGCCCCCTGACGTGGATGGGCCCGATTGGCTTATCGGAGCCATCCTCGCTGCGTTTTCTGCTTGAAGACGGTGGACCGACTTAGTCTCCTTCTCCGTCTTCTTAGGACCTGGTTTCTCAGTCGTTGATGTAGAGAGATTGGCTTGTCCCCCCGGTACTTTAGGAGGAGTAACGCAGAGAAGGAATCGTTTCCGACCCCATAAAGTATATACATTCTTGATCAACATCAATAGCAGAGTCGATAGAGTCATGTCTGTCTGTCCGTCTGTCCGTCCGACTTTTCTTGATGTAAAAAATTCAATTAACTAATACCTGTAACTTAAAAACGCGATCTGATAGAAAAAATGGAATCAGATTTGAAATCAGCGACCTCAAATTAGTAAAACTTTAATCTGTTTTGAATCAACACACAAAAAGTTCAATTTTGTTCCCTTGTGTTATAGATGTACCATTTAGTTTCTATATCTCCTCCGCTAGGGGTTGCTCGCGCACTGAACGAGGCAGAGTAAGCGAGAGAAAGAGAATGAGTAGCGGGTTCTACATGAAGGAGGCGGGGGAAGCAACTTAAAATTAATTTCTTCATTCTGGCTATAATTATGATCCGATCAGATACTGCGTTTTCAGTTTTATCGTATCTTTAAAATTGTGCCTGCCACAGATTTACGTCCTTTGTGTGGGCGGAAGGGGTCGGGGCGAAATTTTGATATCACATGAGTCTGGAAACCAAATTTGGTTGCCCCAGCTCTTATAGTCTCTGAGATCTAGGCGCTCATCGAGACAGACATACAGACAGACAGACAGACAGACAGACGGACAGACATACATGGCTATATCGACTCGGCTATTGATGCTGATCAAGAATATATACTTTATGGGGTCGGAAACGTTTCCTTCTCTGCGTTGCACACATCCAATTTTACCACAAATACAATATACCCCTTAACTCTTTTTGAGTACAGGTATAAAAAGAACATGCAATCGGAATTAGGTTACCCAATAGCGCTATAGGTTCTCAGGTACTTTTGTAAATGATACTGTTGACGGCACTGGAAATACGGGGCCATTACGGTCTCCTCCAATCTCCTTGTACAAAGGGTGAATAACATATTAATAAAGCTGGTGTTGAAAAATTACCCATAAAGCATATCAAGGTATATATTACAAATCTATATTACAAATATTTTTTAATGTTTTTGAGCTACGAGCTTCAGATCGTAGTTTGCGATAAGTTATAAAGCTGTGAGACTGACTTTTTGTGCCCCCCGCCGAAATAAAACACCACTCCCCCCCCCCCCCCGGCCCCGCCCCCCCCCCCCCCCACCACGCCAAACGACCACCACCCCAACGGCCCCCCCCCCCCCCCCACCCCCCCCCCCCCCCCTCGCAAGGAGTAAATCACATGTAGTGAAAATACTTTTTCAATTAAAAAAAAACATAAGAAACACAGCGGAATGAGTCGCGCAGGCCCCCCCCCGGACTTGTGATGGAAAAAACATACGGAAAAAAAAAAAAAATGATGGAAAAAATGGAGATCATATTTGAAATCAGCGACCTCAAATTAGTAAATAACCAACAATTTAAACAACACACAAGTTCAATTTTGTTCCCTTGTGAATTAAATTGGACGAAAAGAAACATTTAAAACTAGACACAAGCAATTACAACAGTTTGAAAACAAAATGGAACAACAAATAATAATAATAATAAAGTATAATAATAATAATAAAGTAAAAATAAAATTAAAGAAAAAAAAGTGAGTAAAATTTACTCACTAACACTAAAAACACCAAGCCCCCCGAGTTAACCCCCCCCCGGACCACCTCCCCTACAGCCCCCAAACGGCCCACCGCGGCAAACCGAATGAGGCACCCCCCGGGGGCCCCCGCCCCCCCGCCCCCCCGCCCCCCCCCCCCCCCCCCCCCCCCCGGAAAAGGACCACAACCCGTGCCATTTTTGGAGTACTCAAACGCGCCCAAAGGGCTCCCCCCGCCCGGCCCCCCCCCCCCCCCCCCCCCCCGGCCCCCCCCCCCCTCCCCCCCCGCCCCCCCCACCCCCTACCCCCCCCCCCCCCCCCCCCTGATTACCCCTACACCACTACCCTAACCCCCGCGTCTCCATTCGACCCGATAGCACAATTCCCTGACCTCCCCCCACACCAGCGCAATCCCCAAACACCACTAGTGGGCCAAACTTTTCAAAAACCCCCCTGTTTTATTACCTGGATTTAATAGTAATTTACATATTTTATTTTTTAGAGGTTGCTTCCGAATTTTACAAAAAATTTATAAGAAAAAAACTTTTTTTGCAGAGTTGATAATTGGTAATCCATATGTTGACCAATACCACAGATTAACAGTAAAAAACCCACAGTAACAAAACCCCCTAACCTTCACCATCGTTAATTTTAACAGAAAAAAAAAAAATACCTTATCAATATGAAATGTCAAGTCAAAATTGAAAAACCACATAATTTAATGAAACCAAAAAGTCCATGGTACAACCCCCAAACTTAACCAACGAGGGACGTGTGAGTCGCTAAAGACGCGACTCTACTATATACAAAAATTGTACATATATTCTACATCTAACATGTAGATTGTACATGTACCATTTAGATTCTACATCTACTCCGCTAGGGGTTGCTCGCGGCAGAGTGTGCGAGCGAGAAGGCAAATGAGTTGCGTTGTCGTTGGAAGGAGGGGGCAGGGGATGCAACTGAAAATTAATTTCTTCATTCTGGCTATAATTATAATCCGATCTGATTCAGATTCGGCAGTCTGGTAGATATGGTCATTCTCTACGATACTGCGTTTTTAGTTTAATCGTATCTTTAAAAATGTGCCTGCCACAGATTTTCGTCCTTTGTGTGGGCGGAAGGGGGCGGGGCGAAATTTTGAAATACACTTGTAGCAGTGAAATATCACATGAGTCTGGAAACCAAATTTGGTTGCCCCAGCTCTTATAGTCTCTGAGATCTAGGCGCTCAACAAGACGGACATACAGAAAGACAGACGGACAGACAGACATGGCTATATCGACTCGGCTATTGATGCTGATCAAGAATATATCTACTTTATGGGGTCGGAAACGTTTCCTTCTCTGCGTTACACACATCCACTTTTACCACAAATCTAATATACCCCTTAACTCTTTTTTGAGTACGGGTATAAAAAGTCATAACTTTACTGCTCATTCAAAAATTTAATTGTTTTGTAAATCTAACAGTTACATTATTAGGGAAAAAGAACTAGTTTTAAAATCATGAGGCCCAACCATTCAAAAATTTAATTGTTCTGTAAATCTAACAGTTACATTATTAGGAAAAAATAACTAGTTTTAAAATCATGAGGCCCAACTTAATACATCAATATTCTTTGGACAAACATTTTTAGATTTGGATCTTTCCCAGTTAGCGTAATTGCTTTAGGCGTTTAAACAGATAAATTCCGTTATCGGGCATTTCGTCCCCAAATTTTTTGTAAATGTCAGTTAAATTACTGCAACTCATGTTTTTTAAACTTTTGAATATTCCCCGCATGAAATTCCATATAAATAAGTTTAATTGATTTAGATCCGGAAAGGCTAGATTCCGGCCGGTTCAGTCAATAGAAAAACCATAAACCATAACAGATATCGTATTTTGATACCGCTCAATTGCTTTCTTATACACCAAAAATCGACGGCGGCGTGGCGCGGTGTTTTGTAGGGCGGTGTCGTAAACGTCCAGTATGAGGATATGATATAATCATCTAGGCGTACAACATAATTATCTCGTACAAAGTGAAATCAAATGTTTCTATTTTGTCGTAGTGTTTTTGAGAATTATCCAGTTAAGTTTAAAATTAAATTTTAAATATTATGTATATCCACGCATTTTCGACAAAGATATGTCAAAAAACAAAATTTTACAGGAGTAGGTTTATTTAGATTACTCTGCTTAAAATGGGAAAATAACGGTAAAATTCTTTAAGGTTGTATTGTTTCAGCTACAAAAACGTATGTCAATTTAATTGTTGCCAATAATGGCGCCTTGTTCTAAAAAGCTAGGATCTACAAACTTACGATACTTTCGCGCGCTATGTCTTTATGGGCTTAGACGCAACAAGTGTACATAATGGAAAACAAATATTTATTGAACAAAATAATTCCATAAAAATATAAAGAATTTGATAATCTGTTTGAGCTTTCACAGCTTCACGGCGCAAAGAGAAAGTAATAACCTAATCGAAAAAACACATAAAAGGGTGCCACAGAAATCTTTAGAGATTTTGACTCGAGAGATTTGTCAAGTCATCCGGAAAATCCGTATCGGGATCTCTAAAGATTTGAAAATGAAATACATCATATTTATTTTTTTCATTAGGGTCTGAGAAATGACAGCCCTGACAAACTTTTTTTTGCGGCTGTCTGTATTTAGCAAACCTCAATTGTTTGCATTATAAGTTGAACAGATTTGAAAGAGAAATCCCAATTGCCGGTTTGCTAGCCAGATATCACCTGTGAGGAATGGTATCCTCACACACATAGACACATCCGGATAGCCGGATGACCGCAAATTGACCGAGGTCTCTCTTTATCTGCGGGCAACAGAGGGAGAACCGCGATCAAAGGGAGCGCTACCATGGAGAATTGAGGAGCACGGAAGAGAGGCGGGATAATGGGATCGGCAGTGGTCCAGCGCATGACCTTATATGGCCATGCGATCACGCCACCAGCTTGGTCCCGTTACGTAGCAGTTGGAGAGCATCAGACGAGCCGATGGAAAAGTACGGGCACCGCGTGGAGGAAAGTCCCATTGTTGCTAAGCAGCGACGGCCGCGGCCGTGCATCAGCGAGGGAACAAAAGGAGGCCCAGGAACCGCGCAGTGATTAACCAAAGACTAGGCTAAGGCATCCCTAAGTATTATTCCTAAGATACCAATAAAGAACTCGTGTGCGAAGAAGCCAACCAATTCCTCTTTTATATGTCGACCGGGCAACACTCCAAATTTGTTGCGACGAGCCCGCCAGCCACTGAGTACGCCAAGCGTATATAAGGCGGACAAAATGTTTCATTAAACACCTTAGAAGAAGGCAAATACAAGAAGAAAGAGAATAGCGCAGGATGCTTAGAATGACATCAAACCCATTGTCCACTTCTGACTCCACTTTGGTTTTTTGTTTTTACATGTAAAACGAGAAGGAACGTGTGAGTCGCTTCTTGGAACGCGACTCTACTTTTAACCGTACTCAATCAGTATATACATTTTTGAGCTTATGATTTATGTAGAATTTTAAAAAATTTTACATTTTACATTATTGCTACATCTGTTATCTATATCTACAATGTTTGTTATACATCTAACATGTAGATTATACATGTACCATTTATATTCTACATCTTCTATGACAGCGTACCTAACGAGAAAGAGAATCAGTAGCGGGTCGCTTGATGGTGGATGTGTGGAAGCAACTGAAAATTAATTTCATCATTCTGGCTATAATTATGATCCGATCTGATTCAGATTCAGATTCGGCAATCTTGAAGATATGGTCATTCTCTACGATACTACGTTTTTATTTTTATCGTATCTTTCAAATTGTGCCTGCCACAGATTTTCGTCCTTTGTGTCGGTGGAAGGGGGCGGGGCAAAAATGCATATATATACTGCGATTCGTGTTAATATGCGACGAGAGAAAAGTGCGAGACGAAGAGACGAAAGAACGGTTGTAACGGCTATTACAGTGAGGGGGCGGGTGTAGGTCCATTTCGATTACAATTAGGTATGTACAGTGGGCAGTGCAAATAACGAACAAATAACAGGATTTACTTTAAGGCTGCATCACTGACTATAAAATACGGTAAACAGTGTCGATATAGTAAAACTAAAGAACAAAAAAATTTTTTTTTTTTTAAATTGAATTGAGCCCTTTACACTTTATAACTTGATAGATCTTTTAAGTATTTAAAAGCTTTACTAAATTTTCGATATGGGCAGTTACGCCAAAAATGTCTACAAGGCCAAAATCATGAAAGTCAATAAAAACAGATTTCCATATACTCTTGTCCCGATTTTATTTTCTAAAATTACACTAGTCAACTCTAGAATTAGGCTGTGGCCCAAAATTAAGATTCTTATAGATTTCGGGGTTTAAAAATTATTAACGAATTATGGTTTTTTTTTTTATGGTGTAGTTTTTTTTTTAAGAATATTTTAAAATCTGGTTTTTTTTGTTTTTTTTTCAGAGGTGGTGCTTCTATTTTTCACATAACTTAGGTATTTTATATCTGGTTGCATAGAACTTTGCAGTTCTGAAAAGCTGACAAACGCAGCTATAAATCCGACCTAGACTTTTTGTATCTGCAGCTTAACGCCTGGAAAATATTAAGCTTTCAAATTCAAATTTCATGATTTTTTGCGGTATTTTTTTTTCGAAATTTTGACTCGGGGAAAAGTCGAAAAAAAATATTTCTTTTCATGCATTATTAGTTTTAGATAGACGCATTAATTAGTCGTCGTTTAAGGTTTTAAGGTATTGTTTATTAAAATCTATGGAGAAACGGTGGAGCTAAAATTCGTTAACCAAACCTCAAAAGTGAAAAAATAGACAAAAAATACTTTTTGGAATGTTGCGGGCCCAACTGCCAATTGGAAACAAAGCAAACGAAAAGGGGTTGAAAGTTTAGCAATTCCGCGGTAGTTTTCAACGTTAGATCTAGACCCTTTTTTGTGAAGAGGAATAAGGTAGGACTCGTTTCCAAATCACGGGGAGGCAAGAACGTTCAAGAGACAAATTAAATAGGAATGGTCAAAGGTTGGCATAGGGCTCGAGCGCAATACTTTAAAATGCAGAAGGAACTTTATCAGGTCCTGCAGAGAAACAGATGTCAATCGATGACATTCCTTCAAAAACTGCGCTTTCTTCAAATAAGGAAAGAACTACGTTGTTAATATGAGGAAGATGGTAGGGATAAGGGGTGGATGAGTCGTAGGTATGAGATGAATACATCGATTTGTCTGCTACAAATTCAATTTCATGGGTGTTGTTAAATGGAAACAGCTCGGACGCAAAATCATTTTTTACTGCAATAAGAACCCCACCAGCAAATGATGTTCGATCCATTCAGTAGGTGGTGAACTTGTGGACGAAAATTTCATGTTCGGAGACGGAAGAGTTACGTCAGGTTTCAGCTATAGCTATAGCGTCGAATTCAAAAGAGGCGCTATCCTTATATATTTTGGTCAATTTACCCAAAAGACTGCGTACATTCTGATATTGGAAATCGTTCCTCAGTTTTTTGAAATCTTAGGGACAGTGACTCTAGGACTCTGGGAAGAACTTCGTGCTCAGGCCATGCGGACGGTTCCAGGGCTTTGGATAGAAGAGAATCGGGAAGAAAAATTTAGAAGAATGAAATATTACGCTTATGATTAAAATTAAATTTAGTTATGATAAAGTCATCAGCCGGTAAGTTGAGATAATGACTAAGATGTAGTTAAAAAAAACCTTCCGGTTTGGTTTCTGAGAGGAGGCGAAAGACAAAGATTGCCTTTTGAGGTACTACTGCTCTTAGTTGGAGTCTCGGGGCAGAAACGATGGCAGCAGCCGAGGCAATGGATGGAACAGAAACGGTGGCATGAACAGTGAGGACAGTGAGTCCCGGGCAGAAACGAAGGTAGTTTCAGTAGATACTGGTAGAACAGGAACGGAGGCAGGAACAGTGGAGACATCCTTGGCAACATGCATACGCACACTGGAAGCACTAACAGCGGTGTCAGCAGCGATGGATACAGTGATTGGCATAACATTGTTAGTCGGTGTGAAAAACGGATTGATTTCCGGCAAGGCATGACCACTCGGCGAAGCCAAGAATTCCGATATATGTAGGTGAGAAGAAGGCGTTCCGATTCCAATAGGTTGCAAGAAGTTTTTGTTATCGGTGTTAGGGATTTTCCGGTTAGGAGATTCACTCAGAAGCTTGAGGCCAAGAAATTGAGATTCCAAGGTCAGGAACTTTTCGTTGAGACCGACAAATTGCTTCCGGACATCCAGAAAGCCAGTACGTGTCTGTCTCATAAAAGTGCGCATTTCGGCCTCAATCTCCCGGCAGGCCAAACATGACCAAGTCAGACCCATACGTTTTAAGATGAGATCGCGTAGCCGTCCAAAATTACCACCACCAGCATATTTTATATGGGCGACATTGTCGCATAGCCAGCAACTGAGGAATGAATCGCCGACTATGTTGCCACCGAATTCGCATTTCTTTGCACTGCAGACAACAGCCATTTTTTGACAGCAGTTGAATTACTGTTCTCGAAGAAAAACGCAAAGGGGGAGCGTAAGCCAAATAAGAGAGCAGGCAGCAGAGCGAGCGACGATCAGCAGCAGCGGCAGACGATCCATCGAAGTGACGAAAACAAACGGTGAAGCTCACGACAGCAGAGACACCGAAAGAGTAATTGAAGAAGAATGCAAGCAAAATCCAGAGAGTGAGACCTAGAGAGCTTGCACTTGTGCGCTCCAGAGCGTGTGTAAGTAGGCGATGCAGCAGGCGCACGAGCGATAAGCACAGAGAGCGTTGATCCAAAGCGGAATGGATAAAAGCACTAAAAATCGTTTGAGCAAGTTTTTTAACGATCGGAATGTTTAATTATCTTGAATCAATTGTTAGCAAGTTAAACAGATATAACCGGCACAAATAGTGATCAGCTATGATAGGTTCAATGATGTACACAATTATTAGCAATTAATATTGAGTTATTATCGCAAAAAGGCAGAAAAGGCAGGAGCGAGGTGAAAGAACGACCGGCTTAAGCAATTGACAATGGACGACATAGCAGGAAGTATAGGAAAATTATTTGATTCGATCCTCAGTCTTAAATTCATGAGACCGTGATAGGTTGAATAGGCCTACCTTTTGCGGATACCAAATTAAAAAAAGCGGAGGTGAACTCAAACTACAATCTTTGATATTGTATTTAAGAGCATACATACATGATTATGTTAATATTTTCACAGAAATTTTATAAAATTTTTTTTAGTCTTTAGATCGGAGACAATTTCTAGATGAACCGCCTTGGACGCAAAACAGACAAATAACGCTATGTAGGTCTTATAAGTGGGCCTACCACGAATTTTTAGTGTCGTATAGACTGGGCCACAAAAATCAAGCCGGTCTGCGGGTAGATTTACCATCATTTGGGTCTGGAGGTGAGGCTTGCATTTAAAGCAGCGAATGCACGACCTGACCATTGCCCTGCAGACCTCCTGAGCGTTTACTATCCAAACACGCTGCCTAAGGATGCTCACAAGTGCTCGTGGGCCGGCATGAAAATTCGTTTGATGCAGATAGCGAACATAGGTCTGCACAAACTGCGAGCGTTTTGTCAACAGCAAAGGAAACTTGGCATGGTATGACATAGGAGCGTTAACTAGTCGCCCCCCAACTCGCAACAACGAAAAGGAGCACCAAGTCCCCATTTCTTCGTTGATGAAGGGATTCAATCGCTGAAGACTGGGGCCTAACCTGGTGCCTTTACGAACCCTTTCGATCTCTTCCTGATACTCGTTTTTTTGGATCAGCTCGACAATTTTGTGAAAAGCCTCATCGTACTCTACTGGTGACGGACTGACTTCAAATTTAAGACTTTTGTCTTTACATTTTCGGATGAAGCGGAACACGTAAACGAACACTCTTAGCAGCTTGAGGTGTGACGAGTATCCCTCGATTATTTCCACTTAATCATTTGATTTAGCGGCC
The DNA here is from genome assembly GCF_018151105.1 of Drosophila obscura. Classification (NCBI taxonomy): domain Eukaryota; kingdom Metazoa; phylum Arthropoda; class Insecta; order Diptera; family Drosophilidae; genus Drosophila; species Drosophila obscura. Next base: position 729,801 of record NW_024542721.1, read on the forward strand.
ACGGTCAGTCCGACCGCTATCTTCCTGGTTTCTAGCTTCAGCTCTTCCTCAGAAAGCTCGAAGTGGGGGTTTCTGGGCCAGCTCTCTTCTTCTTCCTTCAAAAACGCTGGTCCACTAAACCAGATCGACTGCGAAATCTCCTCAATGTCACAACCTCTCGAAACTATGTCTGCTGGGTTCTGTTTAGTTGGAACATGCCGCCACGTAGCATCATCTGACCACTCCTGAATCTCAGCTACTCGGTTCGCAACGAATGTTGATAGCGACGAAGGGTGGGATCGGGTGGGAAGGGTAACTTCCGAATCCGACCATTCGTTCAATCGGCACCTCGAGTATCGATTTGAGTCGGTGACAGAGATCTGCGAGAAGGTGAGCGGCACATAACTCAAGCCTTGGAAGCGTTTTCGTCTTGAGCGGCGCTACTTTCAACTTTGCAGTCAACAACGAGACCTTGAAACCTTCTGCAGTTTTACTACGGATACAGACGCATGCTCCATAAGCTCTCATGGAGGCGTCGGCAAAGGCATGTACTTGAATCGGTGACATGGGATCAGTATGCACAAAGCGAGGTATGGCAATCTTCTCCAGCTGACCCAAGTATTCTTTTAGCAAGTTCCAAGATGTTTCCAGATTCATTGGAATTGACTCATCCCAATCTAGTTTGTTAAGCCACAGCTCCTGCAGTAGGATCTTTCCCTTGATTACCAAGGGGCTTAACAAACCAAGGGGGTCAAACAGCTTTGATGTCACCGATAATTTGCTCCGTTTTGTCGCTTGGAGACCCATGACTGAACTGTCAATTTGAAACCGAAAGCCGTCTTCGTGCGGTAGCCACGATATTCCTAACGCCTTGGTTGACTCGGAGTCCGAGATCGTTATCGGTTTAACTGTGCTCTCGGATGCTGTGACCTCAGGTGAGTTCGAGAACCACTTGGTTAGCTCAAACCCTGCGGTTTGAAGAACGTGAGCCACATCAGACTTAATTGTCTTTAACTCCTCCACGCAACCAGCACCAGTCAACATATCATCGACATAAAAGTCGGACCCGATAACTTTAGCAGCCTTTGGGAATGATAGCTTTGCAGACTCACTCAACCTTTTCAAACACCGAATAGCCAAAAATGGGGCAGGTCCAGGTCCCATATGTTACAGTGTTGAGCTGGTATATTCTCAAGGACTCAGATGGGTCTCTTCTCCACACTATCAACTGAAACTGCCTATCCTCTTCATTCACCATCACTTGGCGATACATCTTTTTTACATCGGCAGTCAGGGCGAACCTGTGCGGAACCAGGGCGGAAGCGGAGCAGCGTTGAGTATAACTCCTCTTGAATAGTCGGTCCGACCATCAGAATGTCATTCAAGTCCACCTGAGAGGACGTCTTCGACAACGCATGGAACTCGACGCGAAGCTTCGTGGACGTACTTTGGGGCCGAAGGATACACTGATGTGGAATTACGTAGTGTGGAGCAGAAGGAACAGTATTGTCAGTCGGCGACATATGACCTAAGGAGAGGTACTCTTCCATGAATTCCAATTACATTTTCTTCAACTCAGAGTGACAAAAACCGCCGTTTACCAATCTCGAAGCAATTGCCCAAACAGTTTGGATCTGATTTAAATGGCAGCCGTACTTCAAACCGACCTTGAAGGTAAGACTTGAGTAGTCTTTCTATAATGCTCCTCAGATAACTTGTGTTCGGAGATAGTCTTTTTAGAAGATGGCAATTCTTCTAGTGACCAAAACTTTTGTAGTGTGTTGCCGATAGACACAGCTGACTCTTCTCGACAGCTTAGACAGTTCCTCGCTTCTTGAGTGACAATCACCTTTCGGACGCTTACGATCGACGTTGCCAGAATTATTCTATCCAAAGCTGGAGTGCATGCGAAGTGGAAGGGTTATTCTGAATAGTAGTGGGAGAAGATTTCTCTGGGGGTGATGGTAACGTTAAACTTTTATCCACAACTGTGTACCAATGCAATAGGGCATGATGTCAGCGACCACACACTCGACACTTGCCAGCTTTGCATCGTACCACAGTGTGTCCTTGTTGCAGACAGTTGATGCAGAGCGATGCCGATTTGACAAACTCGAATCTTTGCATCACTGCAAGCCGCGCAAATGGACTGCAAGTAGTCAACAAATGGTCTTTTGCATTGCAGTAACTACATTGTTGGTTTTTAGCATTCGCAGTAGAGCACGCGAATGAGCTCCGATTGTGAGGCTTGCTTGGCACAGCAGCCGATTCTTCGGCCGAAAGATGCTGATATCTGCGATTAAGCATTTTTTCGCAGTCAGTCCAAAGCGGAAGCTTCTCCTAATCGAGCTGTTCTTCCCATTTTTGTTTGGTCACAGGATCGACTCTGTTCAAGACGAGATGATAAGCATTGCATTCGAGATCTTTTGGTTATCGCCTAGCGACAACAAGGAACCATATATCGATGAAGTGGTACCGATTAGGTTCCTTAAGGACGATGCAGATTGCTAGGTCATTTTGGGAAGACTAAATAGGGCAGCAATATGGTTCATAAAGATCAGACATTCGTTATCATAGACCCGTTTTAAGCTAGCCATGGCTTTTTCATAATTACTCTTGGTTATTTGGAACGCCCTTACCGTTCCCAACGCTTCACCAGAGAGGCATGAAAGCAAATGGTTAAACTTTTCGATAAGTGGAATGCTTTCGTCATTGTGAACAAGCGTTTCAAATAAACTAATAAAGCTTTTGAGTTCCGGCCCCAAAGTCATCGTCACTATCTATTTCTTCGATTGATTCTTGAACTTGGCTTGCCTTGGCTATAGTTGCTTTCAGTACGTCGAGTCTGCACTCGAGCTCTGTCAACTGCAGCGGAAATTCCCCAGCTTCCAGCCGGTCCGCTAGTCGGCGAATGCCTTTGACACGGGAGCTGAGCTTCTTTTTCAGCTCTTCAAGAATAGGCTTATGATCTGATTTGGGATTCATCTTGACTCCCGATGCTTAAGTGAATCACTAATTTTTGTATTTGTATTTGGCTTTTCTCACTATAATATTATATGCTGCGGCGCAAATTGTCGAAACAGGAAGGTGTACCCAAATTAGGTCGAAAACAATATACCCGGCGACTAGAGGGTATCGCACCACTTAGCGATCTGTTTAATACGGACCTAGGGTGTTGAAGCCAAATGAGGCGAAAAATCGATATACCCGACGATTAAAGGGTATCGAGGCACTTGGCGATCTGTTTAATACGGACAAAGGTGTCGATGCCAAATGCGGCAAAAAACCGATATACCGACGATTAAAAGGTATCGAGGCACTTGGCGATCTGTTTAATACGGACCTAGGGTGTCGATGCCAAATGCGGCAAAAATCCGATATACCTGACGATTAAAGGGTATCGAGGCACTTGGCGATCTGTTGGCGCAGGCGTGCCAACAGAAAACACACAAGAACAACAACAAACAGCAACGGTGACAAGCGAAAGCGAAAACGAAAATTCACCGCTGCAGCTATGAACGTATGCTGTGTTGGCGTTTGTGTATGCTGAGCCTGGCTGACCGACCGATAGACACCCAATTGAATTGCAAGGCATGCTTTGACAAATCAACAGTTGGATCCTTGGCATAAAACCTATATACCCGACGATTACGGGTTAGCGCGCCAAACGAAGAGAACACCAACAACAACGCCGGTCAGCAACGGTGATGAGCTAAAGCGAGAACGAAAATTCACCGCTGCAGCTGCTATGTTGGTATGTGTGCGCTTGGCCAATGACCAATGCGCAACGAAAACGAGAAAGGGGGGAAGGGGCGACAGTGATTGCAGTTATAAATTATATGTATATATGTTCTGCGTCCAAGATGGTTTGATGTATGTGAATATGTGATATATGTAATATATGTACAGACTCTACTAAATACATGCAAATCTAATGTTACTATGTCATACGTATGTGCCTAGAATTGAAAGTGAGGTGCACCTACTTTAGCACAAGACAGTAACTACGAGATTATAATGATTTTGTCTTTACTCGAGCTTTCAATTTTTTGCACAAATACCTCTATGTATAAGATGGGATCCTGGTAAATTCCACTTTCCTTGGCAGGTGGCAAACTTCTTTCGAAATTAAGTGTCACTGTCACTTTCTGCCTTTAAACTTTATTTAATTTGCTAGTCCACCCGGGGGTGCCATGAAATTTTAGAATATTTGTTCTTAATTAACTTCAACAAAACCTAGTTTGGTGGCTGCAAATTTTGTATATTTCGACGAAAAATAAGGTACTAAAAAAGGGACGTTCGCTCGAATTCAACTTCGACTTCGACTTCTTGTCTTCCACGTTATAACATATTCTTAAGCCTTACTTATCTAGGGCTGCGAAGCGGGGCGAATTCGCCAAGAGCGAGAGAGCTTTCTTGCGCTGTTTTTTTAACATTTAATAAAGCTCTCAAGTTCTTTCATGCATACGCAGATTTGATAAAGTCACGCTTCAATTTAAATAAAACGTAAGATAATTCACGTAATTATTATTTTCTTTTTTTATTCTGTTTACAGAACAAAAGCAAGTATCTTGCTCTTCAATAGAACAATCGAAACTCGATTTCTTGACGTCTCAAGAAACAATTAACATTTCCGGTCTCGTTTTAAATGTAAGTATGTACTTCTTTTTCATGAATGATTTACATTTTTATACCCGTACTCAAAGAAGAGTTAAGGGGTATATTGTATTTATGGTAAAAGTGGATGTGTGCAACGCAGAGGAGGAAACGTTTCCGACCCCATAAAGTATATATATTCTTGATCAGCCTCAATAGCCGAGTCGATATAGCCATGTCCGTCTGACCGTCCGTCCGTCCGTCTGTCCGTCTTGATGAGCGCCTATATCTCAGAGACTATAAGAGCTAGAGAAACCAAATTTGGTGTTCAGACTCATATGATATCACACTGCTACAAGTGTATTTCAAAATTTCACCCCCTTCCACCCCCACAAAGGACGAAAATCTGTGGCAGGCACAATTTTAAAGATACGATAAAGCTAAAAACGCAGTATCGTAGAGAATGCCCATATCTACCAGATTGCCGAATCTGAATCAGATCGGATTATAATTATAGCCAGAATGAAGAAATTATTTTCTGTTGGTTCCACCGCCTACTTCAGCCAGAGATCCGTTACACTATCTCTTTATCGCTCGCACACTCTGCCTCGTTCAGTGCGCTAGGGGGGGAGATTTGGAATATAAATGGTACATCTATAATCTACAATCTACATGTTAGATGGAGAATATACATAGTAGTAACAGATGTAGCAATGTAAGATGTACAATTTTTTAATTTTTTTTTTTAATTCTAAAAAATTATAAGCTCAAAAATGTATATACTGACTGAGTACGGGTATAAGTAGTGTCGCGTCCACAGAAGCGACTCACACGTTCCTTCTTGTTACATACTTCGTAGTTGAAAAAATAATTCTTGATTATATTTCAGAAATGCAAAAAGGTAATTGATGAAACCGAAACTGCAGCAGCACTCAAAGATATTTTATTAAAAGGCAAAAAGTCGAATTGCTTGTCGTTTAATGACAGCTGTGAAACTGCGGAATTGACTGTACCGCTTAATCTTGTTTCCAGTGAAAATAATTCGAAGTTTACATAAAACGCCAAAAATATTCGTGTTTTAGAATGTTAACACAATTTTTTTATTTATAAACTATCGCAGAAGGGGAAATAAAAGGTGTAGAATTAATTATTCCTATACATTATAAATATAAGTTTAATCCTTTAAATCTATATTTGATTAATTTATATCATTAAAAACTAATACCAAAATACTTCTATAATAAGAACACATAAAATTTGTTCATGTAAGTTTAACCTTTTAATATAATATCACAATTAACAACTTAGACATTAAGCAAGGACATAAATACTTAACGCAACTAATACAAATAAACACTTGTATTGATATTTATTATAACCATTTTACAGTATTTTCAATATTTTAATACCACTACTTGGTTCTATGGATATTACATTGGATATTAACAATGAATTATTTAGCTCTCAACGCAATTTCAAATTTATCAAGTTAAAAAAAATTGTTTAAATCTCTTGCCTATATGAAAATCATGTGATAATATAATAATCTCCATAAACATTTTAATAGTAAAACTATGCAAAAAGCAATAATAATATTATGCAAAATTTTCAAGGAAATATTAAAATTGTATACAATTATAAGATATTTTAGTTTTAAAAACTATATGCTGTTTTTGAACCTACATAAATCTAATTAAAGTAAGGACTTCAAATTACGATAAGATAAAAGATTAATGCACATTTATTTTTTCAAATATAATACTCAAAACAAATTTTAAAAATTATAATAAACTTTTTAATCTCTATTTATAAATCTTTATCCGACTTAAATGCGCTTTCCCCATGGCTTACTTTCTACAAAATTTTGTTATCACAATGAGAATTTTAAAACTGGAACTGGAAGCTCATAGCTTATTTATGTCGGAAAACATAATACCTTTAGTAGTTGTTGCGACACCAAACTGAAGTTTTTACGCGCAGATCACAGGCAGAAACACAACCGATTAAGGGTCGCTGCTGCATGACGCGTGACACGTTTAATCGAATATGTTGCGTACATGTAAGACGAATAAATTTTAGACTAGTATATGTACTAATAATTCAATTGAAATAAAAGAGTAAAGCCTGCATCTAAACTAAAAAATAAAAATACTAATTACCGGAAAGGTTAAGGTTTTATGAAGTTGCAATCTTTCTGAGACATATTGTAGACACATCTCAGATGTCATTTATAAGGGCAGAGCCTAGGTATTTTAGCCTCCTTCTGCTGAGAGCTTGACAGGAGCAGAACAGGTGTTCAACCGTCTCGTCCTCGTCTCTACAACTACGACATAAGTCTTTAAAGGGGGAACCAAGCCTGTTTGCATGTGTTCCTATTAGCAAAGGCAATACCAAGATGTTGCATGAGTAGCATATGCCCGTTCAATTTTTGTTTGACGCTTCATGGCATGGAGGCGCGGGGCTATTTCTTCAATTCTCTTTTAGGCTTTAAAATGCTACTGGCTTCGTCAACGCTAAAAACTTTGTCGCGGCACTGTGGGGACTCGAAAGAGCATTTTCCAGAGCATTCAAAAATTCAATTTTCAAGATTACTTCAAACTACAAAAGTGTGTAAATTTTGATATTGTGTTTAAAAGCATACATGATTATGTCAACATTTTTACGTTTTATTTCAAATCATAATTGACTGTGTTTACATTATTTATGGGTAAAAATGAGACTTTGAAATTCAATTAAAAATAACCATGTGTTATGCTGTAGTGTATGAATGCAGTTTTTTTGCCCTAATCAATTTAAGCACCACTCTAAAGACAAATTGCAATATGATGCAATATGATGCCCAAAACTGATGCGTCTGCATCCAGACAGAGAACTTGGGTAACGGGCATTGAGCAGCTTCTCTGCAACTGTCCTGCACTCATGGGGAGGCGTCACCGAATACTCGGCGGTGCCTTCTACGAAGACCTGTACAGCCTGGCAAACATGCCAGTGCTCTTTATAGAGTCCTCGGGATGGTTCGCGAAATGTCCCTAGGCACTGGACATTATCCCGTGACGAGTGTGGGCATCATAATGGGCAGACTTGCCTCCGAGTGACCTCAACTTCGGTCGAGCAGCCCTATAAACCCAACCTAACCTAACCATCGTTCAAAGTTGGACCATTTTTCTGTTTTTGAAAAAATTAAGAAAACCGTGCTTAAAAGGCAAAGGTTAATGCATTTTTCTCAGAAGTCGTTATGAGGGATTGACAGTCTGGCAGCGTGTGTGCCGATCTGCCAGTGTCCCGTGATGGCTCGGATGAAAGTGGAGCACTGTACTCTGCTGAGTCTGTAGAGCTCTTCCGATCGTTTCTTCGATCGACTTGGCCAGATCGACCTAGAAGTTTTACAGGTGATGGCTTGCTCGAATGCTTTGTGCGTTAGTAGCCTACACGTAGCCATATGAATCGCTACTTGCTTCTTCTCCGGTAGGAGAGGTGTGATAGTTCCTTGCCTGGCTAGTTCGTCGGCAGCATCATTCCCGTGAATGTCCTTGTGTCCGGGGACCCATATTAGAGACCCATATATCATTAAGAGACCTGCGGCATAAGTTACCAGTCGTTGAGTTCGACTATATTGAGCCAAGTGCTTTAAGAGCTGTTTGGCTGTCTGAGTCTAGAAATAGCCTCGTTTATTGCTTCAACCTCCACTTGGAACACACTGCAGTGGTCCGGGAGCCTGAAACAATAACTATTGTTCAGCTCGTTACAGTAGACGATACCACCCACACGGCCGTCTAACTTTGAGCCATTAGTGTATATGTGGATCGCATTTGCGGGTCCAGGTTCGCCCCACTCCCAGTCCTTCCTGAGTGTGAGTACCAGGAAGGTCGTCGAGAGGTGATCACTTGGTACGCAGTAATCTGTCCCCTCCGGTGGTTGCCGGAGTCTCGTTAAGATTCCCGAGTGTCCAAACGCGGATGCTTTACAAAGTTTGGATTCTCTCATTCTGAGAGCGGAAAGAGTTGCCATGGTATGCTAGTATGTTCTAGGGATGTACTTCAAGATACAGTCAGATCCGCCCTGGCAAACATACATGATAGCTGCATCGTCCCAACAAGGAAAATTATCCACCGGACATATGGTTCAACAGAGTCCCAATTGTTTTAATCAGCGAAGAGTGCTGTTGAAAAGATACCCGTTCTGCCAGTCTATTCTGAATTTTTTGAAAGCATGGGTATTTTTTAACGGGAGATTACACTTGGGGTCTATTTCATAAATCAATTTTCGATTTTGAACTGCAAATGTACACACGTATAGAAATCTGAGCTGTGTACTATGCATTGATATCCTTGTATTTTTTAGTTGTGTACGTAAAAGTGTACTTAAAACAAACAAACAAAAAAACCAAAAATATATATATTTTGTCTGAGAGTAATATATTTTAGTATTTAATATATTCCTGGTTCTTTTATAAATTTCCCAATCAACCTACCTTCCTATAATTCCTACATTGTCTTATAACAGTAAATTTATCGAAAGAAAATACAACAATTTTGAAAATTTGTATAAAATTGATTTTTTAATTTTTTAATGCACATAGGAATCATCTCCGAACAGAGGCGTAGCTAGGTAGCAAAGGGTCCCAGTGCAAAAAAATTGGAATAAAATAATTTATAATAAACAGGGTTTTGTGTGCCCTTTTGGATTAAAAATATTGGTATTAGGTGGTAAATCAAATTCTTTATTAGAAAATGTATGTGTTCAAAAAACTTTATTGTACTTTGCAATTTCTTGCCTTACTTTTCGCAAAATTACAATACTCGACAAAATTTAACTATTTATTTACGCTTCGAATTAAACCGACTTTTTCTGAGAGATTATTTTTATATTTTTAATTATGTTTTTTGTTTTGTTTTGTGTATATATGCATTAATTGGGCGTCGTTTAAAGTATTGTTCATAAAATTCAATTAAAAATAAAATTTCGGCTGAGGTGAAATTGGTTGACAAACCCTCCGAAAATCATAGTTTAAGTTTTGGAACGTTACTCCAGCCGTTTCTCCATAGAATTTTATGAAGAATACTTTAAACGACGCCTAATTATACAAGTCGAATTCGTGCTTGGATTTCAAACAGAAGTGTGGAATGAGAGATTTTTTGGTGATTTTCTGGTCAGAGTCTGGGCCCCTGAGCTTGGGGCTCAATGGCCCCGGTGCGCCGCACCGTCTTGCACCTACTTAGCTACGCCACTGTCTCCGAACCCCGTTAGTTTTAATTATGGTTGATCTGGTGGCAGCGCAGCGGTAGAAATTTCTGTTATACTTTACATAAAAGTTGACCAATCCAACAGGCTTAAATGCTGGAAGATTCGCTACGGAGCTAATAATTCTTTATTTATAAATTATTCATATTTTTTAATTTAATGTTAGGATTGCAGCTGATCTCCAAATATTCAAGTTCCAAATACATACATCCATACAAACATTCCGCAAGTGCATTTGATACAAAACCCACCCCAATAAACATATACCTTGGCACACTCCAAGTGCAAAGAGAATCCAAATAACGTGTTTTAATTTCATCCATCTACATATAAATTCATTTCCATAGTTGGCGGCAATATATTGCCAACTATATACATACATATAAACATAGCGCACATACATAAAAATACTACACCCCGCATAAAAATACCGCACTCCATACTACCGATTACTACAAATTCTGCGATTCCGAGCAATTTACGCGTTCCAGCCATACGTTTTGGTCGCCACCCTAACGAATAGTATCTCCAAATAAACAATAAATTATCCTCAACCAAGGCACGGCGCATTTTCCGTATTTATTTGACCCTTTACATTACCAATTGTCAAATTGGTGTGTCTGGAGTTAGAGGTGGCGCAATCCAAAAACTATCGGTATCGTAACCGAATCTTGCGTTCTTCCAAACAAATAAATAAATAAAAAAATAAAAATAAAACCTTACTCTCGTCTTACAATTTACAACCAAACACACCGACACTACAAGAAATAAATTGAACAATCCACAATTTATAATTTAAACCTTTTCGGCATCCTTTTTAGTTTTATTTTCTGTTTTCCTTAGGTACTTTTCCCGATTGTTTTCCAGCGCCCACTCCGCAGTCATATTTTTGACTGCAGCTTCCGGTAACGCTTACGGCGACTAGGTTTATCTGCACTTTGTCGATCCAAACCGACATATAGAGCAAACTATCGCCCATTCCAATCAGCTATCGAGGATATAAATGCCATTCAGTCCGCCGTCCATCCGCAAATAACCCAGTTCTGCTCACGACTGCGTCAAAGAGGTAAACGGAGGAGCCCGCACTAACAATATTTGCAAAATATTGCCAAAATCTGTGTGACCGCTCCTCTCCTCGGCTCAGCGCATTATAAGTCACTCATTGTTTGAGAAACTTCACTGCACGGTGATCTCAAACAATCCGAGTCGACCCGACTATTGTTTTCCAACAAGATCGAGGCCTTTTTCCTGGCAGCCTTCCAAAAGTGGGTTATATTTCCGAACAAATATTTGTTTCCGGGCGTTTTTCCTTTGAACTCTACTCAGAGCAGTCTTCGGTCCTTCCAAGACTTCCAAAACCGATTTTCTGTGCGTGTGTGAGTTCGTAATATGCCAACAGGCCACAAGGACAGCAACAAGCTTTTGCCTGTGACCTCTTCAAGCCGTTTACGCACCTCTTCCGCCTCCGGAACTACGCCGACACAAAAAATCAAGGCACCCCTCACTCCGAGAGCAGCCAGTAGCAGCCCTGCGGCAAGTACCAAATCGGTTCTATTTCCGTCTCCTGTCACTCTTAAGGTTCCAGCTGTGACCAAACAAGATCCAAAAGGCTCCTTCGTCAGCAGCCCCGTCAGCTCTCGCCACTGCATCACAATGGCTCAATCTGCCACCTCAGTCGCTCGGACCAAATTGGTCGCCGCTATTGGCCGACTGTCGCACCTGGCAGAGCGCATCACCGCCGCCCCATCCGCCTCTCTGTCCAAAGTCCGTCGAGGCCAAATCCTCAGCATGTGGACGGACGTCGAGGCCGAGAACAAGGCCTGCTCCGCGGTGATGACTGACGAGGATCAAGAAATCCAAGCGAACATCCGTGACACATACAGCGAATGCTATGGGGTATTTGAGCAGTGCCTCAGTGACCTCAATGCTGAACTGGCCACATCCACAGTTCTTCCTCCTTCACAGCCAGTCCAACAGGGCGGCTGTCGACTGCCTCCCGTCAACATTGAGGTATTCTTAGGGGACTACGTCCGCTGGCCCACATTCCGGTATCTGTTCACTGCGGTCGTGACCAACAATCCTCAATTGTCGCCGGTAGAGAAGCTGTACTACATCACCGAGAAGACCCGGGGCGATCCGAAGGCCATCGTAGAGAAATCCCCCCTCACCAATGACGGTTTCGAGTCCGCAGGGTTAGCCCTCCGTAGCCGATATGAGAACAATCGGCTTCTGGTTACCAACCAGAAAAACATCCTCCTCTTCTTGCCCCACGTAACTTCCGAGTGCAGTCGTGCTTTGAAGGATCTACAAAGTATGATGCAGGGGGTCCTAAATTCACTAGCTGTCTCCAACGTCTGTACCGACAATTGTGTAACGAACCATGGATCCCATGGTTCGTCACAAGCAGATGACGCAGTCAACGCTACTCCCAGGTGAAGCGATCAACACCCAGCAAAAATGCAAACTCAGCACACGCCAAAAGACAGGAGACCAGCACAAGGGGCTTACGCAATAAGTACCTAAAATAATATTAAATAAATAAATATTCCTAACAATATATATACCGGTGCACACCGATCACCTTACCTGGGACATTGGACACTTGTTGGCAGGCGATTGCTTAGGTAACCCTCGATTACCGGACAGACCCCCCACATGCGCGAGCCAGTCAGCAGTCTCCGACTTTCCTTACCGGGAATATTGGACACTGACTGCAGGGCTAATGATTAGGTAACCTTCTGTTACCGATCAGCCCGTCTGCACGCGCAGACTATAATTCGGAAATATATATTTATGTAAGAACCCTTCCCACATTCTGGAGTAGAAATAAGATATCTGTAAGACATTCATGGGAAAATGGAAGGCCGCCCGATCTATAAAAGGCTATGCCTTGCATGAAGGAAAAGGCAGTCCATCGGCCATCGGGAGGCAGTCCACCAGCCATCGTAGGCAGCAGTCCACCAGCCATCGTAGGGGTCAGTCAAACCACCATACGCGTCGTCAAACAATGAAACATAACATAACCGGGTAGAATAATAATACGGAAGAATAAAGAAACCCATTAAAATTAAAAGAACCAAAAAGTGTTGTGATTTCTATTTCAGTTTCTGGCAAAGTTCCTGGTTTTCCCGATAAAGTCCTCGTGAATTATAAATAACTTGTAATTCAGAACCCTGGACAGACTGATGCATACCTCAGCCTGAGATAGGACATTACAAGTGACGCCCGAACAGGGACTTTAAAGGATTTTTTCGTGGAAACTTCAAGAAAACCGAAATCAGGGACTTCGTGGATTAAAGACCCACTGCCATCAAAAAGAAAATTGAATCAATAACAAGTCCGCGCACTTACATAATCCGGGCGCGAAAACAAACGCGAAAGTATACGCAGTGCCGATCCTAAAAGTGCCTTTCAACAGTGACTCAGTGCCCAAAAATCAACAGAAATCAACATGGAACATCACGACGATGAACAACCAGAGGAGGCATACCCTGCGGGACACTTTTCCAATCCAGGGGTCAGCAGCGGCTGGATCCACAAACTCCGTCGGGACGAACTAGAAGTCCTCGCCGAAGAATTCGGATTCGGCAGCGAAGGAACGGTCGATGAACGCCGAAAGAAATTTGCCACACTAGTCGCCGGGCCACTCGCGCAAGAAGCCTGGGTTCGCTTAGGAGAGTTCGAGAGGCACTATGCCAAACCAGCCTCACGCAGTCGCTCCAAGTCACCACTGCCCACTACTCCTGGACCATCCGACACTCGCCAAATGGATCCAAAGACCGGATTACGAGTCCCCGCAGCCACCGAATACCGCACTCCTGCAGCCCCGTTTCCAAGGCCCCTAGCTACAGAGACCCACCCAGCGCCCGGACCGAGGGTCTTGCCAGCGATCGACCGACCCATGGAAGGGCACCACTACAACCACGCTGCACCAATGGCGGAACGCATCCGAAAGTGGGGAATCCAGTTTGACGGCCAAGATGACCCTCTATCATTCATCGAACTGCTCGAAGGACGCGCGCTTTCGTATGGGGTGGACACAAACCAGCTGCCGCGGGCCATGGCCCAACTTCTCACAGACCGTGCCAGCCGTTGGTTCCGCACCAGCCGCCTACAAAGTTCCTCATGGGAAAATTTCCGCCAGGAATTCTTAACGTTCTTCTTGCCACCGCGGTATTTTGAACGATTGGAAGAACGGATCCGAGCTCGCAAGCAAGTGGCGGGGGAACTGTTCAAAGATTTCCTCATCGAGATACGTCTACTCATGCACCACGCTGGGTACGACGCAACCAAGGAGCTAACCAGGATCTACGACAACGCCCTCCCAGCCTACCAGATGTACGTGCGCCGCCACGAACTGCTAGACTTGTCACAGCTAACACTGCTGGCCACGGACTTTAAAAGAATTCAAGAGCGGACCATTCCGAGCACTCTCGCACCACCACGACACACGGCCAGATACGCACGGACGGCTACAGAGCAGAGGAACAGTGACTCGCAGTGGACGCCATTTCGTCGACAGACACACCAGGGAGACCGCCAGCTCAACCAAACAGTACGGGGAATCCCGACGTAGCCCATCACATGATCACGACCCCCATCACCAACCCACGCGCAGCCTGTCGCCGGTGTGGTGAAGCGGGGCATGCGGCATACAACTGCCATAATCCCTCCATCCTATTCTGCTGGGAATGTGGCAAACGCGGCACACGGACCGTAAATTGCTGCCGCCAGAACACGTCGGGAAACGACATGCGTCCCCAACTGACACGGGATCAGCCCGGAACGACGCCTCCTCCAACCCGCGACTAAATAACTCTCTACACGTGAGCAACGGCCGGATAGTGGCGATGGTAAGCATAGGAGGATACGCAACGGATCCCATGGTTCGTCACAAGCAGATGACGCAGTCAACGCTACTCCCAGGTGAAGCGATCAACACCCAGCAAAAATGCAAACTCAGCACACGCCAAAAGACAGGAGACCAGCACAAGGGGCTTACGCAATAAGTACCTAAAATAATATTAAATAAATAAATATTCCTAACAATATATATTCCCGAAGTGCCAACGAAATTCCTTTCCCACGGTACCGGTGCACACCGATCACCTTACCTGGTACATTGGACACTTGTTGGCAGGCGATTGCTTAGGTAACCCTCGATTACCGGACAGACCCCCCACATGCGCGAGCCAGTCAGCAGTCTCCGACTTTCCTTACCGGGAATATTGGACACTGACTGCAGGGCTAATGATTAGGTAACCTTCTGTTACCGATCAGCCCGTCTGCACGCGCAGACTATAATTCGGCAATATATATTTATGTAAGAACCCTTCCCACATTCTGGAGTAGAAATAAGATATCTGTAAGACATTCATGGGAAAATGGAAGGCCGCCCGATCTATAAAAGGCACTGCCTTGCATGAAGAAAAGGGCAGTCCACCAGCCATCGTCGGAGGCAGTCCACCAGCCATCGTAGGCAGCAGTCCACCAGCCATCGTAGGGGTCAGTCAAACCACCATACGCGTCGTCAAACAATGAAACATAACATAACCGGGTAGAATAATAATACGGAAGAATAAAGAAACCCATTAAAATTAAAAGAACCAAAAAGTGTTGTGATTTCTATTTCAGTTTCTGGCAAAGTTCCTGGTTTTCCCGGTAAAGTCCTCGTGAATTATAAATAACTTGTAATTCAGGACCCTGGACAGACTGATGCATACCTCAGCCTGAGATAGGACATTACAATTGGGATAGTCTCCTAGTGACCATCTGTGCTTCCAAATTGCCAAAGTTGAGCCGGGCGTTATGGGAAGCGTCCGTAACGGACAAAAAGGAGGTGCCGCCCTGGAAGGAAATCGACTACATCCTGACTCAGCGATACCTAACGCTAGAGGCTATCTAGAGCGACCCTTCCACTTCCCAAGGCGCTCCGAATCCGCCACCAAAGGCAGTCAGTATCCGCCATCCTCCCAAAGCCAGTCCAATCCGTTCCGTTCCCAAGGCAGCCCTGTTCCAAGGACAGCGCACTCGTTCCAAAGCAACGTGAATCCGAGCAAGAGCACGTGTGATCTTTGTTCCAAGGAGAATCACACAATCCGACTATGTCCTCATTTCCTACAAATAACCGTTGATGCTCGCTCCAGCTGCATAAAGCAAAAGCAGCTCTGCTTAAATTGCTTCGCAAAAGGCCATTTGCTTCGAAAATGTCAAAGCTCCCACAATTGCAACACTTGTGGAGGACGACACCACACGCTTCTGCATCGTGGCAGTCCAGCTTCCAGCGAGTCACATGCCACATCCGTACCCAATTCCACAGTTTGGCCAGACGTCAATCGACCAGTACCTTTCGCAGAAAATTCAAGTTCTTCCGAACCTCATCCTAGCGTTCAGACGTATTTCGCTTCCCGCACAAGCTGTGTCCTTCTAGGCACGGCAATTTTTTATATTTGCCACCTTGGGAAAAATGTCCGCCCCCGCGCTCTTATCGACTCGGGCTCCGAGGGAACGTTCATTACGGAACGCCTTTTTAACATGATTAAATTGCCATTCCAACTTATTCACAGACACAGATCTTGAGCCTCAATCAGACAGTATCCGCTCAGTCCGATAAGCTCTGTCAGTTTTCCATTCGCTCCCCAACGAGGCTTACAATTAAACGCTACAGCCATGTTATCCCGGAATTGGCAAAGAATATTCCGTTGCATCCTATCTCGCCAGGTTTATTGAAAGATTTGCCGAGTCTTCCATTGGCGGATACTACATTCTTCGAGAGCTCACCAATCGATGTCCTGATTGGAGCCGATATCCTACCATCCGTATTGTCAAGTGGCTTACAGCCCAACATATGTGGCTTTCTTCTCGGCCAAGAAACAATACTTGGTTGGGTGCTGGTCCCGTGTTCAATACGGCGAGCCATCAAGTTGCATCCTTTTCAAGCCAAATTTCCAGAGTAGCTTCCAATGTCCCAAATGTGCCCGTCATCCGTTCCAAGCTCACTTCTAATGCTTTTTCGATTTTTTCATTCCGCCCTAGCCTTCCACATACAGACATGGCTACTCGATCCCGTTTCGACCGCACCGTGGAGAGCAGACGTTCCCGAGGTACTAAGTCCTACCAATGCCGAGTCTGCTCTGAAATCCATCCTCTACGGAAATGCCGCAGCTTTCTCCGCCTCGATTCCGAAAGGAGGCTCCAAGCTGCCCTCCAATTCAGCTACGGCAGCTATTGCCTGGCTCACCAAATATACCGAATAAAACCACATTGAAGAACTTAGACTCTAACGCCTTTATCTTGGGACTATCTGTGGGACACCCTGAGACGCCTCTTCGCTCAAACACTTGGCATTATTGCTAAAAACTAGCGCTTCCCCACAGAGTTTTGGGGGAATCTGTGTCGGAATCGTGTACTTCCTGGTGTAGAGTACTTGTTCCGTTTTGGACGGATTAACACCTAGCCCGCATTTGTCTGCCCATTGGGACAGTTTTATGAGAGTGCTTGTCATGCACTCGCATAGCGTCTGTGGAAATTTCCCAGAGAATGCTATGGCAACATCATCAGCGTACGCCACCACGTGACATCCACCCCCCTCTATCTCCCGCAGCAGTTTATTTACTGCTACGTTCCATAGGAGGGGCGGGAGGACTCCGCCCTGTGGCGTACCTCTGCTGACAAACCTGGTTGAAGTTGACATCCCCGTCCGGGAATGAGTTCCCAGGTCCGTCAGTGCACCCGTGATGGCGGTCGGGATGATGTTGTTAAAAATGCCTTCTATGTCAAGGAAGGCCACCAATGTGTATTCCTTACAGTTAAGGGACGCTTTAATGTCGATGTAATCGCGTGTGGGGCCGTCTCGGTGGATCTTCCTTTCCGATAGGCGTGCTGAGAATCAGAGATTAGATTGGGCGGAATACTCGCCCTGAGATGCAGCCCTAAAAGTCGTTCCATCGTCTTTAAAAGAAAGGACGAAAGACTTATTGGTCTGAAAACTTTGGGGGTAGTGTGCGAGGGTTTACCTGCCTTAGGTATAAAAACGACTTTGGTCTGAAGCCATGTGTCTGGGATTTGTCCGTGAGAGAAGACTCCCTCGTAAATCTTGTGAGGTCCTATTTCAGGCTGAGGTATGCATCAGTCTGTCCAGGGTCCGCTACAAGAAAATTTGTAGATTGTAGGTGACTTCAGGTGTCGGGCTGGCTTGAAAATGCAGGAGGCAAGCGAGAAATGATGATGCGAGAGTTTTTGTCTGTTGGTTTCTTGGTTTATTCAGTATTATTCATTCACTTAATTCTTTTACGTTACTACTCCGGCTTGTAGTGGTATGGTGCGCTGGTGGACTGCGTAGTGTGGTGTTTTGCGTTTGTGACTGCCTAGTGCAGTGTCTTGTGTTCTTGGCCTTTTTTGTTTTCGGTCTGATGTACTGCCTAGTGCAGTGTCTTGGGTGTGTGACTGAGGGACTGCCTAGTGCAGTGTCTTGTGTTCGGGCTGATGGACTGCCTACTCATTCGGCCGATCTTGGCCTTTTTATGCAGCTGGCGATCGCACCTGAGACCCGGAAATAACTAATTCTTGCTGACTTAAGGTTATTGGATAACAATAATTGTGGGGTGTGGTAACTAGGTCGAAGCTTGGTGCTTCGTTGACAATTGGTAGTGGGTCAGTGTGGTTTTGCTGAGACTGCATCGCGGAAGGTGTGGGCTGCAGTTGGGAATTGGGTTTCGAAATGAGGTTTTGTGAACTCGACCTGGCGGAGGGTGCTTGCTGAATTTGGGCCGGTAGGTCGATAATTTTATGCTAGCTTGACTTATTGTGAAATAACGCAAATGATATTTCTTATGTAGGCCGTCGATTGCGAAATGTCCCAAGAGGTTGGGTGTTTTAAATTGTTGTGTGGACAAGAATGTGTAGAGTTGTTGATCGAGAGTTCTTTATTAATTGTGTGCGTTGGTTAAGACTATTTTATTTCCCGGAGGTGCTGACACACCGCTATTTGTGGAGAACCGTGGCTAGAGCCATGGCTCGTTAGCTCTGTGTATATCAGTTTGGTTATTGTCTCCCGCCAGCGTGGATGCGCTGACCCTCCGCCGTTTGTGACGAGACATGGCTGGAACCATGGTCGTCCGGCGGCCACGGCTCCGGGACTAGATCGGGCTCATGTTCCGTTGTATCGGCGGCTTCGGAGTCAAATGGCTGTCTGGGGTCTTCGGGTAAGAGGGTTGTGTCGAAGGCGCTGGGCGTTTCGATCCTCCGTTGGTAGTCGCTTATGTGGGCGACGATGGGTGTGGCGTTGCCGTGGGTAGATATGTTTCATATCTCTTATGCAATACTTGGGTGGTATTGGCGGTCGTTTGGCGCATGAACAGGTGAGTCTCGGTGATGCCTCTTGTTTTGGACCAACAGCTGGTACGGGCGACGAAGATCTCGGACCTGGCTCTAGGAATGGCTCAGTGCATGGCACTAGCAGTCAAGTCGGTACGCGGAAGGTACTCCATTGTGTTGGCGAGGATCGGTGTGGCGTCGGCCGTGGGTACGACAGGGCGGCGGTCGGTGCATCGTGAGGGTATCGTCCTGGTTTTCGGGCCCGCGTTGAGGGGCTCTGTGGATATCAGTTCAATTATGGGCCCCGACCAGCGTGGGGTTAGCGTCGCTGTTTCCCGTGTTGCTGGGCTTTCGGATGGTGGCTGCCGTTGTCCTTGTTCGATGCTGGTGGTCGGCTTTGAGGGTGTCCGTGTGTTCAATTCTTCCGTTGCGGATTCTGTGCGTGCTTGCTCTGTTGCTTGTCTTGGACCTGGGCTTCCTGTGTCGAGCGCCGGGTTCAAGTGTGTTTGTATCGTGTGTGAGATCCTCGTGGTTTGTTTGGGATGCGTGTTCCCTGTTGTTGGCCTAGGACGCGGTTGCTCCGTAGTGACCGTAGGACTCGTTTTCCCGATTGCTTGGTTGCGGTTTGCTGGTGTTGACCTTGGATTCGTGTTTTTCGTAGTGTGCCGTTGTCAAGTGCTGCGTTGCGTTATTGGGTGCCGCGTGCGTTGTGGTAGGTCGTGGACGTAGGTTCGTTTCGATTTGTTGGGGTTTCTGGTATCGGGGTTCGGCGTCTTGTACGTGGATAGTTGTAAGCACGGGTTTAGTGGGCATGGGGTTACGGTCTCGTAGCTGTAGCATCGTGGAGCCGCATTGGATCGTCGTTTCGGTGGCACCTAGGAAGTCCATGCCGACAATGACTTTTCCCAACATGTTTGGCAGGACCAGGAGCGGGATTTGAACCTCTCGTTGATCCAGCTTGATGTGCGCCAGTAGAACTTGTGAGATCTCATTGACCGAGCCATCGGCCAGGCGTATGCAGACGCAAGCATCTTGCAGGTTGGTGTTGTTGTCTAGTTGTCGGGCGAGGTTTGCGCTGATGAAGCTTCTGGATGCCCCGGTGTCGATTGTGGCTTCCGTTGCGTGTCCTCCTATGGTCACAATCGCCACTATCCGGCCGTTGCTCACGTGTATAGAGTTCTTTAGTCGCGGGTTGGAGGGGGCGTCGTTCCGGGCTGATCCCGTGTCAGTTGGGGACGCATGTCGTTTCCCGACGTGTTCTGGCGGCAGCAATTTACGGTCCGTGTGCCGCGTTTGCCACATTCCCAGCAGAATAGGATGGAGGGATTATGGCAGTCGTTTGCCGCATGCCCCGCTTCACCACACCGGCGACAGGCTGCGCGTGGGTTGGTGATGGGGGTCGTGATCATGTGATGGGCTACGTCGGGATTCCCCGTACTGTTTGGATGAGCTGGTGGTCTCCCCGGTGTGTCTGTCGATTCCCAATGGGGACTCAGAAATGGCGTCTGGTGCGAGTCGCAATTCCTCTGCTCTGAAGCCGGCCTTGCGTATCTTGGTGTGTTCCGCGGGGTTGCGAAAGTGGTCGGGATGGTCCGCTCTTGGATGCTCTCGAACTCGGTGGCCAACATTGTGAGCTGTGCTAAGCTTTGTAGCTCGTGTCGCCGCACGTACATCTGGTATGCTGGCAGTGCGTTATCGTAGATCCTGTTCAGTTCCTTGGCTCCGTCGTACCTGGCGTGGTGCATGAGTAAACGTATCTCGATGAGGTAATCCTTGAACAATTCTCCTACCGCTTGCAAATCGGCTGGCGTTACGATGCGTGGTGGGCAGGGTGTGCTGTATTCGGCCGCGGTGGGGACTTGTACCCACCAGGAGTGGTGGGCATGGGTGACTTGGAGCGTCCTGCTGGTTTGGCGTATTGCCGTTCGAGGTCTGCCAGTCGGACCCAGGCATCCTGCGAGAGTGTCCCGGCGACTAGTGCGGCGAATCTCTTTCGTCGTTCCTCGACTGTTCCTTCGTTGCCGAATCCGAATTCCTCGGCCAGGGCTTCCAGCTCGTCCCGCCGGAGTTTCTAAATCCAGCCTGTGGTGACTCCTGGATTGGTCTGGTGTCCCTCCGGGTAAAATTCGTCGGGTTGACCGGCTTCGTGGGCTTCCATGGTGTGTTTCTGCGGTTCGTAGCACTGACTTACTTGTGGTTTGTGGTACTTCTGTGCGGTAGCACTTCTGCTTGCGACCGGATTTTGCGAGGGTGCCGGTTTTTGTGCTGGACGAGTATTAGTCCTTGCTAGCCTAGTTTTCTTTCAGTGGCCGTGGGTTTTTGCTCCACGAAGCTCCGTATTAAGGTGTTTGTCTCCTTAAAGTCACCAAAAACTCCCTGCTCGGGCGCCACTTGTGAGGTTATATTTCAGGCTGAGGTATGCATCAGTCTGTCCAGGGTCCACTACAAGAAAATTTGTAGATTGTAGGTGACTTCAGGTGTCGGGCTGGCTTGAAAATGCTGGAGGCAAGCGAGAAATGATGATGCGAGAGTTTTTGTCTGTTGGTTTCTTGGTTTATTCAGTATTATTCATTCACTTAATTCTTTTACGTTACTACTCCGGCTTGTAGTGGTATGGTGCGCTGGTGGACTGCGTAGTGTGGTGTTTTGCGTTTGTGACTGCCTAGTGCAGTGTCTTGTGTTCTTGGCCTCTTTTGTTTTCGGTCTGATGTACTGCCTAGTGCAGTGTCTTGGGTGTGTGACTGAGGGACTGCCTAGTGCAGTGTCTTGTGTTCGGGCTGATGGACTGCCAACTCATTCGGCCGATCTTGGCCTTTTTATGCAGCTGGCGATCGCACCTGAGACCCGGAAATAACTGATTCTTGCTGAATTGGTAGTGGGTCAGTGTGGTTTTGCTGAGACTGCATCGCGGAAGGTGTGGGCTGCAGTTGGGAATTGGGTTTCGAAATGAGGTTTTGTGAACTCGACCTGGCGGAGGGTGCTTGCTGAATTTGGGCCGGTAGGTCGATAATTTTATGCTAGCTTGACATATTGTAAAATAACGCAAATGATATTTCTTATGTAGGCCGTCGATTGCGAAATGTCCCAAGAGGTGGGGTGTTTTAAATTATTGTGTGGACAAGAATGAGTAGAGTTGTTGATCGAGAGTTCTTAATTAATAGTGTGCGTTGCTTAACAGGTTTTTTTCTACTTTGATTTCTTGTAGTGACTTTTAATACTGTATTGGTTGTTTGTATATTTTTTAAGTCTGTAATGGTTATTCTTGATAACGCATCTGCTATATGATTGTCCTTTCCCTTAAGGTACTCCACTGTAAAATCATATTCCTCCAAATCTAGTCTCATACGTGTTAATTTTGAGCTGGGGTTAATCATAGAAAATAAATATGTAAGTGGCCTATGGTCAGTTTTGACAGTTTGCCACAAATGTATGGTCGAAAATGATTTATTGCCCAATGTATTGCAGCTAATTCTTGTTCTGTTGTGTTTTTATTACTTTCTCCCTTTGTAAATGATCTTGATGCATACGCTACTGGTAGCTGAGTTCCATTGTAATTTTGTGTTAGAACAGCACCACATGCTTGTTTACTTGCATCCGTTGTTATACAAAATTCTTTGCTAATATCTGGATATTGCAGTAAGGTTGGTTTCATCAATTGTACTTTTAAATATTCGAATGCTTTCTGACATTTATCTGTCCATTCGAAGTTAACATTCTTTTTACATAATCTTGTTATGTGACATGGTTAGGTTAGGTTAGGTTGTCCCGGACGGCCCTCACGGGGCCACGCATAGGCCAATATGGCCCTTAGTTGTCCGGATTGGTGCGTATGGACCTTCTGAGTGTTTTTACGCGGTTTTGAAATCCGTGAGGATCGAGGAGAGTTTTGCAAAGGCAAGGAGTTTCGCTGGCGTCCTCTTGGATGCATCTTCCAGCGATGCCAGTACCGGGCTGCCAAGATGTATGTTTCTTGCCCTTGAGAGGGCCGGGCATTGGCAGATTAGATGTTCCAGGGTTTCGATAGCCCCAGATTCATCACATTTCCTGCACTTGTCACTGTTGGTGATGCCTAGTTTGACTGCATGTGCTGCAGCCAGGCAATGACCTGTGAGTATACCTATTAGCATCCTACAGTCCTTCCGTGGTAGGTGTAGTAGGTATTGGCTGAGTTTACCATTGCTCTCCTTGCACATGGTTTTCGCGATCTTGCAGTTGGTGGTTCTCCTCCACCTGCTGCTGGCCTGTATGTGTGCCCTCCTTTCTAGATCGCTTTGGAGCGCTCTGAGGGAGACAGGCACGTTCTCAGTCCTCTCGTTTGCCAGCCCGACGCCTTCCTTAGCCAGTACGTCTGCTGTCTCGTTGCCTTCGATGCCCTGGTGGCTGGGAACCCAATAGATCCGCACTGACTTAGTCGTGCTTAGGAAATCTAATGCCTCCCTGCTTGCCAGGACATTTTTGGAACTGACCGCTGACGACTGCATGGATCTTATCGCCGCCTGGCTGTCCACGAACAGGTTGATCACATTATGTGGGCGTTCCGTACATCGAGCAACCTCCGCCGCTTTCCGTATGGCAAAGACTTCTGCCTGGAATATGCTGCATTGGTCCGGTAGCTTATAGGACAGCCTTATTTCAGGGTCTGTACAATATATGCCCGCACCTACTCCTTCCTCCATCTTGGAGCCATCCGTGTATATGTTGATGTGTTGGGTCTGGTCCCGACCCCTTTTCCAGTCGTCGGGTCCCATAAATGAGGTTGTGTTTACGTCCAGGCAAGTTTGGGGGATAATGTAGTCAGATATACTGGTCATGTCTCGGCCAATTGAACTGTGCCCGAATCCCTGTAGAGACATGTTTCCTGATGCTACTAAGCGTTGTGCCGCCTTTGCTGCAATCAGTTGAGCGTGGATGTCCAGGGGGTCGATTCCGATTATGGTTTCGAGAGCTTTTGTTGGGGTTGACCTCAGCGCCCCCGTAATGCAGAGCAGTGCCTGCCGCTGGGTCCTTTCCATAAGCTTATTGTACGTCTTCTTTTCTGTCGCTAGACAGAACCACACTAAGACTCCGTACAGCAGAGTCGGTCGCACCACCGATATGAAGATCCAGTGCATTAAAGCAGGTGACAGGCCCCATGTGCTGCTGAGCATCTTGGATGCGTATAGCGCAATGGTGGCCTTCTTCACCCTTTCACTACATTGGGTCTCCACGCCAGCTTGCTGTCCAGTACTATGCCGAGGTATTTGACTTGTGTTTTAGGGGTCAGACTGGTTTTTTCAATTTTCGGGGGGATCCATGCCGGTACCTTGTATCTCTTGGTGAAGAGAATGAGGTCCGTCTTGTCCGCGTTGATACTGAGTCCTACTTTTCCTGCCCACTCACATATCTCCCTGAGTGTTGATTCCATTATGGAGCTGAGGGTCGATGGACATACTCCCGTAATAATTATGCTTATGTCATCTGCATAGGCTGTTATTTTTGGGGCTCTCCTCTCGAATCTCTTTATTAAGTCGTCGACCACCAGGTTCCACAGGAGGGGCGACAGGACCCCACCTTGTGGTGTGCCTCTATGCGCCCCCCTTACCATGGAAGCGGTGCCCCACTCTGATTGCACCCGTCTGCAACTTAGAAGGTTCTTTATCCAGAGGTTGATTGCGGGATGTGTATTGGTCGCTTCTAGGCGGTCCATAATAGCGCTCGTAGTGACGTTGTTGAATGCTCCGGATATGTCTACGAACACTCCTAGAGCATACTTTTTATTATGGAGGGCTCTCTCGATGGTGGCTACTAGCGAGTGCAGTGCCGTCTCTACCGATTTTCCTTTGGTGTAGGCATGCTGGTTGGTTGACATCAGTCTCCCTACATCATTCCTGATGTGTAGATCCAGCAGCTTTTCTAGTGTTTTGAGTAGAAAGGAGGTGAGGCTTATCGGTCTGTAATCCTTGGGGCTCATATGGCTGCACTTTCCTGCCTTTGGAAGGAAGACAATCCTCGAGGTCCGCCATTGAATAGGGATATAGCCCGTGCTCAGGCAAGCTGAGTATATTGCAGAGAGCCATGGGGTGATCACGTCTTTGGTCACCTGTAGCATGGCTGGGAATATACCGTCTAGTCCAGGTGCTTTTGTACCCGCAAAGGTGTCTATAGCCCAGTGGATTTTCTTAGACGATATGAGACCTGTTGGGGGATGCTCTTCCTCAGTTGCTAGGTCCTGATGCGTTGTAGCGTCAGCAACCTCGGTGCATCCTGGGAAGTGAGCTTCCATTAGTGCTGTTAGGGCTTCTTCACTGCCCTCAGTCCACTGTCCATCTTCTCGCTTCAGCTGACTCTGTATGGTAGGTTGCTTTGATAGCAGCTTCCGAAGTCTAGCCGTTTCTGGGACTTTCTCGATATTGGAGCAGAAGTTCCTCCACGAGTTTCTTTGTGCCCTGCGTATTTCCTTCTTGTACTCCCTGAGTAGGGTTTTGTATTCCTCATTGATCATATCCTCGTTCGCCTGTTTGGCGATTTTGAAGAATTCTTTGAGGTTGTTTCTTTGGAGCGATAGGTCCCGGTTCCACCAGAGTGGTTTGGTCCTCTTTTTCGTTCTCGAGGGTGGGCACGATGCGTGGTACGCATCCAGTAGTTCCTTGGATAGGGTCTCTAGGGACGTTTCTATGTCTTCCGGGGATTTCACTGTGCCCGGACGATTCGCGAGCTTCGAGGTAACTGTCTTTTTAAACTTTTCCCAGTTTGTGTTCCGGGGGTTTCTATAGACAGTTATCTTCGGAGAGTGTTCAAATTCGCACTTAAACTGGATGTACCTGTGGCTTGAGAAGGATGGTCTTTCAAGGACTCTCCAGCCAGATACCACCGTACTTGTTCCCGCTACGAGTGTTAAGTCTAGCACGTTTGAAGAGGTGGGACCTACAAAGGTGCATTCCTCTCCTACGTTTGCTACTTCTAGGTTAGTTGATAGTATGAAGTCTAGGAGGGACTCACCTCTATCGTTGATGTCGGGGCTTCCCCACACGTTGTGATGTGCGTTTGCGTCCGTGCCGACGAGAAGTTGCTGGTCCTTCGGGCTGGATTCCGCCACTAGGTGCATCAACTCTTCAGGTGGAGCCGGCCTGTCGTGTGCCATGTAGCAGGAGGCTACCATCAGGCGCCTTTCCTTGCTTTCTAGCATCACCACGGTTAGATCGTCAGTACTGTAATGAGACATAAGGTGAGCATGGATTCCCTTCCGTACGAGTACGGCGGTTCTGTTCCTGCTTAACGATGGTGTATAGAATACGTTAAAATTTGAAGACTTTAGCCCGGCCACAGCATTGCCTGAGGCAACCCATGGCTCCTGGACTAAGGCTATGTCGGCGGGCCCTTGCTCCATGGCAAAGAGGAGCTCCGCCGACGCAGCGCGTGGAGGTTGAGCTGCAGCACACTCACCATGTGCGTCTGGCTCAGCTCCACTCGACGGGTTGACTACTACCGTCAGGTCACCGTCCTCCCCCTCTTCCTCCGAGTCCAGCGCAAGACCCTGTGCGGCCTCCATGATGGTGTCCAGACCAAGGTCCTTCTCCACCTCGCCCGCCTGCAGAGTGTGCGCATCTTTGTCCTCGGGGTGGTGCTTTCTCAGCCGCAGGTAAACACTGCCCATCCCCCACGCCATCTTCCCGAATCTTGGGTATAGCAGGTCCTCTGCCTCCTTGCTGATCTGGATGATCGCACTCTGGCCCCCCTCGTTGGGTAGTGGGCTCCCGATATGCAGAATCCTCCAGTTAGCCGTTGGCACATCGGGGTTCTGCCTCTGTAGCAGCTTCAGCGCACGGTCCCCTTGGATTACGATGGGGAAGAGTACCTTTGCCTTTGGTATGGACGGGATTAGCTCCCTGTCCACCACCTCCAGCTTGGCCCCCTCCCACAACGCTTCCAGTTGGCAGACCGTTTGCGTCAGCCTTTTGAGTGTAGGGTCGTCAATACATTTAAGTATTTTTACCCCGTTGAGCCACCCTGCACCATCGAACGTGGGCATGGGGGCCGTTGGGTCCTCCTCCATTCTGGCGAACAGCGCATCCACGAGCCGCGCGTGCACCATCTTCCACCGCGCCGCCGTTATTTTGCCATTCTCTTCGCTCCGGTCAATGAGTGCCACGATTAAATGTCGTTTGGTCACCTCACTGACCTTCGCTTTTTGGGGACGTTTCGCCTGTTTGGGTGTGGGGGCTGCCACCTTGGGCCCGCGTTGCCGCTTGCTCACCGGAGTGTCGTTCTTGGCACTCTCGGTCGAGCGTTGCCTTTTGGTGGCGAGACTCTCCTCCACCTTGTTGGCAAATCCCTCCGTCGATGCCTTCATCTGCGGCATCTGCGAGAAGTGCAGCCGGCCCTCCTTTATCCGTTCTTCGGCCCAGGTCATTTTGGCCTTCTCCTCCTCAGAGAGGTCCTTCCTGCCCTGGAGCCGTCCCATGATCTTGAGGGCCGCTTTGTAATGCGCCTTTGCCTTCAACCCCTCCTTGGAACGCTTCGGCCCTTCCCTACGCAGGGAGCTGGAACCTGGTTCCGGGGAGCGGAGAAGGCTGTCTTCCTCCGTCTTGGTTACAGAGAGCACGCTCTCCAGGTCCGAGTCTGTATCGACCACGGCACCTGTGCGGCTCAACCTGGAGTGAGTCGTTTTTGTGGCAGTAGCATTTCAACTGATATGACCTGCTCCCGTCATATCAGAGGTGTGGCCGCTGGCGACACGCAGAGAGGATTGCTCCTCCCCGTGCCCGCCGGTGGTAGCAGCCACGCTCCGACGTTTGGGTTACATCCCAACCCTTGCTTCATCTTTCGTCCGCTCCATTGTTGGCCCAGGGTCCACTGGCGGGACCACCCCATTTTATGCCTACCCGCCCGGGCCCCCCTGGCCTGGTCCCGGCCTCCGCCTTGGCCGCATTCCCCGGCAGCCATGCTTAGGGATAAGGGTTGCCCAGCTGGGAGGGTTCAGCTGGAGGATTTTTGCCGGCCTATGTGACATGAATAATCGGAAAAATTTTTAATGAAACATCTATAATACTACTCGACAAAATCGAACTTTTTTTTTCCTCAAGGATCCAAACCGACTTTTTCTGATAGATATGCGGATTTAAATTTTTTTTAAGAATTATGGTTTTTTTTCTATGGTAGAACTTTTTTTTGAAGAATTTTTGAAAACTGGTATTTTTTTTTAAGCTTTTTTCAGAGGTAGCGCTTGTTTTTTTCACATAGCTCTAGTATCTAACGTCTGGTTGTAAAGAACTTTTGACTGTGGAAATTCTGTAGTTTTTTATATATATCGGTTCATCATTTTTCATTCTTATCTTTTGTTTATAAAAATTATTAGTTGATATCGATTCGGTTTCTGTTCCGAATATATCACAGTATTTGGTGCATAATTCTGTTAGAATGGTTTTGAATTGAATGGGGAAGTTTTTATCTAACTTGTCTAAAATTTCGGTGTGATTATTATTAGGATTGGTATTTACTATGTCATAATCATCTAATGGTTCGAATTTTATAGGATTTAATTCAATGATTGCATTTGTATTTGTTGTATTTAATATTCGAACGAAGGTGTTTTGAGAGTCTGAAATAGAGTTTCCAATGTATACTCCATTTTGAATCTCTTGATTTGGTATGAATATATATTCAGTTGCTGTATTTATAGCAATCTTTTGGACAACTTCGGATCGTGCTGGTAAAATTGTTAAATTGTTTTCTAGTGTATGATATATTGGAATATTGATGGGATAATTGAAATTATTTGGTCTCAGGATGAGCCAATCATTTTCTGGTTTTAAGTCTATTTGACAATTGAATTTTTTCATGAAATCTATACCAATTATTCCATCGCAAGGAATGGGAAATTATGTGGAATAGCATATTTTCCTGAGAGAAGTTCTATGAATGCTAATCCTTTGGAATTGGTTGAACCTTCACCAATACCTGATATTTGTGTGATATTTTTGTAATCTATGTTACGAAATGTGTCTGTATTTTCTTTTATTAAAGATATGTCCGCACCTGTATCTACCAATAATGTATACATGTTGTGTGTTTTTTCATTTTGTAATGAAACAAAAAGGTTGAAATTAAGATTGATAGTGTGAACCGTTACTGTTTTTGTTTTCTTAAGGGGGCTTACTGGTTTTCCGGTGTGGTTTGCACCTGTCGGACATTATTATTTTGCCTGTTGGAGTTGGCATTATTACCACTATAGAATACACCGTTCTGACGGTTGTTTCCTCTATAGTTTTTATTGTTGTTATTACTATTGTTGTAACGTCGAAAATTTCCTCTGAAATTTCCGCGTCCTCGGCTTTGGCTACTTTGGTAACTACCTCGATAATTACCTTGGTATCCACCACGGCTTCCGCCTCGGTATGAGTTTCCTCTATATGAGTTATTACTCTGCCGATTATAGTACAGTACGGTATCAGTTTTACCGGTTCCATCTGTGCAACTGTTTAAGAACTTGGAGACAGCTTCGTTCATGTTATCGAACTGTCCCGTTTCCATGATAAGTTTAACTTTTTCGATGGAGCAATTCTTTGTCATAGCTTTTACAACTTGTTGGGTTGAATATTTAGTGGCAAGGGAAAGAGAAATTCCGTCTGCAATATAGGCGCTTTCTAAAGCCTTTGTCAGTTGTTGAATTTCTTGAGTATAGACGTTTGCAGTTTTATTTTTCTGTTGGACGTTCAACATTTTAGCGTTTAGTACTTCAACTGACTCGCCTTTTACGTCATTTTTAAGCTTACGAATGACGTCTGCTATTGTTGTTTCTGATTCTAT
The DNA here is from genome assembly GCF_018151105.1 of Drosophila obscura. Taxonomy (NCBI): domain Eukaryota; kingdom Metazoa; phylum Arthropoda; class Insecta; order Diptera; family Drosophilidae; genus Drosophila; species Drosophila obscura. Next base: position 759,717 of record NW_024542721.1, read on the forward strand.
TAAGTTCCTGGCATGTCCTTTAAGTTTTGATTTAAGGACGGATACAGCTAAAACTTCATGAGTTCCTTTAATGGAATCTACTATTTCTAGTGCGTCTAGGAAACTTCTCAGATTTTCGTGTTTACCATCGAAATCTGGTATAAGCCTGGAGGCTGAGCTGAGAAATTCTATATTTGTTTGTGCCATTGTTGTTTCTATTTCTTGGTCAGTTTCTAGTATTACTTGTTCTGCTATATGTATCGTATCGGGCAGAAATGATTTATTAAAGCTGGCTAGACTGGTGTAATTGTTTGGTAATAGCCTTTTCACACTGGGGACCATCCACCATCCATTTCTGGGATGGTCCGTAAGGTTTTGCCGTTCCGAAAATTTCCCAGTTATTCCACCATCCATCTGGGATGTTCCTAATTCTCACGTTTCAGTGCGGTATTTTTTCGATAATTGTCAAATGCAACCATATTTCACAACAACAAAATCGGAGATCACTAGGAAAATGTAAACAATGACAGACAGGAAAATATAAAAATAAAACAAAATAACCCCGTCAGATCTCACAAAGCACGCAAACAATAAAAAAAATATCAAATATCAGCTGCAGGTGATTTTATTTCGATGTGACATCCATCTAACATAAAAATTAAGTGATGAAATTAATTTACATATATGTATATACATATATTATGGATGATTTTATTGCATTATTACCAATTGCACCAGGCACTGAGGAAACCCAATTTCTTCAAATGCTTGGACACACTCGTCAATTTTCTCTGAAGTGAGATAGTTTTTGGACATGTATTCCTCTGAGAATTCGTTGATGAATGCTCTGCAAAACTCATGCAGGATATTGCAGACGCTGTTGGCTGACACTCCGAAAAACACTCTTCTCAGAAGAAGATCCCAAAGTATGTAAAGATATGGCGATACATTGCAGCTCGGCAGTTTGTGTCCTTCTTCCGTAGCACTTCCAAGCGAGTAGCCAACAGAGAAAAGCAGGATCTCTCCATCCTAAAACTTTCCTTAAAAAACGCCTCGTTGTTTTCGGGTACATCCTTCTCCCAAAATGTACCGAACCGCTTCTGAAAAACATAACATATATATTTGTACTTTAAACATTGGTTGCATTTATTAGAAGCACTCACGAATGACCAAAACCTTCCGGGCTTCAGTGTTTTCAAAACAGATATCCATTCTATTATCTCCTCCTCGTCAAAGTTATCCTCATCATCATCGTCCATGTCCAACAACATGATTAGCTTGTGCAAGAATATGTTTTGCTGCTGAATCACATTCACGACCATTGAAATGTTATTTATATTCATTTTAATTAAAGTAAACAAATTTTCACCGCACGCAATTGTGAGCAACAGCTGTTTCTCATGGATGGTGGATGGTGGATGGTGTCAATGTGAATCGGTGTTTCACATCTTTCAAAAATTCCCACCGTTCCCCCAGGATGGACTCAGTGTGCAGAGAGTATAAGGAAAGTTGCAAGCTATGTATTGTACTGATTTTAAGAAGTTTTTCTTGTAGGTTTGCTAATACTTCTATAATTTGGGTTTCATGTAAATCTGAAAGTCTTTCTTGGCAATTTTGATAGATAAGTACTATTTTATTATATTGTGCAATAAGTATTTCTGTATGCTTTGTTATAGTTTGTATTGTGATATGCACATTTTTATTTAAACATTTAAAAGATCTATCAAATTCTGCTCTAATTCTTACAATTGCTTTTGTTATCGGTATCCAACCATTGTCCATAGATAATCGGATATTTTGAAATAATTTTATTTAATACATTTTTTTTTTTTTATTTATTTTTTTTTTTTTATATATATATTTGTGTTTATAAAGTGGTTGTTGCGTACTTTTTCTTTAATATCTTATTGTGAATTGCATACAATTTTAGCAAAAGCATTGTGGATAGCAAAATAATTATTATTAGTAATAGTGTCCACACCTATGTCTTCTGTGTGATCTACTATTTCAAGTTTATTGACGACATTTGCCGTCGGATTTTCGATCTTTGATTCTGTTTTACCCATGATTGAACTATTGGGTTTTTCTTTTATCTCAAAAATTATTTTTAAAATTTGATATATTATTATACCAATTATCATTAGATTTGTGTCCTACCTAATAGGCGAATGGCTTTACAGGCCAATCTATTTTACCGGTCGACTCAATTGTCGTCGGGTATTACAAAAATTAAATTTATTTATATTGTTTTAATAGTATTTAATATTAATTTGATGGGCGTTCTCTGTAACGCTATCGGTCCGTGGCCCAGCTTGTCGCGCTGGCGGTGCCGGTGCTGTGTCTTCGCACAGGCTAGTTGGATTGGGTGCTGGAGCTGGTCATCTCGCAGGCTGATGGGGTGCCGGCGCTGGTCATCTCTTTCCGTTTCGGCAACACCCATATGCAAGTGTTGTTGCACGTCGGGCTGTAGAGTGGTCCTTGGCAGTCTCCAGGGCACTTCTTTTGTTGTTTTGGTATGGCTTCAGATATTTCTTTGCTGTTTCTGTCCTTATTATTCCAGTTGGGCCCGTTGTCACGGTCGCCATGTTATGTTGAAGTTCAGCGAAGTCATACCGCATCAGTTGGTGGCTTAATTCAGAATGTTTATTGAATATCTTTTTGTTCTTATCCTAGGGTACAATCGTTCTTATGTATAACGGAGAGCGAGAGTTCTCCCATGCATTATATGAAAAGAGTACCATCGCATAAGTATTAGTGCGCGTGGTCTCTGCCTGAGTCTAATGGAAATGCATGATCAGCATTAAGGGGCTTTTGAGAGTGAGACCCATCGCCTATGTGTTAGGGCGTTTGGGTTCTGCCTGAGCTCGGGTAAATGCCTGCTCAGCAGTTTTGGTAGCTGTCCGATCTGCGTTCAAGTCTTAAATCGTTGCTGTGCAAAAGGAATGTGTAACATAAACATAAGTTGTTCATGTCACTGCTCATATGTATATATGTATTTATATATATAACAGAGTGTTACATGTGTACATGCATGGGTTCACTACAAAACAACACGTACTATCAAAAGCCAACGACGGATTCGCCGCCAAGTTAGCCCCACGTTACGAGGGCCCGTATAAGGTAATCAAGTTCGTTTCACCCAACATAGCCAGAGTTCGCTACACGGAGACTGGACAACGGCGCACCGCCGGCGTAGCCGACCCGAAAGCCTTCCAGCAACACGACGACGAGGAACAGCAGGACAGCGAAGACGGCGAGCACCACTCGACCGCAACACAGACGACCAGCCAGGACTAGCAAGTAAATTTGGGGCCGCTCACAAAGCGGATTAGCATAAGACACTGTATAACTTCGGTAGTAGTATTACGTTAGGGTATTTACAAGTTTCAAACATCGCACCAGACTATTGTCCTGTAGAGCATAGTCTGTCCATAGGCCCAGGGATATAACCTCGTTTATATCCCACAGCACTGAGTCCGACCATGGACGACGAGGAGATCGAGAAGCCGAGACGACAATGGGCAGAAGAACGCCGAAACGACTGGGGCTGGGTCCCCCAGTATCAACGCCGGTTCGAGGGGTTCGAGGAGCTCAACGACGAGGGAAACGAGGCCGAACCCGCCCGAGGGATGTCGCAGTTCGACAATATAACCACGAAACTTTTCCCCAGTACAGCGAGCGCCATGCACAGATACCTTTACCCGGAACCCGATTCGTGGCTGCTGGCGGAGAACGAGGAGAGGGTGGAGAGCGTGGCCCGGGTTGCCATCATCAGCGACGAGGTAGGGGTGTCAACCTCGCGAGCAGCAGCAACACCGACTGCTTTATCCGCTTCGCTCAGGCTATCGCCCGAGACACCGGCGAGCTGGACTTGTCGTTTGGCAGCAGCGACATCCAGACTCTGCTAGGACCGGAAGTGAATGTCAAAGCCCTGACAGCGGAGCTGCTACAGGAGGAGGAGAAGTGGGTCGAGGCCCCTGCCGAATGGCGGGCGAATACCCCACGCCGACTCATTCCCCGGAGCCTCGTGGAGATGGTCCGTAGCAGCCAACAACAGGGGACCTGGCGGCGACGCTTCACATTGGAGTGGCCGGAAAGCACCTTTAAAATCACCATCACCCCGTCCGGCGGCGTCACCATCAAGTATCACCCGGGAAGAAAGGGGGGGGTGTGACGACTCACAATTTTTGTAGTTTATAAGTAGTTATAATTGGTAGGTTTAAGTACTGAGCAGGGACACCCTGAGGAGAAATTATGAAGTTTTTGTTATATATTATTAAGTTTATAATTTTGCAATATTATTAAATAAGTTATATTGTAAGGTGAAATTCTGAAGTCATAATTTAAGTTCGCGGCCCACGGTAGCCAGCAGCAGAGCAGAGAGATCCAGAAAACAGAGCAGCAGAGCAGAGCAGAGAGATTCAGAAAACAGAGCAGCAGAGCAGAGCAGAGAGATCCAGAAAACAGAGCAGCAGAGCAGAGAGAGCCAGCAGCAGAATAGAGAGAGCGACGACGCGAGCAGAGAGCCAGCAGCAGAACAGAGAGAGCGACGACGCGAGCAGAGAGCCAGCAGCAGAACAGAGGGAGCGACGACGAGAGCCGAGAACCACAAGCAGAACAGAGAGAGTGACGACGCGAGCAGAGAGCCAGCAGCAGAACAGAGGGAGCGACGACGAGAGCCGAGAACCACAAGCAGAACAAAGAGAACGACGACGCGACCCAGAGAGCGAGAGAGAGCAAGGGCGCCGGCAGCAGCCCGAGAGCGGCCAACCGCAAGAAAGCCACGGGCGTGGGCAGCGACGGCAGCAGCGGCAGCGCAGCCCGGACAAGGGTCCGCAGCTAAGGGCTCGCGATCGCCAGGCAGAGCTCGACTAGGGAGTAATATTTTGGCAACCAAGCGGACAAGTCGCGATCGCTGCGGGAAAAAGTCCCAAGTCAGTGGGCAGTGACACACGTGGGACGAGGACACACACACCCACCGGGTTACAAGGATCGCAACGAGGACAAGGCGCCGGGCGAGGAGACACCAAGAACAATAAGCTCGAGAGGATCGGGTAAGCGAGGCTGCGTGATGCATCCCCTTTTTCATGGCTTAGTTTGGTGCGAATAGGCAGGGACGTAGGAAATGTAATTTCGACGCTAAGATAGGAAAAAGACAAGAACTAAGAAAAGAATAAAAGAAACAAAACTAAACAATGTGCCCATGTGTAACAGTGTAAATTTAACCCTTTCCCCCTCCCAAAGTGCAAGACGGTAAGTGTGGTCGCCCACCGTTGGAGGCTCCGCTGGGCTGGTCGCAGGTCATTACCGCGCCAGACCGCGGGCTCCCAAACGGCGCGTGCCTGTCTCCGGAACGAGTGCTTCCTAGGTACTACCAGGGGCAGGGGAGTCGGAGCAGACAGGGGCGGCTACACTGCCAGAAGGCGCCTCCGCTAACCACCGGATGACCGGTGTCGATCAGGTTCCCTTTTCGCCCCATACGCCCACCTTTCCACACACGGCGTCTCCATTTCCGCAATCTCGGGTCCCGGCACTTTACAAATTTCTTTGTTATGTGGCCCTGGAGAGGCTGAGCTTACCTCAGCCTTCGAAAAGACTACCTTACACATTTTTGACAACTTCATGGAGCCTTCCGTCCTGTCGCCTGGTGACCATACGAAGGATGTCGCTGTAGCTGAGATCTCCTTGGGGCTGGATATTGATCGCATCCGGTCTTGGTTCGCGCTCTCGTGGCTCCCTTTTTTTCCTTGCCTTGGGGCCCACCTGATGCCACTTGAGTTGCTTTTTGGCGGCTGGGGTGGCACCAAGGTCCACAGTACCAGAGGGGGTTTTCTCGCCCTGGTACAGTGTCGGCGGTTCAAGTTGGGTTGGTGCATGCTTCCCTTTTGTACTCCTCTATCTCTTTGTAGGCTCAGCAGCCAATTGCGGTGACTCGCGCAACCTCTTTGTGCCTACGAGAGACGTCTTCGCAGCGGTTTGCGTGCCAATAGTGGCGGTCCCGATTGACCTGTTCTGTAGTTTGTCAAAGCTGTTTAGCACAAGCGCCTGCAGGGCTACAACACTCAGGGCTAAGTCCTTCATCGGGATGTCCACATGTCGTTGATCATTCATCCTTTGTACCAGCTCATTAGCCCGAGTACCCAGGGTTTTCAACAGCTCTAGTGGGTTGGAGTGCGGTCGCTCCTTCTCCATGCCGTCAGGTGCAGACTGGAACATGCTCGAGCCATGAGCTTTCGCAGGTGCCGACGGTGGTGGGGATCTAGCCTGCCTATTCAGGTCGTATTATACCGACACCGTCAGCCCAAAGCCCAATGCACATAAGGGGGGTTCCAGTTGGTCGTACGTAACACTTTACTGGGCTCAGTGTTACGGGTAGTATGGTGCCTACCAATGCGCTATTTTCCATCAGGGCCTGCTGCGCTAGTGGGTCCACTATGAGCGAGGAAATGCCATTTGCATTCCAGAAACATATATTTAGACAGGCCATTTAAACAGATTTCTGTTTGATTAGGAGCTCCAGGAGGAGATTTTGGTTGCGCATAAGCTACTGCATCGTTTGTTGTATTGCTACCATTGTGTTTGTTATAGTTACCAGCACTGACTCAATTCCACTAGGCAATTGGGCAGAGATTTCTGGGATCTGATTCGATGCCTGATGCTGCATTATTCCAGCTATGGTTGGTTGAAGTGTCGGCTTAGAGACTGAGGCGTACGACCCGTTGTTGTAACTTAACGCCTGAGCAAAAGAAACTCCTGGAGTCGTAGTTGATGGTATATATGGTAAGTTTTGTCCGACAACCGGGTTTCGAGCTGCAGTTATTTGTTGGTTTAGGCTATTTTTCAATTCTTTATGGACAGGACAACCTCTATAGTTGGCAGTATGGTTTCCCCCACAGTTGCTACATTTTTTGGCAGATGGGTCCTTCTTATTAACGGGGCAGGCCTCAGTGAGATGAACATCACCACAGGCAACGCAGACTGCCCGTAGAGTGCAATAGGTTTTCGTGTGTCCATATTTCTGGCAATTTGTGCATTGGACCGGTCCATTTCTTTTGTGTGGTTCCTCAACGGTGATCCTACGGTACAGTAGATATTAAAGCTTGTATATTGGGTGATTTTCATTTTTACTTATATGCATACTGTCGTTACACCATAGAATAATAGTCAATAAGTAGAAAGCAATGAAGTTATGTATGAAATGTAATGTAGTTCGTAAGGTTACGGCATGAAGTCCCGCCACTGTAAATCCAAGCAACATGTAACTACACGCCCGCAGCATAGCCGACAAGCGATGCGTGGTAATAAAGCACTCGTAAATTGAACTTCGTTTCGCACGGTTTATTTTTTGATCGCCCTTGATCGCCGCCCACAGCTCTGGTCTGTACTGCTAATTCCCGCGTCTCAAGCCTAAGTAAAGGCATCAAACAAACAAACAAAAATAGTTTCGAATTTTCTACATGGCGCCCGAGTAGGGACCTTGGGATTAGTTTCGTTTTTAAATTAATCGTTGTTCGACCAGAACGCTGTTCGCGAGTTAAAGCCGCGAAAAAACCGCCGAGCCAACAATCGACAATCCAGAAGGAAGATCACGGAATCCACGGAAGACCACATTGGAGACCGCCATCCACACCTACAACCGAAGCAGAACATGGACATTGAGTTGCCAACGCCCAGGGAAGTGGATTCATCCGACGACCAGGTAACAATGCCAAAGCAATAGCGGCTAAAATAATAGCGTTTAATACCTATTGGCTTGGCATTGAACAGTATTGTACATACATTCACCTACCGTTTAACTATTCGTGATAGCTGGGTAGTTCGGGAAGAGTATTAGAAGTCGCCAACGACATAGTTTACCGCTCATTTCGCATTTGGTAGCATTTTTCGCATTTCGTTTCATTCGCTGAGAAAACATTGACCCTTGCAGCGGTAAACTAATTTTCGCGCTCTTTAATGTACAGCATACGGTTCTCTTAAGTTTACGTTCGTGCAGTACCCTCGTCGTAACTTGCTCCCGCAGCTTCGTGGTTATCCAACTCTCTAACTGGTGTCGCCCAGCTTGTCGTTTGTGACGAGAGCTGATCATCCGCTCTTATATTGCGCCACTCAATTAAACATCGTTCGCCACTTAGTTTTCGGGTCGAACGCTGTTCTAATTTGGGAGTCGAGTGCGTTGCGCGCATTAGAATTGCGTTTGCTTATTGGTTCGATCTTGGTTCGAGCTCAGTGTGTCGAGCCAAACTTGGTGTTGGTTGCGTACGCTTAGCTTAGCGTTGCGCGCATTGGAACTCCAGACGTCCGTTTCGTAGGGGATCGAACGTGGGTCGAGTTTGGTTCGCCGTGACAGAGCTCGGTTGCGTTTGTTGCGTTTTTGTCTGTTCTAACTGTTGCAGTCGTTGTCGCATCGAACCTAATACGTTTATACGTGGGTACTTGAATACTTTTGCCGTACTGTCAAACATTGTTCTCATTGAACGCAGTGCATTTCCTCAGGTTATCGTCGCCTTCGCTTAGCAAGTTTGAAGTTTAGAAGTTAGGAACAGCCAACGTTGGTAAGTTAATCAACATGTCTAAAGATCATGATGAAGAGAAGGCAACTGGGAGCGGAATGTGTGGAAGCACGAAGCTCACAAAATTGTATGTGAGGTTGGAGAAGATAAGCGAAGATATAAATCGAATGAGGATAGCATTTGAGGAGGGTTCAATTTCGCTGGATCCATTACAAATCCAATGTCGTTTGGAAATATTGAACTCCTATATTGAAAAAGCAATGGCCCTGCAGTCCGAGATCGATGTACTAGACCCAGATAATTCAGATAGGGCGGCGTTGGAAGAAACGTGTGTGATCACAAAGGCTCTGTACATGTCGGCAGCGACCAACAGATCCCCTCAACCATACATGAATTCAGCACCCACACACCACCACTCCAATTTGCCAAAATTGAAGTTGCCGAAGTTCAGCGGCAAGCATGCGGATTACAAACAGTTTATTAGTCTGTTTGAAAGTTTGGTAGATTCCGACCCGTCGTTGTCCAATATAGAGAAGTTCAACCATCTCATATCGTGCTTGTCCGATGAAGCCTTGGGAACCGTTAAGGCGTTCCAAATGTCAGATGCCAACTATCCAAAGGCGTTAGAAAGTTTGAAGAGGGTGTACGACAACAAGTGCTTAATATTCTTTGAGACACTTGCCCAGTTGTTTGACATTCCTGCCGTAACCAAGCCGTCAGCGTCTGCATTGCGATCAACTATAGATACAGTGTCAGCCATTCTGGAGTCGCTTTTATCGTTAGGAGACGAGCGAGAGGTTGCTAACGCCATGATAATACATCTGGTGTTATCCAAGGTGGACCCATACACAAAAACAAAGTATGAGGAGCAGCTGAACTACGATGAGCTCCCTTGCTGGTCGGATTGTTGACAAAAATGTTGAACCGCCGGTACCAACACCTTTCAGCAGAGGAGTCATCCAAAGCGAGAGGCAAACCAAAGTTTGACATGCCGTCGACCAGCAAGAAAACCAGCAGATCGTCATTTTCTTGCGCGAGGGCCGAAAAGTCGATCGACCCCAAGTGTGTATATTGCGGCGCCAACCATTCGATCGGAAACTGCCAGGGATTTGGGGCAATACCCGTCTTGGAGCGTTTCGAGTTCGCAAAAGGCAAGCAATTATGCATTAATTGCCTCCAATCTGGACATAGGGTATCTCAGTGCACATCCTCTAAGTGCAGAGTTTGTTCACAGAGGCATCACACCCTCTTGCATAGATACGCAGCTCAGAGCGCAGATTCAGAAAGTCAGGCAATAGGAGTACAAGCATCGTCCCATCCTGCGCAGGTGAAGCAGGCATCCAGTGAGCCCGAGCATGTCATCCTTGCCACAGCAGTGGTAAGAGTTCGGGACAGATTTGGCCAAGTTCACTTAGCAAGAGTGTTGTTGGATTCGGGTTCACAGGTCAATTTCATGACAGAAAGTCTAGCGCAATCGCTAAGGTTGGCAAGGGTCAACCGTTGTCTGACAGTGACATCTGTAGGCAAGTCAAGCTCGGTGTCGAGGAGTGAAGTCTCGACGACAATATACTCCAGGTTAAATAACCATAGTTTCGTAGCAGATTTCTGGGTTCTTAGCAGCATTACCAATCAGCAGCCTGACAGAAGTCTGCCCATTAAGCAGTGGAAAATTCCTGCGAATGTGGAGTTGGCAGATCCAGCATTCCATCGACCTCAAAGGGTAGATATGCTGATTGGAGCAGACTCGTTCTTCGATCTGTTGTGCACAGGCCAAATAAAACTGGGTGAAGGGGCACCATTGTTGCAAAAGACCCTTTTAGGTTGGGTAGCTTCTGGTCGGTGTAGCAAGCTTCTGACTGGAGAAGCCGCTTGCTGCGTCGCAACCTACTCACCGGAAGAAGACTCTCTGTCTCAAATGGTCGAAAGACTGTGGGAGATAGATGCAACACCAGAAGAAAAACATGCTTAAACAAATTCGGCAGAGCAGCTGGCATGCGAAGAGTTTTTCAAAGCCAATGTCTGCAATTTACCGACCGGAAGGTTTCAAATACCGTTGCCTTTTAAGACAGACCCAGTATCGTTGGGGTCGTCCTTCGAGGTCGCAAAACGTCGTTTCTTATCGTTAGAGCGACGAACGTTAAGAGAGAGTGAGCTGAGAGACATGTATCTCAGTTTCATGAAAGAATATATCGAGCTCGGCCATATGTCTCCGACAGACAACGCGATTCCGCCAGGACCACATTATTTTATACCACACCAGTGCGTCCTGAGGCCTGATAGCAGTTCCACCAAGCTTCGAGTCGTTTTTACGCGTCGAGCAAGACCACAACTGGGTGGTCATTAAACGATTTACTTATGGTGGGACCTACTATTCACAGGGAATTATTTTTATCACTCGTTCGATTTTGGGTTAATCGGTATGCTTTAACGGCAGACGTTTCGAAAATGTATAGGCAAGTGGATGTGGCCGTAAAAGACCGGAATTTCCAACTCATCGTGTGGCGAGAACATCCCACCGATCAATTGCTTTTGGTTGAACACAGTTACCTATGGTACTTCCGCAGCACCTTTCCTTGCCATTCGTTGTTTGCACGAGTTCGGTGTACGCCACAGAGACACCCACAAGAAGGGTTCTGAGGTGATCTGCAGTGATTTTTATGTAGACGACATGCTGACAGGAGCCGATGACGAGACACGCTGAAGTCGATTTGCGATCAGGTGTCTGAGATTCTTGGCTCGGAGGGTTTCAGCTTTCGAAATGGTTTTCGAACCATCCAGAACTAATGGATGGAAACAATGAGGAGAAATCCCTATCATTCAATGATGCCGATTCGACCAAAACATTGGGGATGAGGTGGAGTCCAAGAACAGATACGTTCCGGTATCACTTGGAAGATAGCTTCACAAACTTGAATCCGACTAAGCGCACCATTCTGTCAATTAGTGCTCGACTGTTTGATCCGCTTGGGCTACTTAGTCCAATCAGCATAACAGCGAAAATTTTCCTCCAGAAGCTGTGGCAGCTTCAGCTGGATTGGGATGAAGCCATCCCAATGTCACTGCATACAAGCTGGGAGAGGCTAAAGCTAAACTTGTGTGGTCTTGACAAAATAGCCGTGCCTCGGTACGTTATGGCTAGTGGGTGCTCGTCGATTCAAGTGCATGGCTTCGCGGACGCGTCTAGTCAAGCGTATGGGTGCTGCATTTATGTGCGAGCGCTTTTCGAAGGTCAAACGTACGTTCGATTGATCGCTGGGAAAGCAAGAGTAGCTCCCCTAAAACAAAGACCATCCCGAGGCTCGAATTGTGCGCCGCAGCGTTATTGGCGCAATTTCGGGCCTACGTAAAGCAAGTTTTGGAAAAGTGTCGAATCGAGAGCGTATTTTTCTGGACGGATTCAGAAATAACGCTACATTGGATTAAAACCCAACCGTCGTCACTTGCAGTATTTGTCTCTAATAGAGTAGCCATGATTCAGGAGCTATGTCAGGGCATTACGTGGCGTCATGTCCCATCGCTGTCGAATCCAGCGGACTTGGCGTCTCGCGGATGCGAAGTGCCTGAGCTCCTGGAGTCCATATGGCTAGAAGGTCCGAAATTTTTATGTGAGCCTGAGCATTGTTGGCCAGAAAACCCGCATTTCAAAATCCCAGATGATGTGAAGAACTCCGAGGCGAAACGGTCCGCCCAGGTTCTAATTGGCGCTGCGAACTCGTTTTCAAATGAAATATTTTCTCGTTTTTCGTCGTACCCCAAATTAGTTCGAGTTTTTGCGTATGTATACCGATTTGCTAATATCGGCAAGAACAAGGAACGTTACAGGGAGCTAACTGCAAAGGAGTTGCAGCAATCGTCTCTAAAATTGATGGAGCTGGTTCAGCGAAGCGTCTTCTCTGAAGAGTTTAAGAAGCTGAAGAAAGGGCATACGCTGCAACCGAGCCTGCAGATGATGGCCCCTTTTATCCAAAAAAGATCAGAGGAGGGGCGATCGTTTACACTTATCAGGGTCGGAGGAAGGCTGTTGCATGCTCCAGTGCCAATAGAGGCTAAGTTTCCGGTTCTACTTCCCGCCAAGAGTCAATTCGTCGAACTCTATTTAAGGAACCTGCATTTTAAAAATTGTCACGCCAATGCAAAGACATTAGTAAGTTTGCTGAGACAAGAGATTTGGCTAGTAAATGCACGTCGAGAATGCACTCGCATAGTGAGGAGATGCATCCACTGTTTTCGATACAAACCTAAATTGATGGGTCAGATTATGGGGAATCTTCCAGCAGACAGGTTTAGGGAAGGTCGTCCGTTCCTGATTTGCGGGGTAGACTTTTGTGGTCCCATCAACGTCTCGCTTCGGATTCGAGGTCGTCAGCCGCTCAAAATATACATCGCGGTATTTGTGTGTTTCGCTTCGAAGGCCGTCCATTTAGAGCTTGTCCCAGACCTGTCGACTAATTGTTTTCTTTTATCTCTAAAAAGCTTCATCGCAAGACGTGGAGTTCCGCTGAGGATGTATTCCGACAACGGGACAAATTTCGTCGGAGCCCGGAACAAGCTGCAGAGGCTTCAGGAAGCGTTCGAGGAGCAGCAGTCCAGCCTGAGGACGTTCGCGGCGGAGCAAGGGATGGAGTGGAAGTTCATCCCCCCGCGAGCACCACACTTCGGCGGTTTATGGGAGGCGGCCGTCAAGTCGGCAAAGCTCCTGATCGTGCGGCAGGTCACGGACGCCGCGCTCACCGAGAGCGAGGTGAGGACCGTGTTGGCGAGCCGAGGCCATCATGAACTCAGGCCGCTCACTCCAGCCAGTACGGATCCAAACGACGGAGAGGTGCTTACGCCAGGCCACTTTTTGATCGGCCAGCCCCTTCGTTCGCTGCCGCAAGGGTGCGAGGCAGACGGACGGAGCAGCGGTACCACCTTTACCAAGAGGTGGCAACTACTCTCCGAGCTCAAACGACGGTTCTGGCAGGCTTGGTCGAAGGACTACGTCCACAACCTGCAGGGACGCAGCAAATGGAAAACCCCAGAGGCCAACATCGAGGTCGGCGCCATGGTGGTGGTCCACAACGACCATACGCCGCCGCAGCAGTGGATCACCGGCAGGGTCAACAGCGTCGTCGTGGGAGCAGAAGGCAAGGTCAGGGTGGCAGAGGTGCGAACAGGAGGGGGCGTGATTAGACGCCCAATCCATAAGCTGGCACTTTTGCCGATACGTTGAAGCCCGACGTGCGGTCGTTCAAGGCGGCCGGAATGTCGTTACACCATAGAATAATAGTCAATAAGTAGAAAGCAATGAAGTTATGTATGAAATGTAATGTAGTTCGTAAGGTTACGGCATGAAGTCCCGCCACTGTAAATCCAAGCAACATGTAACTACACGCCCGCAGCATAGCCGACAAGCGATGCGTGGGAATAAAGCACTCGTAAATTGAACTTCGTTTCGCACGGTTTATTTTTTGATCGCCCTTTATCGCCGCCCACAGCTCTGGTCTGTACTGCTAATTCCCGCGTCTCAAGACTAAGTAAAGGCATCAAACAAACAAACAAAAATAGTTTCGCATTTTCTACACATACTTTCAGGTGTCAGTTCTACTTTGAACATTGGCTGGGGAATTTTATTTCTATTTATTATGTTCATAGCCATTTTGACTTCGAAGCCCTTATCGTTAAGTCCATCTATTATCTCATTGATTGGGACTGTTGGTTCGATTCTTTTGATAACCACTTGTAATCCTTTGCTACTTTTAAGTTGGTAGGTGTAGTAATTCATTTTTTCATTTTCGAGGTATTTCGCAACTGATCGATAGTTTTGTTCGTCATTGACTTGTATTTTTGTTTCATTTATGTTACCCCTTTTTATGGACGTGACATAGAATGTGTTTGCGCCAATTGTATCAGTTATTTTTTTGACCAGTTCAGCACAATTTGCCTGTCGAACATAAATAGGTGGCGTTCTTAATTTGTTGGCCTTGGGTGTTTGGGCGAAGTCATCTTCATTTGGGACACTTAGTTTCGTAAATCTATTGTTGACTAGTGCCTTATGTGGCACAGTGTTCTCGGTTATTTTAGTTATTTTGATGCTGCATTGTTGTTCTTCACATTTTGTGGGCTCAATTTTCTTTTGATTTGCACATAGCGATCGAGCCCAGTCTGAATTAACGCTCCGTTAGCGTTTTTTGAACTTATTGGTTTGGAGAGCTGGGGCTTGTCGCAGTGGGTCGACAGTATCGGGCGCTGAGAAATTGCAGTGGTTGTTGTTGTGGTTGTTGTCGTTGTTGTGGTCGAAGACACAGTTTTGAGCGAGGGCATTGTACTAATTGTTGTGAATATTAGCAAATCGCTGGTTAAGCAGTACGAGTTGGGGGATGGGCACTGAGCACTCCATGACCCACTTTGCAATGCAGGGGAGAGCGAGCGTACTCTCTCCTCCTTCACTTGCAGTGATGCAGTTTTTGTTGGTACTGCTGCCCTTGGCGAGCGTATAGAGAAGTACGCATTGTTTTTTGCTTGCGAGAGCCGACGCTCGTCTTGTTGCTGTTGCCGGGCTCAGTTGGCTCATTTTGGCTTTCGTTACAGTGCTTGTGCCAAAATTGACGAGGAGAATTTATTGGAATGGATATCTGTTTTGAAAACACAGAAGCGTGGTCATTTGTGAATGCTTCTACTAAATCCAATCAATGTTTTAGATACAAATATAAATTCTATGTTTGTTGGGAAGCGGTTTGAGACATTTTGGGAGAAAGTTGTACCCGAAAACAACGAGGCGTTTTTAAAGCTAAGTTTTGTATAGCCGTGTACTTTGTGTTCTTTTTCTGAGTACAGAATAATCGGAAGGCTATCATCCCATGTGTGCAATATCCTGCATGAGTTTTGCAGTGCATTCATAAATGAGAGGATCCCAGAGGATAGTCCACAAACCGAGTTTTGTGCCTGAGACAATTCTGATATATCAGATGTTTTGTTATTGTTTTTTTACCATTTTCCTGTCTGTCATTGTTTACATTTTCGTAGTGAATTCCGATTTTTTTTTGTGAATGTCAAATATTTATGGTTGCATTTGACAATTATCGAAAAAATACCGCACAGAAACGTGCGAATTAGGAACCAGAACCAGAACCCAGATGGATGGAGGAATAACTGGGAAATTTTCGGAACTGCAAAACCTTACGGACCATCCCAGAAATGTATGGTTGATGGTCGCCGGTTATTAACCGTATATCATGCTTTCATCTTTTTCGGACCTTGTCGCCGCGGATTTGGCTTTACGATCCCTTTCTTTGCCTCTTTGTAGTGTGTTCAGGCAGCAGCCCGAACAGGGCAGCAGCGCTGTAACAGCGTAACAGTAGTTTTCCGCTACTTGTCTGTAGCCGCTCCAGTGGACAGCTCTGTTAGCGCTCTCCGACAGCGCTCTCACGATCCACACGGCTCCCAAGCGGGCTTACATATAAGCTAGCATAAGTGACGCTTTGGACTTCCGCATAAGTTAGTCTCCTTCTACCCCCCGAACGGTGCGACTGCGCCATTGCAGCGTCTTTTCCACCCCGAAAACGCATACAAGCTCCGCGTGCCGAGACTTTGTTAGCAAATATACCAGCCATATAATTGAAGCAACATCCGACTACGTTTATTGGGAATCTTTGTCTTGGGAACCGAAGCCTACCCGACCACATCCACCCTCCTACAAACATTGGTCCTTCGAGCCGGATCTTCACCTTCCCCATAAGGAGGAGTCCAACCTTCAAGCATCTATATATATTCTTATATACATATCTGGTCATATACAGTTTCTATTTTACTTTTTTTTTTGCCAACGCCATATTATCGGTGATTTCGGCCGTTCTCCGTCCTTCACTTCCGACTACCAGTTTTACAGTAGTGCATCCATTCCCCTTTGTCTGTGCTTACGCTTGTGACTTTAAATATAAAAATATTCATCCAAATCCAGCCGCCCAAAAAAGACAACACAAATTCCAGTTCAAAAGAACGGCTGATCTACATTCGTGCATACATACACGGACATACTCCAAGTGAAATCCACCCCCCTAATAAATAAGTGTTACATAGTGTGACGCCCAGCAACAGCGTCACAGATAAATTACATTACATTACATTCATTACGTTACCTTACATTATTCCAGTTATTCCATTACATACATTCCAATTAACATATATAAACATTTACCTAGATACATAAGAGAACATCAATGAAGTTTTAGTTACTTAAACATAAAACAAAAAAACAGATCTCCCGACTTTGAAATCTACGTGCCAACAATGGGACCAGCGATCCTAACAAACGGCCACACTCCAACATTCAAATGCACGCGCCAACAATGTGACCAGCGATCATAACAAACGGCCACACTCTAACATTCAAATCCACTCGACAACAGGATGCCCAGCCTTCAGAACCAAACGGCCACACTAGTAGCTGATCGTTACAACGCGCTTGTGCCAAAGAAAGGAGCCAACAGCTGACTTTTGGCAATAAAAGCAGCCACGCCAGAGCCATCAGCACCATTCCATTCTTGGATTGACAAGGGTTGATTATCTCCCCAAGGCTTTTGGTAAGCATTGATTGCTGTGGTTCTTAGAGCGCACGATTCCTCTAGAACACAACTCTCCCTGCTATATACCGTCCATTTCTTGGAATGCATTGATCATCGTGTTAAAGCGTACGATTCCTCTACACTTTAATCTTTGCTGTTTTCTTCTTATTCCTAGTCGGAGTGCATTTTCCTCCGTATTCCCTTCCTACTCGGAGCGCATTTACCACCGTCCTCTTCCTCCTGTTCAGAGCGCAGAAAGCAAGGAATTTACAACCAGAACCAACGGACAAGGGAATCGAACAATGGATAATGACAGAAGTCCAGAAATTCGACAGCCTCGGAGGAATAAGCAACATAACAACTCATAGAATATTCCTAAAAGACGATGGACCAATCAAGCAGCGGTATTATCCAAGGAATCCAGCACAAATGGAAATAATCAACAAAGAAATAAACGAGCTGAAACGCCAGAACCTGAACCGTCACGAAGTCCATACAGCTCACCGATAGTTTTGGGAAAAAGAGAAGTCAGGGGATTGGAGACTTTGCGTCGACTATAGACTGCTTAACGAAAAAACCGAGAAAAAGGTGGTACCCTGTACCACGGATTCATATTCATATTGAACCAGCTGAGAGAGGCGAGATACATTAGCATGCTAGACCTAAAATCAGGCTACTGGTAAATTCCGATGGAGAGGCAGAGTACAGTACGACAGTACACAGCATTCACAGCTCCTGGGTGAGGCTTGTACCAATGGCAGGTGATGCCATTCGGACTAACCACAGCACCAGCAACATTCTAAAGGGCATTAGATTCCGTTATCGGACCAGAGAGCCACACATGGTGAGCGAGGAAGGAATCTACACAGACCCGGACAAAGTAGCAGCCATCAAGGAACTAGTTGCGCCAACGACGATAAAGCAACTACATAGTTTCACATGGGGAGAGGCCCAAGACAGCGCGTTTAGCGACCTTAAACACTGTCTGACGGAGGCACCCATTCTGGCCTGTCCAGACTTCAGGAAGACGTTCATTTTGCAAACAGACGCAAGCGACTGCGAATTAGGAGCTGTGTTGACTCAGGAAGACGCAGACGGAGAACACGTAATTAGCTACGCTAGCCGCAAGCTAAAAAGTGAAGAAATGAAATACTCCGTCACGGAAAAAGATTTCCTCGCCATTTACTGGGGAATCCACAAAATGAGGATGTACCTCGAGGAATACCAGTTCGTAGTAATAACAGACCACTTAGCCCTGAAATGGTTAAATTCCATCGAAAGCCCCTCAGGCCGAGTAGCAAGATGGGCGTTGGGACTACAACCATTCACATTCGAAATGCGTTACCGGAAGGGGAAACTTTATGCAGTGGCGGACGGCTTATCCCACTTACCACGCGAAGAAGTGAGAATCACAGAACTGGTAGAATGCGCTTGGTACGAAACAAAGTGAAAAAACATGTACAAACAAACCCAAAAATATCAGAAGACTACACTATAAAGCACGATCGATTATACCGGCACATACCAAGCCAAACAGATGAAGACGACCAATCATGGAAGCTGTGCGTAACAAAACAGGAAAGGCATAGGTACTAACGGAAAATTATACGAATCCAACAGCAGGCCAAGTAGGGATACGACGCACAAAAGTAAGGATCCGACAACGATATTTTTGGCCAGGGATAAGCAGAGATGGAACAAATTCATGCCAAAAATTCAAAGTTTCGCGACAAGCAGCTGCGGGAAAGATGCTCACAAAAATCGCCGATGCTCCGTGGGAAACAATTTCGAAACGATTTCGTAGGACCCCTACCGAGAACATCGCACGGAAACACAGTACTCATCGTATTCATCGATAAATTTTCGAAGTGGGTAGAGGTGAAACCAGCGAGGAAAGCGACTGCCAATATACTCATAAATGCGTTCCGAGAAAAAATATTAGCACGAGGAGGAACGCCAAAGCAGCTGATTTCAGACAACGGCGTGCAGTTCACAAGCAGGAAAACCAAACAGGTAATGCAGTTATGGGGAATTACGCAGCAATTCACGGCATCATATACGCCACAGGAAAATCCGACCGAACGAGCAAACCGAACGTTGAAAACTATGATAGCATTAGTTATGCTTGCTCTTGCTTAAGCCGGTCGTCTTTTCACCTCGCTCCTGCATTTTTTGCCTTTTTGCCAATTTAATTTCAATATTAATTACAACAAATCGTGTACATCTTAAACTCATCATAATTGGTCCTTTTTTGTGCCAATTATCTGTGTTTCGCTGTTTAACAATTGAGTTAATAATAACTTTATATTTCGAACGCGTATCAGACGTGCGCAAGCAATTTGTTAGTGCTTTTATCCATTCCGCTTTGGATCATTGCTCTCTGCGCTCACTGTGCATGCACTCCATCCGTTATATCGCCTATCAACACACGCTCTGGAGAGCATAAGTGCAAGCTCTCTTGCTCTCACTCTCACTGAACTTCGTCTGCATCTGCATCTTCTTTAATTGCTCTCTCGGTGTCTCTGTTTCGTGAGCTTCACCGTTTGTTTTCGTCACTTCGCTGGATCGTCTGCCGCTGCTGCTGATCGTCGCTCGCTCTGCTGCCTGCACTCTTATATCGCTTGCGCTCCCACTTTGCGTTTTTCTTCGAGCACAGTGATTCAACTACTGTCAAAAATGATTCTTGTCTGCAGTGCAAAGAAATGCGAATTTGGAGGCAACATAGTCGGCGATTCATTCCTCTGCTGTTGGCTGTGCGACAATGTTGCCCATATAAAATGTGCTGGTGGGGTAATTTTGGACGTCTACACGATCTCATCTCAAAACGCATGGGTCTGACTTGGTCATGTTTGGCCTGCCGTGAGATTGAGGCCGAAATGCGCACTTTTATGAGACAGACTCGTACAGGTTTTCAGGATGTCCGGAAGCAATTTATCGCTGTCAACGACAAGTTCCTGTCCCTGGAAACACAATTCCTTGGCCTCAAACTCTTGAGTGAATCTCCTAGACGGAAAATCCCTCATACTGATAACAACAACCTCTTGCAACCTATTGGAGTTGGAACGCCTGCCTCTCATCTACATACATCGGAATTCTTTGCTACTCCGAGCGGTCATGCCTCGCCGTTAGTCAATCCGCCTTCAGTCGCTCCGGTGTTTCTCACATCGAATAGCAATGAAGCAGTTACTACGTCCATCATTGTCGGCTCCGCTGTGATTGCTCCCAGTGTGGACGTACTGACCGCTGATGATGTCCCCGCCGTTCCTGTCACTGATCCTGTTCCTTCCGTTGCTACCGTGTGAGTGAGTGTGTCCGATCCAGTTGCGCTGCCAATCCCATGGCACCCAGCCGCATACAGTGTTTTCGGAAAACTAATTTTGCTGAGCTAAATCTTCACCTCTTGCACATTGACTGGTCTTTTCTCCACGTGTTCCCGAACATTGACGAAACAGTCAACTCGTTCTATGAAACTATTAACGACGCCCTTAATATATATCTTCCTGTCATCAAATCTTTGTCGCCAAAACCTCCTTGGTTCTCAAAGAATTTGTCTTATTTAAAGAATAGAAAAACTAGGCTCTATAAAAAGTATCAGAATACTGGATCTATGATTGTCTTCGCCCAATATTCCTCCGCTCGTTCTCAATTCCTCACTGTTAATAGTCTTTGTTATAATCAATACCTTTCCCGATGTAGTAAACATTTTCGTAGTGATCCAAAAAAATTCTATTCGTTCGTTAATTCTAAACGTAAATCCAATGCATTTCCTCCATCCCTCCATTATCAAAACAAATCTGAATCTTCTGCTGCTGGTATTGCAAATTTATTTGCATCCTTCTTCCATTCAACCTACTCGTCACATATCTACCATACATCTACTCCGTATCCCTACCATTTACCTTAAGCCAACAGCATTTTTCTGCCTTTCTTTGAGGAAAGTGATGTTCTAGAAGGTTTGTCAACGATTGACCAATCATTCTCGGCGGGTCCAGACAAGGTACCAAGTTGTATTTTAAAACACTGTGCCCAGTCCTTATGCAAACCGTTGACATATCTTTTCAACCTATCATTGGAACGGTCCTGTCTTCCAGTGATTTGGAACGAATCCTATATCATTCCGCTTCACAAAAAGGGTTCAAGATCTCACATTGAGAACTACCGAGGTATTGCTAAGCTTTCCGCCATTCCAAAGCTGCTTGAGTTCCTTATTACCAGGCAATTGCAACACCTATGTAGAAGTCTGATATCTCCATTGACAAACCTTCTCGAGTTCTCTTCTGCAATTAACCGAGGATTTCAAAGCTCCCTGCAAACAGACGTAATTTTCACGGATTTTAGCAAGGCTTTCGACTCCGTGAACCATTCTCTTCTCATTCACAAGCTTTCTTTAATTGGTTTCCCCACTAATCTACTAAACTGGATTTCGTCATATCTTTCTAACCGCACACAACGTGTTTTGTTTACTAATGTGTTGTCGAATGTCGTTAATGTTACATCAGGAGTGCCACAAGGTCCACATTTAGGTCCACTTCTGTTTATTTTATTTGTGAATGACCTTCCTCAAGTTATAACATACTCCTCTACACTAATGTACGCTGACGATGTTAAAATCTATCTCTCCTACTCTGATTGGTACCTGCACAAACGCCTTCAACTCGACCTACACGAGTTGCAAATTTGGTGTTCAACAAATCTCCTCTTTCTGAACCTTTCTAAATGCAAACTTATGACTTTTTACCGTCGCACTCCACACTTTGTCTCGTACGCTCTAGGAATTCATGCCCTCGAACGAATTTCGAGTTCTAATGACCTTGGAGTTCTTTTCGATCATAGACATATAGCTGCAACTGTAAATAAAGCTAAGGGTGTTCTAGCGTTTATAAAGCGTTGGTCCAAGGAGTTTGATGACCCGTATGTCACCAAAACACTGTACGTCTCCTTGGTTCGTCCGATTCTGGAATATTGTTCTTGTGTGTGGAGTCCACAATACAAGGAGCAACAGTCCATTCTCGAGTCGGTCCAAAAACAATTTTTAATTTTTGCCTTACGTAATTTTAATTGGGACTCGGATAGAATCTTGCCACCTTATCAATCGAGGCTACATCTTTTAGACCTCTCTTCTTTGCGCCATCGCAGAATTTGTAACGGCGTTATATTTGTACACAAGCTCCTAGTTGGGCTTGTTGATTCAGAAGCACTTCTTGTCCTGCTTGACTTTTCTATTCCCCTTAGACCTACCCGTACCTTTCGTCAGTTTCGTTTACCCTTCTGTAGGTCTAATTACGCTCAACACTACCCTTTTCGAATCTTATGCTCTAATTATAATAATCTTTATCACACCCTATCCCCTGAATTATCCCTTAAAATTATAGCCAGTAAGATATACCTGTTCTTACAATCCACTAATTTTTAAATATTTCCTATATCCACTTTTTTTTCCCCTTAATTTTAATCATAATGTATGTTAGCAGATAGTTGGTAGTCTTCAATAAATAAAAAAATAAACAGTACGCCGGGGGAAGACATAATAAGTGGGACAAGCACCTACCGGAGTTCACAATCGCTTTCAACAGCAGTCGATCGGAATCGACAGGATTTACACCAGCATATTTATTATTCGGACTGCCAGGAAATCTATTCGACGAAGTAACACTAGGATCAGGGCTTACCGAACTAACAACATTGTAAGGTTCCTATTTCAGGCTGGGATATGCATCCTGTCCAGTCTGTCCAGGGTCCGCTACAAGAAAATTTGTAGATTGTATGGGAACTTCAGGTTTCGGGCTGGCCTTGAAATGCAGTATGTAAGGGGAGAAAAGTGACGACGCGGTAGTTTTGGGGTTGTTGGTTTATTCTTTACTGTCTTTATTCGCTTAATTGTTTTACGTTCTGAGACTTGCTGGTCTGTGATTGATTATGTGGTGCGCTGGTGGACTGCGTCAGTATAGTGTCTTGTGTTCGGGCTGATGGACTGCCTAGTGCAGTGCCGTTTGTGACGAGCCATGGCTAGAACCATGGCTCGTTACAACACAAGAAAGTGCAGAAGCACGACAAAGCGCAGAAGCAGTAGCAAGAAAGGAAGCAGCAGCAAAACAGACAAGACATTACAACTTAAGACGAAGAAACTGGAGGCCAAAGATAGGGGACATAGTATGGGTCAGAACGCACCCGCTCTCTAAGAAAATCGACAAGATCACAGCAAAACTCGAACCAAAATACAACGGTCCAACGGAAGAGACGAAGGCAAAACAACGCAAGATCCAGGTGCTGCCAACGCCACCGCAACAGGGAGGAAGGATGAGGGTGTCCAGCACCAAAGTAGCGGGTGTCCAGCACCAAAGTAGCGGCACCGTGGCGAACCACGGAACCCAACGACACCACACCAAGTTCGTTGAACACGTCGCTGGATGCGGCCGGGCAATGGAACGACGGCCCAAGGAAGAAAAGGATCAGCTGAGCCAACACAACCAGGCCAGATCAGGCGCAACCGAAGACCATAGCACGAATCAGCTGGGCACAACAGGTCGAGCTAGAAGAGTGCGATAAGGACGTATTGGACATCGAAGGACCACCACAGATCCAAGAAGCAGAGGTACCGAGACCCGACCAAACACCAAACGCCGCGGGACACCAGTCACAAATAGGCAAAATCCAACGCCAAGACGGACAGTGGACACGCAAACACCCAGCCTAGCAACAATACGGGCCCAACTAAAGAACACAAATGCTGCCATACCCAGCACCTGGGGAGTACCCACAGGGTCCACGCTCAGCCAGAGTCAGTTGACGTCAGTCCAACGAGCGATTAACGAACGCGATTAGCAAACCCAACGAAGGTTCAAGCTATGGAGCGAAGAGACACCGGACAGGGCGTGATGGGTAAAAATTGGCCGGTCTGGCGACGTACGACTCGGCGACTGGTTCAACGCAGTGAGGACATCCAGACGACCTAACCTAGAAGGGGAGGGGGGAGTGTGACGCCCAACAACAGCGTCACAGATAAATTACTATACATTACATTCATTACGTTACATTACATTATTCCAGTTATTCCATTACATACATTCCAGTTAACATATATAAACATTTACCTAGATACATAAGAGAACATCAATGAAGTTTTAGTTAATTAAACTGTAACGAACTCTTTTTGTCCGTCGGAGCCAGGCTGGGCTTGCTCAGTGGACGGAGTTCGATGCAACGAATTTATGTTGTTGCCCGACGACCAAGTAATCACGCAGGGAGTTTGTGGCTTGTGTAACGATATTTATTGCGTCTTATAGTAGGGCTTAGGACTATGGATATATAATGGATATTCTATAATTAACGATCCGCCGCTCTATTAAAATATTTCAGGCGTAGCACTTTGGTACTTCTGACTCACGGGCACGATCTCAGCGTATGCCTCAATCCGCCTCCCTGAATCCGCACTCAACCGTTCGCTATTCCCTCTCGTATCAGCGAGACAATGCTGATCTCCTCTTAACTGTACACTCACTCTGCGCTCAGGCCCTGCCTTGTGTTCCGGCTTGTCTCTTTCGCCTTGACGTATTCACTCGGACACTAGACCTTGGTTGCCCGCGTGGGAAGAGACCCTATCACCGCCGTCAGCCCCCATATATATGCCTCGACTAACGGCACCCCCACGCAGCCCGTGTTTTTCCATCGGTCATTCCTTTTGATTCTATCAGCTTCGCAACGGGACTTGGTTAGTGGCGTGATCTCATGCCCATATTTGGGCATGCGTCGAGCCGCTGCCCACCTGATCCCATTGTCCCGCTCTCCTTGGCTGACCCGTGCCTATCCGCGGATAACCGCCCGGGCTTTAACACCTTGAAGCCTGTGCGGAACCCAGTTCCTCACAAAACATAAAACAAAAAAACAGATCTCCCGACTTTTAAATTTACGCGCCAACAATGGGACCAGCGATCCTAACAAACGGCCACACTCCAACATTCAAATCCACGCGCCAACAATGGAACCAGCGATCATAACAAACGGCCACACTCTAACATTAAAATCCACGCGCCAACAGTGTGCCCAGCCCTCAGAACCAAACGGCCACACTAGTAGCTGATAGTGACAACGCGCTAGTGCCAAAGAAGGGAGCCAACAGCTGACTTTTGGCAATAAACGCCTTCGACTTTTTCCGCAACACCTTTCTCGGAGCGCATTATCCTCCGCAACGCCTTCTATCTCAGAGCGCACTATCCTCCGCAACGCCTTCTCTCTCGAAGCGCATTATCCTCCGCACCACATCTCTCGCGGAGCGTACCATCCTACGCCAACCGTATCCGATCCAGGTCCGACCTGCACGCTTCGAGTTGCCACGTGCGGCCTTGACGACCCCGAAGGAAGACCTCGAGGACAAGCCAGTGATTCTCCGGAGAACCACATTTAACTCTGTACCCTTAAGATCAATAAACATAGCCACCTACTTTTGCCACCATACTTGTGTCGCCTCATTCTTGAACCAGGAGACCTTTTCTTTCAGCTACCGCATCCAGAGATCAAATAAATTTCTGTGGCGGCATGTCTCTACAAAACAGAACCCAGCAGATATTGTGTCAAAAGGTTGTGACGTTACGCCAGTCAATGTGGTTTGAAGGACCATCATTTCTGAAGGATGAAGAAGAGAACTGGCCAAAAAACTCTCATTTCGAGCCTTCAGAAGATGTTGAGCTGGAGAAGAGGAAGAACGCGGTCGGGCTGACCGCTGCCGTGGAAGTTTCGGATTTAGTAGATGTCACGAGGGATTCTCGTCACACCTCAAGCTGCTTCGAGTGTTTTGTTATATGTTCCGCTTTATAAGAAAATGTAAGAACCCGAGCATGACGTTTGAAAAAACTGTCTCACCGACCGAGTATGATGAAGCCTTTCGCAAAATTGTTGAAATCACCCAACATCAAGAGTATCGTGAAGAAATCGAAAAAGTTCGGAGTTCTAGAGTTGGTCCTAGTCTTCAGCGGTTGAACCCATTCATCCATGAAGACTCTGGTACTTGGTGTATTTTTTCGTTGTTGAGAAATGGGGGGGCGACTAGCTAAAGCGCCTATATCAGACGATGCCAAGTTTCCGTTGCTTTTGACAAAGCGCTCGCAATTCGTGCGGAGCTATGTTCGTCATCTGCACCAAACCAAATTTCATGTCGGCCCACGAGCACTTGTGAGCATCCTTCGACAGAGTGTTTGGATCGTTAACGCTCAGGAGGTCTGAAGTCAGACAGTTCGATCGTGTATCCGCTGCTTTATGTGCAAGCCTCGACTGCTGACGCAACTTATGGGAAATTTACCCGCAGACCGTCTCTGTGCTCTCCGCCCATTTTCAATTTGCGGCGTTGATTTTTGTGGACCCGTCTCGACGACATTGAAAATTCGAGGAAGACCCCCATACAAGTCCTATATCGCGCTTTTTTTTGCTTTACGTCCAAAGCGGTTCACTTAGAACTTGTATCTGACTTGACCACTGACTCTTTTTTATTGGCATTCCAAAGGTTCGTTGGCCGCCGAGGATATCCCCAGATCGTCCATTGCGACAACGGGACGAATTTCGTCGGAGTGGGCCGCCACCTCAGCGCTCTGCAGAGGGCGCTCGAGGACGAAGCGGACGCAGTTCGCGAATTCGCGTCAAGAAACGGATGCGAATTTGCGTTCATACCGCCTCGAGCGCCGCACATGGGAGGACTCTGGGAGGCAGGTGTCAATTCGGCGAAGAGCCTACTTCTACGGGCGGTAGGCAGCGCGCTCTTTACCGCCGAAGAGCTCGCCACAGTCCTCGTCGGGATCAAGGCCGTCCTGAACTCCAGGCCGCTGGGAGCCCATAGCCAGGACCCCAGCGACGGCGAGGAACTCACGCCCTGCACCTGTTGATAGGCGGGTCGCTCAGCACTGCGGACTCCGGACCAGGAGGATCTCAGCTGCTTGCGGCGATGGCGACTTGCCTCCTCAGTCAGGCACACCTTTTGGCGGCGATGGTCCCGCGAATATGTCCTTGGGCTGCAAATTCGGGGCAAGTGGCACCAACGGAAGCCCGACACTTTGCCACCGTAGGTTAGCTAGGCATAAAACGAATTGTAATGAATTTAGAATATAATTGTTAAAATTGAATTCGATCGAGCGCACCGTGAACTTCTTTCGGCCCGCATTTTTAATAAAACTTTACGCCACCCAAGTATTTCGGTCTTTCGCATTTAGAAAAACTATTCTAAATTTTCAATCGCTCGGCCGTGAAAATCAATTAATCGCGATTAATCGTAAATTAATTCGCGAAAAAGCGCTCGGGGTAGGCATGGGTACTAGTGATCGTGCTGCCCATGAATACCATCCAATCGTGTAATAAAGATTAATAGAAATAATAGAAAAGAACAAATGTCAACGTATAAGAGCACCAGCTCGGTAAAGAGCACAAGCACTGTAACCAAAGCCAAAATGAGCCAAGCCCGGCAACAGCAACAAAACGAGCGTCGGCTCTCGCAAGCAAAAAACAACGCGTACTTCTCTATACGCTCGCCAAAGGCAGCAGTACCAACAAAAACTGCATCACTGCAAGTGAACGAGGAGAGAGCACGCTCTCTCTCCGCTGCATTGCAAAGTGGGTCATCGAGTGCTCAGTGCCCATCCCCCGACTCGTACTGCCTAACCAGCGATTGGCTAATATCGACAACAGCTAGTACAATGCCCTCGCTCAAAACTGTGTCTTCGACCACAACGAAAACCACCACTGCAATTGCTCAGCGCCCGATACTGTCGACCCACTACGACAAGCCCCACCTCTCCAAACCAATAAGTTAAAAAAACGCTAACGGAGCGTTAATTCAGACTGGGCTCGATCGCTATGTGCAAATCAAAAGGAAATTGAGCCCACAAAATGTGAAGAACAACAATGCAGCTAAAATAACTAAAATAGCCGAGAACACTGTGCCACATAAGGCACTAGCCAACAATAGATTTACGATACTAAGTGTCCCAAATGAAGATGACATCGCCCAAACACCCAAGGCCAACAAATTAAGACCGCCACCTATTTATGTTCGACAGGCAAATTGTGCTGAACTGGTCAAAAAAATAACTGATACAATTGGCGCAAACACATTCTATGTCACGTCCATAAAAAGGCGTAACATAAATGAAACAAAAATACAAGTCAATGACGAACAAAACTATCCATCAGTTGCGAAATACCTCGAAAATGAAAAAATGAATTACTACACCTACCAACTTAAACGTAGCAAAGGATTACAAGTGGTTATCAAAGGAATCGAACCAACAGTCCCAATCAATGAGATAATAGATGGACTTAACGATAAGGGCTTCGAAGTCAAAATGGCTATGAAAATGGCTATAAATAGAAATAAAATTCCCCAGCCAATGTTCAAAGTAGAACTGACACCCAAAAGCATGCATATAAGTTAAAATAAAGTTCACCCAATATACAAGCTGCAATACCTACTGCACCGTAGGATCACCGTTGAGGAACCACACAAACGAAATGGACCGGTCCAATACACAAATTGCCAGGAATATGGACAGTCTGCGTTGCCTGTGGTGATGTTCATCTCACTGAGGCCTGCCCCGTAAATAAGGAGGACCCATCTGCCAAAAAATTTAGCAACTGTGGGGGAAACCATACTGCCAACTATAGAGGTTGTCCTGTCTATAAAGAATTGAAAAATCGCCTAAACCAATAAATAACTGCAGCTCGAAACCCGGTTGTCCGACAAAACTTACCATATATACCATCAACTACGACTCCAGGAGTTTCTTTTGCTCAGGCGTTAAGTTAACGCCTGCTAATCCATCCCAATTGCCTAGTGGAATTGAGTCAATGCTGGTAACTATAACAAACACAATAGTAGCAATACCACAAACGATGCAGGAGCTTATGCGCAACCAAAATCTCCTCCTGGAGCTCCTAATCAAACAGAAATCTGTTTAAATGGCCTGTCTAAATATATATTTCTGGAATGGAAATGGCATTTCGCAGCACAAATGCGAGCTCTTATAGTTCCTAGCTCAACACGACATTGACGCCATGCTCATATCAGAGACTCACCTAACAAATAAAAACTTTGGGGGTCCTCCTTTATTTTGTATTTTTCTCAGTGGCTTTTATATTTTTTATTCATTATTTGGAGTTTTGTTTTTTCAACAAAATTTTTCTGTTATCCGTAGGGGGCCCTAGGCAACTGCTAATCCGGCCCTGGACCTATTCCCGTCGTCAGACTTCATATTTTGTTGATGTATTCTGTCACTCGACTCGACTCGGCCGAGGTATTTACGAAGGCCAAAAATTGTAGAACCCACATACAAGCACAGTATGTGAGAATACATGACACACACACATTTACGTAACCTGAAAACTCAAAACAAAGACGGTTTCGGAAAATAAGAATTGATAAATATTTTGTCGTGTCTGAGTACACACATGCATTTGCAATGCTCGCCTAGCTTTCGTATCCCGTCATGAGTCAGAGAACACGCATACAGGTATAGCTACACACGCACACGGTTTATATTCGACACAGCTGCAAAGGCGGTCTCTCTCGGCTCAAGCCGGAGAAAGCCGAGTGCCCTGGCGAAGCTATCGGCTCCCGACCGAAGGCCTGGGAGCCAATCGTCCAAAAATTTTATGCAGGCAGTTTTTAGTCGATTTGACGCCTCTATGTGTTGTTTGCTTAGTGATTTGATACACCTTATCTACAGGCAACAGTAATTCATATTGAAATTCAGAGCGGCTACCTAAACCTAGCGGCAGTATACTGCCCACCACGCTTCTGCATTTCCGAAACAGAATTTGTAAAATTCTTCGACCTACTAGGTGACCGATTTATAGCAGCTGATGACTACAATGCCAAGCACACGCATTGGGGATCTAGACTTACCAACCCAAAAGGAAGACAACTATATAACGCTATAATAACCCCACGAAACAAGCTAGACTTTATCTCTCCGGGCAAGCCCACATATTGGCCCACAGATCCAAACAAGCAACCCGATTTGATTGATTTTGCAGTTACATGAAGTATGCTGCAAGCTCAGATTAATGTACATCACTTAACAGATCTATCATTGGATCACTCGCCCATTCTACTTCACCTTTACGACCACCCACAGCTTTTTGAACGCCCACACACACACATACAGGAAGTACTTAAGCTCTCATATTGATAGCTGCCCAAACATTAAGTAAAGATGACATTGATAGGTCAGTCAACGCATTGGTATCCTCAATGTCACTAGCGGAAAAACACTCAACACCAATATTAGCATCTAATAAACTTTCCAACAGCAGTCGTATTTCTAGGCACATTGAAGTGCTGTTACGCGATAAAAGATGGCTTCGTCGAGAGTGGCAAGCACACTGATCACCTGCGGATAAAAATAGCCAACCATCTACTACGCAGAGCCCTAGAAGATGGAAAAAACCGAGCTCAAATATCCTATATGGAGCAACTCTCCCCAACTAGCAAACGATTCCTACTGTGGAAAGCTAAATCAGGCGTATGCCCACCAATCGAGAGTGAATTACCTTTGCGTACACAAACAGGAGAGTGGGCTCGCAGCAACAAAAAGAAGGCAAATACATTTGCCGTCCATCTAGAAAACGTCTTCTAACCACACCCAGCAACGAATAGCTTTGTGCTCCCACCAACCAACAATCCCGAAGCTACTCCGCCTATCATATTCCAATCAGGAGAAGTCACAAGGGTCATTAAAGACCAAATCTCAAAGCAAAAGAAAGCTCCGGGCCACGATTTCATCTCCCCTAAAATGATCATAGAATTGCTGAGCTGTGCAGTGTATTTTCTTACTGTGATATTCAACAGCATGATGAAATGGGGCTATTATCCCCAAGAATGGACGAAATCAGTCATCACAATGATCCATAAAGCCGGAAAAGACAAGTCCAAGCCATCATCATATAGACCTATCAGCCTACTTGCCTTGCCTATCAAAGACATTTGAAAAGCTGCTCCTGAATCGTATCAAACAATCCCGACTCACCAATTTGGATTTCGCGAAAAACACGGAACCATTATACAAGTAAACCGTATAACCTCTGAGATACGAAATTCATTTGAAAGACTGGAGTTTTGCTCCGCTGTTTTTCTGGATGTCGCCCAGGCGTTCGACCGCGTTTGGTTAGATGGCTTAATCCAAAAAATCAAAATATTACTTCCACAGAACATCCATGGAATATTGGAGTCATACCTACAGCAAAGAAGTTTCGCAGTACGATGCAAAGATTTCCTCTCTGAATATCATCCAATTGAAGCTGGTGTACCGCAAGGCAGCGTTCTTGGACCGACACTATATATCATATTCACAGCAGATCTACCGACAAACAGCCTAATAACAACTTCGACATTTGCTGATGACACTGCCATATTAAGTCGCTCCAAGTGCCCAAGAAGGGCCACGGAACACTTATCATCTCATCTCGTGGGCTTAGAAAAATGGCTAGCAGACTGGCGGATACATGCAAAGGAGCAAAAGTGCAAGCATGTCACCTTTACGTTAAACAGACAAACTTGCCCTCCATTATGTCTGAACAATATCAACATTCTACAAACCACCGAATTAACATACCTTGGTGTTCATCTGGATAGAAGGCTTACTTGACGTAAACACATCGAAGCGAAGAGAAATCTACTTAAATTTAAAGCTAGTAATCTACATTGGCTAATAAACACCCGTTCACCACTAAAACTGGAGTACAAAGTTCTTTTGTACAATGCAGTTCTCAAACCCATCTGGACATACGGCTCTGAGCTATGGGGAAATGCTTGCGTTAGTAATTTAGAAATAATCCAGAGAGCTCAATCGAAGATACTAAGAACTATCTCTGGGGCATCATGGAACATACGGAATGAAACTATCCATAAAGACTTAAATGTAGGATCAGTTAAAGATGAAATTGCCAAAGTGAAAGCAAAGTACCAGGCCAAGCTTCAAGCTTCAGTCTTTAACTTGGCACGTGTATGGCTAGTATGGCTCCGGCGAAGAGACCTCCCCACCCAGCAATAATACTTAGCTAGGGACGTACTTTAAGTAATTAAGTGTAATTAATTAAATAAATATATTAGGCTAAGATTTGTATACTTGTCGTAAGTCTCTAATAGGGAAGATTCGATGAATAAAATCCCGTAATAAAAAAAAAAAAAAATGCTAATGGATGTTAGCGTAGGTAACAATAACATTTTTCGCTGTGTTGGTGGTGTTGGTGGTTCTTCCTTAATAAATTTATTGTTAATCTTTTTATAGGAGCGTCTGCTCCGTTCTGTTACTTTATTTAGAATGATTCTTACATACTGATCTTGGGTCCAGCTAACTCGAAAACATGCAATGCTTATATCTATGTATTTATATATATGTATATACATATGTATGCAGAAGGCATGCATATGTCGTGTTTATATATATGTATATACATATGTATGCAGAAGGCATGCATATGTCGTGTATGGGTTGAGCTGCAAAGTGCATGCTCAGCATTCCCACGCTCCGCGATCGGCTTGTATATAAGCGATGGATCGTATTGCTTGTGCGCTGGAATGTTTATGTAATTCTTAGTGGTCTTCGGGCATTTGTATATTTGTATTCATTATGACAAAGTGTCACAATGTATTAACGGATTGTTATACCCTTTGATTTATGAAAATGGTAGGGTAGATATGCTACACCTCCCTTTTTAAAGAAATGACGTAATACATGTAGTCATTTAGTGTCAACGTTAAAATATTGTATTTAATTGTTTTAAAAGAAATTAATTAATTTTTTTTTTGTTTACTTATTATAAATTTATGTATTGAAAATGTTTTAATTTTTTTTTCCATTTGTGTTCATTGACAAATTTCTTGTTTTTAATATAATTGAATTTATGTTTTATTTTATTGTTAACTTTCTTAGAAGAATAACGGGAACAAATTTTTTTTTTTTTTTTGGTTGATCAGACCCCTTTTTTTCATGAAACGTTCTATTGAATATATTTTTTTAGCCTATCCTTATGTACTTTTAGTTTCTTATCTTTACTATTTTTAATAAAAATGTTGTCATAATCTTCTATTTTTTCTGCTATGTATGGTCCTAAATATACTGGGTCTAATTTGTGCCCTGTTTCGTTTCTTATAAGTACTTTATCTCCTACTTTTAATTCAAAATTTTTTGTTTTTTCATCATATGCTAATTTCCTATAAGCCTTGGCTTTTTCTAACATAATTCTAGCTCTTTTGTATGCTATTTCTAATCTAAACTTTATTTCCTTAGAATAGTCATCTAAATTATAAATCGGATCTATGTAATTAGTTTTGTTTAAATCTATGAACTGTTTTGGTAGTCTGCCAAATACTAGTTCGTATGGACAATACTCACGCGTTGCTGATGGTGTTGTGTTGAAGCAATAAGTGAAATATTGAATCCAGACATCCCAATCAGTTTTGTCTGCAGAGATGTATGAACGAATGTATTCATTGAATGTTCGATGACTTCGTTCTATTGGCCCTAATGTTTGATGATGATATGCAGTAGAGGTGAGATTATTGATCTTCATATACTTGCATAAATCAGTTAAAATCTGGTTTTTATACTCTGTTCCCATGTCCCATGAACGTCTTCATTGGACCGAACTTGAGTATGAAATTTTCGAATATAGCGACATTATTTTGCGCTTTTGCCACATATTAATGTGACTATGTATTCATTGCCATTTTCCGATTTAGGTAGCGGACCAACTGTATCCACTATCACTATATCGAAAGCATTCACAGGTGTTTCTGTGAGGGTCAAAGGAGTTTTTGTGTGCGTCTTTGTTTTAGACATTTGGCATTTTTGACATCTACGTACGTACTCTTTTATATGACGTGTCATATTTTTCCAGTAGTAGTGTCTTTTTATTTTCAATAGCGTTCTTGTTATGCAGCTATGCCCTCCTTGAATTGGGTCGTCATGGTATGTAGACAGTATTTTTTGTATCTCTTTTTCATCTTGTATTTGGATCACCGGCTGGAGTAGCGCTACTCTTAATGATTTTAATGTTTTATTGCCCATATTTTTAAAAGAATCTAATGAAACTGATTCAAAGATCTTTTCGCTCGGTGCCACTTTGAGTTGGCTGATTTTCAATATACCGGCCTCTTTTTCGAGCCTTTGGAAGAACTGACCTATGTCGAGAATTCCATTAGTATATAAATCGCTAACTTCAATTCTTGCGATAATTTTATTTCCATGTTTAAATAAACATTTAGATTATGTTATGCGCAAGGTCACTATTTTTCGTACTTCATCATTTGTAATGACTTCATGTACGTTGGGCTTAGATACATTTTTATGACTTGGCAGATGTTCAATTTTCTACTGTACAGTTTTTATTCTGTCTACTTTGTCGCCTGGTAGTGACTTTCAGGACTTTATGTTGCATATCTTTGAGTTCTTTTATATTAATACGCGAAAGTGCGTCTGCTACGAAATTATCTTTCCCCTTTAGGTATTCTTCTGTGAAGTCGTATTCTTCAAGCTCTAGCCGCATGCGAGTTAATTTCGAACTGGGATTAGTCATAGAAAAAAGATATGTCAATGGTCTATGATCCGTTTTAATAGTAAAGTGTTTGCCATAAATATATGGTCTAAAATGGGTAATTGCCCAATGAATTGCCGCTAACTCTTGTTCTGTTGTGCTCTTATTGCTTTCCCCTTTTGTAAATGAACGAGATGCATAAGCTATTGGGAGCTGAATTCCGTCACGGTTCTGAGTTAGAACCGCTCCGCAAGCTTGTTTACTAGCATCTGTTATAATGCAAAATTCTTTGCGAAAATCAGGATATTGTAATAATGTGGGGTGCATAAGCTTTTCTTTAAGGTATTGGAATGCGTGTTGGCATTCACTTGACCATTCAAAAGGAACATTCTTTTTCCATAATCTAGAAAGATGGAAAAGATGTTATATTTCTTGAATTTTCTTCAATTTCAATTTGGTGGAAACCTGACATTAAGTCAAGGCATGAAAAGTATTTAGCTCTGCCCAGTAGTAGTTTTTTGTTGATTTGGCGATAGTCAATTACTAATCGCCATTTCTTTTCTTCCGAATTTGGTTATGATTTTTTTGGAACTAACAAGAGTGGGCTGTTATACTCGGATACAGACGGTTCTACGATTTTGTCATTTATTAATTTCCCTACTTGTTTTTGAATTTCATCCACGTGGCTATGCGGGCTTCTGTAGTTTTTAATGTAAATTGGTTCATCATCTTTAAGTCTTAATGTTTGTTTATACAAATTATTTGTCGCTAATGGTTCGGTTTCCAGTCCGAACACATCACTATACTTGGTGCATAATTCTGTTAGTTGACTTTTGAATTGTTCTGGAAAATTTTTCTTTAATTTTGAAAGTACTTGTTCGCTTCTATTTTTAGGATTAGTTGTATGAATGTCGTAATCTGTTAAATTTTCATATTGGAGTTTGTTTACTTTGACCAATTGGTCGAAATTAGTTGTGTTTAGAAGGCGAATGTATACATGTTTGGATGTTGATATTGTGTTTGCAACATAAATTCAATTCATTTAATGTATTAATGTCTATTTTCCGAATTACTTGGGATCTGGCTGGCAGAAGAACTGTATTGTTGCCGGCACTATATGTTATCGGAACATAAATAGGATAATTTAAATTTTTAAGTCTAATTATAAACCAGTCTTCACTTGGTTTGAAATCTAATTGACAATTGAATTTTTTAATAAAATCAATGCCTATTATTCCATCACACGGTATTGAAAAATCTGAATCTACTAAATGAAATTCGTGTGGAATAATATATTTTGTTGATTGAAGTTCTATTGAAGTTGTTCCTTGAGATTTTATTACACCTTGGCCTATGCCTTGGATGTTTATAATTTTGTCTTTTTGAATTTTGAAATTATCTGAATTTGTTTTTAAAAGTGAGATATCTGCACCAGTATCTATTAGGAATGTGAGTTTATTTTCAGTTGAATGATTATAAAAAGTGACAAATATATTAAGACTGTAATTTACGGAATGAATCTTTGCATTTACTGGTGTTCTCCTAAAGGGTTCTGAGAGTTTTCCGGCGTATTTTGCGCCATTCTCACATTGTTATTATTATAACCTTGGTTGGAATTACCTCGGTTTCTTCCTCGATTTTGGCCTATTCTTCCTCCACGGCTATTGTAATTATTGTTGTTTTTACCGCCTCGGTTGTAATTGTTGTGGTTGTAATTTCTGCCACGATTATAACCTCGGCCTCCTCTATTATTGTTCTTTGCACCTCGTCGATAATACAGGACAGTGTTACTTTGACCTGTTATCTCCGTGCAACTATTGACAAATTTGGAAACGGCATCATTCATATTTGTGAATGTGCCTGCCTGCATGATAAGTTTTACCTTATCAATTGAGCAATTTTGGGTCATAGCTTTTACAGCTGTTGTTGTGCTGTATTTGTTTGCAAGTGATTGGCTTAGACCTTCACTGATATAGGCGCCTTTGCCAGTTTTTCCACCTCTTGGGTGTATTGGTTAGACGTTTTGTTTTTCTGTTGCAGATTAAGAAGCTTAGCAGATACAACTTCTACTGATTCTCCTTTTACTGCATTTGATAGTTGCGTAATGATTGCAGCAATGTTCTGCTCATTACTTATTAAATTTCTCGCATGGCCTTTTAGCTTTGTTTTTATAAGGCTTATGGCTGTTAGCTCATGTGTGCCTTTTAAGGTTTCTAATAGATTTAAAGAATCTAGAAAACTTTGTAGATTTTCCGGCTTACCGTCAAACTCTGGTATCAGAGATGTGGCTAGCTTGATAAACTCTACAACTGTTTGTGCCATTTCAGATATTGTTATTATTTCCGGTTTGGTTTCGATTGGATCGCTTTCCACCAGTGTTTCAATGTCACTATCAGATTCAGCGTCGCTTGGTTGAATTGATTCGGGATCAAACTCCGCCAATTGATTTAGACTTTCTGGCACGTTTATCTGAATGTGTCGCCTATTGCTGACAGTAATCAGTCTTGTGTTTAGGGATTTTATTACCCTTAAACAGTTACTATTTTGCTCAGATGTGAATTTATTTTCATAACTATTTACTAAGGTAACTATATTATTGTATTCCCTTACTAATATTTTTATATGGTTTTTTAGTGTTTCCGCTTTTATAACTGCATCTCTATTGATGCATTTGTAAGATTTATCAAATTTATTCCGAAATGTGTCTATTTGTTTCGCAATTTCTCTCCATTCCATCCTTTTACTTTTACTTTTACCATGTAGTTGCTATATCTAAATCTTTCGAAATCATGATCTGTTTTATCCTTATTCATTTTTAGATCCTATCTAAGTTATTTGCCCTACTCATGTATCTTTTCTTGATAATTTTATTATGCTTAACATAGATTGTAAGCAGAAATTGTAAAACTAACACTACCGTGATAATTAATAACAGGATCCACAACGATTTTATATCGTCTGTGTGATCAATTATCTTGACGTTGTTTACAACGTTGGCAGTATTGCCTTTTGCCTCACTAGAATCACTAAACCATCCCATTATGTAATTTAATTGTTGTTATATATTCAATGAAAAAAAAAATGTTCTAACGTTCATGAAAAAAAAGTAAGGTTTTAGATTTTAGATTGTGGGATTTGAAGGAAAGAAAAATATTTTCTTCTTTGAAAATCAAAAATAAAATTATATGTGATAGTTTTTTAAGAAAATATATGAATTTTTTTTTTAATTTATCATTTGACGAATGAGACATGAAAATGTATTATTTGTTATTGAATGTGGTTGGCTCACATTTTGGTTTACAATTTTTTTTTATTTCTCCAGCCACATTTGTTAGTGAAAAGCCTATCAGAGTTTAGTATTTTTCAAGCAGCGGTTTCCCGCATCGGCTTGAAGGTAGAACTTAATGGTAAGGCAAATTGGGGCATTCGCAATTATGCAGCCCGTTTGCGTTGTTTCGCACCAGGGCGAAGCTGCTCATCTATGTGTTGAAGACGATCTGTCTCCAGTTTGTTTCCAACGGTGGCGTAAGTGGCGACAGGCCTCTCACGCGTAATTTTCGCCGCTGCAGTTGTCCGGGGCCTATGGGCTCAGGCGGTGCCGGTGCCGGTCATCGCACAGGTCATTTCAGTACGCTCTATGTAGCGTTGTCGGTGCCTTTTCAGGTCTTTATCTTCTTTTATTTGTCTTGTAATTTAATTTTAAAGGACAGGTTTTGTCTTTGCATTAACATGCATTTGAATGTACATATTTTTGTTTTTTCCTTTTGTACCGATTTTCTTTCTGCTAGAAAACGATCAACACTGAAGAATCCACTTCTGCATTTTCTCGGTGGGCCGTTGTGCTCCAAAGACACGTTCAATGCTTATTTTCACAGTTTTTTTTTTTTAAATGTTATATTTTATTCCAACTTAGACAGCCCATTTAACACTTGCACTTGCGTTTTTCTTTTTATTTTTGTTGTTTGTTTTCACCAACTATGGACCGAGTCCATAGCTGTCACGGTAGCCATGTAAGGTTCTTCCTTAATAAATTTATTGTTAATCTTTTTATAGGAGCGTCTGCTCCGTTCTGTTACTTTATTTAGAATGATTCTTACATACTGATCTTGGGTCCAGCTAACCCGAAAACATGCAATGCTTATATCTATGTATTTATATATATGTATATACATATGTATGCAGAAGGCATGCATATGTCGTGTTTATATATATGTATATACATATGTATGCAGAAGGCATGCATATGTCGTGTATGGGTTGAGCTGCAAAGTGCATGCTCAGCATGGATCGTATTGCTTGTGCGCTGGAATGTTTATGTAATTCTTAGTGGTCTTCGGGCGTTTGTATATTTGTATTCATTATGACAAAGTGTCACAATGTATTAACGGATTGTTATACCCTTTGATTTATGAAAATGGTAGGGTAGATATGCTACAGTGGCTCCTCTGTTTCCACAATATCTTTAATAGCATTTAAGGTGCGTTTTGTTGCTACCTCCTCTGAGAAAAATGGGGCGAGACGACTGATGGGGCGTTTGTATACACTGCACGGTGTTTTGACATCAACCACTCGCACATGGTTGTCTTACCCAGGATAAGTCGTCAAGCACACAAATCAGCTATTCTCAAGACGCAACAACCGGCGACTGCCAATGTGAACGCCTTTTCTGCTTCATTGCGTCTATTCCGATATCGATAGGAAACGCGCCTAGTGTAAAGAGGCTATGAGATTGAGCGCAAAGCATATGGTGTTAAAAACTGCCTTCAGGTTTTCGCTCTCAATGAATGGAATACCGAGGACTCCGTGGTCCAAAATCTAGTTGCATCAATTAGCTTTTCAGAATGGCAAAGTTGATACCAAATGTAAGACACTTGAGTTATGTGAAAAAATACTTGCTACCTCTGAAAATAGCTTGAAAAAAAGCCAGTTTTTAAAAATTCTTAAAAAAAAGTTCGGCCATAAAGAAAAAAAATATCATGAAACAGTTTCTAAGCTCTAAATCTTTCAGAAAAAGTTGGTTTGGTTCCTTGAGGAAAAATCGTGTATGGTAGTGTAATTTAAAAATAAAAGTTAAAAAATTATTTTAATACTCCTCTTATTTATATTCCAAAATACAAAAATATTTTTTTTAAATTTGCTCATATACCACTGTGCATTGCCTTCTTCAATGCCCGGAGTTCGTAGAGCACCGTTACAGGCTCACAACGAATAGAACCAAATGACAACGACTAGAACCAACTGGCTTAAATACAAAAAATATATAAGACCCCACATTGAGCTAACGCCGACGTATTGCTCTGAAATCTGTACTCGTTACAGTGTGATGCCTGTCAACTAATGCCTGTGAAAACAATCCAAATCAGAACTAACCTGCAAATTGAGCAACTTTCTCTGAAAAAGCGACGATTGCGACGGGAATGGCAGTCCCACAGATCACAATCTTCAAAGCAACGGCTAAAAGATGCTACACGAAATCTCTCCAAGGCTCTCAAAAGATAAGAAGACGCCGCCCAACTCCGCTACATGGAGAAATTATCACAAACCAGCACAAAGCACACACTTTGGAGGGCCTTCGAATTCTCAGCGCTCCAATGCCATTACGGAATCCCAATGGCAGTTGTTCCCGCGATGACCAAGAAAGAGCTAGTGCTTTTTCATCCCATTTACAAAATACGTATTAGCCTAAGCCGACCCCACTAATTCATTTGTGCTACCATCGCCATCACGTGAAACTTTGCAAGTTCCTCAAGTACCCATCGAATTCCAACCAACCGAAACCCTAAAAGGCATCGAAGAGCAACTAAAGCCCCGAAAATTACCTGCTTTTCACCTAATAACTCAGAAAATGATCATTGAACTTCCCAAGTGCGCGGTTATACATATCTGCCAGCTCTTCAATGAAATCACATGACTTGGGTACTTTCCTCAAAAATGGAGGAAGTCGATTATAGTAATTGTTCGTGGGAGTTCCTGCCAGTAATCTTCAAAAATTCCGCTTTGTAGATGTGGTCGGCTTCGATGGGGCTGACCTCGTTCGGGATGCTAAGGGGAAAAAATGTGTGCGTGCTTCTCTCTTCAGTTTATTCGTAAAACTAATTTAACATTGCAAGCTTAACTTTAACACACCTTCCTGCACTGAAGTCGCCGCTCAGCAACATTTCCCTTGAGCTCTTGTGTTGGATGTTACAGTTGCTTTATTTTGGGTAGCCGCATAGTGCATGCTTTTCGGCATGAACAGTGATGATTCCTAAGCCATCGACGTATAGACCAATAAAAAGTCATCCTGCTACGATTCACCCTTTACATTAAAACTAGCAACATAACACCATCGCATCAATTCGGCTTTCGAAAATAACACGGAACGATCGAGCAGGTCAACTCTATCAGGTCAGAGATACGTACTGCATTTGAACAACGGGAATATTGTACGGCACAATTCCTAGACGTCGCACAAGCATGAAACCGAGTCGACAAACTGCTCGATTCGTATCCCTACAAAAGAAGTCTTCGCCGTTTGATGCAACGCTAGCACCTAACGCGATCACAGAACAGAAACAGGATATAGTAACCAGGTATCAACCTCAACGTTTGCTGATGACATATCGATTCTTAGTCGCTCCAGATGCTCTGTAAAAGCGACTGCCCAACTATCCCACCATCTATTACATGTGGAGAAATGGCTTGCAGATTGGCGCATACAAGTAAACAACATCTGAACATCTTACTTTTACTCTCAACAGACAAAGCTGCACTCCTTTAACCTGGGCGTTAACCTGCACAGGCGCCTCCCGTGACACAAGCACATATAAGTCAAGAAGACGCAACTACCAATGAAAGCAAGTAACCCACACTGAGTGATTAACGCTCGCTCTCTCCTTAGCTTTGACTATAAAGTCCTCCTGTAGAACTCCGTGCTGAAACCAATCTGGACTTATGGATTCGAGTATGGGGCAACCCAAGCAGAAGGAACATCGACATTATCCAGCGAGCATAATCCAGAACCTTGAGAACCATTATTCGGTTACCATAGTACCTCCGGATCGAAAATATCCAAAGAGACTCGAAAATCAAACTCGTAAAAGATGAGACACTAGAACAAAAATCAAAACATCAAGAAAAGCTCTCTTCCCATCCAAATCGGCATGCAAGATCTCTGCTCCGAGTTTGCAGTCACAGCCGACTGCAGCGAAACGATCAGACAGCCCAGTGACCAATTACTTATACGACCGTTCAACACTAATACAAATAACTAACTAATTGTGAAATATATTATAATACGATATGATTACTTATTTTAAGTCCCTTAATTACAAGTGTAAATGCAATAAATCTATATATACATATATATAAATGGAGAGATAAAAATGTATAGTGCACCATCACGTGAGAACCACTGGGCAGATTTGGTTTAGATTTTTATTCAGTGGTTCGTATTTGTCAGAATACAGTTTCTAGGTAAGGAAAACCTATCGCGAAAAAAAATTAATTTTTAGAACGGCTGAGCCGATTTGGCTCAAATTTTGTTCAGTTGTTCGTATTTTCTAAAATAATGTTTTTACGATTTTGGAAAAACCAACCTACGATCGCAATAAAGTGATTTTGTATTTGTTTCTTTTATGGAAGTAGGCGAAAAACCAATTGTCCTAGTTGAAGATGAGTTCATTATTCATCAATTGAGTTATTTTCTTGACTAAAGTCGAAGATTAGTTCTAACCTCAAGACATTATTCATCAATTGAGTTATAATATGCTTGCTATCGGAATGTCTATTAATTTAACGCAAGAGGGACGTGCAGAAGTAAATGAATGGAGGATTAATTTCCACCTCAAATTCGACCAGTAGACTTGGGTCGCGCTGCTTTTGCAATAACGCAATATCCTACCAAGATCTCCGCTGCGTTGATATCGGTTCATTGTGTGTCATATTCCAGCATTGCAATGCATTGAAGTTTCAATCGGAAACCCCCGGCATATGCTGCGCTGGTGGATGGGTAAAATTGCCCATTTTGACTCATCTGTCAGAGCCATTGTATTCGTTTCTCTATGGAAATACAATCCAATCAAAACATCCAATCCAATTGCAAGGAGTATACGAGGCTCATCGGTCATATGATTCATATGATGTTCTGTCGTAGAGAGGATGGCTATCATTTAAATATAAAGATGGTCAATGCAAGGAGAGGTTTGCTTAAAAGTAATTACTTTTTTTCATTCTACAACTAAGTTGGATAAATTCATATTTTATGAGAAGAAACGAATAAGATCAGCGCAATCAATTTATATGCATATCGATATGTACGTAAAGGTCGAAACGGAGCGGCTCAATTTCATTCGTTTTAATCAGTCGCTACTGAAGGAAAAGCCGCCAACATAGGTTGTTTGACCATTCTCCCAGCTACTTATGTTGGAAGCCCGCGCCACATGTATGAGTACGCACCAGACGTGATGACGTACGTGCGGAATTACGGACGTCCGAATTTATTCATCACGTTCACTTGCAATCCGAAATGGCCCGAAACTACGAATTACGAAATTACGAAACAAAAGATCAAAGTCCTTATCAATTACATTGTTAAGAAAAAGGTTTTTGGCGAAATTTGTTTCTGGATGTACTCGATTGAATGGCAGAAGCGTGGTTTACCAAATGCACACATTTTGCTTTGGATGTTCGACAAGATTCGACCAGATTATATTGATGCAGGATATAGTAACCAGGTATCAACCTCAACGTTTGCTGATGACATATCGATTCTTAGTCGCTCCAGATGCTCTGTAAAAGCGACTGCCCAACTATCCCACCATCTATTACATGTGGAGAAATGGCTTGCAGATTGGCGCATACAAGTAAACAACATCTGAACATCTTACTTTTACTCTCAACAGACAAAGCTGCACTCCTTTAACCTGGGCGTTAACCTGCACAGGCGCCTCCCGTGACACAAGCACATATAAGTCAAGAAGACGCAACTACCAATGAAAGCAAGTAACCCACACTGAGTGATTAACGCTCGCTCTCTCCTTAGCTTTGACTATAAAGTCCTCCTGTAGAACTCCGTGCTGAAACCAATCTGGACTTATGGATTCGAGTATGGGGCAACCCAAGCAGAAGGAACATCGACATTATCCAGCGAGCATAATCCAGAACCTTGAGAACCATTATTCGGTTACCATAGTACCTCCGGATCGAAAATATCCAAAGAGACTCGAAAATCAAACTCGTAAAAGATGAGATACTAGAACAAAAATCAAAACATCAAGAAAAGCTCTCTTCCCATCCAAATCGGCATGCAAGATCTCTGCTCCGAGTTTGCAGTCACAGCCGACTGCAGCGAAACGATCAGACAGCCCAGTGACCAATTACTTATACGACCGTTCAACACTAATACAAATCACTAACTAATTGTGAAATATATTATAATACGATATGATTACTTATTTTAAGTCTCTTAATTACAAGTGTAAATGCAATAAATCTATATATACATATATATAAATGGAGAGATAAAAATGTATAGTGCACCATCACGTGAGAACCACTGGGCAGATTTGGTTTAGATTTTTATTCAGTGGTTCGTATTTGTCAGAATACAGTTTCTAGGTAAGGAAAACCTATCGCGAAAAAAAAATTAATTTTTAGAACGGCTGAGCCGATTTGTCTCAAATTTTGTTCAGTTGTTCGTATTTTCTAAAATAATGTTTTTACGATTTTGGAAAAACCAACCTACGATCGCAATAAAGTGATTTTGTATTTGTTTCTTTTATGGAAGTAGGCGAAAAACCAAGATGAGTTCATTATTCATCAATTGAGTTATTTTCTTGACTAAAGTCGAAGATTAGTTCTAACCTCAAGACATTATTCATCAATTGAGTTATAATATGCTTGCTATCGGAATGTCTATTAATTTAACGCAAGAGGGACGTGCAGAAGTAAATGAATGG
Organism: Drosophila obscura; assembly: GCF_018151105.1. Classification (NCBI taxonomy): domain Eukaryota; kingdom Metazoa; phylum Arthropoda; class Insecta; order Diptera; family Drosophilidae; genus Drosophila; species Drosophila obscura. The sequence goes on from NW_024542721.1 coordinate 804,198, forward strand.
AGGATTAATTTCCACCTCAAATTCGACCAGTAGACTTGAGTCGCGCTGCTTTTGCAATAACGCAATATCCTACCAAGATCATCGCTGCGTTGATATCGGTTCATTGTGTGTCATATTCCAGCATTGCAATGCATTGAAGTTTCAATTGGAAACCCCCGGCATATGCTGCGCTGGTGGATGGGTAAAATTGCCCATTTTGACTCATCTGTCAGAGCCATTGTATTCGTTTCTCTATGGAAATACAATCCAATCAAAACATCCAATCCAATTGCAAGGAGTATACGAGGCTCATCGGTCATATGATTCACTTCAATCCCCATTGATGTTCTGTCGTAGAGAGGATGGCTATCATTTAAATATAAAGATGGTCAATGCAAGGAGAGGTTTGCTTAAAAGTAATTACTTTTTTTCATTCTACAACTAAGTTGGATAAATTCATATTTTATGAGAAGAAACGAATAAGATCAGCGCAATCAATTTATATGCATATCGATATGTACGTAAAGGTCGAAACGGAGCGGCTCAATTTCATTCGTTTTAATCAGTCGCTACTGAAGGAAAAGCCGCCAACATAGGTTGTTTGACCATTCTCCCAGCTACTTATGTTGGAAGCCCGCGCCACATGTATGAGTACGCACCAGACGTGATGACGTACGTGCGGAATTACGGACGACCGAATTTATTCATCACGTTCACTTGCAATCCGAAATGGCCCGAAACTACGAATTACGAAATTACGAAACAAAAGATCAAAGTCCTTATCAATTACATTGTTAAGAAAAAGGTTTTTGGCGAAATTTGTTTCTGGATGTACTCGATTGAATGGCAGAAGCGTGGTTTACCAAATGCACACATTTTGCTTTGGATGTTCGACAAGATTCGACCAGATTATATTGATGCGATAATTTCTGCCAAAATTCCAGATTAAGAAACTTATCCGGAGTTGCATTTCATTGTGACAACGAACATGATCTATGGCTCTTGCGGAGTCCACAACCCAGACTCACCGTGTATGGAAAACGGAAATTGCACAAAGCGGTTTCCCCGTCCGTTGGTGAACGACAAAATCAGTGGAATGGACGGATATCCATTGTATTTGCTTCGTTCTCCAAATGACAACTTCAGATCAATCGTGATGAAAGTGAAAGCAAATGATGTCGTTATCGATAATCGCTGGATCGTTCCATACTGACCGCTTTTGTCGAAAATATTCTTAAAGCACTGCAATGTTGAGTACTGCAACTCCATCAAATCCATCAAATACGTTTGCAAATTATTCAACAAAGGGAGTGACATGGCGGTGTTTAACAAATTTCGACTTGGACTTTACGGGAATAATGAGGCAATCTGGCGGCTGTTTTCATTTCAGATCCGATGATCTGATGAACGTCAACCGATTGTCGCGCATTTGGCAGTTCACTTGGAGAACGGCCAGAGTGTGTAGCTTACGGACGCAAATGCATCGCAAAGAGCAGAAATACCACCAGCGAAAACATTGACCAATTTTTTTTCGACATGCGAAAGCGATCCGTTTGCAAGAACTTTACTCTATTCGGAAATGCCACGCTATTATACATGGAACGCTTATCAAAAATGTTTCAACGCCGAAAAAGAGCTGATGCTGTTGCTGCATTCGCTGATGTTTATTCGACTAATGCCCTCGGACGAATATGCACAGTTGATCCGCGCCAAGACGAATGTTTCTATCTTCGCCTGCTTTTGGTGAACACTAGAGGCCCTACATCCTTCGCTTTCTTGCGTACTGTGGATGGTGTGTGGCGCACAACTTTTCGGGATGCTTGCCAATATTTGAATTTGCTCGAAAACGATACAAATTGGGACTCAACGCTCGCCGATGCAACGGTTTCTGCGCCAGCGAATCAAATTCGTACATTCTTTGCGATGAAAAATGCCATTTGCTCCGTCGAAAAAATCATACGACATAATAGAGCAGAAAGAACTGTCCAACAAGCCGAAGAAGATAACGCAAATGTGTGTGAAGGCATATCGTACTTGCTTGAATCTCAATCACAAGAGGTACGAAATAAACAAAGACAATTGGAACGGACTCTTGGTCGCCGCTACATAATTGACAATATCAGACAAAATGACCGAAAACGCCAACAAGTAAATAGAGCATTTACATCCGCTTCGTTCCTTCGTCTCGCATTCGCATACGAGCCAGATATTGAAAATTCCGCACATCACAACAACAAAATGTTCCCAATCGTCAAAAATAGAAATGAGTCAAATGATATGTGTTGTGCATCAGGAAAAGTGCAAACCTCAAACTATGACACCACCGGAACCATTGAACAGCTTGCTCATCGGCACGGATCCAGATTTAAACATCTTGCTCAAGTCCATTCGCAAATTTAATTCATGCTTTCAAATGACAACCTTCGGAGCAACAGAAATAGTCAAAAATACTGCGGAAATGGTCAACAATACTGTCACTACACAATAGGGTAGCCGCGAAGAATAGTTGTAGCCTATAAAGTATAAAGTATGAAGTATAAAGTATGAAGTATTTTTTTATTTATTTATTGAAGACTAGCAGGAAAAAAAGTGGATATAGGAAATAATTAAAAATTAGTGGATTGTAAGAGCAGGTATATCTTACTGGCTATAATTTTAAGGGATAATTCAAGGGATAGGGTATGATAAAGATTATTATAATTAGAGCAAAAATTAAAAATTAGTGGATTGTAAGAACAGGTATATCTTACTGGCTATAATTTTAAGGGATAATTCAGGGGATAGGGTGTGATAAAGATTATTATAATTAGAGTATAAGATTCGAAAAGGGTCGTGTTGAGCGTAATTAGACCTACAGAAGGGTAAACGAAACGGACGAAAGGTACGGGTAGGTCTAAGGGGAACAGAAAAGTCAAGCAGGCCAAGAAGTGCTTCTGAGTCAACAAGCCCAACTAGGAGCTTGTGTACAAACATAACGCCGTTACAAATTCTGCGATGGCGCAAAGAAGGGAGGTCTAAAAGATGTAGCCTCGATTGATAAGGTGGCAAGATTCTATCCGAGTCCCAATTAAAATTACGTAAGGCAAAAATTAAAAATTGTTTTTGGACCGACTCGAGAATGGACTGTTTCTCCTTGTACTGTGGACTCCACACACAAGAACAATATTCCAGAATCGGACGAACCAAGGAGACGTACAGTGTTTTGGTGACATACGGGTCATCAAACTCCTTGGACCAACGCTTTATAAACGCTAGAACACCCTTAGCTTTATTTACAGTTGCAGCTATATGGCTATTAAAACACAGTCTATGATCGAAAAGAACTCCAAGGTCATTAGAACTCGAAATTCGTTCGAGGGCATGAATTCCTAGAGCGAACGAGACAAAGTGTGGAGCGCGACGGTAAAAAGTCATAAGTTTGCATTTAGAAAGGTTCAGAAATAGGAGATTTGTTGAACAACAAATTTGCAACTCGTTTAGGTCGAGTTGTAGACGTTTGTGCAGGTACCAATCAGAGTAGGAGAGATAGATTTTAACATCGTCAGCGTACATTAGTGTAGAGGAGTATGCTATAACTTGAGGAAGGTCATTCACAAATAAAATAAACAGAAGTGGACCTAAATGACTACCTTGTGGCACTCCTGATGTAACATTAACGACATTCGACAACACATTAGTAAACAAAACACGTTGTGTGCGGTTAGAAAGATATGACGAAATCCAGTTTAGAAGATTAGTGGGGAAACCAATTAAAGAAAGCTTGTGAATGAGAAGAGAATGGTTCACGGAGTCGAAAGCCTTGCTAAAATCCGTAAAAATTACGTCTGTTTGCAGTGAGCTTTGAAATCCTCGGTTAATTGCAGAAGAGAACTCGAGAAGGTTTGTCAATGTTGATCGATGTTTAAAAAAACCGTGTTGCGATGGAGATATCATACTACTGCATAGGTGTTGCAATTGCCTGGTAATAAGGAACTCAAGCAGCTTTGGAATGGCGGAAAGCTTAGCAATACCTCAGTAGTTCTCAATGTGAGATTTTGAACCCTTTTTTGTGAAGCGGAATGATATAGGATTCGTTCCAAATCACTGGAAGACAGGACCGTTCCAATGATAGGTTGAAAAGATATGTCAACGGTTTGCATAAGGACTGGGCACAGTGTTTTAAAATACAACTTGGTATGTCAATCGTTGACAAACCTTCTAGAACATCACTTTCCTCAAAGAAAGGCAGAAAAATGCTGTTGGCATAAGGTAAATGGTAGGGATACGGAGTGGATGTATGGTAGATATGTGACGAGTACGTTGATTGGAAGAATGTGGCAAATAAATTTGCAATACAAGAAGCAGAAGATTCAGATTTGTTTTGATAATGGAGGGATGGAGGAAATGCATTGGACTTACGTTTAGAATTAACGAACGAATAGAATTTTTTTGGATCACTACGAAAATGTTTACTACATCGGGAAAGGTATTGATTATAACAAAGACTATTAACACAGAGGAATTGAGAACGAGCGGAGGAATATTGGGCGAAGACAATCATAGATCCAGTTTTCTGATACTTTTTATAGAGCCTAGTTTTTCTTTTCTTTAAATAAGACAAATTCTTGGAGAACCAAGGAGATTTTGACGACAAAGATTTGATGACAGGAACATATATGTGGGTTGTGTTTTGCAAATCCCTAGACAAAACGAGCGTGAGCGAGTTCGCTCCCAAGCGAATTCCCAAAGCACAACAGCAAGCACGACCGATGGCGAATTAAGACATCTGCACAAAGCAGATCGAGAAGAGAGAGGCCGAGAGAGTTTCGATCCAGCTGCCGACGTGAGAGGGTTGTGGAAAGAGACCAGACGACGAACGACGCTTAAATTCTATTTCTTGTACCAAATACTATACTTTATCATTTATTAAACTTAATATTAAACCAAAACCCCCACATTTTGGAGGCTCGTCCCGGATTTGAGCGGAAAATTTTTAAGGAACGCGTGGTGGAATTAAGCAAAAATTTATAAGTTACGGTACGACGACGGCGGTACAAGTTACGGAGCTTGAGAACAAAAACGACGTGGAAATTTAAAAAAGCGGAGAAAATAAAATAGACAATTTTTTTTTTTATTTCTTCAAAATGACGTGTTTAAACGATTTAATTCCAAAAAAGCCTTCGACGGGCAACGAAGTCAAGCATTGGTGCATTGCACAAATTCGTGTATGAACAAGAAGGAGACCAAAAAACCGAAGTCGGTTGCGCGATTTTAGTGGTTTCGAATACGACGAAGACGACGCCAGATTTGCAGCAAAGCGCGTATATATACAAGCAAAGCTAACGGACCGTGATCTTGTTTCAATATGTGTTACATTGAACATAAATCACAATGCGGAAAATATGGCACTCCATATCTTTAGGAATCTGATGGAAGGAGAGCTGCTGCAAAACAACAACGACGATGAGGACAACGATGATGAAGACGACACTGATAAAGAGGACGACGAGGAGGGAATAGACGAAACGAAGATCAAGAGAACGATGCAGAAGCTGTGCTTGAGAGACGCGGGAGTGAGCGAGAAAGCATTAACAACATGCACACAAGAGAGATCCCAACAACAAGTCGACAAAGGAATAGAGAACGAAGCAACGAGCAAAGGCAGAACTACGATGAGCAGGCCGCACCCCGTTTTGCCATAAGTTTTCGCGATATAGAAGAGTCTATCCGAGTGTTCGATGGCTCTGATGATATGGCTGTCGAAGAATGGATACAAGATTTCGTGGAACAGGCAGAGTTTATGCGTTGGACAGATTTGCAAAAACTTATTTTCACAAAGAAGTCGCTAAAGGGCATTGCCCGACTATTTGTTTTGAGTGAAAAACATTTGAACTCATGGACAACGTTGAAGAACGCGCTATTGAACGAATTCAAGTCGAAAATCAGTAGCAAACAAATACACATGCAGCTCAACGAGAGTAAACGACGACCCAAAGAGAGTGTTTTGGAATATTTTTATCGCATGAGAGATATTGCTTCGAGAGGCAATGTGGAAGACGACGCACTTATGCAATACGTGATTGACGGTGTTGACGAGATGGCATTAAATAAAACAATTTTATATGGTGCAAAAATGATGAGTGACTTTAAAAACAAATTAAATGATTATGAGAAAATTACCGAGAAAATGAAAAAGAGTGATAAAATTGGAAGAGATAAAAAGTTGCAGTTTGGACAAAATAATACACAGGTTGGCAAAAAAGACGTAGTTTGTTTTAACTGTGGAGAGAAGGGACATTTGTCTAACAGTTGCGCCAACAAAGGAAAAGGAAGAAAGTGCTTTAAGTGTAATCAGTTTGGGCACATATCTAAAAATTGCAAGGAAAATAGTGAAAAACAAAACGATGAAAAACAAAACATGCGCGTAGTTTCAAATAAAACTGAATTAACGTCTAAAGAAGTTTCGATTAAAAATGCAAAGTGTATGGCATTATTTGACACTGGCAGTAAATTTAACATTATACGTGAAGATTTATACGACGAACTGCGTATGCCAAAATTAAAAGACTGCAGAGTGTGTTTGGTCGGTTTCGGAAGTGAGAGCAAAGCTGACAATATCAAGCCGATTGGTCAGGTGAACCATAGCATACATATTGACAATGAAGAATATATGTTAAACTTTTATGTTGTTGCTGCAAGGTTCATGGACATAAAACTGATAATAGGGGAAGAGCTTTGTTTGCACGCAGAAATATCGTTTAATCGCAATGGAGTGAAAGTGTGTAAAATGCCAAATGAAAATAAAGAAGATCCTTATGATGAATCGTGCATAATGAGAATCGACGTAGCGGTAGACAATTCTCAGCTGAACATAAGCAACGCGGTAAACGAGTTTACACAAAGCAAAGTACGCGCAATTATATCGACGTATAAACCGGAAAAATCAAAAACAACGAATATTGAAATGAAAATAATTCTAAAAGACGAAACGGCAATATTTTCGCGGCCACGACGATTTGCGATAAATGAAACACGCATCATAGAAGGCCAGATCGACGAGTGGCTGCAGAAAAAGGTAATTGAAGAGTCAGAGTCAGAGTTCACGAGTCCGGTTGTATTGGTGAAGAAGAGCGACGGCACGCCACGTCTATGCATTGACTTTAGACGTATCAATAAAGTCATCGTAAAAGATCATTTCCCGTTGCCGTTAATAGATGACCAGCTAGATCGTTTGCAAGACGCTGTAATATTCAGTACAATTGACTTGAAGAATGGGTTCTTCCATGTTCCTGTAGCCGAAGAGAGTAGGAAGTACACCTCATTTGTGACGCAAAGCGGCCAGTACCAGTTCCGCAAGGTGCCGTTTGGTATGTCGAATTCGCCCGGAGTATTCCAAAGGCACATTGGTGCAATTTTTCGACAGCTGACTAGAAAAGGAATAGCACTTCCATATGTTGACGACGTAATCATTCCAGCCAAAGACGAGCAAGAAGCATTGACAAATCTGAAAGAAGTTCTCAAAACGTGTGAAGAGTATGGGCTTGAGCTGAATTTTAAAAAGTGTCATTTCTTGCAAACACGAATCCAGTTTCTTGGCCATATCATCGAAAATAAAAAGCTTTATCCGACCCCGTTGAAGATTGAAGCCGTTTCTAAGTTCAAGACGACGCAGACACTGAAACAGCTTCAGAGTTTTTTGGGTCTTACAGGCTACTTTAGAAAGTTTATCTACAATTACGCGGTTATAGCGAGACCGTTGACTGACCTTACAAAAAACAATGAAAAGTTTGTAATAGGCCCAGACGAAGAGAACGCTATTGGCGTATTGAAGAAATATTTGACATCAAACCCAGTACTAGCCATGTACAATCAGAAGTACGGGACAGAACTCCATACGGATGCATCCATAGACGGTTTTGGAGCCGTGTTGATGCAAAAATCACCAGACGACGACCAATTGCATCCAGTATACTACATGAGCAAGAAAACGACGGATGCGCAGCGCAAATACACTAGCTATGAGTTGGAAATACTTGCGGTCATTGAGGCATTGACGAAATTTCGGGTGTATCTTTTGGGCATACCATTCAAGATTATAACGGACTGCAACGCGTTCACCAAAACACTAGAAAAACAGAATCTTTGTACAAGGGTGGCCAGGTGGATAATGCTTTTGCAGGAGTACAACTATAAAGTTGAGCATCGTGCAGGATCCCGAATGCGTCACGTGGACGCACTCTCACGATATCCCGTTATGCACATAAGTGACGGAAGCATTTTAGCTGGCATAGAACAGGCGCAAAAACAAGACGAACATTTGAAGACGATCATGAAGCTCATCAGCGATGACAATCAACAATACGACGACTACTTTATAAAGTCCGGAATTCTTTACAAATTAGTCAAAGATGCTGAATTGATGGTGGTTCCAAGGGATATGCAGAAAACTATCATCGGCAAGGCTCACGATAGAGGCCACTTTGCTATCAAGAAGACGAAGGAGTTAATCTGCAAGGAGTACTACATACTAAATTTAGACGACAAAATCAAGAAGTACATCGACTGCTGTATACCTTGCATATTAATCAACCGCAAGCGAGGTAAACAAGAAGGTCTTTTGCACCCCCTGCAAAAAGATGACGTGCCGCTGCAGACGTACCACATTGACTTTTTGGGTCCACTAGAGTCAACCAGCAAGAGCTATAAACATATACTAGCTGTTATCGACGCTTTCACGAAGTTTTGCTGGTTATACCCTACAAAGTCAACTACATCTAACGAGGTCATATTAAAGCTACGCAGCCAAAGCGTGACGTTTGGCAACCCTGCTTGTATCATTTCAGATAGAGGCTCAGCATTTACCGCCCAAGACTTCCTGCAGTACTGCGAAGACGAAAACATCAAACTGGTGAAGACGACTACAGGACTTCCACGGGTAAACGGACAGGTGGAAAGGCTCAACGCAGTGATCATCTCCGTGCTTGCCAAGCTCAGTATAGACGACCCTTCGAAATGGTTTAAGCACGTAGATCGAGTCCAGCGAGCAATAAACTCAACATACACCAGAAGCATCGATACCACACCTTTCGAACTTTTGATGGGTGTCAAGATGCGTACCAAAGATGACCAGCAGCTTCAGAGTTTGATCCAGAAAGAGTCCATCATTGCATTTGAAGACGACCGCAATGAGCTACGGGCAAAAGCAAAGACTCAAATTCTGAATCTGCAAGACGAGAACAAGAAGACATATAACCTGCGACGTAAAGGAGCCAGGCAGTATGACATTGGCGACCTAGTTGCCATAAAGAGGACTCAGTTTGGTAGCGGACTCAAACTAAAACCGAAGTTTTTGGGTCCGTACCAGATCATTAAGGTGAAACATAACAATGCTTACGACGTCAAAAAAGTTGGCAATTCCGATGGGCCTAAGCACTCTTCTTCGTGTGTGGAGTATCTGAAGTCATGGTCCACGAGCAACGACGAAGAAAGCGACGATGCATTCGAGGCGAGTGCATAGTCAGGACGGCCGGATGTGGGTTGTGTTTTGCAAATCCCTAGACAAAACGAGCGTGAGCGAATTCGCTCCCAAGCGAATTCCCAAAGCACAACAGCAAGCACGACCGATGGCGAATTAAGACATCTGCACAAAGCAGATCGAGAAGAGAGAGGTTAGAGAGTTTCGATCCAGCTGCCGACGTGAGAGGGTTGTGGAAAGAGACCAGACGACGAACGACGCTTAAATTCTATTTCTTGTACCAAATACTATACTTTATCATTTATTAAACTTAATATTAAACCAAAACCCCCACATATATATTAAGGGCGTCGTTAATAGTGTCATAAAATGATTTGACTGTTCCGTCAATGTTCAGGAACACGTGGAGAAAAGACCAGTCAATGTGCGAGAGGTGAAGATTTAGCTCAGCAAAACTAGTTTTCCGCAACTGGATCGGACACACTCAAGGGATATGGCTAAAGTTGGATGGTAGGGGTCTTCAGGAAGTGATACTGGACTTACTCTGGAGACCGTATCAAGAGCAGCATCACAAACAAACATAAGGTCAAGGAGTCTGTCCCTACTATTTCTTATGGAATTAATTTGAACAAGGGAGACATCGGTAAGCCCGTCAATAAAATCGTTGTGGTAATTTGGTAGCAATAGGTTAGACTTATCACTAGGCAGCCAAGAAATAAGTGGTAAGTTAAAATCACCCATGACAATAATATGATCGTTGCAACCTAAAGTAGATACAATAGTCTGAATTGCAGAAAGGTGATAAGAGTAAACCTCAGCATCTGATTTGGGAGGAATGTAAGAGCAAGTCAAATAGATCGATACCGATCTAACACAAACTTTGACTGCAATGAATTTAATGCCATAGATATTGTTGAATGGGAACAACTTGGATGAGAAATCCGTTTTCACAGCAATCAGAACCCCACCAGCAAAAGTTGGACGGTCCATTCTATATGTGAAAAACTTTTGAACGAATATTTCATGATAATTATTTTTTTTTTTTTCTACACGCTCTCTTGTCTGGACGTTGATATGCAATGACTGCACCATCAAGTGGCCCATGCGACACCAAGCCGAAGCCTGTTACGCGCGGAACCCAGGCAGAAACGCAGCCCTCCTCCCGCCCAACCGACCGAGGGGCGCTGCCGCATGACGCGCGACGCGTGTTACCGAACCGATCGCGAGCATGCAGGAAAGATAGGAGTTAGACTAAAATTCGAGGAAAATTAGAGCTTAACACAACTCAAAGGGCTAAACATGGAAAGATAGCTAAGAAATATAAATAATTACGGGAAAGATATGTTAGTATTAGTGATTTAAGAAGAGGAAGGGAATTAGTAGTTGATATTATGTGGTAGAGGGAATTGAAGTCCGAGCAAAGTACCCTAAATGGTTCGTGCAAGGAATAATTCGATCTACAAAGCGGAAGGAAAAGAGGAATGAAGTTTCTAGTAGATCTAATAGGAATCGTAAAGTTTATGCGGCTCAACAAGTCAGGGCTATCTACATCACCCTTGATCAGGTTGTGCATAAAAATCACACCAAGCATTTTTCTACGACTAACTAAGGTTGGAAGGTTTATTAAAAGCAATCTACGAGGATAAGATGGCAGTCTCACACCTGCATCCCACTTAGGGCCACGCAGAGCAAAAAGTAAAAAGTTTTTCTGGACTGATTCTATACGGTCCTGGTGTACTTTGTACTGGGGGCACCATACACAAGAGCCGTTTTCTAAAATCGGACGAACAAGCGAGATATAGAGAGTCTTCGTTATATAGGGGTCGTCAAACTCCTTTGACCACCTCTTTATAAACCCAAGCACACCCATGGCCTTATTTACCATGGTAGAAATGTGTTCAGAAAACTTCTACTTTGGGTCTAATTTAACACCAAGATCATCAACCAAGGTAATTCTCTCAAGAGAACCACCGCAGAGGCTATAAGGAGCCAATAGGGGGCTGGAGCGATGAAATGTCATTACTTTGCATTTCGAGGCATTTAGGTGTAACATATTTGCACAACACCATGATTGAAAGTTATTGAGATCGGATTGCAAGCGAGAGTGAAATGAAATGTCCTTATACTGGACACAAAGTTTAACATCATCCGCATACATGGCCTTGGGGGGGCCCGGGAGAAGTTAGCTAGAAACCCTAAAAGATTGGCCTAAAGGTCAAGTTTTTGTGCTAAAAGGGAATGGTTTTCAGAATTGAATGCTTTACTAAAATCAGTGTAAATGACATCCGTCTGCAAGTTACCTTGAAAGCCTTTAATGATAAAAGAGGCAAACTCTAATAAATTTGTGGTTGTTGATCGTCGCCCTATAAATCCGTGCTGGGACGAAGATATAAGTGATTTGCAGAGATGTTGCAAGTGCGGAGTTAAAATTTTTTCAAACATTTTAGGGGTAGCGGATAACTTAGATATACCCCTATAATTATTTGCATCAGACTTGCTACCTTTCTTATGGAGCGGAATAATAAAAGATTCCTTCCAGATGGGGGGGAAGCATGAAGAGTTAATGGATAGGGTGAATAGTTTAAGCAAGGGTCCACACAGAGCGTCGGAACAGTACCTGAGTACACAGCCGGGAACTCCGTCGGGACCTGGTGAAAACACCGGCTTAACTAGTCGAAGATCATGAAGCAGTGAGCTTTCATTTAACAAGGGGCTGAAGATGCCATTCGACCTTGGTAAACTGTATGGATACGGCTGACCAGAGTAGCTTTCATGAGAATAGGTTGTTTGGAAAAATTTGGCAATTCGGCAATTGCCTGATCATTGTTTGCTGACATATTGAGAAAAGATAACGAGGATGGATGTACGGACGTTCTACGATTACTATTTACGAAGCTGTAAAACTGTTTAGGGTCCTGTGAAAATCGTATCCTGCATCGAGATAGGTAGTTCTTATAGCATTGAGCGTTAAGAACGGAGAAATTTGACCGAGCTACTAACATAGTGAGAAAGAGAAGGGGGAGAACCAACTTCTCGAAATTTTTTATAAAGTCTAGATTTTTAATTTTTTAGACTGGATATCCTTGGTAAACCAAGGCTTTCCAGATCTAACCGGACAAGAATGTGGGACACAAGAATCAAAAAATGTGTCAAGTACATTGTAAAAAATGTGTGTGCCTTTCATAACGTCAGTGCACAAGTACAGAGCGGACCAATCAAAATCCCTAATAAGGTTATTAAGCTTCGTAAACTCGGCTTTACGAAAGCAGCGGACACATTCAGATAGCCTACTCATTCGATCCAATACAGTAGGGCCAATATCGAATGACACTTCGAATGTAGGATGGTAGGAGTCTTCAGGTATACTGAGCGGAAGGGCTCGGGTTAACAACGCTATGGTCGGATCCGAGACAAAGCACAGATCAAGCAATCGACCCAAGGAATTTTTCACATGGTTGACTTGAGACAGGGATAGGTCTAGCAAGCCGTCGATAAAGTCATGTCGTGACATGGGCACAAGATTATTAGACTCGTTTACCGAAGACCAAACAGCACCTGGCAAATTAAAATCACCAAGAACTATCATATGGTCTTTATCTGATAGCGAGGAAGAAACAGTTTTTAAAGCGGTCAGGTGATGCTCGTATATTAAGATATCCGAGGAAGGTGGAATATACGAGCAAGTAATGAAAATGGAAAAGCCTGGGAGAATCAGTTTTACGCACAGGAATTCCAGGTCTTGTTGAACCTGGACCATGAAATGTTCCGACGTGAAATTTGAGTCCACTGCAACAAGGACCCCACCTCCACGTCGAACGGTCATTTCTAAAAATTGTGTACCGACCTGCCAAAACTTCGGAACTAAGGATGTCCGGCTTTAACCAGGTCTCGGTGAACACAATAACGTGGGATGAGAATGCGAGACTCTCAAGGAAAAGAGTGCTGAGCTTACTACGTAAGCCTCTAGCATTCTGGTAGGTAACTACAAGAGAGGAAGTTAGTTTTTTGGATGGGTGGAAGTAGAGGTGGAAGATGAGGATGGAGATGGAGCACTGGTCTGAATGCTAGGAAGAGTAATGGGGGGCCTATTCTTTTTCTTAGCCTTAAACTCTTTAACCACCAAATGCTCTGGCCAAAACTTGGCGGAACAAATGGTTTCAAATTGAGTTGGGAAGACGCTTATCTTGAAGGAAGATATCTCCCTGGCGTAAGAAAAGTTAAATTTTTCCACCTTTAAGCCGACGGCTTTTATTTTGCTTTGTATAAAAGCGGTCACATCATTGGATGTGAGGTCAGGGGCTAGCCGCGAGACAAAAACTTGTCGCTTTGGTGGGACTCCCACCAGTGGTTTTGGCACCACATTCCTAGTACCTGTGATGGCAGTATCCGGTGGTCCTGGACATCTATTAGCTGGTGGGAGCAAAACTGAGGGGATAGTTAAGGGGTTGGGTGCGGACTCGATGGACACGGACTCTACAGACATTTCTAACTGCATACTCTCCGAAGTGACGCATTCGGCTCCCGAATCTGCATCACCAGCAGCGATCGTTGCCCTTGGAGTAGCAAACGTAATCAACTGCTGCACTAAGGGAGTGGTCGGAGTAAGTTTTTCAGATGCCGGCGGACATGAGGCAGTCGGCACTTGCAAGTCCCGCGGAGTAGACTTCTTGCGCCTCGGAGACTCAGCCAGCAGCTGTAAACTGCTGAACTGAGTGTTCATGGCCAAGAGCCGATCATACTGCTGTTTAAAGCCTACGATCAGCTCTTTGAAGCCACTCCGCGTCTGCCTCATGAACGAACGCATGTCGTTTTCCACAGCACGGCATTCCTCACAACTATAATGTAGGCCGTTGTTTTGGGAAATGGCGTCTCCTACACGGCCCGAGATCCCTACACATTTTGCGTGCACTACGCTTTCGCAAAGCCAGCAGGGGATATTGGGCTGGTCATGGGTGATCTGCTTCTTGCAGGTTTTTTTGGCACAGACGACAGAAAATTCCATATATATGTCTTTTATTTTTTTTTTACTTCGGGGAAAAAAAGTTCAAAACAAATAGCAATCAGACCACTGTGCAGAGCAAATGCTTAGACCAATGCTTAAAGCGAAATCGGAAAAAAGAGAGAGAGGAGAAGTGGTTGCAGCAACAGCTTATAAGTGAGAGCGTTACTGCACAAAAGGTTACAAGAGCGAGAGCGAAAGAACAGTTATTGAGAGTTAGGTGATAGAGAGAGTGATAGAAGGCAATAACTACGACAAAGAGCGGCTAAATGTAATGAGAGGGCGTACTTACGAAAAGCAACAACACAAACACATGACTAACCGACGCACAAAATTTATTAAATAAGTTGTGTTTTTACACAATTAACAGGCATGCACACGCGGTAAAAGAATGATTTTAATGTAAGTTAGTAAGAGAGTTAAATTATAGATAAAAAACACCGGCTGTTTAAGTTAAACAAAAGGAAAATGCGGAGCGCAAAACAAAAACACGTCTGGTCACTCCGAAAGAGAACGAACATATAGACGGAGGAGTTAAGCCAGGTTTCAGTTAAAGCGACAGCGTCAAAGTCAAAAGAGGCACTATTCGTATGTATTTGACACAATTTGCCTAACAGACTGCGTACGTTCTGGTAATGAATAATAAAAAGGTTATTTAGTTTTTTGAGCTACCAGGGCCAGTAATATTGGGACTCTGGATAGAGTCTTTATGTAGGAACTCATGCATAATTGTATGCTCAGGCCAATTAGACGGGTCGATTGATCTGGATAGTAAAGAATCGGGAAGAAGAATCTTCAAGGAGGAAATATTGCGCTTATGTCTAAAAATGAGTTTGGTCACAATTATATCATTAAGCGAGGCGTTAATTCTAGAGCAAATATGTTGTTTGACATCCTCTATTGTAGCCTCCGGTATAGGTTAGGTTAGGTTGAAGCGGCTGTCGGGATTGTCAGAGACCCGACACACCTAGGCCGGTTTCGGCCCGTTGTGATACCGCATATTACGTTCCCTTCTCCCTCGTGAGACCCTATGTTATCCATTATCCCATCCGGATGCCCTTATGAAGCCTGCGATCCGTCTGGGACTGATTGTAGACATGTCCGAAATGTCAATTAGAAAAGGAGCGCCCAAGTATTGCAGTCTCCTTCTACTGAGAGCCGGACAGGAGCAGAACAGGTGTTCCACAGTCTCCTCCTCGTCCTCATCTCTACAGCTTCGACAGAAGTCGTTATATGGGGCGCCCAGCCTGCTTGCATGTGTGCCTATTAGCCAGTGTCCCGTGAGAGAGCGTATGACTGAGCTGCACCTACTCCTACTTAGTTTGCAAAGCTCATCGGTGCGCTTCTTATTGATGTTAGGCCATGTTTGCCGAGTTATGCGACATAGTGACACGGTTTGCCATCTGTCATTTATTAATCGCTTAAAGTGTTCTTTTATTTTGAGCTTGCAGGTGGCCATTGGCATACGAATATCCTCCTTATCATGGAGAAGGGGGATTGTTGTGCCAGCTCTGGCCAGCTCGTCCGCTATGCAGTTGCCTTCAATGTCCTGATGACCCGGGACCCATATTAGGCTGATGACGAACTGATAAGCCATCTCATGAAGAGATTTGCGACAGTTTGCCACGGTGGCCGAGCTTGATGTTATCGCATTCAGCGATTTGATCGCAGCTTGGCTATCACTATAGATATTTATATGAGTTGCCGCAGGGGCTATTTCCTGAAGACAGCTCAAAGCCTCCTTGATCGCTATGACTTCTGCTTGGAAGACACTGCAGTGATCCGGGAGCCTGAAGGACTGTCTTATGTTCAGCTGTTCGGAGTAGATTCCTCCTCCGACCTTGTTGTCCAGCTTTGAGCCATCAGTAAAGATTCGAATGGCTCCCTTTGGACCAGGTGGTCCCTCAAGCCAGATGTTTCTGTGAGGGATGATTTTCTCGAAGGGGGTATCTGTATACTCCCTCGGAACGCAGTAGTCCGTTTTTGTGGGGACGATTTTGTTTCCATTTAGGATGGACGCATGACCGGTGTGATGTGACACCCATTGGTCAGAGTCTCTAAGACGGATTGCTGCCATTTCTGCCTGCTCCTTACCTGCAAGGTCAAGGCTCTGCAAGCATAGGATAGCATTTAGCGCATCCGTTGGTGTTGTGCTGAGAGCTCCACTGATGCATAGGGCTGCAGTGCGCTGCACCTTGCCCAGTTGTTTAGTGATGGTCCCCTTCGATAGGGCTGGCCACCACACTGCGACTCCGTAGAGTAGTATTGGTCTGACTATTGCCAGGTAAATCCATTGGACTATTCTTGGGTTCATGCCCCATCTTAGCCCAATGGCTTTCTTGCAAGTGTAGAGTGCTATCGTAGCCTTCTTCACTCTGTCTTTGATGCTCAGGTTCCAGCTAAGTTTTTTGTCAATTACCAACCCTAAGTAACTGGCACTGTCGCTGAAGGAGAGCCTACATCCGTTTAGTATTGGGCGGTTGAGGGACGGGATTTTGTATTTGGTTGTGAACAATACAAGTTCCGTTTTAGAGGGATTGATTCCCAGTCCACGCGACTCTGTCCATTCTGAGAGTCGCGCGAGCTTTGCGGTCATTAGATCGCAGAGTGTTTGAGGGAATTTTCCCGAGAAAATAATGGCAACGTCGTCCGCGTATGCTACCACCTTGCAGCCCCTCCTTGTTTCTTTTTTGTATAGGGTTAGCTTACTTTTGTAATTTTCCCAGTGCGCTTCCTCGCTGCTGCTTTTGGCTCTGTTAAAGAGAGTCCTGCAGTCTTTCCGGAGGGTATCTATATGTTTAGACCACCAGGGGGGTTTCTTTTTCCCTCTTGGTTTGGTTGGGGAGCAAGCTGCCATGAAGGCCTTGTTGCAAGCTTCCGTGAAATTGTCCACAAGACGATTAAGATCGTCTTGTGTGTCAGGGCATTTTGGGGCTAGGGGGGGAGTAATTCCTCCATTTTTGCACTATACATATCCCAGTTGGCTTTCCTTGGGTTAGTATAGCTAGTGGGTATGGTGCTTTCGAGCGATAGGATTGTCTCGATGTACCTGTGGTCGGAGAAGGAGTGGTCCTCTAGGACTCTCCAACTTTCCATTATGTCTGACAGTTTGTGAGACAATAGAGTGAGGTCAATAACCTCTTGACGGTTTTTTATGATAAAAGTGGGGTCATTACCCCGATTACCGATAATTAGGTTGGAGTTCAGGATGAAGCTGAAAAGTGACTCACCCCTTGCATTTGTATCCGAGCTCCCCCATTGGGTGTGATGAGCGTTGGCATCGCAGCCTATTAGTAGGCTTGTATCCGACCTCTCGCTGTCTCTGGCAATCTTGCGAACGAGGTCACTAGGACGACACCAGGTTTAGGCGTGTCCCTTGTAGCTCTAGGCTAGCTGCCGTATTGTCGCCATTGCTAAAATTGTGGAGCAGAAAGATATTTAGGTGCTTCCTTGCTAATATGCAGGTTCTAATTTTACCTTCAGTTTGGGCTACAATCAGCTTGTAGTCCTTCGTCGCTAATCCACAGACCCTGCCTCCTACCACCCAGGGCTCTTGGATTAGGACTATATCCCCTCCGCTTGCGACCAAGCGGAGTATCAGGGCAGCGGATGCTGCTTTACAGTGGTGGAGATTTATCTGCAGAAGCCTCAGAGACTTCATTAGAAACGATCTCCACCACTGTTATGTCGGCGTCAGAGTCGTCGAGTATCTCGTCCCGACATAACGCCTCAAAATCGAGCATCAACTCCGTCTCCGAGGAGTAGCTCTCCAGGGCCGGCTCCGGCTCCGGGTCTACTTCGGGTGCCTCGATCTCCAAGGCAACGTCCTGCTCAACTGGGTTGTTGACAGAACGCGCCTCGGTCGCTGCGTCCGACTTGTAGACCTTCATGGTCACCGAGCTGAACCCGAAGTTAAGCTCTCCCCTGGCTGCCTCGATCGGGGCTAGCGATTCCTTATTTAGGACTACCACTGCCTGATTTGTGGGGCCCTTTGATGCCTCCACTTTGACCACCCTCCAGTCTGAGGTTGGCAGTGTGGGGTTGCATCTCTGCAACATCGTGAGGATCCGCTCGGGCTCCTTGAAAGTGGCCGGTACCCATATACGGGCCCTTGGCCTACTGGGCACCTCGCTCCAGTCCACAGCGACGAGCTTTGCCCCGGCGTAGACCTCACCGATTTGCGCCACCGCAGCTTTGTATAGCTTTACGGAGCGCTCATCCTCGCAGGCTACTACCTTGATGCTCCCCTGGAACCATCCCATGTCTTTGCAGACTGGGGGTGGCCCGGGATCCTTCTCGAGAAGCTCGAGAAGCTTCCACCCACTTCCACTGGCTTCTGGGTATTTTCCCCTCCGCGCTGCCTTTGTCGAGAACGCCTATCAGCGTCCTCTCCTTGGCAATCTGCGCGAAGGATACATTTGGTGCAACCCTGGATCGCTTCGCGACAGGTCCGGGCGTCTCTTGAGAGCGCTGCCTCTTCGGTTGGGCGGCCACCTTCTGTGGCTCCATACTGAAGTTGGGCAACACCACCGAGGCCCATTCCACTTTCTTCAGCCAGTCTGCTGTTGGACTGACTTCCTGGCTTGCGTTCTGCCGACGGAGTATGTGCCCAGCACTCCTCTTTTCGGCATAACTGAATCTTTTGGTTTGGACGCTGGTTGATGGCAAGCCATCACCCGCCGCTTCACCAGAAGGTTGAGCAGCCGCAATATTGCTTAGCTGCCCTACCATGGTATCAGTTTTGGGTGTTGTCTTTCCACCCATCCCAGGTTTGGGATGGGACCCACCCGGATTCATACCCGCGTCCTTCACCGTGCAGGTCTTTCCTGCGTCTGAGCGGATCGGGCCAGGCCTTTGGGCCGCTGCCTTCTCCCGCTTGGGATTTCTCCCTGCAGGCATTTGGGGAGTGCCTCTCTCGTTTTTGTTTTTGTTGTTGTTTATATTTTCGTTTTTATCCATATAGTTCCCACGAGCTGCAGAGAAGGGGAACGGTCCACCCCGGCAGAGCTCTGCGTTACCCGGGTAAGGCATAATTAGAACAGGGGGCTGCCAAGTCCCTGAGCTCTCCGTTCACGACTGGGCTAGTTTTTATACCGGGCCCCCAGCCAGGCTGACTCTTGGCACGGGTCGAGTGACACCTTAGTCCGGCCCGGTGAGCCTCCGGTATAAGATGGGAGACAAAGATAGCCTTTCGAGGTACCACTGCTCTTAGTTGAAGTCCCGAGCGAGTGAGAGAAGGTGGAGCCACTCCCAAAAGAGATCTCGTGGCAGAAACGATGGCAGCGTCGGTAGCAACGGAAGGAACAGGAACGGTGGGGACATCATCAGCGGCCAGCACGTCCACACTGGGAGCAATCACAGCGGAGCCGACAATGATGGACGTAGGAACTGCTTCATTGCTATTCGGTGTGAGAAACACCGAAGCGACTGAAGGCGGATTGACTAACGGCGAGGCATGACCGCTCGGAGTAGCAAAGAATTCCGATGTATGTAGATGAGAGGCAGGCGTTCCAACTCCAATAGGTTGCAAGAGGTTGTTGTTATCAGTATGAGGGATTTTCCGTCTAGGAGATTCACTCAAGAGTTTGAGGCCAAGGAATTGTGTTTCCAGGGACAGGAACTTGTCGTTGACAGCGAATAAATTGCTTCCGGACATCCTGAAAACCTGTACGAGTCTGTCTCATAAAAGTGCGCATTTCGGCCTCAATCTCACGGCAGGCCAAACATGACCAAGTCAGACCCATGCGTTTTGAGATGAGATCGTGTAGACGTCCAAAATTACCCCCACCAGCACATTTTATATGGGCAACATTGTCGCACAGCCAACAGCAGAGGAATGAATCGCCGACTATGTTGCCTCCAAATTCGCATTTCTTTGCACTGCAGACAAGAACCATTTTTGACAGTAGTTGAATCACTGTGCTCGAAGAAAAACGCAAAGTGGGAGCGCAAGCGATATAAGAGTGCAGGCAGCAGAGCGAGCGACGATCAGCAGCAGCGGCAGACGATCCAGCGAAGTGACGAAAACAAACTGTGAAGCTCACGAAACAGAGACACCGAGAGAGCAATTAAAGAAGATGCAGATGCAGACGAAGTTCAGTGAGAGTGAGAGCAAGAGAGCTTGCACTTATGCTCTCCAGAGCGTGTGTTGATAGGCGATATAACGGATGGAGTGCATGCACAGTGAGCGCAGAGAGCAATGATCCAAAGCGGAATGGATAAAAGCACTAACAAATTGCTTGCGCACGTCTGATACGCGTTCGAAATATAAAGTTATTATTAACTCAATTGTTAAACAGCGAAACACAGATAATTGGCACAAAAAAGGACCAATTATGATGAGTTTAAGATGTACACGATTTGTTGTAATTAATATTGAAATTAAATTGGCAAAAAGGCAAAAAATGCAGGAGCGAGGTGAAAAGACGACCGGCTTAAGCAAGAGCAAGCATAACTTATGCTATCATAGTTTTCAAAGTTCGGTTTGCTCGTTCGGTCGGACTTTCCTGTGGCGTATATGATGCCGTGAATTGCTGCGTAATTCCCCATAACTGCATTACCTGTTCGGTTTTCCTGCTTGTGAACTGCACGCCGTTGTCTGAAATCAGCTGCTTTGGCGTTCCTCCTCGTGCTAATATTTTTTCTCGGAACGCTTTTATGAGTATATCGGCAGTCGCTTTCCTCGCTGTTTCCGTGCGATGTTCTCGGTAGGAGTCCTACGAAATCGTTTCGAAATTGTTTCCCACGGAGCATCGGCGATTTTTGTGAGCATCTTTCCCGCAGCTGCTTGTCGCGAAACTTTGAATTTTTGGTATGAATTTGTTCCATCTCTGCTTATCCCTGGCCAAAAATATCGTTGTCGGACCCTTACTTTTGTGCGTCGTATCCCTACTTGGCCTGCTGTTGGATTCGTATGATTTTCCGTTAGTACCTATGCCTTTCCTGTTTTGGTACGCACAGCTTTCATGATTGGTCGTCTTCATCTGTTTGGCTTGGTATGTGCCGGTATAATCGATGGTGCTTTATAGTGTAGTCTTCTGATATTTTTGGGTTTGTTTGTACATGTTTTTTCACTTTGTTTCGTACCAAGCGCATTCTACCAGTTCTGTGATTCTCACTTCTTCGCGTGGTAAGCGGGATAAGCCGTCCGCCACTGCATAAAGTTTCCCCTTCCGGTAACGCATTTCGAATGTGAATGGTTGTAGTCCCAACGCCCATCTTGCTACTCGGCCTGAGGGGCTTTCGATGGAATTTAACCATTTCAGGGCTAAGTGGTCTGTTATTACTACGAACTGGTATTCCTCGAGGTACATCCTCATTTTGTGGATTCCCCAGTAAATGGCGAGGAAATCTTTTTCCGTGACGGAGTATTTCATTTCTTCACTTTTTAGCTTGCGGCTAGCGTAGCTAATTACGTGTTCTCCGTCTGCGTCTTCCTGAGTCAACACAGCTCCTAATTCGCAGTTGCTTGCGTCTGTTTGCAAAATGAACGTCTTCCTGAAGTCTGGACAGGCCAGAATGGGTGCCTCCGTCAGACAGTGTTTAAGGTCGCTAAACGCGCTGTCTTGGGCCTCTCCCCATGTGAAACTATGTAGTTGCTTTATCGTCGTTGGCGCAACTAGTTCCTTGATGGCTGCTACTTTGTCCGGGTCTGTGTAGATTCCTTCCTCGCTCACCATGTGTGGCTCTCTGGTCCGATAACGGAATCTAATGCCCTTTAGAATGTTGCTGGTGCTGTGGTTAGTCCGAATGGCATCACCTGCCATTGGTACAAGCCTCACCCAGGAGCTGTGAATGCTGTGTACTGTCGTACTGTACTCTGCCTCTCCATCGGAATTTACCAGTAGCCTGATTTTAGGTCTAGCATGCTAATGTATCTCGCCTCTCTCAGCTGGTTCAATATGAAGTCCATCCGTGGTACAGGGTATGCCTTTTTCTCGGTTTTTTCGTCAAGCAGTCTATAGTCGACGCAAAGTCTCCAATCCCCTGACTTCTCTTTTTCCCAAAACTATCGGTGAGCTGTATGGACTTCGTGACGGTTCAGGTTCTGGCGTTTCAGCTCGTTTATTTCTTTGTTGATTATTTCCATTTGTGCTGGATTCCTTGGATAGTACCGCTGCTTGATTGGTCTATCGTCTTTTTGGGAATATTCTATGAGTTGTTATGTTGCTTATTCCTCCGAGGCTGTCGAATTTCTGGACTTCTGTCGTTATCCATTGTTCGATTCCCTTGTCCGTTGGTTCTGGTTGTAAATTCCTTGCTTTCTGCGCTCTGAACAGGAGGAAGAGGACGGTGGTAAATGCGCTCCGAGTAGGAAGGGAATACGGAGGAAAATGCACTCCGACTAGGAATAAGAAGAAAACAGCAACAGCGCTCTAACACGATGATCAATGCATTCCAAGAAATGGACGGTATATAGCAGGGAGAGTTGTGTTCTAGAGGAATCGTGCGCTCTAAGAACCACAGCAATCAATGCTTACCAAAAGCCTTGGGGAGATAATCAACCCTTGTCAATCCAAGAATGGAATGGTGCTGATGGCTCTGGCGTGGCTGCTTTTATTGCCAAAAGTCAGCTGTTGGCTCCTTTCTTTGGCACAAGCGCGTTGTAACGATCAGCTACTAGTGTGGCCGTTTGGTTCTGAAGGCTGGGCATCCTGTTGTCGAGTGGATTTGAATGTTAGAGTGTGGCCGTTTGTTATGATCGCTGGTCACATTGTTGGCGCGTGCATTTGAATGTTGGAGTGTGGCCGTTTGTTAGGATCGCTGGTCCCATTGTTGGCGCGTAGATTTAAAAGTCGGGAGATCTGTTTTTTTTGTTTTATGTTTAAGTAACTAAAACTTCATTGATGTTCTCTTATGTATCTAGGTAAGTGTTTATATATGTTAATTGGAATGTATGTAATGGAATAACTGGAATAATGTAAGGTAACGTAATGAATGTAATGTAATGTAATTTATCTGTGACGCTGTTGCTGGGCGTCACACTATGTAACACTTATTTATTAGGGGGATGGATTTCACTTGGAGTATGTCCGTGTATGTATGCACGAATGTAGATCAGCCGTTCTTTTTAACTGGAATTTGTGTTGTCTTTTTTGGGCGGCTGGATTTGGATGAATATTTTTATATTTAAAGTCACAAGCGTAAGCACAGACAAAGGGGAATGGATGCACTACTGTAAAACTGGTAGTCGGAAGTGAAGGACGGAGAACGGCCAAAATCACCGATAATATGGCGTTGGCAAAAAAGAAAGTAAAATAGAAACTGTATATGACCAGATATGTATATAAGAATATATATAGATGCTTGAAGGTTGGACTCCTCCTTATGGGGAAGGTGAAGATCCGGCTCGAAGGACCAATGTTTGTAGGAGGGTGGATGTGGTCGGGTAGGCATCGGTTCCCAAGACAAAGATTCCCAATAAACGTAGTCGGATGTTGCTTCAATTATATGGCTGGTATATTTGCTAACAAAGTCTCGGCACGCGGAGCTTGTATGCGTTTTCGGGGTGGAAAAGACGCTGCAATGGCGCAGTCGCACCGTTCGGGGGGTAGAAGGAGACTCACTTATGCGGAAGTCCAAAGCGTCACTTATGCTAGCTTATATGTAAGCCCGCTTGGGAGCCGTGTGGATCGTGAGAGCGCTGTCGGAGAGCGCTAACAGAGCTGTCCACTGGAGCGGCTACAGACAAGTAGCGGAAAACTACTGCTACGCTGTTACAGAGCTGCTGCCCTGTTCGGGCTGCTGCCTGAACACACTACAAAGAGGCAAAGGAAGGGATCGTAAAGCCAAATCCGCGGCGACAAGGTCCGAAAAAGATGAAAGCATGATATACGGTTAATAACCGGCGACCATCAACCATACATTTCTGGGATGGTCCGTAAGGTTTTGCCGTTCCGAAAATTTCCCAGTTATTCCTCCATCCATCTGGGTTCTGGTTCTGGTTCCTAATTCGCACGTTTCTGTGCGGTATTTTTTCGATAATTGTCAAATGCAACCATAAATATTTGACATTCACAAAAAAAAATCGGAATTCACTACGAAAATGAAAACAATGACAGACAGGAAAATGGTAAAAAAACAATAACAAAACATCTGATATATCAGAATTGTCTCAGGCACAAAACTCGGTTTGTGGACTATCCTCTGGCATCCTCTCATTTATGAATGCTCTGCAAAACTCATGCAGGATATTGCACACGCTATGGGATGACAGCCTTCCGATTATTCTGTACTCAGAAAAAGAACACAAAGTACACGGCTATACAAAACTTAGCTTTAAAAACGCCTCGTTGTTTTCGGGTACAACTTTCTCCCAAAATGTCTCAAACCGCTTCCCAACAAACATAGAATTTATATTTGTATCTAAAACATTGATTGGATTTAGTAGAAGCATTCACAAATGACCACGCTTCTGTGTTTTCAAAACAGATATCCATTCCAATAAATTCTCCTCGTCAATTTTGGCACAAGCACTGTAACCAAAGCCAAAATGAGCCACCTGAGCCCGGCAACAGCAACAAGACGAGCGTCAGCTCTCGCAAGCAAAATACAATGCGTACTTCTCTATACGCTCGCCAAGGGCAGCAGTACCAACAAAAACTGCATCACTGCAAGTGAAGGAGGAGAGAGTACGCTCGCTCTCCCCTGCATTGCAAAGAGGGTCATGGAGTGCTCAGTGCCCATCCCCCAACTCGTACTGCTTAACCAGCGATTTGCTAATATTGACAACAATTAGTACAATGCCCTCGCTCAAAACTGTGTCTTCGACCACAACAACGACAACAACCACTGCAATTGCTCAGCGCCCGATACTGTCGACCCACTGCGACAAGCCCCACCTCTCCAAACCAATAAGTTCAAAAAACGCTAACGGAGCGTTAATTCAGACTGGGCTCGATCGCTATGTGCAAATCAAAAGAAAATTGAGCCCACAAAATGTGAAGAACAACAATGCAGCTAAAATAACTAAAATAACCGAGAACACTGTGCCACATAAGGCACTAGTCAACAATAGATTTACGAAACTAAGTGTCCCAAATGAAGATGACATCGCCCAAACACACAAGGCCAAAAAATTAAGAACGCCACCTATTTATGTTCGACAGGCAAATTGTGCTGAGCTGGTCAAAAAAATAACTGATACAATTGGCGCAAACACATTCTATGTCACGTCCATAAAAAGGGGTAACATAAATTAAACAAAAATACAAGTCAATGACGAACAAAACTATCGATCAGTTGCGAAATACCTCGAAAATGAAAAAATGAATTACTACACCTACCAACTTAAAAGTAGCAAAGGATTACAAGAGGTTATCAAAGGAATCGAACCAACAGTCCCAATCAATGAGATAA
Organism: Drosophila obscura; assembly: GCF_018151105.1. Classification (NCBI taxonomy): domain Eukaryota; kingdom Metazoa; phylum Arthropoda; class Insecta; order Diptera; family Drosophilidae; genus Drosophila; species Drosophila obscura. Next base: position 829,988 of record NW_024542721.1, read on the forward strand.
TAGATGGACTTAACGATAAGGGCTTCGAAGTCAAAATGGCTATGAACATAATAAATAGAAATAAAATTCCCCAGCCAATGTTCAAAGTAGAACTGACACCTGAAAGTATGCATATAAGTAAAAATGAAGTTCACCCAATATACAAGCTTCAATATCTACTGCACCGTAGGATCACCGTTGAGGAACCACACAAAAGAAATGGACCGGTCCAATGCACAAATTGCCAGGAATATGGACACACGAAAACCTATTGCACTCTACGGGCAGTCTGAGTTGCCTGTGGTGATTTTCATCTCACTGAGGACTGCCCCGTTAATAAGAAGAACCCATCTGCCAAAAAATGTAGCAACTGTGGGGGAAACCATACTGCCAACTATAGAGGTTGTCCTGTCCGTAAAGAATTTAAAAATCGCCTAAACCAACAAATAACTGCAGCTCGGAACTCGGTTGTCCGACAAAACTTACCATATATACCATTAACTACGACTCCAGGAGTTTCTTTTGCTCAGGCGTTAAGTTGCAACAACGGGTCGTACGCCTCAGTCTCTAAGCCGACACTTCAACCAACCACAGCTGGAATAATGCAGCATCAGGCATCAAATCAGATCCCAGAAATCTCTGCCCAACATACCCCTGCTAATCCATCCCAATTGCCTAGTGGAATTGAGTCAGTGCTGGTAACTATAACAAACACAATGGTAGCAATACAACAAACGATGCAGGAGCTTATGCGCAACCAAAATCTCCTCCTGGAGCTCCTAATCAAACAGAAATCTGTTTAAATGGCCTGTCTAAATATATGTTTCTGGAATGCAAATGGCATTTCCTCGCTCATAGTGGACCCACTAGCGCAGCAGGCCCTGATGGAAAATAGCGCATTGGTAGGCACCATACTACCCGTAACACTGAGCCCAGTAAAGTGTTACGTACGACCAACTGGAACCCCCCTTATGTGCATTGGGCTTTGGGCTGATGGTGTCGGTATAATACGACCTGAATAGGCAGGCTAGATCCCCACCACCGTCGGCACCTGCGAAAGCTCATGGCTCGAGCATGTTCCAGTCTGCACCTGACGGCATGGAGAAGGAGCGACCGCACTCCAACCCGCTAGAGCTGTTGAAAACCCTGGGTACTCGGGCTAATGAGCTGGTACAAAGGATGAATGATCAACGACATGTGGACATCCCGATGAAGGACTTAGCCCTGAGTGTTGTAGCCCTGCAGGCGCTTGTGCTAAACAGCTTTGACAAACTACAGAACAGGTCAATCGGGACCGCCACTATTGGCACCCAAACCGCTGCGAAGACGTCTCTCGTAGGCACAAAGAGGTTGCGCGAGTCACCGCAATTGGCTGCTGAGCCTACAAAGAGATAGAGGAGTACAAAAGGGAAGCATGCACCAACCCAACTTGAACCGCCGACACTGTACCAGGGCGAGACGAACTGACAAAGCAAACGAAAAAGGGTTGCACATTTGGTACCTGATCGCGTTCCTTTGTTCCCAATTGGCAGTGGGCCCGCAACCTTCCAAAAGGTTTTTTTTTTAACGAATTTTAGCTTCAAAGTTTCTCCATAGCTTTTTATAGGCAATACCTTGAACGACGCCTTATTAATGCACCCATACACAAAAAAAGTGAACACAGAATATAATTTTTTTTTCGACTTTTCCTCAGTTTTTAAAGTTAAAATTTCTTTAAAAATATAGCACCAAAATCATCATTTTTGCAATTCAATGATTTATATTTCCCAGACGATAAGTTGAAATCACAAAGTGTTTGGGCTTAACTTTTAGCTGTTTTAATTGTCATTTCAAAGTTTCAGCAAAGTTCTATACAACCAGACGTAAGAGCGCTACCTCTGAAAAAAGCTTAACAAAAAAACTAGTTTTCAAAAATTCTTAAAAAAAAAGTTCTGCCAAAGAAAAAAAAAATATCATCAAACCATTTCTAAGCCCCAAATATTTAAGAAAAAGTTGGTTTTGTTCTGGAGGAAAACTCGTGTCGACTTGTGTAATTTAACTACTAAAAGCATTTAATGTTTTCGTAAGTGCTGCGGCGAAAGCTAAGATCTCGTATTCCTTTTGTCCGTTGACTATGATTGTCATACATATGTATGTACATGCATAAGTATTTTTTTTTGCCCACGTTGTCTATCAGGCAGATGGGCCTATAGGATGAAAGTTCTTCAATGGGCTTGTGGGGTATTGGCAACAGGACAAGCTTCTGCTGCTTCCATGGCACTGGGAAGACTCCTTCGCGAAGGCACATGTTGAAGACATGCGCGAAAGTCGATGGATGCGCTGTCATTGTCAGCTTCACGGCGGTATCGGGGATGCCATCTGGGCCCGGGGCCTTGCCGGTCGGAGTTTCTGCTGCCACATCCAGAATCTCGCTTGATGTTATGTCGGTCCATCCGATGTGGGGATACGATGCTCGCGCCGGGCTGACAGCTAGGGTGACAGTGGGAAAGCGGCATTCGACAATTGCTTTCATCCTGGCAGGATCGGCCGTGGTGAAGGGCTTTGCCGCGTTGAGCTTTTTTGCTATGAACTTGTATGCGAGACCCCAGGGGTCATTTTCAGCAGAATCGCAAAGCTCTAGAAAGCCCTTCCTCTTGCTTTCTTTTGAGAACTCGGCGTTCCGCGGCGTATTCCTGGGACCTCGTATGGAAGGCTGGCATTTCCTTCGCGCGTGTTTGGCGTCTCCTAGCACGGATGCATTCGCTGCGAGCTTTGGCGATCTCCGTGGTCCACCAGAATACCGGCTCGCGGTGGCGCGGGTGGCTCCTTGTCTGTCTTGTGATTTCCCTGCGGGCCGATGTTATCGAGCGGACGAGTTCGGCAGCACTGGCTTTCGCATCTCCCTGGGGCTCTGGTACGATTAGCTCATCTAGAAAAATCTCTGGCCTGAGATCTCCAGTGTGGCAAAGGCTTCTAGGAGGGTGTGACCTCTAGCGTTGGTAAATCTTGACCCCCATTCCTCTGACCAGGCGTTGAAGTTACCTGCCAGGATGACATTTGGCCGTCCCCTTGCGTCGTCTGCTACTTCGTCGAGTATGGTGCCGAATTCCTGGAGCGACAGTCGTGGTGCAAGGTAGCAGCCAGAGCTGGCCGACCTTGGCTCGGACATAGCCATTTCACTTGCGTACCGAATCTGCTTGTTGACCCGAAAGCCCGCATGTCTAAATCACTGCTGTTTTAGTTGTGTCTAGCGTGAAGTGGTGTTCACTGGTTCTGCGGGGGTTTGGTGTTTTGTTTTTTTTTCGGTGTTTTGGATTTGTTTTTTTTTTTTTATTAAATATAAAAAAAAAAATTTTGTTGTTATTAATTTATAATATAAAAATAATAATAAATATTAATCAGTCATTGGCAGTAAAAAACCTGCAAAAGTTTTTGCGAACTAGTTAACTAAATATATCAACCTCAGCTGAACTTCTTGATTTTCACCAATCGTTAATTTTTTTAACAGTAGCTAAAAAATAAAATAAAAATACGTTATTATCAATATGAACTAGTTTCTAAGTTTCAATATTATTTGAAAAAACCGAGGAATTCAATTTTTTTTTAATGTATATTTTTCCAAAAATTTGTATTTTCTTTTCGTGGTAGCAACCCCCAAATATTAAACTAAAATTTTTTGGTCAAATTTTGGCCCAGCCTAGTATGCATAACTATGTACATACATAGATATGTATGAGCTGATCTATTTCTATAGCTTATCGCAAAGCTTATCTTAAGTCAAAGCTTAGTTGCATTGATGCATCATTTGGTTTGATCATTCTTATCGCTTTGTTAACATGGGTCGCAAGCGTAATTGTGTTTCGCGTAATTTTTTGTACTTTTCAAAATTTGTAAAGCCACTTCCAAAGGGATCTATGTCTGCAATCTCAAGCGGCATTTGAGCGGCCATTTTAATGGCTTGCAAATGCTTCAAAAATCACACATCTGAAAATTTATGTGCCAATGTTCAAAATATTTTTAGTGATTTCAATATTAAACCTGTCTTCGAGTCTTTAGAGAAGCTACTTTTTGTAAAATTGAATATAAATAAATAAAATTATTGAAAAAAATTTTGTTTAAAAAACATTTTTTCTCAAGAATTTTTTTCATACAAAAAATAGTTTTTGGTTTGTCTTTTCTTACTGATTAAGAATAAATATAATATTTTTATTTATTCCCTAAGGAAAAGTCGAAATTACAACTTAACTTTTACTTTTGAGCAAAAAATAAATCAAAATTAATCATTAGGTTGTGAGTGAGTCAATAAAACTGGAAAATTTTCAAATCATGGTGGAAATTCATAGATTATCATTTAAGAAGACTACTGGTATATTTCTCGCTGTCTTAAACTTTATTTAAGTGAATGATTTTTTTCCTAATTGCAATATTGCATATTGACCGGGGGAGCCTTAAATAACGAGGCTTTGTTTCCCACGCCAAGACACCTGCATGGAGGCAACTCAATTTGACGATTTTCATATAAAAATAAGTTTGATTTCTATAAAGAATTAATTAATAATCCAGAACACATCGTCTTCACTTAAATTTACTTCTTAATTTACCAAGCTAAAAAAGCCAAAGTCCCTTCTATGCGAAAGGCATATGCTGCTCTAAGGCTCGTCGCTGACGAACAGACGAAGCCGTCGACCAGCGGGTTCGCAGTCAGAGACGAGGCAAATCCGAATCCCTCTGTCAATGAGGCTCATGCAGCTCATGCAGCATCTTGGTATTGAATAGTCTTTGCCATTAGCCAGTGCTCTGTAAGGGAGAGTCCCTGCAGTTCTGGCGGTCATAGGAAAAATTGTTTGGGCTCGACGTCGACAAAGGCAGCGACGTCGACGTCAGCATGAAATTCTGTCCAGCTTCAACTGCTGCGTACCGAAATGGGCGCGTAAGAAAGAGACACAGGTAACCATAGATTTCCCTCTCTTTCTCCTATTCCTATTTTTCTGTACCTGCATCGAACCTAACTCTTCTACTCTCGCTCATTTCATCTCCTTCTCACCATTCTATTCTGCTAGAGTAAAATGCAATTTTTTGGTGGGAAAAAAATTAAAAGAAACTGCGGAAAAGGGGTGAAAAAAACCGATTAATTGGTGCACTCTTTTGTTTCGAGCGGCTGTGATTTTTTTAGTTGAGCGTCTATTTAGATGTTTATTCCTTTTAAAAGTTTTTTTCAGTGTTTTTAAAGTCAGGTAAGTGGTAAGTGATTCAGTGATTACAGTGCGCGTTGTTAGTTAAGTTAAAGTTTTACATGGGATTCGAAAGACAAAATATGTCTAGAACATTCTAGCCATGTGTTCCTTTTAAAAGCTGCTGGAGAAGGACCCATTGTCTAGGTGCCTCAAAAGTGTGTTGGACGAAACAGTAGACCAGGAGTACAACCTGGACGGAATTTGCGGCCAAAAATTTTTAAAGTCCCGCGCCGGGTTATATTTGGTTCTCAAAGGTAAGACGAAATAAAATTAAGAATGTGTAGGTCTGTTAATAATTTTTTTTTGATTCAGGTATCCGGAAACATTTTGGTTTATCTGTTTACTTTTTATATCATTTCAGGAGCATTGCTGCTTATTAGTCCGATCGAGTCGGTGGATATTGTTATCCTGTAAAATACATATATCTAATTTTATTTCAATAAAGTGTTTTAAAAAAATTTTTAGGTGGCTTTCACATATGAAATTTTCCGGGAAATTCCTTTAAATTTCATATCTCACGAGTGATTTCATATAAGACATAGAAAGAGTCGATGTCACGAGTGATTTCACTCATGGCTTATACGTATAGGGCACTAGTGAAATCACTAGAGAATACAGTAAAAATTTCATATGAAGTTTCACGAGTGAGAAAAGTGTGAGAGACATGCCCATACAAATTTCATCTGGAGTTTAACCAGTGAGTCACCAGAGGATTTGGACATGCCAAGAGTGATTCACCGAATGAATCACGAGTGAAAAGTGACTTTTGAAACTGCAGGGGTATGACTGTATTGCAGATTTTTCTACTTAGCTTTCAGAGCTCATTGGAGCGCTTCTTTGTAACATTCGGCCATGTTTGTCGAGTTGTACGACATTGCGGCACTGTTTGCCATATATTGTCTATTAGTAGCTTAAAGTACTCTTTTATGATGAGCTTACAGGTGGCCATTGGCATATAAATGTCCTCCTTGTCCTAAAGAAAGGGGATTGTAGTACTAGATCTGGCCAGCAGTGGCACATATTATTGCCACGGTGGCCGAGTTCGAAGTGATCGTATTTAGCTATTTGATCGTAGCTTGGCTGTCCCTATGACGATTTTAGTGGCTTTATTTGGACAGGGAAGTCCATCGAGCCAGTCGTCTCTGCGAGGGATGATTGTTTCGAAAGGAGTAACTGTGCATTCTCTTTTTCTCCCTCATTCCCTTTTTTTGTAGGGACTATATTGTTGTTATTTAATATTGATGAGTGACCGATTTGTTGTGAACTTTGGACATTTGGTTGGTGATCGTTTTTTTTTAAAGGGCTGGCCACTATACAGTAACTCCGTAGAGTAGCATTGGTATAGCTATTGCTAGATATATCCATTGGACTATACGTGTGTTCATGCCCCATTTAAGGGGAATGTCCTTTTTGCAAGTCTAGAGGGCTCCTTTTTTATTTGTGAAAAACAACAGTTCCGTCCTCCCAGACCGCGTGACTCTGATTATTCTGTCAGTCGCACAGTGTTTGAGGAAAATTTCCCGGGAAGATTATTGCAGCGTCGTTTGCATATGCTACCACTATGCAGCCAAGCGTGAGGTATTTTTCCCACCACCAGTATCTTCCTGAAAATACAGTGCAGCCAGTTGACGGCCATATCACCAGCTTTTTGTAATTGGGCCGGAATGACCTGGTGGGGACCTAGCGATTTGAAGGATTTAAAGCTGTTTACTGCTTGAACATTAGGTTCAATTTTGTCAGGATGTGTCAGGATCCATGTTGCCGGGCCTTCACTGGGGAGGTCTACTGGCTCGATGGTTGTGCACCATGGAAAATGGGAATCGAGCAGAATGCGTAGCGAATCCTCAGAAGAGTTAGTCCACGTACCATCCATTCTCTTGAGGTGTCCCACTGAGGGAAATGTTTTTGAGAGGATTTTGAGTAAACTTGCGGCTTAAGACTTCTCGATATCAGAGCAATATTTTTGCCAAGAGTCCCTAGTTTCTTTGTTGTATAGGGCTGGACTATTTTTGGTGTGCCCAGTGTTCCTCCTGGTTGCTGTTTCTGGCTCGGTTGAAAAGAGTCATGCAGCTTTTGCGGAGGACTTCTATTTGTTTTGACCATCAAAGGTTTTTTTTTTTCTCCCCAGGTTTGTCCTACGGGCATGCTGATGTGAAGGCCTTGTTGCACGCTTCTGTGAACCTGTTTACACCTTTGAGGAAGCACACAATTGAAATAGACCCGTACAGTGCACAAACTGGCAGTAATAGGGAAACACAAAAACTTATTGCCCTCTACGAGCAGTCTGCGTGGCCTGCGGGGAGTCCTGCCCCGTAAATAATTGGGACCAATTTGCCAAAAATTTAGCACTCCATAGTGGGAAACCGCACTGCCAACTATAGAGGTTGCCCTGTCAATAGATTTAGATTTAACTACTCTGCGGTCTCATTTAGAGACCTGCGGCAGTCGTTTACAGTCGTTGAGTTCGACGATATTAAGCCGAGCGCGTTGACTTGACTGTCTGAGAAGACGCACTCTGAGTGTTTGTCTGAAGAAAGTTTGGATGTCGAGCTCGTTGCAGTAGACGCCTCCCCCAAACGGACGTCTAACTGTGAGCCATCAATGTATATATGAAATGCGTCGAGAGATGATCACTCGGTATGCAGTAATCAGTTCTCTCTGGTAGAGAGATCTACGATCTACAGGAAGAAAGTGCAACATTGTATCCAGGGCATTGCCTGGGATAGTGCGGTACCACCGGTAATACATTACTCTTCTATTCGTTGAACTCGGTTGAGCTTTTGTAGACAAAGTCTGTTGTCAAGAGCTGGTCACCATACTACCACTCCATATATCATGATTGCTCGTATGATGGCGGTGTAGAACCGCCGAACTATATACGGCGTCATTCCCCAATTTCAGTACGATGGTTTTTTTACAGGTATTGTAACGAAACATGGTTCTAGCCATGGCTCGTCACAAACGGCGGAGTGTCAGCGCATCCACGCTAGTCGGCAACAATAATCAAACTGATATATAGAGAGCCAACGGACCAAGGTTCTCCACAAATAGCGGTGTTTCAGCACCTCCGGGAAATAAAATAGTCTTAAGCAACGCACACTATTAATTAAGAACTCTCGATCAACAACTCTACACATTCTTGTCCACACAACAATTTAAAACACCCCACCTCTTGGGACATTTCGCAATCGACGGCCTACATAAGAAATATCATTTGCGTTATTTCACAATAAGTCAAGCCAGCAAAAAATTATCGACCTACCGGCCCAAATTCAGATATCACCTTCTGCGATGCAGAGGTAGCAAAATCCCAATTCCCAACTGCAGCCCACACCATCCGCGATGCAGTCTCAGCAAAACCACACTGACCCACTAACAATTGTCAACGAAGCACCAAGCTTCGACCCACTTACCACGCCCCACAATTATTGTCACCAACAATCAAAGTTAGCAAGAGGCAATTATTTCCGGATCTCAGGTGCGATCGCCACCTGCATAAAAGAGCCAAGATCGGCCGAAAGAGGAGGCAGTCCATCAGGCCAAGTAACAAGATTCGCGAGTAATCCATTGAAAACAAGCCCCCGAAGAATTAAGTGAATGAAAGAATAAAGAATCAACCAAGAACCACAAAAGCAAAAACCACCGCATCATCATTTTTTCCCTTGCCTACTGTATTTCAAGGCCAGCCGTCGACCTGAAGTCACCTGCGATCTAAAATTTTCTTATAGCGGACCCTGAACAGACTGAAGCATACCTCAGCCTGAGATAGGACCTCACAGTATAAAGGACCACTTTGTCCTTACCCTATTCTCTATACTCAGTTTCCAATCGAGCTTTCTATCGAGGATCAGGCCAAGACACTTGGAATTCTTGCTAAGAGCTAGCGCTTCCCAACAGAGTTTTGGAGGTGTAATATCTGTGTAATATCTCTTAATGTAACGTCACTCTTTATCACCGTTTTGTTGGCCTTTGCTTATACTCTTGCTGGTGCTTTGCTCTTTCTCGATTTTCGTCAGCCGCTGTGAGGGAGACTCGTAAGAAAAGGCAGAAGACACGCGAAATCTATTATCGTCTAAAACGAACGTATCGTCGGTTGGCACAGTGACCTGACTGCCACATCATTGTATTTAATTATATAAAAACTCTTGTTCTCGCTAAAACACGGTCCACCACGGGTCCGCCTGCTGTTAATTCTCGCCCCATAGTCCTCCCACTCGCCTTGCATGGCAAATAAAATAAACATAATATAATCGAACAAACTGTGTCATGATTTCAATCAAATTATAATTTCGATATAAATCTACGCTATTGAAAAAGCTCAATAGCTCCACATTTTGGTGACCCCGACGAGATTTAAAACATATATATATATATATATATATAGATTACTAGCAGACCCGCGCGCTTCGCTGCTTACTAAATGAATTTAATGTTTAGGAATTCATCGAAATTAAAAAATGATAATTTTGATGTAATGACATATTTTATTTATTGCAATGCTTTGTAATAAACAATATTCTTTGTTTTGCCGTCGGTACAATGAATAATTAATGCCGAAGGTTTGCCTACTCGTGAGCACGCTACATACAGTTGACCATGTGAAAAATAACGGATGCTCCAAATTTAAACCACAAATTTGCCTTGTCCTTGTGATTTAATAATAGTCATAGCAAAAGCAAGACGAATCGGAAATTGTAGTCGTTGGAAATCAAATGGCATATCAGTCGGAATCATCGGAATTCTCGGAATTAAAACGTGTTCACCACAAAATTTCCCAGTCAAAATAGTTGATAGTCCGCAGCATAATTATGGTGGCTCCAACTTTTACTTGTAAATAGTATGGCGGCAATCCAGGTAAGTCCAATGAATTTAGAAATTCGACTGGATAATTTACAACATCATCTTGATTGATAATTGTATCAACCGACCTATACGCAACCATTTCTCCTGGGATAGAATTCAAAATAGATGCGTTGATCTCATTGACATCTTTATTTTTCCGGCCAAAATTGCTCTTTCCCTCAACCAGTCATGGTTTCTATAATTTTGTACAATATTTTAAAACACGCTCTGAATCAAGTATTCCTTCGATGACACAAAAGTGAAAAAATTATTTGGAAGCGTTATGAAGCCAGAATTGTAAACGGGAAGTATGCTATTACCAATGTCTAACAGTTGTCTGGAAAACAAATCTGCTGAAGCATCATTTTGCAATTGAACACGTGCATTTCACAGAGCGCCACAAATTAGATGTTTTCAAACACGCATTAATTTCATAAGCAGAAGTTCCTAGTTTGACTGCAGGCAATGTTTGTCTGAAATCACCTGCTAACAATATCAATGCACCACCAAACAATCGATTATATCCACGAATATCTTTCAACGTACGATTGCTTCTAGTGACTTCTTGTTGGCCATAGTACACTCATCCCATACAATAAGAGAGAATTGCTGCAGCACTCTCGCCATTGCAGATCTTTTTGAAATGTTGCTTTGCTTGCCATCATCAAGCAAAGGTCTTCAATAGCAGTCAATGCTTCGTTGTAAATTTCCGGCGTATAGTCCATGTTTATATCACCTGGTTGACGGCGCAATCGATGTAAAAAATCCTCTGACAAATGATTTTGATGTTTTTGCCACAATTCAATTGGCTTTGGCACGTGGCTATAATAATTGTGAAAAGTGTCCGAATTTGATGTGGACTTGATGACAATGCTGCATCTTCAAGTGTAAGATCCCAATGCATGTCATTCTCAAGCATATTCAATCGTTCGCATGCTTCGCGATACGTCCCACACAATTCTTCATCAACAGTTCGCAAAGATTCAAATGATGTTGGTCCACGAACATTTATTAGCAACAATCGCAAATAATAACACTCTTGATTGTTAGGATGAACTGTATAAATTCGTCCTATCGCATCTGAGTGAAACAATACTGGCTGACCATGAACGGCTTTTCAGCGTCTTCGCATTTGAAAAACTTTTGACGAATTATTCCACGTATATACGCCGGATACTTCGGCGTATAGCAATGATTCGCAAAATCATCTGCTTGACACAACGAAAAAAATGCAGTTAGAGTTGTTGCTGGTGGTTGCGCAGCTCTTGGCATTGCATTTCCGGGTGTGAAAAAAACGCGTTGACCGTTTTCAAGATGAACAGCTAAATGAACTACAGTTGGATGCCTATCATGGATCGGGAATGATAATTATCACGATTTTTCCTTAAGGAACAAAACCAACTTTTTATTAAAGATTTGGGGCTTAGAAATGGGTTGATGATATTTTTTTTGTTTTCTATGGCAGAACTTTTTTTTGAAAATTGTTTGAAAACTTTGGAGCTAAAATTCGTTAACCAAACCTAAAAAATGAAAAAAATGAACAAAAAATACCTTTTCGATGGTTGCGGGCCCAACTGCCAATTGGGAACAAAGCAAACGAAAAAGGGTACATTTGGTACCTGATCGCGATCCCAATTCCCAATGGGCAGTTGAGCCCGCAACCATCGAAAAGGTATTTTTTGTTCATTTTTTTCATTTTTTAGGTTTGGCTAACGAATTTTAGCTCCAAAGTCTCTCCATAGATTTTAATGAGCAATACCTTGAACGACGCCAAATTAAAGCACAAAAAATAGAGGACACAGGATATAATTTTTTTTCGACTTTTCCTGAGTTTTTAAAGTCAAAATTTCGTAAAAAATACCGCACAAAAATCATAATTTTTGCATTTCAATGCTTTATATTTCCCAGACGGTAAGCTGTAATCACAAAGTATTTGGGCTTAACTTCTAGCTGTTTTAATTATCTTTTCAAAATAGCAAAGTTCTTTACAACCAGACGTAAGATACTAGAATTATGTGAAAAAGACAAGCGCTACCTCTGAAAAAAGCTAAAAAAAAAAATACCAGACTTCAAAAATTCTTCAAAAAAAAGTTCTGCCATAGGAAAAAAACCATAATTCTTTAAAAAATTTTAAATGTCCATATCTATCAGAAAAAGTCGGTTTGGATCCTTGAGGAAAAAAAAAGTTCGATTTTGTCGAGTAGTGTAATCGATTGTTTGGTGGTGCATTGATATTGTTAGCAGGTGATTTCAGACAAACAGTGCCTGTAGTCAAACTACGAACATCTGCTGATGAAATTAATGCGTGTTTAAAAACATCTAATTTGTGGCGCTCTGTGAAAACACTTAGATTGACTACAAATGTACGTGTTCAACTGCAAAACGATGCTTCAGCAGATTTGTTTTCCAGACAACTGTTAGACATTGGTAATGGCATACTTCCGTTGACAATTCTGGCTTCATAACGCTTCCAAATAATTTTTGCACGAAGGAATACTTGATTCAGAGCGTGTTTTAAAATATTGTACAAAATTATAGAAACCATGACTGGTTGAGGGAAAGAGCAATTTTGGCCGGAAAAATAAAGATGTCAATGAGATCAACGCATCTATTTTGAATTCTATCCCAGGAGAAATGGTTGCGTATAGGTCGGTTGATACAATTATCAATCAAGATGATGTTGTAAATTATCCAGTCGAATTTCTAAATTCATTGGACTTACCTGGATTGCCGCCATACTATTTACAAGTAAAAGTTGGAGCCACCATAATTATGCTGCGGACTATCAACTATTTTGACTGGGAAATTTTGTGGTGAACACGTTTTAATTCCGAGAATTCCGATGATTCCGACTGATATGCCATTTGATTTCAAACGACTACAATTTCCGATTCGTCTTGCTTTTGCTATGACTATTATTAAATCACAAGGACAAGGCAAATTTGTGGTTTAAATTTGGAGCATCCGTTATTTTTCACATGGTCAACTGTATGTAGCGTGCTCACGAGTAGGCAAACCTTCGGCATTAATTATTCATTGTACCGACGGCAAAACAAAGAATTTTGTTTATCACAAAGCAAATCAATATATAAAATATGTCATTACATCAAAATTAGCATTTTTTAATTTCGATGAATTCCTAAACATTAAATTCATTTAGTAAGCAGCGAAGCGCGCGGGTCTGCTGGTCAAATTTTAAAGTTCGATCTAGCTCTACGCTATTGAAAAAGGTATAAAAAGGCATATATATATATATAGAATATATCACGAGCAAACAAAAAACCCATAACATTTCTCGGTTGTTTTTAATTCGCTTTTTTTTCGGTTCGTCGTTTGTGTACAAGCAACATAAACGGTTCTCGCGTCATCTGCTTTGCGGTTTTGCTTGCGGTCGTTTCGTTTCTATTTTCGGTGCTCTAAGTGTTCATGCCATTGTTGTTGCCAGCTGTACCTACTCAGTTCGTTTCAAAATGTGAGCTTTCGCTGCTGGTCTGTAGAACTGTGAGCCCGTGTGATTGAACACACGGATACTGATTACAAGATTATAAGATTACAAAAGTACAGAGCAACACTAGTAGTTCGTTTGTAGCCACTGAATCTATTTCTCTTGAGAGTCTATTTTGCAATACTGCTGGCCATAGTATATATACATACGCGCTGTTTGGAAATTTTTCGCCGTAGCTTCGCCTAATTGAGGTGAAGAAGCTTCGTCTTCGCCTGAATTGCCTGCAGGCTGGCCATCAATTGCGCACTTGCAAGTCATCTTGGCGCCACCGTGGTAGCAAACATCACATGTTATTGCATTTAAACGCCAGACCCTCGCCGACGGAACCCGTTGTCTCGTCATTTCCGCACCCTGAAGCGTAGCCACAGTCCTCAGCTGCCTCTCTGGTTGCACAGAACTCCTGCAGGGATGTTTTTCTCTTAGCCACTGCAGTTGTTCTGCTGAGGGTACGTGGTGGGCACTCTTAGACTCCAGATCACAAATGCACCTTATAACCTCCAGCCTCGCCCAACAACTTATACTGAAAAAGACCATGTCGTCGGCCACATAGGGTCTTGGGCAAATCCCCAGACGACCATGTCAAATACAGGCCAATCAGCCTGCTCCCCACTTTTGGGAAGCTCCTGGAGCGCTGCATTCTTCGAAGGTTATTGGACAGCCCATCCGTAAATCGAGCTATCCCTAATCTTCAACGTGCTAGGGCCAGCTGTACAGCCGCACGATATGCCTAAGGATAGCGTTGACAATGCGTCCCAGCCAATCGATGTAAAACTTACCACACTTGCCGACGACACGGCAGTCCTGTCAAGGGCCAACTGCGTTTACGACGCTACGGACTACCGCCAGCGGTACCTTTAAAGGTTTAAGAACTTGGCATTCAGGTGGAATATCATTGTGAACCCTGAGAAGTGTGTGGTACACACACTTAGGAAAGGAACTTGCCCTGGGGTATTTCTTCTGGCGAGCTGTTGGAGCAGCGGAAGGAACATACGTACCTAGGCATCACGCTGGACACCCGCCTGACCTTTGCCAGCTACAAAAGGATGGTCAGAAGCGCCTTGGAAAGCAGGGCTAGAAAACTCTGCTCGCTTCTTAAGCCTAACAACAAGCTCAGCCTGGCCAATAAGATCCGCATATATAAGGTAAACCTGGCGCCTGCATGGAGGTATGGCATCCAGGCCTATGGTGTCGCAGCGAAAACGAACCTTGACAGGATCAGGGTGTTTCCGAAAGATCTCTGGTGTTGAATGGTATGTCCGTAATAGAGACATCGCCAAAGACCTTGGAGTCCCCTCAGTCGGTGACATTATTAAAGAGGAAGCCACAAGATACTTGACCAAACTAAGGAGCCACCCGAACGTCCTCGCTAAAAGATTGGTAAGGAGCAGAACCAGGCGATGGTTAAATCGCATCCATCCGTCCGACTTGGCCACTAGGAACATATAAATTCCTGTTTCACAATCTCCGTTTTCGTCCGTTTAGTAAATATAAATTGTCCTTGACAATGTCCCTAATGATAATATAACAATTCAAATACAAAAGACAAAAACAAAAAATACATACCTTTTGCACAGCAACGGTCTGCGACTTGAACGCAGATCGGTCAGCTACCAAAACTGGTGAGCAGGCATTTACTCGAACTCAGGCAGAACCCAAAAGCCCTAACACTGAGGCGATGGGTCTCCCTCTTAAAAGCCCCTTAATTATGATCATGCATTTCCATTAGACTCAGGCAGAGACCACGCGCACTACAACTAATACGGTGGTACTCCTTTCATATAATGCATAGGAGAGCTCTCGCTCTCCGTTATACATAAGAACAATTGTACCCTAGGCTAAGAACAAAAAGAAATTCAATAGACATTCTAAATTAAGGCACCAAGCTGAGCGGTCTTGTTTCGGTAAGTATTTCTAACTTAACATGGCGACCGTGACAAATTCGACACTGCTCGATTAAAGCAACTTAATAATTATAACATCTAAGTCAAATCATATTAAAGCCTGTGATCATGGCAAAGGAACAATTAAATTTTGTGATTGCATTATTGTGTGCCGTTCTATGGTGTTCCTGCTGCATAAATACAAATATGAACGAGAAGGAACGTGTGAGTCGCTTCTGGGGACGCGACTCAACTTATACCCGTGCTCAGTCAGTATATACATTTTTGAGCTTATGATTTAAAAAAAAACCAAGGGGACATCCTCGAATTCTGTATACAAAATTATACAATTTTTTTCAAATATTTAGTTTAATGTTTGGGTGTTGCTACCACAAATTTTTGGGTAAATATACATTAAAAAAAAATTGAATTCGTCGGTTTTTTCAAATAATATTGAAACTTAGAAACTAGTTCATATTGATTTTTAGTTACTGTTAAAAAATTAACGATTGGTGAAAATCAAGAAGTTCAGCTGAGGTTGATATATTTAGTTAACTAGTTCGCAAAAACTTGTGCCGGTTTTTTACTGCCAATAACTGATTAATGACGATATGAATGGTATTAATATATATGTAATAGATTTCACCAATTATATTTGATGCTTAGAAAACATTCTTCCTCTTAACATTTCCAAAAGTAACGTAATGACATTCAATCACAGCAAACCTTTTCGAGTACACTATCCATAAAATTGCCTTACAACGCCTGTTCAAAGTTACTGAATTGGGCATTATCTTTATACCTAATCTGTGTTATAACTACCATATATCCACCATTTCGAATAAAAAAAGCCAGGGGAGTGCTTGATTTTATTAAAAGATGGTCTAAGGAATTCAACGACCCACTAACCTTCTTTATGTATCTCTTGCCCGGCTAATCTTAGAATATGTTCTAGAGAATTTGGGGATGATACAGCTACTACATTCGCATACCGGGCTGTATATTAAGGAACAAATTTTGGAGATCCTACACGATTACGAAATATACCTTTATAAAGTCTTTAGGCAAGAAATAAATAATATACATCGTATTTTAATTATCTTCAATGTTAAAAAATGAAAATTGTAGGTACCTCATTACATCTGATAATGGAAGAAATATAATTAAACCCATTGACATTTTAAATGATGATGCTAGAGAAGAAGAACTTTTGGACGACGACAAGAATTTAGACAATCTCATGGAAAAACTTGATTCAATAGAATTGGCAAATTGGTGAATACCTTGTGCGGTGTGCTGCGCACACGCTTCAATTATTCATGTTTGACGTAAACAAACATAGCGAAATCAGCAAGAAGGTTAACACTTGCCGCAAAGGGTGCAAATCGTTGCGTACAGGAACTTATATGTAAGTAAAAGAATTACCTTTTTTTAAGTATCTATATATAATATAAAATATACAAGATAAGAACTATTTAACTTGCACTCACGTTTTCACTAGATGGTTTTTGCCGTAAGGTTTTGCCGATCCGAAAATTTCTCAGTTATTCCACCATACATCGGGATGTTTTTAATTCGCACGTTTCTGTGCGGTATTTTTTCGATAATTGTCAAATGCAACCATAAATATTTGACATTCACAACAAAAAATCGGAATTTACTACAAAAATGTAAGCAACGACAGACAGGAAAATGGTAAAAACAACAACAAAACATCTGATATGTCAGAACTGTCTCAGGAACGAAAACTCGGTTTGTGGACTATCCTCTGGGCATTCGTTTATGAATGCTCTGCCAAACTCTTGCAGGATATTGCTCCGGCTATTGTCTGATAGCCCGCCGACTATTCTGTACTCGGAAAAAGAGCTTAAATTATACAAGCCTCTGGCTATACAAAACTTTCTTTAAAAAACGCGTCGCTTTTTTCGGGTACATCTTTCTCCCAAAAGTTCCCAAAAAGCTTCTCAAAAGACATAGAATATATGTTTGAATTTAAGACATTGATTGGATTTAGTAGAAGCAGTCACAAATGACCACGCTTCAGTGTTTTCAAAACAGATATCCATTCCAATTAATTCTGCTCATCAATGCTGACCTCATTATCATCATCCAAGCCCAACATGATTAAATTGTGCAAGAATAAATTTTGGTGCTTTATCACATTTACAGCTGCATCAGCTGTTTTTAATGGATGGTGGATGGTGCCAGTGGGAATCGGAGTTTCACATAAGTCAAAATTCCCACCGTTGTGCTGTGCTATGTGGGAACATCTCATATGAATGGTGGAATAACTGGGAAATGGAACTGGATGGATGGTTGGATGGATGGTTGACAGTGTGAAAAGGCTGTAACTAATGTCAGTGTAATTAGGCTATAAAACTAAAAATATCGATGTTGGAGAAACAACATTGATGTCAGCAGCGTAAACACATACATCGCTGACATCGATGTTTTTCGAGCTCTACTATTAACTCTGCTTAAAAAATATGGTAATTCTGAATAAATAGAACCAATTCCATACAATTATATTTGTATTTTCTAGTTACCACTGTCACTATTGAAAACCGCGCAGAGCCATCCTATGGTAAGAAACATCACAGTCCTGTTATAGACAGTGTACACAAGTTTTATATGTACATACATATATCCTCATTCTAATCATTTGTCTTTATACATATTTTTAGCTGGTTGAACTGAAAAATGGTGAGACTTATAATGGACACTTGGTGAGCTGTGATTCGTGGATGAATATCAATCTACGTGACGTAATTTGCACTTCAAAGGTAAGCAAACCATTTTTTTCTTTAGTTTTTAAGTTACAGTATTTATGTTATAAATTTGTAGAAAAAAATCTGTGTGTACGCGGCTATCTCCGCAACGCGTTCACCAAATTGCATACTGTTTTTTTTTTTATTTATAGCCATAGAATGTAGTCTGGCTTGCACAAACAAATTTGTACTTTTCTAAAATAGGTTCTTCAAGAATTAAAATTTAATCAAAAAAATCTTAAATTTGGTCCAAAAGTGTGTGTTTTAATCAGAGCTCGTAAGTGGTCCCTTTTAGCAAGCAGTCATAAAAAAACCGCTTGTTCGCTGGCACGATTAAAAACGGAATCGAAAAGACCCTTCCGCTTCGTTTTTTCGCTCTTTGCTCAACCAACTGTGTCTTGTCGCTCTCCTTATGCATTCGTTAACTTGAGACACTTCGTTGAGCCGAAAGTGTCTTTTGCGAATGAATGTGTGTGTTGCGTCCGTGCCTCAATTACGATGAGCCCTATATCTTTCTCCCTTCCTATTTCAAGCTTTGGCTGCAAGGAAATGTAAAAACAACAACAAAAACCTAACGCAACTACAACAAAAAGACACTGCGGACTTGCACTTGGCTCGTTTTTCTCAGTGAATAATGCTCAGTTCCTGAGCGCCGAACGAAAGTCTCTCGCTGAGACTGTTTTCGTAGGAACACATTTGTGCTTCGTTCGCCGCTCAGCTCGAGATACGTCTTCTGTTCAGAGAGAGAGAGCACGTCTGTTTCATTTTTCTCTGTCTTTTCCTCGAGCAGACAGCATAAAAACGAGAAGGAACGTGTGAGTCGCTTCTGGGGACGCGACTCTACTTATACCCGTACTCAGTCAGTATATACATTTTTGAGCTTATGATTATTTAGAATTTTAGAATTAAAAAAAAAAAATTTACATTTTACATTTTTTGCTACATCTGTTATCTACATATACAATGTATATTTTACATCTAACATGTAGATTATACATGTACCATTTAGATTCTACATCATCTCCGCTAGGGGTTGCTCGCGCACTGAACGTGGCAGAGTGTGCGAGCGAGAAAGAGAATCAGTAGCGTCAGCAGCGCTGGAGAAGGAGCGGGAACCAACAGAAAACCAATTCTTCAGTCTGGCTATAATTATGATCCGATCTGATTCAGATTCGGGAATCTGGTAGATATGGTCATGGTCATACTCTACGATACTGCGTTTTTAGTTTTATCGTATCTTTAAAATTGTGACTGCCACAGATTTTCGTCCTTTGTGGTGGCGGAAGGGGGCGGGGCGAAATTTTGAAATACACTTGTACCAGTGTGATATCACATGAGTCTGGAAACCAAATTTGGTTTCTCTAGCTCTTATAGCCTTTGAGATCTAGACGCTCATCGAAACGGACAGACGGGCATGGCTATATCGACTCGGTTTTGATTCTGATCAAAAAATATATATACTTTATGGGGTCGGAAACGTTTCCTTTTCTGCGTTGCGCACATCCACTTTTACCACAAATACAATATACCCCTTAACTCTTTTTTGAGTACAGGTATAATAAAGGACACAGGATTTATTTTTTTCGATTTTTTATTATTTTTTAAAGTCTTATATTTAATTAAAAGTACCGCAAAAAAATCGTAATTTTGAATTGAAAGCTTAATTATTCCCAAAAGGTAAGCTAAAATCAGAAAATTTTTTGGTTTTATTTATAGCTGCATTTCTTTGCTTTTCAGAATAGCAAAGTTTATTAAAACAAAATGTATGATACTTAAATTATATTAAAAAAGAAGCGCTACCTCTGAAAAAAGCTTACAAAAAATATACCAGTTTTCAACAATTCTTTAAAAAAAGTTGATGATCACTAATATCATGTTTAAAGGCCCAAATCTTTCAATAAAAGTTTTTTTGGTTCGAAGCGGTGAAATGGTGTCGGGTAGTGTAATAATAGAATCAAACGTTATACAAGAACAGTTTTATTTCATGATCAAAAATCAAGAGTGAATTTTCTGTACAAATATTAGAGAGAATCAAAAAATGACTATTTATTGATTTAAGGATTCTTTTGAAAATTTGTGTTTAAACTTCTTATTAGTTTCTCTTGTCTTTTATATTGTTAGCTTATTTTAATAAGATTTTCTCTTGAAAAACATACCAAAATTGTATAAAACAAAAAAATTCGTTATTTTTTATTGCCCGGATTTCTGTGTCCGCTCCTGTATTTAAAATGAAAAAATCGAATGCACAATTGACCAAATAAAATTTCAATTTGATTTCGGACTAACAATACTATTAATATTATTATTTCAGGATGGGGACCGTTTTTGGCGTATGCCGGAATGCTATATTCGAGGAAGTACCATTAAATATTTGCGTATACCTGATGAGGTAATCGATATGGTTAAAGAAGATGCCCAAGCAAAATCGCGAAATAGAACAGAGCTCAACAAAAATCGTGTTGCAAACTCAGCACAAAATCAACGCTCAGCTCGTAACTGTAACCGAAATAATTTCGGAAATCGAAGCGGACAATTATGTGGAGGTTCTGGAAATAGCACTCTGCGAGTAGGTGTTGCAGGACAAGGGAATCGACTACTTGCTCAGAGTAACAAAAATAGAAAATAATATAATAAAAAAGAAAATAAATAAAAATCTATATATATAAAATGAATCCCTATTTCCCTTGGTCCAGGCATTGCGCGTGAACGGCTGAACCGATTTTGCCAATTCTCTTTTTGTTGTGTTGGTTATTGTCAGGAGAAGGGTTTAGGGTCTAGAATCCCCGATATATTGGCTGCAAAAAGTGTTAATAAATGGTTATAGCTTTGACAGAGAGACCCATCAGTAGAAAAGCAAGCTTTGTATTCGAAACAATTCGACCATATGATGCGGTTCAATGGTTTTCTTTAATTTACAAAGGAATTTTCGATTTTAAAAATGCCAGCAATTAGACGTACAGGCTTAAGTCGAAGAACTCACAATTATGAAAGTCACAGATATAGAAGAGCACGTAAAAGCGACGAGCAACCGGAAGCGAGGAATGAAGTTGAACGGAATCGGAATCGAAATCAACAACATAGAAATGTTGTTTTAGACCCCTATCGAGCTCCATTCAATTATAACGTGGTAATAGATTACAGTTCACAGCAAATCGTTGCTATTGGACAAATGAACGTTGTGTGCCAATACTGCAAGTCATTTAAGTTTAAAAATGAAGCTACTGGATTGTGTTGCGCGAGCGGTCAAGTCAAATTGATACCATTGGTACCGACATCGGAAGTCCGCGACATATGCATGAATACGCTCAGGATGCTATGTCGTATGCACGTATTTATGGCACACCAGATTTGTTTATAACGTTCACATGCAATCCAAAGTGGACAGAAATTAGATAAGAATTATTTTATGGCCAATGACCCATTGATCACCACGACATTACCGCAAGGGTGTTCAAAAGAAAGTTAAAATCACTCATGGATTACATTGTTAGGCATCCTGTATTCGGCGAAACGGGCTGTTGGATGTATTCAGTCGAATGACAACAACGCGGATTGTCACATGCACACATTCTCATTTGGTTGGTACAGATGATAAGACCGGATAAAATCGACGATGTGATATCTGCGGAAATTCCTAATAATGATGAAGATACATTGTTATATGTATGAGATTGTTACAAAAAATATGATTCATGGTCCTTGTGGAACATTAAATAAAAATTCTCCGTGTATGGTGAATGGAAAATGTTCAAAACGCTTACCAAGACAATTAGTAGCAAAAACTATTAGTGGAAATGATGGTTACCCTCTTTATCGCAGGCGATTCACTGACGACAACGAAAGAACAACAACAGTCAAAGTTAATCAGCATGACAGTCCACGTATACTCACTCAATAAGAATAGACGTGCAAGTTACACGCTCCGTCAACAAGTGCATTTTTCGGTGAAACCTGCAAACAACAACACATCAGCTGCTGGTCAATACAAATATAAGGTGCTTACCAACATAAGAGCACTGTCAGCAGATCACCACCGGCTGGCCCGTGGGCTTATTATTGTTTTTAAAAACTGGTCATCGAGTAACTCGAAAGTAGCTCAAACTTGGCAAAGGAAGGCACGGAAAAAGCTGGAAACGAAAATTTTCACTTAATACTGAGTGGGAAACGTGAGTACGTACGAACAACGAAAACAACAGCGCTAGAGGTGACATAACACAGCTGTTAGCGATCGATCTGCCACGCATAATGCAAAAGCTCGCGCTAGAGGGCGCCCACCAATAGTGCACCAACATTCTGTATAGCCTCGCCTCTGTTAAAGCTCATAATCAAAACAATGCAGCCTGTCTCAAAACGTCTGCGTGAAAATACTGGAACAAATTTGAAGGGACCGCGTACATCAGAAACGCCTCAAAACCTTACAAATAAGGTAGAGGATCTGGAAGCCCAGCTTTTGTTAAAACTATTGGCCAAGGCCAATATCGCATGCGACCTGAGGATCCATGGAGTTCTTCATATCTTCAACAACTTGTGCCTCAGCCTAAATCTCACGCCTGCGCCTGCTATTAGGGATATCTATTGTATAAGGCCGAACAAAAATCTTCCCCACTCCATCGTTGACCCCATCATCATTGTCAAGCTGGAACGGGTGCGCGACAAAGCGGCATTACTGCGCAACATCGGTATGTACAGGCGGGAAACCAAGCAGCCCCTAACTCTGCAGTTAGGTTAGGTTAGGTTGAACTCTGGAACTCTGCAGTTACTCGGCCTAAACTCACCAGCCCCAGTATATGTCAACGAGCAGCTTACCAGGGAAAACTACCAGATTTTTAGAGAAGCTCTGAAAATGAAGAAGCATTGGAAGCTGCAATCCGTGTTTACGGTTCACGTCAAAGTGACCCAAGAAAGTGAGATCTGGGAAGTTCTCAAAATTGAGAGATGCAAGCTGCTACTGAGAGCCCTGCAGCTGGAGACGAGAATAGCTCGTTTTTCATGTTAGCTATAAGTATTACCAATCTAACCACCTTCCTGTATTTTATTTTTAAGTGGGCCCTTAACTGTACAAATTTTTCGTTGTGTTAAAACACACTTGATATGGACAGTTCATTAGAAATAACAAATGTGAATACATCTCAGGTCCTCAGAATTCTGGTGAAGCAAAAATCGGGTCTGCAAATCTGCCATATCAATACACAAAGCTTGACAAAAAAAATTGACGAATTCAGACATATGTTTATCGACTCTGGTGTGGATGTTATATGTGTGTCCGAGACTTGGTTTGACTTAAGTGACTCGTTAATTGAATGTAGAGGATACAATGTATTTCGTTCTGATCGTGTAGGGCATGCCGGGGGCGTTGCAATATACATAAATAACAAGATATCCGCAAAAATCCTCTGTAAGCAAAGACCAGATAGTGCCATAGAATACATATTTCTAACGATCACCATCAATAGAAGAAAGATGCTTCTTGGTTGCATATATCGACCAAATCGAAAAATTGACTACTCAGACCTGACATCACTTATTACTGACATTTCCTTGACTTATACAGACGTAATCCTAGCAGGTGACTTTAATTGTGATATTCTTAGAGAATCCTCACTAGCAGATAGCATGTTGAGCCTTGACTTAAATATAGTGAACCACCAGCTCCCCACACACTTTACAAAAACAAGAAACACACTACTAGACCTATTCTTTGTCGACAGTACTGACCAAATTCTACTATATAACCAACTCACAGCACCAGGGTATTCAAAACATGACCTTATTTTCTTGACCTATGATTTTAATCCTGACTACGTAGTTATGACACCTGTTACAGAGACTTCAAGAACATTGACCTTGAAAAACTACACACTGACATTAGCATCCTTGACTGGACATCAATACATTATATGTTGTCTGTAAATTCTCAGCTTGCCCAACTTCAATCAAACATTGACTATCTTTACTGTGAACATGTACCTATTAAGAGAAAGACAGTCAAACGAACAGATAACTCATGGTTCAACCCAGAGATAAAGCTGGGTATCAAACGAAATGAGGCTTTTAAAAAATTTAAATGATATAAGACTGAAAGCCACTTTAATATGTACAAATCATTAAGATCGAACGTAACTAAACTAATATACTCTGCCAAGACCGCCTTCTACTCGTCAAAGTTTAAGCAAGCAGAAATGGCAAGTGATTAAAAGTATAGGAATTGGCAAAAAAACAAGAAACTCACTAGTTGACATGGACGTAAATGAAGTTAGCAAAAAATGTTTGCAATTAGTTGTACCGGACCCACCACCAACCCTGAACTTGACATCAGCGCCCTATAATTATACTGTTCCTAGCTTTAGTTTCTGTTGTGTTAGTCCTTGTGATGTTCTAGAATCTATTCTTAAGATAAAATCAAATGCTACTGGCCTAGACGATATGAACCCGAAATTTTTGAGAATAATACTCCCTAGAATCATCATGCACGTTACTCACATTTTCAACACAGCCATTACCACATCAACGTTCCCGGAAAAGTGGAAGGAGGCTAAAATATTCCCTATCCCAAAAGCAAACTGCAGAATATAGGCCAATAGCTAAACAAATAAATTCATTTCTTACAGAGCACACATTACTAAGCAACAATCAATCTGGATTCAGAACAAATAGAAGTTGCACAACTGCAATGATAAAAATTGTAGAGGATATCCGTGAAAGAATAGACGACGGAAATGTAACGTTCCTAACTCTTCTTGACTACACTAAAGCTTTTGACTCAGTTGACCATCGCATCCTCATCGCAAAGCTTCGCGAATCCTACAACTTCTCTGACTCTGCAGTACGGTTGCTATCATCCTATCTGCTAAATAGGAGCCAGGCTGTTGTTGCTGAAGGGAAAATGTCGTCCTTTGCCTATGTTAAGTGTGGTGTCCCACAGGGATCAGTACTTGGCCCGATATTGTTCTCCATTTATGTAAATGATTTGCCAATAGTATTGTCCGACTGTAAAGTGCACATGTACGCCGATGACGTCCAATTATATGTTAGTCGACCGTTAAATCGAATAGATGAGTGTATAAATGTTACCAATAAAAAGCTTGAGAAAATTAGTGCGTGGGCAACCAAAAATCGTCTATGCCTCAATCCAACGAAGTCAAAATGCTTGATTATATACAAAAACAAGAAAAAAATAAATGAAACTATATTGAGACGTGTAGAAATATCAAACACTCCCATTAGCTACATAGAGAAGACAACTAATTCAGGCTTTATAATAAATAGTACTCTGTCGTGGGATGATCATGTGAGTAAAGCAGTTGGAAAACCATATGCGATCTTAAGGGCACTTAATATTACGAAGCAATTTATACCAGTTAGCATCCGGATGCAGATAGCAAAAGCATACCTAGTACCTGTACTCACTTATGGGATTGAGGCATTTGGAAACTGTGGCTACGAAAACAGGCAAAAGTAGAGCGTGTGCTTTAATAATATAGCTAGATACATATTTAGATTAAGGCGCAGCGACAGAATCTCTGCATTCTCATATAAAATTTTCGACATGACTCTTTTCAAATGGATTGACTATAAGATTCTTACGTTCCTAGATAAAATAATCCTCACCAGACAACCCCAATATCTGTATGAAAAATTAGGATTTACCAATTCCGCAAGAACGAACAATATTATCACCATACGATATAGAACACTAAACTCTGAGAGACATTTCTTTGTGAATGTTATTCGCATATGGAATCATCTTCCACATCAAATGAAAACAATACGAAACCTTTCACAATTCAAAACACAGTTAGGTGCCCACCTTACACTAGCAAGTTTAAAAATCAAATTCAATTAAAATAAATAACCGAACTTAGCATAAGAAAACAAATCAATATATGTAACCACTATATTAGTCTATTAAAAGTTAATTTAGATTAAGTTTAATACCAAACTATGTGACCCTAGTGCTGGTGCTCTAATTACACTACTCGACAAAACCGAACTTTTTTTTCCTCAAGTATCCAAACCGACTTTTTCTGATAGATATGGGGATTTAAAATTTTTTAAAGAATTATGGTTTTTTTTCTATGGCAGAACTTTTTTTTGAAGAATTTTTGAAGTTTTCACATAACTTTAGTATCTTACGTCTGGTTGTAAAGTATTTTGGTTTTGGTTGTTTTGGTTGTATTTTGAAAAGGTAATTAAAACAGCTAGAAGTTAAGCCCAAATACTTTGTGATTTCAGCTTACCGTCTGGGAAATAAAAAGCATTGAAATGCAAAAATGATGATTTTTGTGCGAAAAAAAATTATATCTTGTGTCCTCTATTTTTTTGTGTATAGGTACGTTAATTTTGCGTCGTTTAAGGTATCGCTCATTAAAATCTATGGAGAGACTTTGGAGCTAAAATTCGGTAACCAAACCCAAAATATGGAAAAAATGAACAAAAAATACCTTTTGGAAGGTTGCGGGCCAAACTGCCAATTGGGAACAAAGCAAACGAACAAGGGTTGTACATTTGGTACCTGATCGCGTTCCTTTGTTCCCAATGTTCTGTAGCTCGACTCGACGCGGGTTGAGGCATTGACGAAGCCGAAAGCAGAGGCAAGGGCTAGCCTAAAAGAGAACCGCGCGCCCGTCGCAACATCAGCTTTTCAAAACAAAACGAAAAAATATTTTATGAACCGCTTCGTCAATGCCTCAACCCGCGTCGAGTCGAGCTACAGAACACACCAAGAAAATATGAAGTCTTACGACGGGAATAGGTCCAGGGACGGATTAGCAGTTGCCTAGGGCCCCCTAGGGATAACAGAAAAATTTTGTTGAAAAAACAAAACTCCAAATAATGAATAAAAAATATAAAAGCCACAGAGAAAAATACAAAATAAAGGAGGGCCCCAGATTGATGGTTGCCCAGGGCCCGGCTGAGGGTTGATCCGGCCCTGAATAGGTCGCTACATCACATCTGATAGAAGTGTTTGTTTGTTTGTTTATTTTGATTTTCCTAGTGCTACAAGGTTGTACCTTATGATTAGTGCACTAGTCACAAAAATTCCAATACGATTAATTAATAAATGAAATTGGATTAGATCGAATATTTCTTATAGCTAATTTTGCTTAATTTTATACACATTTTTAATTCTAAATTTAAATTTAAATATCTCCTAAGCATAATAGATTCTTAATTTTATTTTGAGGTATGTTATTCTTTTCTTTTAATTTAGAGTTTTCAGATGTATAGTCAAATTTGTCCTGAATTTTAATGCGTCTACAGTTGTTTTTAAGCTATTTGGTAATTGGTTCCATAGGCGAACAGTGTAAATGAAAAAGTGTCTTTCAGAGCTAGCTAGTCTGTGCTTAAGACATACTATATTATTTGTTCTTCGTGATGCAGTAATCCTTAGTATGTCTGATAGATATGGTGGTTCTTTCTTGGTTATAATTTTATGTAAAAATATTAATGCTCGCGAGTCAATCCATTTCGTTAAACCCATACCAAAAATTCTGACTGCATGAGTGGTTATATGCTCCCTCTTTCTTATATTAAACACATATCTTGCTATACTATTGAATACGACGTTCAGTTTTTGCTTACAACTACTATCACAGTTTGCAAATAGCTGTACGCCATAAAAAAGTGTTGGTATCAATAGTGTTTTAGCAACTAAGAGACGAATATTTTCTGGAAGGTAACGTTGTGTCATGTTTAAAGTTCTCAGCAAACCATAGGTTCTACCTACGACCTTTATAATGTGATCATTCCATGTAAGCATGCTATTAAAAACCACTCCCAAATTATTTGCTGTTGTTGTGTATGTAATGGTATTGTGATTTATTTTTATTTTGCGTAGGTTAGTAAGTTCGATTTTCTTCTTTGAGATTACTAGGCATTTAGATTTAGTTGGGTTTAATCCTAGACCGTTATTGTTTGCCCAACTGCTTATGTTTGTTAGTTCCCTGTTGGTTATTATTGCACACTCATTTATGTTATTTACGGGACGACATACATACATTTGGACGTCATCAGCATATAAATGGACTTCACACTCAGACAATACATTGGGAAGGTCATTTACATAAACAGTAAACAATAATGGTCCAAGGATAGATCCTTGCGGAACTCCTCTCGTAGGGGACAGAGATGACGAGTTCCCAAATTTCGTGACTACAGATTGTGATCGATTTGTCAAGTATGAATGAATTAGTTCGGTTGCAGTGCTGTCCAGTCCATATAGTCTTTGTAGTTTTGTACACATAACCTCGTGATTGACGGTATCGAATGCTTTGCTATAGTCTAATAATGTCAAGAATGCCACCTATCCTTCATCAATTTGTTTACGGATGTCTTCAGTGACTTTAAGGATTGCAGAGATACAGCTCCTGTTTTTCCTAAACCCCGATTGTTTTTCATTAAGCAGTTTATTACTTGCCATATAGTTACTAAGTTGGGTTGAGAGCAATCGTTCAAGAGCTTTTGAAAGAAAAGGCAAAATGGCAATCGGTCTAAAGTCATTATTTGACTTCGGTATTGGGATTATTTTGGCTGCTTTCCAGCCCTTAGGAAACGACGAGCTCATTATTGCACTATTAAAGACATGTGTTATATATAGTATTATCTTTGGTAGCAGTGGTTTAAGAAATTTGGGATTTATATCATCTGGTCCTGTTGCACTAGATTTAATTTTAAGAATCGACTCTACAACATCACATTGGGACACACATTCAAAGCTAAATCTACTATCACAATAAATATCACAGTCAAGGTATACGTTATTTAGTACAGTAGGTACGGTAGATTGCACAAATTTTCTGTTCAAATCATCAAGGTCTATATCAACCTGTGGTGATTTCGGCATCTGTTTGCCGATACCGAGTGATTTTAGTTCCTGCCATTTTTGGCTAGTTGACATGATTTTATGAAATTTGATCGTGTAATAGTTAGTTTTAGATTTCTTAATGCTATTCTGCACTTTGTGTCTCGCTTCCTTAAACCACTAACCATACAGTATATAGATGTGCCAGTTCATACAACGAAAGGGGCGCAGCTGAGCTTGCAGCGAACGTTCCCAGATCTTCGGCTTTGGGAATGGCCGCGTTCGGCTCTGGGAATGGCCGCGTTCGGCTCATGACGTCACACGAGCCGACTGGCAGCAAGCATGCATGTGTTGTGTGTACACTCCAAAATATATGATTGTATGCATAGAATAATTTTTAGCTGCCGAAACCGACTTTGTTCGAGATTTCAGTTTACGTAAACGTGTGTGTGCCATGTATTCACACATACTGTGCTTGTGTGTGGGCTCTACAATGTTGGCCGCTTTAATTGGTTTTTCGTTTTGTTTTGGGGGCTGATGTCAGGGGCCGGATCAACAGCCGGGCCCTGGGCAACCATCAATCTGGGGCCCTCCTTTATTTTGTATTTTTCTCTGTGGCTTTTATATTTTTTATTCATTATTTGGAGTTTTGTTTTTTCAACAAAATTTTTCTGTTAACCCTAGGGGCCCTAGGCAACCTAATCCGGCCTGGACCTATTCCCGTCGTAAGACTTCTGTGTGTTCTGTAGCTCGACTCGACGCGGGTTGAGGCATTGACGAAGCCGAAAGCAGAGGCAAAGGCTAGCCTAAAAGAGAACCGCGCGCCCGTCGCAACATCAGCTTTTCAAAACAAAACGAAAAAATATTTTATGAACCGCTTCGTCAATGCCTCAACCCGCGTCGAGTCGAGCTACAGAACACACCAAGAAAATATGAAGTCTTACGACGGGAATAGGTCCAGGGACGGATTAGCAGTTGCCTAGGGCCCCCTAGGGATAACAGATAAATTTTGTTGAAAAAACAAAACTCCAAATAATGAATAAAAAATATAAAAGCCACTGAGAAAAATGCAAAATAAAGGAGGGCCCCAGATTGATGGTTGCCCAGGGCCCGGCTGAGGGTTGATCCGGCCCTGAATAGGTCGCTACATCACATCAGCCCCCAAAACAAAACGAAAAACCAATTAAAGCGGCCAACAATTGTAGAGCCCACACACAAGCACAGTATGTGTGAATACATGGCACACACACGTTTACGTAAACTGAAATCTCGAACAAAGTCGGTTTCGGCAGCTAAAAATTATTCTATGCATACAATCATATATTTTGGAGTGTACACACAACACATGCATGCTTGCTGCCAGTCGGCTCGTGTGACGTCATGAGCCGAACGCGGCCATTCCCAATGCCGAAGATCTGGGAACGTTCGCTGCAAGCTCAGCTGCGCCCCTTTCGTTGTATGAACTGGCACATCTATATACTGTATGGTTAGTGCTTAAACATAGCGTAGTGATGGCTTGTCTTGTATCGTTTCCATCGCTCATACGAAACATTTCGAGCATTTATTAGCAACTTTATATTGTCAGAAAACCAGGGCTTTAAAGACGGCCTAATAGTGCGTGATTTGGTTCGTACAAATTTGTTGTAAAGGTACAGTATGTTATTCTGAAGTAATGAAACTTGTTCGTCCACTGAGGTTGTAGCAAGGATTCTATTCCAGTCCAGTTGGTCACATTCAGCACTTAACGAAACATAGTCAATATTTTTAAAGTCCCTGTAATATATTGTTTCGGCAGAGTTTTCGAAGTAAACATTATACGTCAGAAATATTAAGTCATGTCTAGAGAATACTGGCACAGAAATTTGGTCATATAATAAAATACTTTGGCGATCACTAACAAAAAATACGTCAAGCAGGGTGTCAGTACTGTGTGAGAAATGAGTTGGGTAGTCAGAGTTTGCAGCATGCAGGCCTATCGCTTCCAAATTGTTTTTTAGCTGGTGCTCTTTTAGCATGTTGCTATTTAGGTCACCGGTGATTACTACATTGTCATACCTTAATGATATTGTGTCCAGTATTGAGATGGCTTCCGAAAAGTCTGTTGTGCGATTTGGTCTGTAAATGCAGCCAATAAGTAACCTGGACGCTTGTCTGGCTCCCTTTATTTCGAGAAAGATATACTCTATTTGACTCTCATTGGTGTGCTTACTTATTACATTAGATGTCAGGTTGGACTTAACATAGATTGCAACACCCCCAGCATGTCCCTCACGGTCCGAACGAAAAACATTGTATCCGTCACACGTAATCATAACATCACAGATATTAGATGTAAACCAAGTTTCAGAAACACAGATGACATCAACATTTGAGTTAGTAAAAAGGTACCTGAATTCATCCATCTTTTTGGTTAGACTTTGAGCATTAATATGACAAATATTAATTCCTGAGTGTTGCTTGCTAAGAATACGGATTAGTGCATGACTGCTCGCCTCTGAAGTCATATTACTCTGCATTTTGCAGTTAATTTATCCATACTTAACTGACGCACAGACAAATTCAAAGAGATATTCGACTTACACCTTAAAAACGTACATAAAAACTTAAAGTTACAAAGGAGAAAGAAATGCAGTAAACTCTTAAGACTAACATTGAGTACATAAAGGGAAAGGTAAGAGAGACATTTAGCTACGAAAGCTCCCCTGTTGATCGTGTTCTTGTTGATGGGATTGAGATGCATACATGGACAAAAGCTCTTGCATGCTACTAATGCGAACGTAGTTATCGCTCCCAGCCTCTCTCACATGTACAGCGGAGCGGCGCGTAAATACTGCGGTGAGCTTTTTGCGCCTCTTCCCTTTCAGAGCTTCTTTGAAAATTGCATATTGAGCTTTTGTAAGTTGCTCGTTAACATAGAATGGCACGTTTGAGTCGAAACCCAGCAGCTGTAAGCTCAGCGGCTTTTTTTCTGTTCTCCGATATGCACCAATTTGTCGGAGCAATGCAATTTTGTCGCGTGTGTGATCCATTTTAACTATAATTGTGGGATCAACAATAGTGCCGTTCGATGCCCTCTGTTGCCTTATTCGGAAAATATCCCTAATCTTTGGCGGAGGCGTAAGATTAAGTGAAAAACACAGTGTATGAAAGATTGTTTTTAAGTTTTTGCCGTCAACAAACGGGACTCCGTGCACTCGGACGTCAGCTGCGACCCCGTCCATTGCCTGCACCTCCAGCTTCTGCTCAAAACGCGCCTCCAGTGCCAATATTTGATCCTTTAGAGCGCCATTCTCGGATGCCTCCGTCTCCAGCTGTTCCACACGCCTGGCCAGGCGCTGGAGCTCCTCGTTCAGTTTGGAGACGTGATCTTGGAGCTCACCCAGAATCCGCTGTTCGGTATCCCGTATGAGCTGTGCCTGCTCCCCAAACTTTTCGGAGATAATCTCCAAAAGTCGTGGTGAAGGTGCATCTGGTGTCGACAAGAATGTGTAGAGTTGTTGATCGAGAGTTCTTTATTTTCGTAATTGCGTGCGTTGCTTAAGACTATTTTATTTTCCGGATGTGCTGACGCACCGCTATTTGTGGAGAACCGTGGCTAGAGCCATGGTTCGTTAGCTCTGTGTATATCAGTTTGGTTATTGTCTCCCGCCAGCGTGGATGCGCTGACCCTCCGCCGTTTGTGACGAGCCATGGCTAGAACCATGGTTCGTTACATCCTGATTGCCATAAATTGTCATTACCTTATAAATTCAGAGAAATTCAAAATATTCTGTCTTGAAACTTTCACTATATATAAGGCTAACTACTTTTGGTACCCCATGTCTCCAACAGTACACAAAATTATAGTAAATGGATACATAATCATTGAAAAATCAATTGTTCCTGTTAGCTCCTTATCAGAAAGTGCATCAGAAGCAAGACACAAACTTTTCAAGGCTGACAGAAAATATCATGCCAGAAAATGTAGCCGGGTTGACAATATTGCAGATGTTTTTCACAGAGCAATGGATTCGTCTGATCCATTACTTTCGAGTCTTTGCATTACAAAAACCAACAGGATGGGCCTACCAGCAGAGGTTGTCGATCCTTTGGATTGGCCAATCATATCCTTAAGTGTTGGCCACAAAGACGGAGGTACATCACCAAATTTGTGCGAAGATGATACAGATGAAGAATATGGTGACGATGATGGAAGTGATACCTTTGAAATAGATTTAGAGGAAGAGATACCAGACGAAAATGAAAACTAAAATAAATAAAGAAAGAAATATTATAAGCTTAAATTTTTTAGTTTTTACAAAAATGTAACATTTTTTTTCAGCGCTCTAAAAATTGTACAATGGATCATAAATATATAGCTAAAGTAACTTTTATTTTTTTTAAGCATTGTATAAGTATTATGTATTACCAAATGTAATGGAAATTAAAATTTTTGACGATTATTTAATTAAAAATTTATTTTTACCCACTGTGCGGGTAGTCAAATCAAAAACAAAAATTTTATTTAACTTCATATAAACACGAACAAAAATTTCAAGTTAATATCTTAAAAACTGAGTTTATGCACCAAAAACGGTCTTTTTACCCATAGTACAAGGGTGAATATTATGCCAACTAAATGGATCGATTTTATGAGGATTTAAAAAATAAACAACTGCACCACAAGAGCAATGTAAGGCAGTCATGTGCAGTTTCCATTGCGGAAATCCATGAATTAGGCAACGAATTGCTCCCTCACCAAACCTATTCTTTGGATTTAGTCCCTAGTGACTATTTCTTGACATCAAACCTGAATAAATCGCTCGGCGGAAAGAGATTTGAGTCTAATGCTGAAGTCATCTCACAAAAATACCTATTTTGAGGACCTCGACAAATCATAAATTTATGGGGGATACAAAAATGGGAAAATTCTGGAAAAGCATATAGAGTTAAAAGGATCCTATGTTGAATAATAAAAATAATAAAATTCAAAGTTTCTTGGAACATTTTTGGAAATTTATGCCTTTGATACTGTCATCCGTGTAATGTTATTACAATAGTTATTACTACAGCAAAGAAATTTCGCCCGATAATTTATTTCCTGTTTCTTCTTGTTCTTTCTCTAACTTTCACATACAAGCACAAGCTCATTAGCAACCGGTTTTAGATCGTAAGAATGACAGTTAGGTTAGGTTAGGTTGTCCCGGACGGCCCTCACGAAGCCACGCATAGGCCAATATGGCCCTTAGTTGTCCGGATCGGTGCGTATGGACCTTCTGAGTGTTTTAACGCGGCTTCGAAATCCGTGAGGATCGAGGAGAGTTTTGCAAAGGCAAGGAGTTCCGCTGGCGTCCTCTTGGATGCATCTTCCAGCGATGCCAGTACCGGGCTGCCAAGACGTTTGTTTCTTGCCCTTGAGAGGGCCGGGCATTGGCAGATTAGATGTTCCAGGGTTTCGATAGCCCCAGATTCATCACATTTCCTACACTTGTCACTGTTGGTGATGCCTAGTTTGACTGCATGTGCTGCAACCAGGCAATGACCTATGAGTATACCTATTAGCATCTTACAGTCCTTCCGTGGTAGGTGCAGTAGGTATTGGCTGAGTTTACCATTGCCCTCCTTGCACATGGCTTGCAGTTGGTGGTTCTCCTCCACCTGCTGCTGGGCTGTATGTGTGCCCTCCTCTCTAGATCGTTTTGAAGCGCTCTGAGGGAGACAGGCACGTTCTCAGTCCTGTCGTTTGCCAGCCGGACGCCTTCCTTAGCCAGCACGTCTGCTGTCTCGTTGCCTTCGATGCCCTGGTAGCTGGGAACCCAATAGATCCGCACTGTCTTTGTCGTGCTTAGGAAATCTAATGCCTCCCTGCTTGACAGGGACATTTTTTGAACTGACAGCTAACGACTGCATGGATCTTATCGCCGCCTGGCTGTCCACGAACAGATTGACCACATTATGTGGGCGTTCCGTACATCGAGCAACCTCCGCCGCTTTCTGTATGGCAAAGACTTCTGCCTGGAATATGCTGCATTGGTCCGGTAGCTTATAGGACAGCCTTATTTCAGGGTCTGTACAGTATATGCCTACTCCTCCCTCCATCTTGGAGCCGTCAGTATAGATGTTGAGGTGTTGAGTCTGGTCCCGACCCCTTTTCCAGTCGTCGGGTCCCATGTATGAGGTTGTTTTTACATCCAGGCCAGTTGGGTGGATCATGTAGTCAGATATACTGGTCATGTCTCGGCCATTTGAACTGTGCCCGAATCCTTGTAGAGACATGTTGCCTGATGCTACTAAGCGTTGTGCCGCCTTTCCTGCAATCAGTTGAGCGTGGATGTCCAGGGGGTCGATTCCGATTATGGTTTCGAGTGCTTTTGTTGGTGTTGACCTCAGCGCCCCCGTAATGCAGAGCAGTGCCTGCCGCTGGGTCCTTTCCATAAGCTTATTGTACGTCTTCTTTTCCGTCGCTTGCCACCACACTAAGACACCATACAGCAGAGTCGGTCGCACCACCGAGATGTAGATCCAGTGCATTAGAGCAGGTGACAGGCCCCATGTGCTGCTGAGCATCTTCTTGGATGCATATAGCGCAATGGTGGCCTTCTTCACCCTTTCCAAAACATTGGGTCTCCACGCCAGCTTGCTGTCCAGTACTATGCCGAGGTATTTGACGTGTGTTTTCGGAGTCAGCCTGGTTTTTTAAATTTTCGGGGGGATCCATGCCAGTACCTTGTATCTCTTGGTAAAGAGGATGAGGTCCGTCTTGATTCCATTATGGAGCTTAGAGTCGATGGACATACTCCCGTAATAATTATGCTTATGTCATCAGCATAAGCTGTTATTTTTGGGGCTCTCCTGTCGAATCTCTTTATTAGGTCGTCGACCACCAGGTTCCACAGGAGGGGCGAGAGGACCCCACCCTGAGGTGTGCCTCAGTGTGCTCCTTTCACCAAGGAAGCGGTGCCCCATTCTGAGTACACCCGTCTACAACTTAGAAGGTTCTTTATCCAGAGGTTGATTGCGGGATGCGTGTTGGTCGCTTCTAGGCGGTCCATTATTGCGTTGTTATTCACGTTATTGAATGCTCCGGATATGTCTACGAACACTCCTAGAGCATATTTTGAAGGGCATTTTCGATGGTGGCTACTATCGAGTGCAGTGCCGTCTCCACCGATTTCCCTTTGATGTAGGCATGCTGGTTGGTTGACATTCGCCCCCCTACATCGTTTCTGATGTGTAGATCCAGCAGCTTTTCTAGTGTTTTGAGTAGAAACGAGGTGAGGCTTATCGGTCTGTAGTCATTGGGGCTCATATGGCTGCACTTTCCTGCCTTTGGAAGGAAGAATCCTCGAGGTCCGCCATTGAATAGGGATATAGCCCGTGCTCAGGCAAGCTGAGTATATTGCAAAGAGCCATGGGGTGATCACGTCTTTGGTCACCTGTAGCATGGCCGGAAATATACCGTCCAGTCCAGGTGCTCTCGTACCCACAAAGGAGTCTATGGCCCAGTGGATTCTCCTAGACGATATGAGACCCGTTGGGGGATGCTGTTCCTCAGTTGCTAGGTCCTGATGCGTTGTAGCGTCAGCAACCTCGGTTCTCGTTCGTTCTCTTTCGTAGTGACCAGACGTGTTTTTGTTTTGCGCTCCGCATTTTCCTTTTGTTTAACTTAAACAGCCGGTGTTTTTTATCTATAATTTAACTCTGTAACTAACATTACATTAAAATCATACTTTTACCGCGGGTGCATGCCTGATAATTGTGTAAAAACACAACTTATTTAATAAATTTTGTGCGTCGGTTAGTCGTGTGTTTGTGTTGTTGCTTTTCGTAAGTACGCCCTCTCATTACATTTAGCCGCTCTTTGTCGTAGTTATTGCCGTCTATCACTCTCTCTATCACCTAACTCTCAATAACTGTTCTTTCGCTCTCGCTCTTGTAACTTTTTGTGCAGTAACGCTCTCACTTATAAGCTGTTGCTGCAACCACTCTCCTCTCTCTCTTTTTTTCCGATTTCGCTTTAAGCATTGCTCTAAGCATTTGCTCTGCACAGTGGTCTGATTGCTATTTGTTTTGAAATTTTTTTTTCCGAAGTAAAAAAAAAATAATAGACATAAATATGGAATTTTCTGTCGTCTGTGCCAAAAAAACCTGCAAGAAGCAGATCACCCATGACCAGGCTATCCCCGGCTGGCTTTGCGAATGCGTAGTGCACGCAAAATGTGTAGGGATCTCGGGCCGTGTAGGAGACGCCGTTTCCCAAAACAACAACCTACATTATAGTTGTGAGGAATGCCGTGCTGTGAAAAACGACATGCGTTCGTTCATGAGGCAGACGCGGAGTGGCTTCAAAGAGCTGATCGTAGGCTTTAAACAGCAATATGATCGGCTCTTGGCCATGAACACTCAGTTCAGCAGTTTATAGCTATATAGTTTTTATGGCTGAGTCTCCGAGGCGCAAGAAGTCTACTCCGCGGGACTTGCAAGTGCCGACTGCCTCATGTCCGCCGGCATCTGAAAAACTTACTCCGACCACTCCCTTACTGCAGCAGTTGATTACGTTTGCTACTCCAAGGGCAACGATCGCTGCTGTTGATGCAGATTCGGGAGCCGAATGCGTCACTTTGGAGAGTATGCAGTTAGAAATGTCTGTAGAGTCTGTGTCCATCGAGTTCGCACCCAACCCCTTAACTATCCCCTCAGTTTCGCTCCCACCAGCTAATAGATGTCCAGGACCACCGGATACTGCCATCACAGGTACTAGGCCTGTGGTGTCAAAAGCACTGGTGGGAGTCCCACCAAACCGACAAGTTTTTGTCTCGCGGATAGCCCCTGACCTCACATCCAATGATGTAACCGCTTTTATACAAAGCAAAATAAAAGCCGTCGGCTTAAAGGTGGAAAAATTTAACTTTTCTTACGCCAGGGAGATATCTTCCTTCAAGATAAGCGTCTCCCCAACTCAATTTGAAACCATTTGTTCCGCCAAGTTTTGGCCGGATCATTTGGTGGTTAAAGAGTTTAAGGCTAAGAAAAAGAATAGGCCCCCCATTACTCTTCCTAGCATTCAGACCAGTGCTCCATCTCCATCCTCATCTTCCACCTCTACTTCCACCCATCCAAAAAACTAACTTCCTCTCTTGTAGTTACCTACCAGAATGCTAGAGGCTTGCGTAGTAAGCTCAGCACTCTTTTCCTTGAGAGTCTCGCATTCTCGTCCTACGTTATTGTGTTCACCGAGATCTGGTTAAAGCCGGACATCCTTGATTCCGAAGTTTTGGCGGGTCGGTACACAATTTTTAGAAATGACCGTTCGTCTCGACGTGGAGGTGGCGTCCTTATTGCAGTGGACTCAAACTTCACGTCGGAACATTTCATGGTCAGGTTCAACAAGACCTGGAATTTCTGTGCGTAAAACTGATTCTCCCAGGCTTTTCCATTTTCATTACTTGCTCGTATATTCCACCTTCCTCGGATATCTTAATATACGAGCATCACCTGTCCGCTTTAAAAACTGTTTCTTCCTCGCCTCATATAAAGACCATATGATAGTTCTTGGTGATTTTAATTTGCCAGGTACTGTTTGGTCTTCGGTAAACGAGTCTAATAACCTTGTGCCCATGTCACGACATGACTTTATCGACGGCTTGCTAGACCTATCCCTGTCTCAAGTCAACCATGTGAAAAATTCCTTGGGTCGATTGCTTGATCTGTGCTTTGTCTCGGATCCGACCATAGCGTTGTTAGCCCGAGCCCTTCCGTTCACTATACCTGAAGATTCCTACCATCCTACATTCGAAGTGTTGGTCGATATTAGCCCTACTGTATTGGATCGAATATGTAGGCTATCTGAACGTGTCCGCTGCTTTCGTAAAGCCGAGTTTACGAAGCTTAATAACCTTATTAGGGATTTTGATTGTTCCGCTCTGTACTTGTGCACTGACGTTATGAAAGGCACAAATATTTTTTACATTGTACTTGACACATTTTTTGATTCTTGTGTCCCACTTTCTTGTCCGGTTAGATCTGGAAAGCCTCCTTGGTTTACCAAGGAGTTATCCAGTCTAAAAAATTTAAAATCAAGACTTTATAAAAAATTTCGAGAAGTTGGTTCTCCCTCTTTTCTTTCTCACTGTAATAGCTCGGTCAAATTTCTCCGTTCTTAACGCTCAATGCTATAAAAACTACCTATCTCGATGCAGGATACGATTTTCACAGGACCCTAAACAGCTTTACAGCTTCGTAAATAGTAAGCGTAGAACGTCCGCACATCCATCCTCGTTATTTTTTCTCAATATGTCAGTAAACAATGATCAGGAAATTGCCGCTCTTATTGCCAAATTTTTCCAAACAACCTATTCTCATGAAACCTACTCTGGTCAGCCGTATCCATACAGTTTACCAAGGTCGAATGGCATCTTCAGCCCCTTGTTAAATGAAAGCTCACTGCTTCATGATCTTCGACTAGTTAAGCCGGTGTTTTCACCAGGTCCCGACGGAGTTCCCGGCTGTGTACTCAGGTACTGTGCCGACGCTCTGTGTGGACCCTTGCTTAAACTATTCACCCTATCCATTAACTCTTCATGCTTCCCCCCCCATCTGGAAGGAATCTTTTATTATTCCGCTCCATAAGAAAGGTAGCAAGTCTGATGCAAATAATTATAGAGGTATATCTAAGTTATCCGCTATTCCTAAAATGTTTGAAAAAATTTTAACTCCGCACTTGCAACATCTCTGCAAATCACTTATATCTCCGTCCCAGCACGGATTTATAAGGCGACGATCAACAACCACAAATTTATTAGAGTTTACCTCTTTTATCATTAAAGGCTTTCAAGGTAACTTGCAAACGGATGTCATTTACACTGATTTTAGTAAAGCATTCGATTCTGTAAACCATTCCCTTTTAGCACAAAAACTTGACCTTTTAGGGTTTCCGCCTAATCTTTTGAGATGGATTTCTAGCTTCCTTCGCTCTAGGTCTCAAAGATTCGTATTCAAAAACTCCTTCTCTTCACCTGTTAAGGTTACTTCTGGAGTACCACAGGGCAGCCATCTAGGCCCCATATTATTCACTCTTTATTAATGATCTGCCTTCAGTATTAACAAACTCTCGAGTACTCATGTATGCGGATGATGTTAAACTTTGTGTCCAGTATAAGGACATTTCATTTCACTCTCACTTGCAATCCGATCTCAATAACTTTCAATCATGGTGTTGTGCAAATATGTTACACCTAAATGCCTCGAAATGCAAAGTAATGACATTTCATCGCTCCAGCTACAGCCCCCTATTGGCTCCTTATAGCCTATAGCCAAAGTTAAAGTTTTCTGAACACACTTCTACCATGGTAAATAAGGCCATGGGTGTGCTTGGGTTTATAAAGAGGTGGTCAAAGGAATTTGACGACCCTTATATAACGAAGACTCTCTATATCTCGCTTGTTCGTCCGATTTTAGAATACGGCTCTTGTGTATGGTGCCCCCAGTACAAAGTACACCAGGACCGTATAGAATCAGTCCAGAAAAACTTTTTGGGATGCAGGTGTGAGACTGCCATCTTATCCTCGTAGATTGCTTTTAATAAACCTTCCAACCTTAGTTAGTCGTAGAAAAATGCTTGGTGTGATTTTTATGCACAACCTGATCAAGGGTGATGTAGATAGCCCTGACTTGTTGAGCCGCATAAACTTTACGATTCCTATTAGATCTACCAGAAACTTCATTCCTTTGTTCCTTCCGCTTTGTAGAACGAATTATTCCTTGCACGAACCATTTAGGGTACTTTGCTCGGATTTCAATTCCCTCTACCACATAATATCAACTCCTAATTCCCTTCCTCTTCTTAAATCACTAATACTAACATACCTTTCCCGTAATTAGTTATATTTCTTAGCTACCTTTGCATGTTTAGCTCTTTGAGTTGTGTTTAGCTCTAATTTTCTTCGAATTTTAGTCTAACACCTATCTTTCCTGCATGCTCGCGATCGGTTCGGTAACACGCGTCGAGCGTCATGCGGCAGCGCCCTCGGTCGGTTGGGCGGGAGGAGGGCTGCGTTTCTGCCTGGGTTCCGCGCGTAACAGGCTTCGGCTTGGTGTCGCATGGGCCACTTGATGGTGCAGTCATTGCATATCAACGTCCAAACGTCCAGACATGCTGCGAAGTCAGCTTCCATTAGTGCTGTTAGGGCTTCTTCACTGCCCTCAGTCCACTGTCCATCGTTTCGTTTGATCTGACTCTGTATGGTAGGTTGCTTTGATAGCAGCTTCTGGAGTTTAGCTGTTTCTGGGACTTTCTCGATGTTGGAGCAGAAGTTCCTCCACGAGTTTCTTTGTGCCCTTCGTATTTCCTTCTTGTACTCCCTGAGTAGGATTTTATATTCCTCATTGATCATCTCATCGCTAGCCTGTTTGGCGATTTTGAAGAATTCTTTGAGGTTGTTTCTTTGGAGCGATAGGTCCCGGTTCCACCAGAGTGGTTTGGTCCTCTTTTTCGTTCTCGAGGGTGGGCACGATGCGTGGTACGCATCCAGTAGTTCCTTGGATAGGGTCTCTAGGGACGTTTCTATGTCTTCCGGGGATAGAGAAGGATGGTCTTTCAAGGACTCTCCAGCCAGATACCAAAGTACTTGTTCCCGCTACGAGTGTTAAATCTAGCACGTTTGAAGAGGTGGGACCTACAAAAGGTGTATTCCTCTCCTACGTTTGCTACTTCTAGGTTAGTTAATAGTATGAAGTCTAGGAGGTACTCACCTCTATCGTTGGTGATGTGCGTTTGCGTCCGTACCGACGAGAAGTTGCTGGTTCTTCGGGCTGGATTCCGCCACTAGATGCCTCAACTCTTCAGGTGGAGCCGGCCTGTCGTGTGCCATGTAGCAGGAGGCTACCATCAGGCGCCTTTCCTTGCTTTCTAGCATCACCACGGTCAGATCGTCAGTGCTGTAATGAGACATAAGGTGAACATGGATTCCCTTTCGTACGAGTACGACGGTTCTGTTCCTGCTTACCGATGGTGGATAGAACACGTTAAAATTTGAGGACTTTAGTCCGGCCACAGCATTGCCTGAGGCAGCCCATGGCTCCTGGACTAAGGCTATGTCGGCGGGCCCTTGCTCCATGGCAAAGAGGAGCTCCGCCGACACAATCTTACTTTTGTGGAGGTTGAGCTGCAGCACACTCACCATGTGCGTCTGGCTCAGCTCCACTCGACGGGTTGACTACTACCGTCAGGTCACCGTCCTCCCCCTCCTTCACCGAGTCCAGCGCAAGACCCTGTGCGGCCTCCACGATGGTGTCCAGACCAAGGTCCTTCTCCACCTCGCCCGCCTGCAGAGTGTGCGCATCTTTGTCCTCGGGGTGGCGCTTTTTCAGCCGCAAACTAATAAATAGTCTATCCTCTCTCCATACAATGAAAAATATTCTGAATATTCCAATGAAGTACCATCCGTACGTTATATGTCCCTTACTCCACCAGGAGCCGCTAGACTGATGACAATGAGGGGGATAGCGATCGGGAGGTAGGGGAGTTAGGAAAATTGTTTTCTTCGTTGTGGCTATATTATTGGTCGGATCGGAACGTGT
Organism: Drosophila obscura; assembly: GCF_018151105.1. Lineage (NCBI taxonomy): Eukaryota > Metazoa > Arthropoda > Insecta > Diptera > Drosophilidae > Drosophila > Drosophila obscura. The sequence continues at coordinate 872,533 of NW_024542721.1, forward strand.
AGATTTAGCATCAGAATCATTATTTTGAATTCTGAGATTTCGGTTTTTTTGTATCTTTATAATTGTGAATGCTACAGGTTTTTGGATTAGTGTGGCGGTTGCGAAATTGAATGCATATCTATACATCTCAAGGAGAAGTGTTGATCCGCCGGTATTAGAAAATTCTCTGAAAGATCCCAGACAATTAGTAAGGACGACTTGATACTAATCTAAACGTCCTCAAGTTTTCTGGGAGCTTAAATGGATTCAAATCGCTATTTATAGCAAAAACACCTTTTTCACAACTTAAAGTAGAACAACGGGCAAAAGTTTACAAAAAAGAATGTGAATTCCAAGAACCAGCTTCAAATCCACATTCTAATGCACTAAATAATTATATCCGACCTCAATGCAGAAAAAAAAAACGAGAAGGAACGTGTGATTCGCTTCTGGGGACGCGACTCTACTTATCCCGTGCTCAGTCAGTATATACATTTTTGAGCTTACGACTTTTTAGAATTTTAGAATTAAAAAAAAAATTTTCATTTTTTTGCTACATCAGTTATATACATCTACTATGTATATTCTACATCTAACATGTAGATTATAGATTTACCATTTAGATTCTACATCTCCTCCGCTAGAGGGCGCTCGCGTACGTAACGAGGCAGAATGTACGAGCGAGAAAGAGAATGAGTAGCGGGTCTCTGGCTGAAATAGGCGGGGGAAGCAACTGAAAATTAATTTCTTCATTCTGGCTATAATAATGATCCGATCTGATTCAGATTCGACAATCTGGTAGATATGGTCATTCTCTACAATACTGCTTTTTTAGTTTTATCGTATCTTTAAAATTGTGTCTGCCACAGATTTTCGTCCTTTGTGGGGGCGGGGCGAAATTTTGAAATACACTTGTAACAGTGATGGGTATTTTGCTCGTTAGATTTCTATGTGCACCGCTGACATCACATGTCACATGCAGGTCATAGTCCAATGCAATGATGCCACATGAGTCTGGAAAACAAATTTGGTTGCCCCAGCTCTTATAGTCTCTGAGATCCAGCCGATAAACAAGACGGACGGACGGACAGACGGTCAGACAGACATGGCTATATCGACTCGGCTATTGATGCTGATCAAGAATATATAAGTTAACACATAAGAAATAACATATAAGAAATGAAGTACGAATGTTCATGTGCCACCCTAACGTAGCGCATAAGAAATATGAATAATCATGTGCCGCCCTAACGTATCCAAGTCTGATACTCAAGACGCTGATGCAGCAAATGTCGCCGTAGCGGGTGGCTCCCGTATCCCATTGACCGCCAGCGATCGCATGATTCTGGCGAATGTTGCATGGTCAGCATTCCCTGTTTATGCGCGGCCGGCTCGCCGGCTATGTTTCGGTTAGGTTCAGAATTAAGTTTCAGTTTAAGATTTGACAAATAAATGAACGGAGCGTTCATATTAACTCCGACACGAGTCGTAAAACCTTAATTAACATAATTATATTGTTGAGCCTTAAGGGCCAACGAAATAGAGGGCAGTTACCCTCTCAACATAACCTTCAATAGAAGACCTAGTTGCCAAACGGCAACCACCGCCCCCGCTGCAAGAGCGGGCCACGGGAACCCGATCGCTGCCGCCGGAGCCAACGCAACGGAGACCGCAGTTTGGACCAACATAGTTTTAAGATAATTTATATACTTTATGGGGTCGGAAACGTTTCCTCTCTACGTTACACACATCCACTTTTACCAAAAATCTAATATGCCCCTTAACTCTTTTTTGAGTACGGGTATAAAAAGCGTAGGGGACCTATTGGACCTACCTACAGGATAGGATGGTGGGAAAGGTATATCCTGTTACAAAAAAGACTGGATCTCTGATCATAACATGATTTATTTACACACATCTGGATGAACTTTCCATAGTATAATTTATATACAAACATTAATGCATTGACTTTTACTCCTGAAATGCTGAAATTTAATTTAAATTGCGTTAAAATGCAAGGCCATATTACAAATTTGACGAACTTAAATCCAATACAGACAATGCTTCGTCTTTTTCTTCTTGCAACTCCTTTCCAGTTAGATTTAATTTTGATTTAGCAACATCACTTAGGTCCAAACCCTCAACGATTTTCCATTTCTTATTTATAATGACAACTGGAAAAGAGAAAATAACGTCCTTTGGAGAGTTATAGCTGCCATCTGAACATACACCCATTGATACAAATGTTCCTGGAGAAGTACCATTCCACCAGTCATGCATATGATCGCAAGCGGCTTTAGCTGCTGACATAGCCGATGACATTTTACGAGCTGCAATTACAGCAGCCCCACGCTTTTGAACAGTTTCAACAAAGGCACCTTGTAAATATATATTATCATTGACAGCATCAGCCACAGATTTTATTTCACCATTGATAACCACTTTTCCTTGTCCAGCATCTGGGTATTGAGTGGATGAATGGTTGCCCCAGATTATTATGTTCTTAACGTCGGATATAGGAACTCCCAACTTTGCAGCTATTTGTGAGGTGGCGCGATTTTGATCTAATCGAGTCATTGCAGAAAAATTTTCACGTGGAATGGATGGCGCATATTTAGCACAAACAAAGGCATTAGTGTTGGCAGGGTTTCCAACAACAAGAACTTTTACATCTTTTTTTGCTAACTTTTCAATAGCTTGTCCTTGTGCTTTAAAAATTTTTACATTTGCTGATAGTAGATCTTTTCTCTCCATTCCTTCTTTCCGTGGCATGGCGCCTACAAGAAAGGCGGCCGAAACATCCTTGAACCCAACAGATGGGTCTGTTGTAGGTATAACTTCAAGTAACAAGGGCAACGCACAATCCGCTAGTTCCATGACGACACCCTCAAGAACACCAACCATAGGCGGAATATCCAGTAAATGCAAGATAAGAGGTTGTTCAGGTCCAAAAACTTCTCCTCGAGCGATCATGTATAGCAACGAATAAGCAATTTGACCAGCAGCTCCAGTCACAACAACTCGAATTGGTTGAGCCTAAAAATATAAGAACCATATTGTGTTTTATTTAAATAAAAATCGTATTTATGTTACGCAAGTTTATAAGAAAATGCAAAAAATTTGTATACCCTACAAGGGGGAATTGTATGTATCTCTCTCAATCAAGTAGAGATTCTGATTATAATATTATAAGTCACATATATTAATACATCCAGATAATTGAATCTTTTTATACCCGTACTCAAAAAAGAGTTAACGGGTATATTAGATTTGTGGAAAAGTGGATGTGTGTAACGCCCCGCCTCCGCCAGCCAGAGAACCGCTACTCATTCTCTTTCTCGCTTGCACACTTTACCTCGTTATGTACGCGAGCGCCCTCTAGTGGAGGAAATGTAGAATATAAATGGTACAGCTATAATCTAAATGCTAGATGTAAAATATGCATTGTAGGTGTAGATGTAGCTAACAGATGTAGCAAAAATATGTTAAATGGAAAATTTTTTTTTTAATTCTAAAATTCTAAAAAATTATAAGCTCAAAAATGTATATACTGACTGAGTACGGGTTTAAGTAGAGCCGCGTCCCCAGAAGCTACTCACACGTTCCTTCTCGTTAGTTTTATCGTATCTTTAAAATTGTGCCTGCCACAGATTTTCGTCCTTTGTGGGGGCGGGGCGAAATTTTGAAATACACTTGTAGCAGTGATGGGTATTTTGCTCGTTAGATTTCTATGTGCACCGCTGGCATCCCATGTCACATGCAGGTCATAGCCCAATGCAATGATGCCACATGAGTCTGGAAACCAAATTTGGTTACCCTAACTCTTATAGTCTCTGAGATCCAGGCGCTAAACAAGACGGATAGACAGACAGACGGACAGACAGACATGGCTATATCGACTCGGCTATTGATGCTGATCAAGAATATATATACTTTATGGGGTTCTCTGCGTTACACACATCCACTTTTTCCACAAATCTAATATACCCCTTAACCCTTTTTTGAGTACGGGTATAAAAAGCAAAAATTATTATTTCTGGTAGCTTTATCACAAAAATTTTAATCAGGAGACCTGAAATATAAAAGATATACAATTTTATTGTAAATAATAGGTTTCCTACCACACCTTTTGTTAATCCTCAATGAGTTCGTTTTCGAGCTTCATCATCCACGAGAATTAGAGTTGATCGTCAGCCAGTTCATCGAAACTAATCTGCTCCGGTGGATCCCTGCCTGAACGATTGACCTCGCTTGATCAAAGACCGAACACCTCAGTTGGAAGGGGCTATTTTTTGCATTTGTATGCTGCTTTCCAAGTTAACAGATGAGATAATAGTATCTGAATCATGGAACACGTCCGCGAAATTTTCTTTTCGGACTCATTTTAAATACAAAATTTAATAAATTTTATTTTGACTCTTGGCACCCTCTTCTGCAAAATATCCCACAGGAAGTATCTTGTTCTCTTTTATATCGCTTGAATGCACTAGTATTTTGTGAACTGTCGCAGTCATTGACATTACATTTGGTTGCTACAATGAACTTTGACATTCTGAAAAGCTGATAAATGCATCTATAAAGCAGACCTGAGCACCTTGTAGCTTCAGCTTACTGTCTGGTAAATATTTAATTTTAAAATGCAAAATTGATCGGTTGTGCTCAACACTTTTTTCAAAATTTTGACTTTAAAAACTCAAGAAATGTCGAAAACAAATCGTATTATATTATATTATATATTATATTATATATCGTTCTTATATTTTTTGTGAGTAGATGCATCAATTAGGCGTCGTTCTAAGTATTTATAAAAATCGATGGAGAAATGACTCAGCTAAAATTGGTTGACCAACCCTCCAAAAATCACATTTTACCGTTTCAAACGTTGCTGCCTAATTTGCCTAATTTTTTGTCTAAGAATCAAGATCGCATTTCTATGCGCACCAACGCGCAGATAACCATGATATACATTTTAACAAGAATTGAAATTTCTACAAGATGCATTAAGTCATATGGTTCCACGTGTGGGCACTTTTTTTATACGCCTCTTCAAAGACATATTTTTGTGACAAATTTATACTTGTTAAAACATGAGTCATTAAACATAAATATGAGTGAAATTTTTACAGTTCAAACTCATAAACATATATAACATACCTGTCTGAATCGAACACATTGTAAAGAAAGCACTTAAATTGATAAATTTATAATTTTTTAGCCCTTTTTACAAGATGAAAAAATAACTTTTTGCACCAACATTCGCCTAGCGATAGCAAACAGCTGACTTTAACAGCTGTTAGCTTAACAGTGACGCGCACTGTTAACTTCTTTTTTTTCGTAACTTTAAAGATCAATGTTATTCGGATATATGAGGTCTACAAATATATTATTTTAACTACTTTTGAAAAATGGGTTTTCACCAGAAAAAGTGGTCAAATTTCCCATAGTGCAATGTAGCTTTTTTTGCATTCTTCCGACCTATTCAGGGCTGCATCAACCCTCAACGGGGCCCTAGACAATCATCAATCTGGGGCCCTCCTTTTTTCATTTTTATTTTTGTTTGTTTTATTTGTATTTTTCTCAGAGGCAAAGGCTAGCCGAAAAGAGAAAGGAAGAAATAAAAAATAATAAATAAATTGAGTGGGGATGAGAATGACTTTAGAAATAAAGTCTTATTTCTTCTAAAAAAAAGTCTTCAAAAAAATTTTGGACGCTAATAGTTGGCGCAACAGAACATAGGTACGTCCTGTTGATTTTGATACATGTTTACTTCATGACAGTGGGCTACTACATGGCTACTCAAATGGGTGTATTGTCAATGCATAGTTTCTCCAGATTGTTTGTATCATTAATTTTTTAAGCAATTACGTAGGCTGCTATTTAATTTTCTGTCCACTATCCATTTCAGGGATGGTCCGTAAGGTTTTGCCGTTCCGAAAATTTCCAGTTATTCCACCATACATCGGGATGTTCTTAATTCGCACGTTTCTGTGCGTCATTTTTTCGATAATTTTCAAATGCAACCATAAATATTTGACATTCACAACGAAAAAGTGCCATTAACTACGAAAATGTAAACAATGACAGACAGGAAAATGGTAAAAACAACAAAACATCTGATATGTCAGAATTGTCTCCGGCACAATAACACGATTTGTGAACTATCCTCTGGGAATTCTTTTATGAATGCTCTGCAAAACTCATGCAGGATATTGCACTCTGTATTGCTGACAGCCTTCCGACTATTCTGTACTCAGAAAAAGAGCCCAAAGTATACATTTTTATGGCTATACAAAACTTTCCTAAAAAAACGCCTCGTTATTTTCGGTTACATCATTCTCCCAAAATGTCCCAAACCGCTTCTCGGAAAACTTAGAATATAAATTTGTATTTATAACATTGATTGGATTTAGTAGAAGCAGGCACAAATGACCACGCTTCAGTGTTTTCAAAACAGATATCCATTCTATTAAATTCTCCTCGTCAATGTTGGCCTCATTATTATCATCCAGCAACGAAAGAAAAACCATCGAACTCGAAAAAAAGAAATGGGTCGATTTGGATCAAATTTTGTTCAGTTGTTCGTATTTGCCAAAAGAATGTTTTTAGAAAGAAAATTTTGGAAAAACCAACCTTCGATCGCGAAAAAAGTCATTTGGTATTTGTTTCATTTATGAAAGTAGGCGAAGATGCAATTGTCATAGTTGCAGATGAGTTCTAAACTCGAGATATTACACAAGGGAACAAAATTGATCTTTTTGTGTGTTGATTGAAAACAGATTGAAGTTTTTTATTAATTTGAGGTCGCTGATTTCAAATATGATCGCCATTTTTTTCCATCAGATCTCGTTCTTAAGTTACAAGTATTAATAGTATTATTGAATTTTTTCCATCAACAAAAGTTCAAACGGTCATAACTTTACTCCTCATTCAGCGATTTAATGGTTTTGCAAAGATAACAGTTACATTTTTAAGAAAAAAGAACTAGTTTTTATGACACGTTGAACTTGAAATTTTTGGATTTCAAATTCAAAAATACTTTTAGTACCTGTACCTTAAAAACGCGATCCAATTGAAAAAAAGGAGATCAGATTTGAAATCAGCGACCTCAAGTTAGTAAACTTTAACAAAGTTCTAGGAAACATGGCTCAGTAATGGTTGATTAAATAAAAAAGAAAAGAAACAAAAATTACAAATTTTAATTTGTTTATTGGCTGGGGAGGCAATTGGGCTTTTATTAGCTTTATGAAAAATTATGTTAAAGTAGCTTACTATTTACATTTAATCTCTAAACATAATAATTCTAATTTAAGAAAATCTTATAAAAGGAATTTTTTTTGATTAGTTCCAAGTACATTATAATACTTATAACTTTCTTTTTGGACTACCGATTAGAATGAAATAAATTTTATCTCATTTAAAATATGTATAACTAAATGTTTTTAGACCAAAACTTTGATTTTTGTGGCTATTTTTTTTTTATATTATTTTTTAAACAAGAAAATATTTTTTGTCTTTTTTTTCAAAACTGCAACGATATCACTGAATCTGTTGGGCAAATCAAAATCTAGGCACGACTTGAAGACAGTATTGTTGGCGAGTTTTGGACTTTTTAAGCTGAATATGGTTAACCGTTTCAAGTTAGCCCACTCTCGCTCTTGTAACTTTTTGTGCAGTAACGCTCTCACTTATAAGCTGTTGCTGCAACCACTCTCCTCTCTCATCTTTTACTGATTTCGATTTAAGCATTGCTCTAAGCATTTGCTCTGCACAGTGGTCTGATTGCTATTTGTTTTGAACTTTTTTTCCCCAAAGTAAAAAAAAATAAAAGACATAAATATGAAATTTTCTGTCGTCTGTGCCAAAAAAACCTGCAAGAAGCAGATCACCCATGACCAGCCCAATATCCCCTGCTGGCTTTGCGAAAGCGTAGTGCACGCAAAATGTGTAGGGATCTCGGGCCGTGTAGGAGACGCCATTTCCCAAAACAACGGCCTACATTATAGTTGTGAGGAATGCCGTGCTGTGGAAAACGACATGCGTTCGTTCATGAGGCAGACGCGGAGTGGCCTCAAAGAGCTGATCGTAGGCTTTAAACAGCAATATGATCGGCTCTTGGCCATGAACACTCAGTTCAGCAGTTTATAGCTATATAGTTTTTATGGCTGAGTCTCCGAGGCGCAAGAAGTCTACTCCGCGGGACTTGCAAGTGCCGACTGCCTCATGTCCGCCGGCATCTGAAAAACTTACTCCGACCACTCCCTTAGTGCAGCAGTTGATTACGTTTGCTACTCCAAGGGCAACGATCGCTGCTGTTGATGCAGATTCGGGAGCCGAATGCGTCACTTTGGAGAGTATGCAGTTAGAAATGTCTGTAGAGTCTGTGTCCATCGAGTCCGCACCCAACCCCTTAACTATCCCCTCAGTTTCGCTCCCACCAGCTAATAGATGTCTAGGACCACCGGATACTGCCATCACAGGTACTAGGCCTGTGGTGCCAAAAGCACTGGTGGGAGTCCCACCAAAGCGACAAGTTTTTGTCTCGCGGATAGCCCCTGACCTCACATCCAATGATGTGACCGCTTTTATACAAAGCAAAATAAAAGCCGTCGGCTTAAAGGTGGAAAAATTTAACTTTTCTTACGCCAGGGAGATATCTTCCTTCAAGATAAGCGTCTCCCCAACTCAATTTGAAACCATTTGTTCCGCCAAGTTTTGGCCGGATCATTTGGTGGTTAAAGAGTTTAAGGCTAAGAAAAAGAATAGGCCCCCCATTACTCTTCCTAGCATTCAGACCAGTGCTCCATCTCCATCCTCATCTTCCACCTCTACTTCCACCCATCCAAAAAACTAACTTCCTCTCTTGTAGTTACCTACCAGAATGCTAGAGGCTTGCGTAGTAAGCTCAGCACTCTTTTCCTTGAGAGTCTCGCATTCTCGTCCCACGTTATTGTGTTCACCGAGACCTGGTTAAAGCCGGACATCCTTAGTTCCGAAGTTTTGGCTGGTCGGTACACAATTTTTAGAAATGACCGTTCGTCTCGACGTGGAGGTGGGGTCCTTATTGCAGTGGACTCAAACTTCACGTCGGAACATTTCATGATCCAGGTTCAACAGGACCTGGAATTTCTGTGCGTAAAACTGATTCTCTCAGGCTTTTCCATTTTCATTACTTGCTCGTATATTCCACCTTCCTCGGATATCTTAATATACGAGCATCACCTGTCCGCTTTAAAAACTGTTTCTTCCTCGCTATCAGATAAAGACCATATGATAGTTCTTGGTGATTTAAATTTGCCAGGTACTGTTTGGTCTTCGGTAAACGAGTCTAATAACCTTGTGCCAATGTCACGACATGACTTTATCGACGGCTTGCTAGACCTATCCCTGTCTCAAGTCAACCATGTGAAAAATTCCTTGGGTCGATTGCTTGATCTGTGCTTTGTCTCGGATCCGACCATAGCGTTGTTAACCCGAGCCCTTCCGTTCACTATACCTGAAGACTCCTACCATCCTACATTCGAAGTGTCAGTCGATATTGGCAATAAAAATAGTCCAGTCTAAAAAATTTAAAATCAAGACTTTATAAAAAATTTCGAGAAGTTGGTTCTCCCTCTTCTCTTTCTCACTATGTAATAGCTCGGTCAAATTTCTCCGTTCTTAACGCTCAATGCTATAAAAACTACCTATCTCGATGCAGTATACGATTTTCACAGGACCCTAAACAGTTTTGCAGCTTCGTAAATAGTAAGCGTAGAACGTCCGCACATCCATCCTCGTTATCTTTTCTCAATATGTCAGCAAACAATGTTCAGGCAATTGCCGATCTTTTTGCCAAATCTTTGGCAGATCTTTTTGAAAGCTTCTCTGGTCAGCCGTACCCATACAGTTTACCAAGGTCGAATGGCATCTTCAGCCCCTTGTTAAATGAAATCTCACTGCTTCATGATCTTGGACTAGTTAAGCCGGTGTTTTCACCAGGTCCCGACGGAGTTCCCGGCTGTGTACTTAGGTACTGTGCCGACGTCTTTGTGGACGTGGACCCTTGCTTAAACTATTCACCCTATCCATTAACTCTTCATGCTTCCCCCCCCATCTGGAAAGAATCTTTTATTATTCCGCTCCATAAGAAAGGTAGCAAGTCTGATGCAAATAATTATAGAGGTATATCTAAGTTATCCGCTATTCCTAAAATGCTTGAAAAAATTTTAACTCCGCACTTGTAACATCTCTGCAAATCACTTATATTTCCGTCCCAGCACGGATTTATAAGGCGACGATCAACAACCACAAATTTATTAGAGTTTGCCTCTTTTATCATTAAAGGCTTTCAAGGTAACTTGCAAACGGATGTCATTCACACTGATTTTAGTAAGGCATTCGATTCTGTAAACCATTCCCTTTTAGCACAAAAACTTGACCTTGTCCTTGACCTTGTCCTCTTCAAAAACTCCTTCTCTTCACCTGTTAAGGTTACTTCTGGAGTACCAAAGGGCAGCCATCTAGGCCCCCTACTATTCACACTCTTTATTAATGATCTGCCTTCAGTATTAACAAACTCTGGAGTACTCATGTATGCGGATGATGTTAAACTTTGTGTCCAGTATAAGGACATTTCATTTCACTCTCGCTTGCAATCCGATCTCAATAACTTTCAATCATGGTGTTGTGCAAATATGTTACACCTAAATGCCTCGAAATGCAAAGTAATGACATTTCAGTTCAGAAGAGACTCATGTGATATCACACTGCTACAAGTGTATTTCAAAAAATCGCCCCGCCCCCTTCTGACACAACAACGGACGAAGATCTGTGTCAGGCACAATTTTAAAGATACGATAAAACTGAAAACGCAGAATCGTAGAGAATGACCATATATACCAGATTGTCGAATCTGAATCAGATCGGATCATAATTATAGCCAGAATGAAGAAATTTTCAGTTGCTTCCACCGCCTACTTCAGCCAGAGACACGCTACTCATTCTCTCTCTCGCTCACACACTCTGCCGCGTTCAGTGCGCGAGCGCCCTCTACCGGAGATGACGTAGAATCTAATACACATAGTAAAAGTAGATAAGAGATGTAGCGAAAAAAATGTAAAATGTTCCCACGTGAAGCGACTCACACGTTTCTTCTCGTTTTGTTTAAATTACAAAAAAAAATATATATATAAAAAAACCATGGCTCATTAAAAATGTTAAAGCCTGAAATATGTCAAAAACGTGTGTTTGGTTCGTTAGGAAAAAATGATGTTTGTGTTATTAAACAAACCAAAAAAAATTTTACAAAATTATTGCGGAACGATTCACACAAAAAATCTGCGACATAAAAGCGCAAAATAAACTTTCCATGATCAGGTATTAATCAAAAGGCGACAGAAAAGCGCAAAGGAAATTTTCCATGATCAAGTATTAATCAAAAGGTGACTGCCGCCGAGGCTCAAGCCAAAGTAGGTAAACAGCACCGCGCGACCGTTCTTACGTTTCAAAGGATAGCGAATCCTTCATGTATGTACATATTTAATTTTATTATATAATAAAATTGTGTATATTTGTACAATTATGTAATTGCATATTTTTTCGAGAGAGAAATAATATATTCACGTTATGACGTTTTTTATGATTATATTAGAGGGCGAATGAAAGTTGAATATTATAATCGTACATGTAACTATGTGTGCACATGATATGTAAATACACAAAACAAATATTAACATTTTACATTGATTCGATTACAAAAATGCATCTATATGTGGGTAGTTCGTATATTTAAGGGCAATAAACATATGCTTAATATTTAGTATTCATCTTACCATTTTAACACAATATTTCTGCTTTCGTTAATGACGCACTTTACCTAATGCCAATTAGAATAGATGTGGATATCGATTGCGCTATCGGAACAATCGATGGTTGCACTACTTATAATAGTTTAATAGCCTATTTAACCTACATGAGTTACTTATCGATAGTTGAGTTAACTCAAAAACTCAGAATCTTTGTCAACAGTGGCACAAACTCGAGTTATGAGTTTTAACAACAGCACGTTCTGCGTGTTTTTAACAAAATTTTATTTATCAACCAAATTATGAAATAGACAGAAAAAAAATGGGGCTACTTTTCATGAATAGTTCTCAATGAAGCCTAGTACCTATATATATATGCCATATATTCCGCTCGGTGCCCAGTGAGACCAAAATGGGCAAACTGTATGCTTATACCCTCTGCACACTAAACCCATCCCGGGGGAATGGTGGGAGATTTTGAATGATGTGAGACACCGATTCACACTGTCACCATCCACCATTTATGAAAAACAGCTGATGCACACAATTTGGTGCGGAGGAAAATTTGTTCACTTTTATAATTAAAATGAAAATTAATATTAATAATATTTTAATGGTCGTGAATGTGATTCAGCACCAAAATATATTCTTGCACAGTCTAATGCTAATTGCTGGGCATGGATGATGATAATGAGGCCAACATTGAATTGGAATTTATTGGAATGGATATCTGTTTTGAAAACACTGAAGCGTGGTAATTTCTGACTGCTTCTACTAAATAAAATTAATGTTATAAATACAAATATATATTCTAAGTTTTTCGAGAAGCGGTTTGGGACATTTGGGGAGAAAGATTTACCCGAAAATAACGAGGCGTTTTTTGTTGTGCCTGAGACAATTATGACAAATCAGATGTTTTATTGTTGTTTTTAACATTTTCCTGTCTGTCATTGTTTATATTTTGGTACTGTATGGCACTTTATCGTTGTGAATGTCAAATATTTTTGTTGCATTTGAAAATGATCCAAAAAATAACGCAAAGAAACCTGGTGGAATAACTGGAAATTTTCGGAATTTATGAACCAACCCCGAAATGGATAGTCTCCAGTATAAAAAGGCTGTTAAACTGTTCGTGTTTGTTTACAAACAGAAATCTGCTAAATTTTAAAATTTTGCAGTAAGGCAAGCAGAAATGTCTTATTTGTGGGCGCTCTAGAACTGGAGAACCACAATGCACACAGCAATATGTTTGGAAATTGATATGCAATGACTGCACCATCAAGTGGCCCATGCAACACCAAGCCGAAGACTGTTTCGCGCGGAACCCAGGCAGAAACCCAGCCCCTCCTCCCACCCTACCGACCGAGGGGCGCTGCCGAATACCGAACCGATCGCGAGCATGCAGGAAATATAGGTGTTAGACTAAAAGTCGAGGAATATTAGAGATAAAAATACAACTCAAAGAGCTAAACATGCAAAGAGAGCTAAGAAATAGTACTAATTACGGGAAAGCTATTTAAATATTAGTAATTTAAGAAAAGGAAGGGACTTAGTGGTGGGTATTATATGGTAGAGGGAATTGAAATCCGAGCATAGGATCCTAAATGGTTCGTGCAAGGGAGAATTTGATTTACACAGTGGAAGGAACAAAAGAATCAAGTTTCTAGTATATCTAATAGGAATCGAAAAATTTATGTGGCTCAACAAGTCAGGGCTATCTACGTCACCCTTGATCAAGTTGTGCATAAAAATCACCCCAAGCATTTTTCTACGACTAACTAAGGATGGAAGGTTTTTTAAAAGCAATCTACGAGGGTAATATGGCAGTCTCACACCTGCATCCCAGTTACGGCCACGCAGAGCAAAAAGTAAAAACTTTTTCTGAACTGATTCTATACGGTCCTGGTGTACCTTGTACTGGGGGCACCATACACAAGAGCCGTACTCTAAAGTCGGACGAACAAGCGAGATATAGAGAGTATTCGTTATATAGGGGTCGTCAAATTCCTTTGACCACCTCTTTATAAGCCCAAGCACGCCCATGGCCTTATTTACCATGATAGAAATGTGTTAAGAAAACTTTAACTTTGGGTCTAATTTAACACCAAGATCATCAACCAAGGTAATTCTCTCAAGAGAACCACCGCAGAGGCTATAAGGAGCCAAAAGGGGGCTGGAGCGATGAAATGACATTACTTTGCATTTCGAGGCATTTAGGTGTAACATATTTGCACAACACCATGACTGAAAGTTATTGAGATCGGATTGCAAGCGAGAGTGAAATGAAATCTCCTTATACTTGACACAGAGTTTGATATCGTCCGCATAGATGAGTACTCGAGAGTCTGTTAATACTGAAGGCAGGTCATTAACAAAGAGTGTGAAAATTAGGGGGCCTAGATGGCTGTCCTGTGGTACTCCAGAAGTAACCTTAACAGGTGAAGAAAAGGAGTTTTTGAAGAGGACTTTGAGACCAATATTGGATTAGTCCGATCCTGCGGGACAGAAATCTAATCAACAAGATTTTTATTTGCTTTAAAATTATCAAATTGAGTAACGGGTTTAAGATGAATAATATCCATATAATCGGTATTCATTTGTCTGCATTAATAAAATTTAATTTGTCTTCATTATTCCACTTTTGTAGCTAGCTTTCACTTGTTTCCTTTCATTTTTAATGTGTTTGTGTGTGTTGTAAGTGGGGGAATCTGGTATCCCCTCCCATAGAAGACGGTGCGGCAGCGACCCGCATGGAGCGGCAGGAACCAACGGGGCACGAGACGTAAGACCGCGAGGAGATCAGCCACAGGCCTGGACCTGCCCCGTGCGAACCGTAAGCCCCCATGGAGCGGCAAGAACCCACGGGGCACGAGACGTAAGCCCGCGAGGAGTAGTATAAGTGTTAAAGGTTTATTTGAGTTGTATATTTGTAAGACTAGAATATAAGAGCCGCATGAAGTGGACGCTCGGTGTCCTCCTTAAGGCACTGAGAGTGCAAGAAAACCAAGCGAGCTTTTGGCAGGCGGTGCTACAGTGCGAGGCCCGAAGGCGAAGCCTCGAGCAGTCCAGAGAGAGACGAGAGGATCAGTTAGTGCGAGCGTGGTAAACCTACTAGACGTCATTGTAACAGAGAGGCGTGTGAAGAACAATAAAGATACGAGATATAACCAGCAGAAATTTGTGTAACTTTTCTTGAGTGGCAGAAAATCTGGACGGGAAACGGTGCGGGAGTAGTCAAAACACGCAAGTGAGTGTGCCCCGGCCAAAGATATACCTGTGCTTCAAAGGGTATATATCATTGACCTGACTTTCTCGCCACTCCCGACTTACGGTTGTCGGCTGCCCTTCTCCCAGTCTGTTTGTACATGGGCGGCGTTGCCCTTGAGAGGGGAGGAACTCTGGCAGAGACTGAGTTCAACTTCCCCAGCCAGAGCCCCGAGCAGGGACCTGACGGCAGCAGGGGATGCGACACATCCACGGCCTAAAGAACCGTAAGTCTGTCGCAAGCGATGATTCTCTCATTCCACTCGGCGAGCGCCGCAGTTGTCTGAAGACAGGGAAAGAGAGAGAGAGAGAGAGAGGCCAAGGAGAGATCAGAGGTTTGGGAGCCTTGTGCTTGTCGTTCCCTCGTGTTCACCCGCGCTATTTGTTGTATTTGATTCTCTTTACAGTGCAGCAAAAAGGGTGACGCTGTGGTGGGATCGCTGACCGAAGAATTTTCGGCAGTGCGCGAGACACAAAAGGGAAGGGAGGGCAAAGCGTGGACCGAAAAACGTACGGTAAGCAGCGCGTAGCTGCATAGCATAGATTCCCGTTAGATAGGTTTTGTCGTTGTGAGTGCTGGTCTGCACTGGGCGTACAGTGGGACAGATCGGGATTTCAGGGGACCAGAATCATAGGTCTGGAATGGGTTGAGCCAAGGAACGGAAAAAAATAAATTAAACAAATTAAACAAATACGAATTAAAATATGTACCAAGAAAATAAATAATAACAAATAGATCAAGAAAAAAAAAAAAAAAAAAAAAATTAAATAAGTAATAATAAATAAATCAAATAAATAATAATACATCAATTAAATAAATAATAATACATAAATTAAATAAATAATAACAAACAAATAAGAATGTCCCAAGAAGAACTAGGGGAGCCAAATCTACCGAATCCAGGCGTCAACGTGGGTGGGGTGTTTCGGAGGCGGCGAGATGAGCTGATCGCCATGGCCCTGGAGCTGGATTTGGAGTGTCACGGACGGGTAGAGGGCCTGCGTCGTCGGGTTGCCCGCTTCATATCGCAAGGGCATCACTCGACAGAGGCGAGGGACCGGGTGGGCACCCTGGAGGCCAAGTACACGCAGGTGAAAGCCGCAGAGAGACCGGATGCAACCTTCAGCCTTCAGAAGGGGCTGCCGCTGCATAACTCCAAGGTCGAGATCGCTGAGCTTCCTAGAGCAGGTGGAAGACAAGATGGTCTCCCATCGGATCGACGCAGAGGGGATGCCCAGCGCGATTGATGAACTCTGCGGTTGTGGGCCGTGGGCTACGGGAACAGCCTTGGGAAATGTTTCGGGCGGGCTTCCTTAAGTATTTCCTACCCCCGAGATACCATGATAAGTTGGAGGACGAGATACGAAATCGCTTGCATAGGGAAGGTGAGACGTTTTTGCAGTATTCTAAGGCAATCATGGCAATGATGAGGGATACGACGCGTGCCGTAGTCTGGCGCGAGCCTACGACAACATGGCTGTCTCGTACAAGATACTTATACGACTGAGTGACTGTGCGACGATTGGCCAGCTCGCCCAGTGGCAGGATCGAGGTGAAGTACAAGGGACGGGGGGACCCGGGGTTGAAAGCGGGCGCGTTCACGGTTCCGGCTCCAACGACCATGACGGGGGGAAACCAGGAAGCTCAGCGGAACCCGTTCCGGGATGGCCCAAGTCAGGTTGGCCGCAGCCCGATGCCGATAGCCGAGGAACCGAATCGCATGGTGACTCAGGCAGGGGATCAAAATTACGACGCGCGACGGGCGTGTAGGAGATGAGCTGAGAATGACCATTATGCCCGGAAATGTACCACGGATCCTGTTCTGTATCACGTGCGGTAAGAGGAACGTGCTGACCAGAGAGTTTTGTCCCAGGGGAGGTTCGGGAAACGGATCCCATCCACACTCCGGGCAGGGCCGAGTGGTGGCATGAACGAGTTTGAACTGAGGAGAGAGGACAGGCTGAAGGTCGACGGGGGCCGGATCGTGGCGACAGTGGAGATCGGGGGTCGCCTGATCTCTGCCACCCTCGATACCGGCGCGAGGCGGAGTTTCGTGATAGCGGGGAAGCCAGTGGCCTCCAAGGCGTACATAAGACTGGCGGACGGGTCGTGTCTGGAGACCAGCCGAACGCTCAATGCGGAAATCAAGGCGTGGGGTCGGAGAGTGACTTTGTCAGTACTGGTGATGCCATCGATAGTCGAGCCGTTGATCCACGGGATGGATTTCCTGGGGGCGGTGGAGACACGGGTGCAGTGTGGGTCCCTGGGGGTCACGAAAGAGGCGGTTTCGTACGTCAAAACATAGCTGAGCACCGGATCGTCGTCAGGGATGACAAACAGCGCTACTACCCCAAAAACCCGGCGATGCAGTGGGTTGCTCTCTCGGTGAACAGGTGGAAGAGCTACTCCAGACGGGGGAGGTGGAGCAGTCGCGTAGTCCGCGCAGTGCGCATGTGTGTGGATTATCGATAGCTGAACGCCTACTCGGTGCCGGATTCGTATCCCGTGCTTGGGATCAACCATATTCTGGAGAAACTTCGGCGAGCGAGGTTCATCTCGACGCTGGATCTAAAGCACGGATACTGGCATATACCGATGGCGGCAGACAGCAGGGAGTGCCTTTACAGTGCCTGGAAGAGTCTCGTTCCAATGGCGTGTAATGCCGTTTGGGTTGCACTCCGCTGGTGCCATATTCCCGCGAGCCCTGGACACGGTGATCGGACCCGAGATGGAGCTGCATGCCTTTGCGTGCTTGAACGACATCATTGTTTTCGGGGAGACCAAGGAGCAAGGTGCCGGCTAACCTGAAGGAGGTGTTTCCGCGTTTGCGAGCCGCCAACTTGCGGATCAACCAGAAATTTTTCATATATGCTTTTATAGTTCTTCCGCACACCACGAAAACCATTATTTTTTTCCTCGCATAAGTCTAGAAGTGCCTGTAAAGCCAAATGGGTCCACAAAAATCTCGCATCTAATGACAAAATTTATTTATTTTAACGTTCAACTTTACGACATTTGAGTTAGCCATGTCTCTCGTTATATAACTGACATTAGCCTCTGCTCACTAAGCACTAAGCCCGAGGGATCATAGTGAATATTAGACAGGTATGAAACACCAATTCAAACTGGAACCAAGTTTGCTAGCAGAAGATATAAAATTGATATATTTTTCGAGTGGCTAGCAACATACCAACGAAAACCAACAAATATCATCGGAAACTTTTCTGGTATCTACCGACCTTTTTTTTGGTTGATCTGAGTCAGAGAACGGCATTGGGTGATTGCAAATAAGTTTACACAAAAAAATCAACCGATTAAACTGACTCGGCGTTGACGGATACACATTTCCATGCCCACATATTCCCCAGATGATTTTAAATCACTCAAACTTTGCCTTCTTTTATTCTGGCTGAGTTTATACATGCTCGTTCGTTTTTTGGGTATTTCGGGTGTCTGTTATTTCGGCTCAGCAATGAGTCAATACGATCAGACAAAGACGCAAATGAGTAAACTCAGCCCGTATGATTTTATTCAAGTGAAGGAACGGTCGGCACACAGTAGAAGAAGTAAAATAAGGAACTATTTTTTATAATTATCTTTTGATTTACGCAGTTAAAGTTTAAAATGTTTATAGTAAGAGTACAGAATATAAGGCTATCGATGGATTTTGGGCCAAGACGGTTTCTTTTCTCCGTTATTATATTCCCAGCTAAGGAAAATTCTCGTTCTGCTGCTGCACTACTTGATGGGATTGAATGAACCTTAAGGGCCAATTTTGAGAGATTTGGATATACTTGTTCATTAATTTTGCACCATTTTAAAACATCAAATTCATCGGTGATTTCCACATTTTCTTTACAATATTTTTCTATTTAATCGGCAGGTGTTTTCAATGTAGTCAGTAATGATTTTTGTAGCAAATAAGGGAAAAAAAATTGAATGTGGATTATTGGATTGATTAGAAAACGCAATGCTCGTGTATAATGAATTGCTGTTTTCAGGAAAAGAAAATTGGAGAATGGAATCAGAATTTTGGATAGATGGACTAGTTGGAATAGACCAAGTTGATGACTGTTGAGATATAAATGATCGCTCAATTTGGGAAACACAGAATTGAATAATTTCCTCCTTATCTGATGCTTGCATATTTAATGCAGGAGGAAATAAAAAAAAGCAGTTTTATGCCAAAGCGTTAAATTTGGAATCCAAGTGTCGTCAACATTATGCAAAATTTTTTCTTTTAAAGACGCTATGGATGGTACATCTGTTGGATTAGGTGTACATATAAGCTTAACTTTTTCAATAGATGGTACAACGAAACATAGAGAGGGTGAACTGCAAAGCTGTAATTTCTTAAATATAACTTCAAAACTGCAGCTGCTGTTTAAACGAATGTTGTTTTCCAAAGCTTTTACAACGTTGGAGCCTCTGTCTGTTACAAACATTATTTTGTCCATATTGGTTATCCCAAACTCAGAAAACAAAGAGTTCAACTTGTTTAGAATGTTAGCACTAGTTGAGCGCTGAAAATCCATTGACGTCATTCCCATGTCAAACAATTTTAAATCTTTTTGGAAGTTCAGCGTTATTCCCAAAAAGTTTCTGTCGCATAATTATCTGACCACAAATCAATTGTAGCAGAAGCTCCACCGCTATGCACAATATCGGCAATTTCATCTTTTACATGTTTTTTCTTTTCCCCTATATTAATTGGTATTTTTTATATTATAAATGAAGTTGGGTCTATAAATTTGTATTTAATATATAATTATATATTTAATTATGATCTGTCATACATTTGTATATTGTGTGCTTTTTTAGTTAAAATACCTATATTTTTGGTTCATCTTTGATTACCAAAGGCTCATGTTGAAGCTCCTGTTTCTGGGTCTATAAATTTAGCTGGTATTATGTTAAAGTTAGGACGGTATGGTTTATTACGAGTTATTTCATTTTTACAATTAATCAATTTAAAATATAGATTTATTTGAGCTAGAATTAGTTTAGTCGGAGGTGTTCTAGTTAGTTTAGTTTGTTTGCGTCAAACTGATTTAAAATCTTTAATTGCTTATTCATCAGTTGCTCATATGGGTATTGCTTTGGCGGGTCTTTTAACTATAACTTATTGAGGTTTGTGTGGTTCTTATACATTAATGATTGCCCATGGGTTATGTTCTTCTGGTTTATTTTGTTTAGCTAATGTTTCTTATGAGCGATTAGGAAGACGAATTATATTAATTAATAAGGGTTTATTAAATTTTTTACCTGCTCTGACATTATGATGATTTTTGTTGAGTTCAGCTAATATAGCAGCTCCACCTACATTGAATTTTTTAGGAGAAATTTCTTTATTAAATAGAATTGTTTCTTGATCATGGTTAACTATAATTATATTCTCTTTTTTATCATTTTTTAGAGCTGCTTATACTTTATATTTATATATATTATATATATATATATTTAGTCAACATGGTAAGTTATTTTCAGGGGTTTATTCTTTTAGTGGGGGTAAAATTCGTGAATATTTATTAATATTTTTACATTGAATACCTTTAAATTTATTAATTTTAAAAAGAAATTCGTGTATATTATGATTGTTATTTAAATAGTTTAATAAAAATACTAATTTGTGGTGTTAGTGATATGAATAAATTCATTTTAGATCGTGATATATTTATCAATTTGTAGAATTAGATTTGTTAATTTAATTTCTATTAGATTAAGTTGTTCTTTTATTAAGCTTATATTTTTTATTAAATAATTTAGTTTATTTTATTGAATTTGAATTAGTTTCATTAAATTCAATGAGAATTGTAATGACTTTTTTATTTGATTGAATAAGTTTATTATTTATATCTTTTGTTTTAATAATTGCTTCTTTAGTAATTTTTTATAGAAAAGAGTATATAAGAAGAGATGAAAATATTAATCGATTTATTTTATTAGCTTTAATATTTGTTTTGTCAATAGTCCTAATTTAGCTAGAATTTTATTAGGCTGAGATGGTTTGGGATTAGTTTCTTATTGTTTAGTTATTTATTTCCAAAATGTTAAATCTTATAATGCCGGTATATTAACTGCTTTGTCAAATCGAATTGGAGATGTTGCTTTGTTATTAGCTATTGCTTGAATATTAAATTATGGGAGTTGAAATTATATTTTTTATTTAGAAGTTATAACAAATGATTTTGAAATATTAATAATTGGTTCTCTAGTAATGTTGGCTGCTATAACTAAGAGAGCTCACCCCAGTTTCTGCTTTAGTTCATTCTTCTATTGGTAACATTGGTAACAGCTGGAGTTTATCTTTTAACTCGTTTTAATATTTTGTTAAGAACTTTTTGGTTAGGTCAATTTTTATTATTATTATCTGGCTTAACTATATTTATAGATGGTTTAGGGGCTAATTTTGAATTTGATTTTAAAAAAATTATTGCTTTGTCAACTTTGAGACAGTTAGAGCTGATAATAAGAATTTTATCAATTGGATTTTATAAATTAGCTATATTTAATTTATTAACTCATGCCTTATTAAAGGCTTTATTATTTATATGTGCTGGGGCTATTATTCATAATATGAATAATTCTCAGGATATTCGTTTAATAGGGGGTTTAAGAATTTATATGCCTTTAACTTCTGCTTGTTTTAATGTTTCTAATCTAGCTTTATGTGGTATACCTTTTTTGGCTGCGTTTTATTCTAAGGATATAATTTTAGAAGTTGTTATAATTAGAAATATTAATTTGTTTTCATTTTTTTTATTCTTTTTTCCTACAGGGTTAACTGTTAGTTATTCTTTTCGGTTAGTTTATTATTCAATGACAGGTGATTTAAATTGTGAAAGTTTAAATATATTAAATGATGAAAGTTGAATTATATTACGTTGGATGATAGGGTTATTAATTATAAGAATTATCGGGGGTAGAATATTAAATTGCTTAATTTTTCCTATCCCTTATATAATTTGTTTACCTTTATAAATAAAATTATTAACTTTATTTGCTTGTATTTTTGGGGGCTTATTTGGTTATTTAATTTCTTTAACTACTTTGTATAGCTTAAATAAATCTTTATCAGGGTATAATTTATCAGTATTTTTAGGGTCAATGTGATTTATGCCTTATATTAGAACATATGGAATAATTTGTTATCCATTAAGTTATGGTCAAATTTTTGTTAAAAGATTTGATCAAGGGTGATCAGAATATTTTAGGGGTCAACATTTGTACCAAAAACGAGAAGGAACGTGTGAGTCGCTTCTGGGGACGCGACTCTGCTTATACCCGTACTCAGTCAGCATATACATTTTTGAGCATAGAATTATTAAGAATTAAAAAAAAAAAATGTTACATTTTTTTGCTACATCTGTTATCTGCATCTATATATACTATTTATATTATACATCTAATATGTATATTCTACATGTACCATTTAGATTCTACATCTCCTCCGCTAGGGGTTGCTCGTGCAACCTTCGAGCGAGAAGGAAAATGAGTTGCGTTGTTGTTTGCCGGAGGGGGCAGGGGAAGCATCTGAAAATTAATTTCTTCATTCTGGCTATAATTATGATCCGATCTGATTCAGATTCGGCAGTCTGGTAGATATGGATATTCTCTACGATACTGCGTTTTTAGTTTTAGCGTATCTTAAAAATTGTGCCTGCCACAGATTTTCGTCTTTTGTGGGGGCGGAAGGGAGCGGGGCGAAATTTTGAAATACACTTGTAGCAGTGTGATATCACATGAGTCTGGAAACCAAATTTGGTTACCCTAACTCTTATAGTCTCTGAGATCCAGGCGCTCAACAAGGCGGACGGACGGACGGACGGACAGACAGACAGACATGGCTATATCGACTCGGCTATTGATGCTGATCAAGAATATATACACTTTATGGGGTCGAAAACGTTTCCTTCTCTGCGTTACACACATCCACTTTTACCACAAATCTAATATACCCCTTAACTCTTTTTTGAGTACGGGTATAATTAGTAAGTTATTCTCAAACTTTGTTTTTGATACACAATAATAATTTAAAAATTTATTTAATATTATTTGTATTTTGAGTTTTAATTTTATTTAATTTTTTATTATTCATTTATTCAAATAGCTTATATTTAGAGTATGACACTGAAGATGTTATGGAGATTAATTAATCTTTGAATATAGTGAATTATATTTAGTAATTTATAAAAAATAATATTTTATTTTTATAATGAAAATGTAATGTTTTGTTTAAACTATATAAACAGAAGTATAAATGGAATTTAACCATTAAAAGAATAAAGTTAGCAGCTTTTACTTGATCACCATACTTCCTTAATTGGAGTTTTTACTCAATTGTATCATTAACAGTGATAAGCATCTTTTTGGCTTCAATTAAAGAATAAGGGTAAAATTACCTAAGATTAGGCCGAAACTAATTGCAATAAATCGCTTCATATTCTTTAAGGTAGATACTTTTTGAATGCAAATCAAATATTATAATTAACTACAACCCTAATTAATTTGATCAGTTTAGTATTCCTTGATTTCATTCGTGGTATAAACCAATTAGTAAGATTAAAAAAAAAATAATTGATGTTGTAGTTCAAATAAAAATATTTAAAATTTTAGAATAATAATTATGGGTAAAATTAAAGCAATTTCTACATGAAAAATTAAGAAAATAATTGTGATTAGAAAAAATCGTAAGGAAAACGGTAATGAAGATTTTGGGTCAAATCCACATTCGAAAGGGGATCTTTTTTCCCGGTCAATTAAAGCTTTTTTAGACAAAATTGAAGCTAAAACTATTACAATAGTAACAATTGTTAAAATTAGAGAAGCAATTAAAATAATTGAAAAAATTATCTATACTGTTATTAACAGACTTTATGATTGGAATTCAAATTATACTTTTATATTATATAGATATTAATATATAATTAACCTCCTCATCAGTAAATTGTGATGTCTAAAAATAATCAAACTACGTCTACAAAATGTCAGTATCAAGCTGATGCAAGCTATAAAATGTTGAGCCATAGACTGAGTCTGCGATTGTAAATGGTACTTCAATATATTCATATGCTTGCAGAATAGTAAAATAAACTCCTAATAATACAGTGAAAAATAGCCCTTTCTTTCTATTAATCTGTGGTGTGCTCAAGTTACTGTAATTCCTGATGCCAATAAAATTGCTGTATTTAATAGAGGAATTCGGAATGGGTTAAAAGAAATAATTCCTATTGGGGGTCAAGAAGCTCCAATTTCAATTGCTGGGGATAATCTTCTGTGAAAAAAAGCTAAACAAATCGTACAAAAAATAGTACTTCTGATAAAATAAATCAAATTATTCCTCATCGTAATCCAATAGTTACAGCAAAGGAATTTTTTGCGAGAGGAGCCCTAAGACCTCTTCGGCTGGAAATTTGCACCGTTCGGCTCTTCGGGTTAAATCCGTCTGCGTCGACTTTGCATGTATGCGTGTAAACCTTTTCACATACATGTTGGATATAAATGTATTGTACACGAAACTGAGATTTGTGTGAGTGAGTAAGAATTGATGCGAACGAGGCGATTGCCAGCACAAGCTGAGTTTATTGAACACTGAGTCTTTTTGAGTGATTATATATGAGTACACCAAGAAACACTCTAAGCACTCTTCCGAACGAAGCGTCTGACAGCGCAAGTTGAGTTTATTCAACGCTGACTATTTTTGAGCGATTGCATGTGAGCAAAAACTTTAGCTCATGAGTAAATCAAGAAAATCTGAGTACAGAGCCTAGAAAACATTTTGTTCCCGAAAACATTTTTTATCGGTTTCATACGAATATCAACCCTACCTAATTCTGTTTACGAGCTGTTTTTTCGGATCTGAGTACTAGGCTTTCCGAAAAACTGCTCGCAAGCAGAATCAGGGTAGATTTTATCTTCACGTGGTCTCCGGAGGTAGCTTCAACATCTGCTGCTGCTGATAGCCAATCACATTCCTATGCCAAAAAACAATGGGGGACTCAATATATGTAGGGGGAAAAAATCTAAAAGATTTAAATTTTCCGTCGAGCGAAGGTGCTAAATATCGCTGGGCAAAAATTTTACGTTTTCCTAATGCGGTAGCGCCTAACTTTCCGTTTTCAAAAATGGCGAAATTAAATGCCGGAGTCTGCTTGACAATGTTTGTTATAATCTAACTTAAGAGAAACGTGTGGAAGAAAATGAAAGGAGACGTGCACAAACAAAATTATACTGGCAGAACAGTCGTAAAGGTAGAATTGAATCGCCAGAGCATTTTTTTTCGTTTGTTTATGGAAATACAATCCAATCAGAACATTTCCTGGCGAATAAACAAAAATGTAAGGTATGCTTTAAAATAACATCTTTGGAGCAGAAGTTATTGATCAATTTGTCTACAATGCTATCGGACCTGGCGAACTTTTTCTCGAACTTCCTTTAGATAAAGTATAGAGTGACAATAAAACACAGAAAACAGGAACTTCGATAGCTTGAATATCATTATTCAAAGTCAAATCGGTGGAGAACTGCATTCTTACAAATACGTTCACAGCGTGACCAACGAGGATGAAGTAACAAACTATCCCACGAAGTTTATGAACTCACTTGATGAGCCAGGAACTCTGCCGCATAATTTACTGCTGAAGGTGAGATCGATTATAAACATTTTGCGAAATCGGAATCATCCAGTACACGGTTGTCCGTCAAAAAACTGATGAACAATTTGTTTCAAGCGACGATCATCAAGGAAAAATTTAAGGGAGAGCTAGTCCTTAATCCCACGAATTCCGATTATTCCAACTAATCTTCCATTCCAATTCAAATGGATTCAGTTTCCCGTTCGATTGGCTTTTGTGATGACAATCAATAAATCGCAAGGCTAATCACTAAGTGCCTGTCTAAAGGGATTTCGGAGACAATGGAAATGGCAAATGATGAATACAACATACTCTTGGAACACACTACAGGGATCCGGAAGCCTGAAGCCTGATTTTAAGCTTATCAGAATCCTCCGCCCAAGCGTCCGTCTAACTTAAGTGTGAATGCGGACTGCATATTTTACGTTTATGTGTTCATAAATACATAAGTATCAGCCAAGGGGCATCATATCGTTATCATTCGGTCATGTAAAAAAATATATCTTTATATCTATTTTTTGTTAGGTACTGTTAAAAAATTAAAGATTGGTGAAAATCAAGAAGTTTAACTGAGATTGATATATTTAGTTAACTAGTTCACAAAAACTTGTCCAGATTTTTTTACTGCCAATAACTGATTAATGACGATATTAATGGTATCAATATATATGCAATAGATTTCAACGCATTTTACAATTCATTAAGCAAACAAAAATTTTTAATTTCTTGTCTAAAACTTTAATATTACTATCAAACCCAAGATAACAAAATTAAGGGGTTAATTAAGTAATATTGTCGCATGATTTTTGTGACGGTGCAACTGGGCCCCCTAGCTTCTTACTGGTATTTTACTTGATACAAAAACATAAAATATTTGGCTGTCACAAAACAGACTGACAGCTAAATCAAAGCACTAATTAATAAAAAAAACACTAGAATCGCGATTAAAAGTTAATGGTTGGTCGTGGCCGTGGTCGCCACGAATCCAGATTCAAACACCTTCCTGAAGTCTATTCGCAAATTAAATTCATGCTTTGGAGCAACAGAAATAGTCACCAATATTTACTGATAAAAATGGTCAACAATAAAATTCCACATTTAAAATTAAAGGACAAGCGTACCACAAGGTAGACTCATTGTAGCTAATGATAACCGAATTAAAGTGGTAAGGGAATAAATAGCGCACTCGCGTAGATGCACGTTGTTGGTTACAATAGCCTTAATTCTAGAATAGCCAGTCGCATAGTTGAAGGAGTTTACGAACTACTTAATCAGCACAATGAATTATTGAAATTCTTCATCATACAAAAAGTGAAGTTTTTAATGAGATTTTTTAAAAATAAAAAATTACACGTCAAACGAAACATGCCTGGTTCTCCAAGAATTTGTCTTATTTAAAGAACAAAAAAAAAAACTAGGCTCTATAAAAAGTATCAGAATACTTGATCTATGTCTGTCTTCGCCCAATATTCCTCTGTTCGTTATTAATTCTTTAATGTTAATAGTCTGTGTTATAATCAATACCTTTCTCGGTGTAGTACAAATTTCCGTAATGATCCAAAAAAATTCTATTCCTTTGTAAATTCTAAACGTAAGTCCAATGCATTTCCTCCATCCCTTCATTATTAAAGCAAATCAAAATATTCTGCTGCTGGTATTGCAAATTTATTTGCCACCTTCTTTCAATCAACGTACTCGTCACATATCTACCACGCATCCACTCCGTATCCCTACCATTTACCTCATGCCAACAACATTTTTCTGCCCTTCTTTGCGGAAAGTGAGGTTCTAGATGGTTTGTCAACGATTGACATATCATTCTCGGCGGGTCCAGACAAGGTACCAAGTTGTATTTTAAAACACTGTGCCCAGTCCTTATGCAAACCGTTGACATATCTTTTCAACCTATCATTGGAACGGTCCTGTCTTCCAGTGATTGGGAACGAATCCTATATCATTCCGCTTCACAAAAAGGGTTCAAGATGTCACATTGAGAACTACCGAGGTATTGCAAAGCTTTCCGCCATTCCGAACCTGCTTGAGTTCCTTGTTACCAGGAAATTGCAAAACCTATGCAGTAGTCTGATATCTCCATCGCTACACCTTTTTTTTTAAACATCGACCAACATCGACAAACCTTCTCGAGTTCTCTTCTGCAATTAACCAAGGATTTTAAAGCTCACTGCACACAGACGTAATTTTCACGGATTTTAGCAAGGCTTTTGACTCCATGAACCATTCTCTGCTCATTCACAAGTTTCTTTAATTGGTTTCCCCACTAATCTTCTAAACTGGATCTCATCATATCTTTCTAACCGCACACAACGTGTTTTGTTTAGTAATGTGTTGTCAAATGTTGTTAATGTTACATCAGGAGTGCCACAAGGTAGTCATTTAGGTCCACTTCTGTTTATTTAATTTCTGAATGACCTTCCTCAAGTTATAACATACTCTTCTACACTAATGTCTGCTGACGATGTTAAAATCTATCTCTCCTACTCTGATTGGTACCTGCACAAACGCCTTCAGCCCGACAGAAATGAGTTGCTAATTCGGTGTTCATTAAATCTTCTTTTTCTGAACCTTTCTAAATGCAAACTTATGACTTTTTACTGTCGCGCTCCATATTTTGTCACGTACGCTCTAGGAAATCATGCTCAAATGACCTTGGAGTTCGTTTCGATCATAGACTGTGTTTTAATAGCCATATAGCTGTAACTGTAAATAAAGCTAAGGGTGTTCTAGCGTTTATAAAGCGTTGGTCCAAGGAATTCGACGACCCGTATGTCACCAAAACATTGTACGTCTCCTTGGTTCGTCCGATTCTAGAATATTGTTCTTGTGTGTGGAGTCCACAGTACAAGGAGGAATGTCCAAATACAATTTTTAATTTTTGCTTTACGTAATTTTAACTGGGACTCGGATAGAGTCACCTGCCACCTTATAAATCGAGGCTAAAACTTTTAGACCTCCCTTCATTGCGCCATCGCAGAATTTGTAACGGCGTTAAGTTTTTACACAAGCTCCTAGTTGTGCTTGTTTACTCACAATCACTTCTTGGCCAGTTTGATTTCTCTGTTCCCCTTAGACCTACCCGTACCATTCGTTCATTTCGTTTACCCTTCTGTAGGTCTAATTACGCTCAACAAGAGCCTTTTGGAATGTTATGCTCTAATTATAATAATCTTTATCATCGCCTGAATTATCCCTTAAAATTATAGCCAATAAGATATACCTGTACCTACAATCCTCTAGTTATTAATTATTTCTTATATCCCCTTTTTATACCTGTACTCAAAAAAGAGTTAGGGGTATATTTTATTTGTGGTAAAAGTGGATGTGTGTAACGCAGAGAAGGAAACGTTTCCGACCACATAAAGAATATATATTCTTGATCAGCATCAATAGCCGAGTCGATATAGCCATGTCTGTCTGTCCGTCCGTCTGTCTGTCTGTCTCGATGTGCGCCTAGATCTCAGAGACTATAAGAGCTAGGGCAACCAAATTTGTTTTCCAAACTCATGTGATATCACACTGTTACAAGTGTATTTCAAAATTTCGTCACGCCCCCTTCCGCCCCACAAATGACGAAAATCTGTGGCAGACACAATTTTAAAGATAGAGAATGACCATATCTACCAGATTGCCGTATCTGATTCAGATCGCATCATAATTATAGGCAGAGTGAAGAAATTAATTTTCTGTTGGCCCCCTCCTGCCAGAGACCCGCTACCTATCCCTTTCTCGCTCGCACACTCTGCCTCGTTATGTACGCGAGCGCCCTCTAGCGGAAGAGATGTAGAATCTAATAGGCTGTTTACATTGGGACTGCGTCATGCTTCTTTGCGTCTTGGCGAAGACGCAGTTTTTTTTACATAGGCTAAGCATAGGGCCCTAGTGGTTGCAAAAAGTTGCGTCGGTCTCTGATTCATGTGCGTCTATTCGATATATTCGATTGCTTTTGCGCTTAACTGCACATTTTTGCACTTTTCTGCCTATCAGCGCAACTATCACCTCTAAGAACAACAAAAACTTGTAGTTAAAAAATCAAATTTTGGCGCTAAAATGAATGGTTGTGCAAAAAGGTTAAAATATACATAAAATCATGAAATAAAATACTTGAAACTGATTGTATTATTATCATACAACATTTGTGTGATCCCCTGATGCCATTATGACACTGCTGGAGACGAACTTCGATGGTTTTCATAATTTTAAGAAGAACTCCCACAAGCTCTACAAAGAAATGTCTGAAAATAATAAATAAATATAAGAATCAATTCTCTTTCGTCCATTTTCTTGTCGTCTTGCATAATTCTGTTGATTTCTCAATATTTGTTTACTTTCCTTGTCATTAAGCACCCAAAACAAAATTCAAGACGCACGTCTGCCAATGTAAACGCCTTTTCTGCTTCATTGCGTCTATTCCGATATCGATAGCAGACGCGCCCAGTGTAAAAAGGCTATAAATGGTACATATAGAATCTGCATGGTAGATTTATAATATACATAGTAGATGTATATGTAGATAAGAGATGTAGCAAAAAAATGTAAAATTAAACATTTTTTTTAATTCTACATAAGTTATAAGCTCAAAAATTGTTCTACTGACTGAGTACGGGTATAAGTAGAGTCGCGTCCCCAGAAGCGACTCACACGTTCCTTCTAGTTTCCCTTAATTTTAATCATAGTTTATATTAGCAGATAGTTGCTGATCCTCTACAATAAAAAAAAAGCTGGATGTATTCAATTGAATGGCAAAAACGAGGATTACCTCATGCACACATTCTAATTTTGTTAGTCGACCAAATACTCCCTCTGGAAATAGGCAATTTCCGCGGAAATTTAAGATCCGTCTACTGATCAACTACTGTTAGATATAATTACCGCAAAAAGGATTCATGGCCCATGCGGTGACATGAATCGATAATCGCCTTGCATAAAAGATGGACAATTTACAAATAGTTTTCCAAAAGACTTTACCAACGTCGAACAATGCCCCAAAGAGGAAGCAAAAGTAAATTATTTTTTGAACGCTTTGGATAAATCCAATATACGAATCCAATAGAGAATTTTCAAAGGATTTCAAAAATTAAAATTTTAATTTTAGTTTAGGAGATACATATGAGCAATCAAAGTAGAAAATCATTTCCGTGTGCAAAAATGTTTTCAACTTTTATTGACATACTGCATCTTTCGGGTAGAATAAAAATTAAACTGTGTGAGGTATCATTCTGTTTTTGGTATCTTTTACTAGGTGTATTTATTTTGATCAATATTCGAAGAAAAACTGGTTCGTTGCATGGACAGTTCTAGAGAAAAACGTATTTTTAAACCATCTAGTTTTTGGGTTGGTTTTTCAACTTTGAGCTGAATTTTAAAATAAGTATATTTTTATATTCCCGAAATTTTTCTACTGACTGTTAATATGTTAATAGGTAATTCGTT
The DNA here is from genome assembly GCF_018151105.1 of Drosophila obscura. NCBI lineage: Eukaryota > Metazoa > Arthropoda > Insecta > Diptera > Drosophilidae > Drosophila > Drosophila obscura. Next base: position 903,642 of record NW_024542721.1, read on the forward strand.
CCATAATCGAATAGCAAGTATAAAAAATTGTTTTTTCTGAATTGGCAAGTCAGTTCCTTATGGTTACCAGATTCAACGTTCTAGTTGATGAGGCAAAGTTTAATGTTTTATGCTGTTAGGTATAAACTATTCGATGAAAGAATATAATCGTTATGTACCCTATCCATGTCTTCAAATCCATTTTAAATATTTTTGTTGCTAAAATTGAAATATGGTGACAATGTTGTTAAATGTTATTTTTTGTTTTCTCTGAGATTCAGCATCACAATTTCCAAATATTTCTATTCTATAAAATAAGGTGGTTATCAAATATGTTTTGTATGAGCTGGCAATAACGCGTGGGTATAAGCGGCAGTAAATTTTGCGCGTAACAGTACAGGGAGTAAATAAATAGTTTTGCGGATTCCAGAATGTCATCAAATTAAATTAAAATTTAAAGTAAATGTAAAAACCGAATCCTCCATGTATACATATTTTTCGACTGATATCCAGTAGACGTGTATAGAGACGGCTACGACCCCTAATGTGGAATTTTGTCTCTCATCTTATGCATCTCTCTCTACTGGGCAAAGTTATCAAAGCCTAATGTCATAACATCATTGGTGGTATAGTGATACTTTTTCTCTTAACGATGTATCAGTTTATGATAACAGCATCGATATATGGATAGTACCATCTAGGGTTTTCCAGCACTACTTAGCTGTATTTATAATTGTTAATAACAAAAACAACAATCGTAGAACTAGAAGAAATAACAGGTAAAATATAAAATTTTAAAGTTGAAATAAAATGACTAATCAAATTGAAATATAAGCTATACTCACCAAGTCCTCCAATGTGTGATTTATGTCCTGTTGGAATGTTTTGATATAATCTTAATTCTTGTTAAATACTTTTGTTCAATAGATAATTGTGCACAACCAAATGTGAAGAGTAAATAGTTTCCTAACCTGCTCTTGATTCAACTTTCGGCGAATTGAGTCAGATGCTGCTCTAGTTGTGAAACTAAAAGTTGTGCTCTTAGAAATAATGAATAATTCATTTTCGATTATACAGTGTTTCATTTAAAAAACTTGCCCCCATTTGTTTTTAGCGTTGTTATTTAATTAAATACATGCAGTAAGACCAACATACACTGCTCGTCATCAGTTTAGCAAATCCTTCGCTTTTGAAGTTTTGGCACACTTCTGATTTATTTCATCTGTACTATATATGTACATAAGCAATCTAATCCGACTGAATTTATTTTTTATAATCGTAATCAAAAATAGTTGAGGGGTATATTAGATTTGCGGTAAAAGTGGATTTAGAGAAACGTTTCCGACCCAATTCTTGATCAGCATCAAACGCCGAGTCGATATAGCCATGTCCGTCCGTCCGTCTTGTTTGTCGCCTAGATCTCAGAGACTATAAGAGCTAGGGCAACCAAATTTGGTTTCCAGGCTCATGTGATATCACACTACCACAAGTGTATTTCAAAATTTTGCCGTTTGACAGCCCTGGAAAGACCTACTTCATATAACAATACTAACATTTTCCGAGCGCGATTTTCCGGTCGCGGTCGCTTTTTCAAAAGACAAACTAAAAAAATAAAAACTATGAAGATCATTCCAGCCGTTCTAAAATCGCAATTTTCTGAGCCCGGTTCAATTTTCGCATAGTTTCATATACATAGACTAGGGGGCAAGCCCTTTGATTCCGGTGAATATTTGCCTGTTTGTGGTGCATTAAGAGCTAAACTTTGTTTTTTTCGATAAATAGAGTTTAATGCAGAGATGCCCAAAGTCAGCTTACGGCAGGGCACTCACCAATACTCCCAAACAAAAACACAAATACCAATAAGGGAACAAAGCAAACTCGAAGAAAAAACAACAACAAAATCATAACAAAAGTCGGGTTAACACCAATCAGCGAAGAGACAAAACCGGTTTTTGCTGGACGGATCGCATACACACAAAGATGTTTGCATGTGTTGGGCTTTCGGTATGCTGGTACACAGCACAAACTGTGTATGCATACAAGAATTGGTTTCCTATGCTGAGGGCAATTACAAAAACAAAAGGGCTCGGAGGGCAATGGGCCTGGACATCGCTGGTTTAATGGTTTTTATCACTACATATAATACTTTTAACCTTTTTTTTAATCAAATATTATTTTTTTAAATTGTTCGCACGAAAAACGTCAAAATTAAGATTTTGTATGGGTATTAGAGCTGGGACAGCCCATTTTTTGGCCGGCCAAACGGATCGGATGCGCAAATATGGTCTTTAAACTTAGGTAATAGAATATTCAAAGAGCATGTTAAGCTATTGAGATTTTCCAATAGCTTAGGGTTAAATCGAAAATTTATACCTTGATTAATCACAACACAGGTTGTTTGATTATATTAGTTTTCTTTATTTGCCATGCAAGGCGAGTGGGAAGAGTATGGGCAAGAATTAGCAACAGGCGGACCCGTGTTGAAGCGAGAACAAATGCATTTTTTGTATAAAGAATAGTAATGATATGGCCGTCAGGTCACTGTGCCAACTGACGATACGTTGTTTTTTGGATGATACGAGATTTCGAAGTGCATCTGCTGCGCAGACGAGCCTCCCTCACAGCCTTCGTCGGCTGACGAGTTTTGGGAAGGGGCAAATGACTCAAGAGCGTAACGTCAGGTAGGCAATGTTTTGCGTGATTAGCTCTGCTCACTTTGCGCTGCCATGGGCCGGCGCTTAGCCGAACAGAGCACATAAAAAAAAAATTTCGGGAATATAAAAATATACTTATTCTAAAATTCAGCTCAAAGTTGAAAAACAACACAAAAACTAGATGGTTTGAAAAATACGTTTTTCTCTAGAACTGTCTATGCAACGAACCAGTTTTTCATTGAATATTGATAAAAATAAATACACCTAGTAAAAGATACCAAAAACAGAATGATACCTCACACAGTTTAATTTTTATTCTACCCGAAAGATGCAGTATGTCAATAAAAGTTGAAAACATTTTTGCACACGGAAATGATTTTCAACTTTGATTGCTCATATGTATCTCCTAAACTAAAATTAAAATTTTAATTTTTGAAATCCTTTGAAAATTCTCTATTGGATTCGTATATTGGATTTATCCAAAGCGTTCAAAAAATTAATTTACTTTTACTCTTTGGGGCTGAGGCCCCATTGTTCGACGTTGGTAAAGTCTTTTGGAAAACTATTTGTAAATTGTCCATCTTTTATGCAAGGCGATTATCGATTCATGTCACCGCATGGGCCATGAATCCTTTTTGCGGTAATTATATCTAACAGTAGTTGATCAGTAGACGGATCTTAAATTTCCGCGGAAATTGCCTATTTCCAAAGGGAGTATTTTGTCGACTAACAAAATTAGAATGTGTGCATGAGGTAATCCTCGTTTTTGCCATCAGTAACTATCTGCTAATATAAACTATAATTAAAATTAAAGGAAACTAGAAGGAACGTGTGAGTCGCTTCTGGGGACGCGACTCTACTTATACCCGTACTCAGTCAGTAGAACAATTTTTGAGCTTATAATTTATGTAGAATTAAAAAAAAATTTTAATTTTACATTTTTTTGCTACATCTCTTATCTACATATACATCTACTATGTATATTATACATCTACCATGCAGATTCTATATGTACCATTTAGATTCTAAATCTCCTCCGCTAGGGGTTGCTCGCGCACTGAACGCGGCAGAGTGTGCGAGCGAGAAAGGGATAGGTAGCGGGTCTCTGGCAGGAGGGTGCCAACAGAAAATTAATTTCTTCACTCTGCCTATAATTATGATGCGATCTGATTCAGATACGGCAATCTGGTAGATATGGTCATTCTCTACGATTCTGCGTATCTTTAAAATTGTGTCTGCCACAGATTTTCGTCATTTGTGGGGCGGAAGGGGGCGTGACGAAATTTTGAAATACACTTGTAACAGTGTGATATCACATGAGTTTGGAAACCAAATTTGGTTGCCCTAGCTCTTATAGTCTCTGAGATCTAGGCGCACATCGAGACAGACAGACAGACGGACGGACAGACAGACATGGCTATATCGACTCGGCTATTGATGCTGATCAAGAATATATATTCTTTATGTGGTCGGAAACGTTTCCTTCTCTGCGTTACACACATCCACTTTTACCACAAATAAAATATACCCCTAACTCTTTTTTGAGTACGGGTATAAAAAGGGGATATAAGAAATAATTAATAACTAGAGGATTGTAGGTACAGGTATATCTTATTGGCTATAATTTTAAGGGATAATTCAGGCGATGATAAAGATTATTATAATTAGAGCATAACATTCCAAAAGGCTCTTGTTGAGCGTAATTAGACCTACAGAAGGGTAAACGAAATGAACGAATGGTACGGGTAGGTCTAAGGGGAACAGAGAAATCAAACTGGCCTAGAAGTGATTGTGAGTAAACAAGCACAACTAGGAGCTTGTGTAAAAACTTAACGCCGTTACAAATTCTGCGATGGCGCAATGAAGGGAGGTCCAAAAGTTGTAGCCTCGATTTATAAGGTGGCAGGTGACTCTATCCGAGTCCCAGTTAAAATTACGTAAAGCAAAAATTAAAAATTGTATTTGGACATTCCTCCTTGTACTGTGGACTCCACACACAAGAACAATATTCTAGAATCGGACGAACCAAGGAGACGTACAATGTTTTGGTGACATACGGGTCGTCGAATTCCTTGGACCAACGCTTTATAAACGCTAGAACACCCTTAGCTTTATTTACAGTTACAGCTATATGGCTATTAAAACACAGTCTATGATCGAAACGAACTCCAAGGTCATTTGAGCATGATTTCCTAGAGCGTACCAGACAAAATATGGAGCGCGACAGTAAAAAGTCATAAGTTTGCATTTAGAAAGGTTCAGAAAAAGGAGATTTAATGAACACCGAATTAGCAACTCATTTGTGTCGGGTTGAAGGCGTTTGTGCAGGTACCAATCAGAGTAGGAGAGATAGATTTTAACATCGTCAGCAGACATTAGTGTAGAAGAGTATGTTATAACTTGAGGAAGGTCATTCAGAAATTAAATAAACAGAAGTGGACCTAAATGACTACCTTGTGGCACTCCTGATGTAACATTAACAACATTTGACAACACATTACTAAACAAAACACGTTGTGTGCGGTTAGAAAGATATGATGAGATCCAGTTTAGAAGATTAGTGGGGAAACCAATTAAAGAAACTTGTGAATGAGCAGAGAATGGTTCATGGAGTCAAAAGCCTTGCTAAAATCCGTGAAAATTACGTCTGTGTGCAGTGAGCTTTAAAATCCTTGTTTAATTGCAGAAGAGAACTCGAGAAGGTTTGTCGATGTTGGTCGATGTTTAAAAAAAAGGTGTAGCGATGGAGATATCAGACTACTGAATAGGTTTTGCAATTTCCTGGTAACAAGGAACTCAAGCAGGTTCGGAATGGCGGAAAGCTTTGCAATACCTCGGTAGTTCTCAATGTGACATCTTGAACCCTTTTTGTGAAGCGGAATGATATAGGATTCGTTCCCAATCACTGGAAGACAGGACCGTTCCAATGATAGGTTGAAAAGATATGTCAACGGTTTGCATAAGGACTGGGCACAGTGTTTTAAAATACAACTTGGTACCTTGTCTGGACCCGCCGAGAATGATATGTCAATCGTTGACAAACCATCTAGAACCTCACTTTCCGCAAAGAAGGGCAGAAAAATGTTGTTGGCATGAGGTAAATGGTAGGGATACGGAGTGGATGCGTGGTAGATATGTGACGAGTACGTTGATTGAAAGAAGGTGGCAAATAAATTTGCAATACCAGCAGCAGAATATTTTGATTTGCTTTAATAATGAAGGGATGGAGGAAATGCATTGGACTTACGTTTAGAATTTACAAAGGTTTTTTGTTTTTTTTTTTTTTTTTTTTTTTTTTTTTTTTTTTTTTTTTTTTTTTTTTTTTTTTTTTTTTTTTTTTTTTTTTTTTTTTTTTTTTTTTTTTTTTTTTTTAAAGCGCACCAAAAAAAAATAGAATTTTATTTGGTTAATCGGAAAACGGAAATTTGTACTACACCGAGGAAAAAAGGTATTGATTATAACACAGACTATTAACATTAAGGAATTAATAACGAACAGAGGAATATTGGGCGAAGACAGACATAGATCCAGTACTCTGATACTTTTTATAGAGCCTAGTTTTTCTATTCTTTAAATAAGACAAATTCTTGGAGAACCAGGCATGTTTTGTTTGACTGAATACGTGTAATTTTTTAATAAATCTCAATAAAGACTTCACTTTTTGTATGATGAAGAATTTCAATAATTCATTGTGCTGATTAAGTAATTCGTAAACTCCTTCAACTATCCGACTGGCTATTCTAGAATTAAGGCTATTGTAACCACAACGTGCATCTACGCGAGTGCGCAATTTATTCCCTTACCACCTTATTTCGGTTATCATTAGCAACAATGAGTCTACCTTGTGGTACGCTTGTCCTTTAATGTTAAATGTGGAATTTTATTGTTGACCATTTTTATCAGTAAATATTGCTGACTATTTCTGTTGCTCCAAAGCATGAATTTAATTTGCGAATAGACTTCAGGAAGGTGTTTGAATCTGGATCCGTGGCGACCACGGCCACGACCAACCATTAACTTTTAATCGCAATTCTAGTGTTTTTTTTTATTTATTAATGCTTTGATTTAGCTGTCAGTCTGTTTTGTGACAATCAAATATTTTATGTGTTTGTATCAAGTAAAATACCAGTAAGAAGCTAGGGGGCCCAGTTGCACCGTCACAAAAATCATGCGACAATATTACTTAATTAACCCCTTAATTTTGTTATCTTGGGTTTGATAGTAATATTAAAGTTTTAGACAAGAAATTAAAAATTTTTGTTTGCTTAATGAATTGTAAAATGCGTTGAAATCTATTGCATATATATTGATACCATTAATATCGTCATTAATCAGTTATTGGCAGTAAAAAAATTTGGACAAGTTTTTGTGAACTAGTTAACTAAATATATCAACCTCAGCTAAACTTCTTGATTTAATCTTTAATTTTTTAACAGTACCTAAAAAAAATAGTTATAAAGATATATTTTTTTACATAACCGAATGATAACGATATGATGCCCCTTGGCTGATACATATGTATTTATGAACACATAAACGTAAAATATGCAGTCCGCATTCACACTTAAGTTAGACGGACGCTTGGGGGGAGGATTCTACTGTGATAAGCTTAAAATCAGGCTTCAGGCTTCCGGATCCCTGTAGTGGTCGGGACCGCCACCCATTGTCCCAACCCTAGGACATGCACCGCCACGCGACGAGAAGAAAATCCCTGTAGTGTAAAGTTAAACCGTTCCCACAAACAGAAGTACTTTTGTCATGCAGTTCATCATTTGCCATTCCCATATCCGGCTCAATCCAAAACTATACTGGGGCCCAGTCCACCCTTAATAGGACAGTTAAAGATGAAATTGTCAACTTGCAAGATTTATTGATTATCATCACAAAAGCCAATCGAACGGGGAACTGAATCCTTTTTAATTGGAATGGAAGATTAGTTGGAATAATCGGAATTCGTGGGATTAAGGACTAGCTCTCTTTTAAATTTGTCCTTGATGATCGTCGCTTGAAACAAATTGTTCATCAGTTTCTTGACGGACAACCGTGTACTGGATGATTCAGATTCCGCAACATGTTTATAATCGATCTCACCTTCAGCAGTAAATTATGCGGCAGAGTTCCTGGCTCATCAAGTGAGTTCAAAAACTTCGTGGAATAGTTTGTCACTTCATCCTCGTCGGTCACGCTGTGGTCGTATTATCTGAAGGGAGTTCGAGAAAAAGTTCGCCAGGTCCGATGGCATTGTAGCCGAGTCGATCAATAACTTCGGCTCCAACTGACGTCATTTTTGTTTATTCGCCAGGAAATGTTCTGATTAGATTGTATTTCCATAAACAAACGAATAAAAATGCTCTGGCGATTCAATTCTACCTTTACGACTGTTCTGCCAGTATAATTTTGTTTGTGCACGTCTCCTTTCATTTTCTTCCACACGTTTCTCTTTAGTTAGATTATAACAAACATCGTCAAGCAGACTCCGGCTTTTAATTTCGCCAAAAATGTTCTTCTATTTTTGAAAACGGAAAGTAAGGCGCTACCGCATTAGGAAAACGTAAAATTTTTCCGTTTTCAAAACGGCAACATATTCCTCGCCGAAATGAAAAGTACAGTTTTCGGGTTCTGGCCCACCCCAGGAGCTTTTTGCCCTGGTATCTTAGTTGGGTTGTGTCCTTCTTGTTTCGTTCTGGGTTTCGGACACTTCGCGGGTTTGTTCCAGAGCCTGGCCATTTCCCTGTGGCTTCCTGCAGCAGTCTATGGCTCGTACCCCTTGTTTGTCGCATGTCCAACAGTTATCTGTTGCATGCTTGGCTTTCATGCCCATTTTGTCCACATCTGTGGCATTTTCTCTGTCTGTTTTGTGTCCTCTGCCATGTTGCTTGATGGTTTGGTTGCTTGTTCCACTGTTGACTCGTTTTTGAGAGCCCTGCTCCCGTTTCTAGCTTCTCGAACTCCTCTGCTGTAATTATAAACTCTGCTAGTGTTTGGAACCCTCTTCTTTTTACGTATAGTTTTATGGGTAACATACAGTTCTTATACGTAATTTCCAGCTTCTGTTGTTCCGAATATGTCCCGAACCTCATTAGTTTCCGTAGGTCTTGGACATAGTCCCTCTCCGTTTCTGTTTAGGCCTATTTGCGATCTGAGACCTGTTTTCCTAATTCCTTCTGGTACCGTGGTGACATGAATTTTTCTTTCAGTCCGTCTTTTGCTTCTTCGTATGTGCTCCCACCAGTCCCGCGTGCTTTACTCGTCCATTCGGCTCATGAACTCCATCAGTTGACCTCTTCCTGCAAATTTTAAGTCCCATTTGCGGATTTCGTCGATTATGGCTGCTGCTTTTGGTGATCCTTTCTTTATTTGATTAGGTAATAGTGCTTTTTTCCTTGCCGTTTTTGGTTCCGCTTATGGGTCGTCCTTTTGTGGCTTGGCTAGCGTCGATTTCGGCGATATTGGTTTGGTGTTCTCCAGGTGTTGCAGTCTTTCCATTACTGCTTTGGAATGATCAGTTCTGTCGGCGAATAGGATCAGTGCTTTCCTTACTAATTCCGTTCCTTTAATCCTTTTGTCTAATCCAAGCTATTAAGTTCCGCCTTTGTTGCCTGTGCTATCCACTGCCTTGCCATCTTGACCATATTAAAGATTTTTTTTTTTACATGTTCGCCGCGGTGGGTTCACAGAAATTTGTTAGGTTTCTGGCTGTGGTAGCTGAAAGAGATATTTCGGTTCAAGAAGAAAGCTAGGGTTAAGTAGTAAAGATAAGGGTTTTTTATTGGTCTTAATCGTACAGAGTTGGAAATAGGCTGGGTCGTGGTGACTCGTCTTCCTTCTGGGTCTTTCTTCAGTGTTGGCTTCTCGGCCGCACGTGGCTGTTTGCTGCGTGCTGAGTTGGGTTAGGAGTCGCGGGGAACCCGTGGCTTGAAGGTGCTCCGGCGAGAATATCAATGCGGAAGTTTGAACACACTCCGTGGATAAGCTAGGTGCGGAGGTTTGGACACACTTCGAGGAGAATATTGGTGCGAAGGTTTGGACTTAAGACAGAAATGTGCTGTTCATAGAAATACGAGGGCGGATCAATAAGTCCGAGACCTTTTGGATTAAAAACAGGTTTTTTGATACACAATCATTTTATTTATCAGCATTTCTTAATTTGTTTGTCCCCTAATAAAAAAGGATTTGTCCTTTAAGTAGGCTTTTTTGGGAGACGTCGAAGACTTCATCATTGCACTCAAATCTCATTCCGCCGAGCCATTTTTTCAGGTTTGGAAACAAGAAATAGTCACTAAGTACTAAATCCAGAGAATAAGGTGGATGAGGGAGCAATTCGTAGCATAATTCATGGAATAGGGTGGATGAGGGAGCAGTTCGTAGCATAATTCATGGATTTTCGCAATGGAAGGCTTAGGTAGGCGCTCTGAATTTCAATATGGATTGATGTTTTTTTTTTTTTATTATTACGGGATTTTATTTATCGAATCTTCCCTATTAGAGACTTACGACAAGTATACAAATCTTAGCCTAATATATTTATTTAATTAGTTACACTTAATTACTTAGAGTACGTCCATAGCTAAGTATTATTGCTGGGTGGGAAGGTCTCTTCGCCGGAGTCGTGTATGGCTAGTGTGCCAAGTTAAAGACTGCGCAAGTCTATTAGGATGGGCTTGAAGCTTGGCCTGGTACTTTGCTTTCACTTTGGCAATTTCATCTTTAACTGATCCTACATTTAAGTCTTTATGGATATTTTCATTCCGTATGTACCATGGTGCCCCAGTGATAGTTCTTAGTATCATCGATTGAGCTCTCTGGATTATTTCTAATTTACTAACGCAAGCATTTCCCCATAGCTCGGAGCCGTATGTCCAGATGGGTTTGAGAACTGCATTGTACCTGTGCGACATCCAGAAAAACAGCGGAGCAATACTCCCGTCTTTCAAATGCATTTCGTATCTCAGAGGTTATACGGTTTACTTGTTTAATGGTTCCGTGTTTTTCGCGAAATCCAAATTGGTGAGTCGGGATGGCACCGTTGATGTGTAGGTGTTGTTTGATACGATTTAGGAGCAGCTTTTCAAATATCTTTGATAGGCAAGGCAGTAGGCTGATAGGTCTATATGATGATGGCTTGGACTTGTCTTTTCCGGCTTTATGGATCATTGTGATGACTGATTTCCTCCATTCTTGAGGATAATAGCCCCATTTCATCATGCTGTTGAATATCACAGTACGGAAATACACTGCACAGCTAGGCAATTCTATGATCATTTTAGGAGAGATGAAATCGTGGCCCGGAGCTTTCTTTTGCTTTGAGATTTGGTCTTTAATGACCCTTGTGACTTCTCCTGATTGGAATATGATAGGCGGAGTAGCTTCGGGATTGTTGGTTGGTGGGAGCACAAAGCTATTCGTTGCTGGGTGTGGTTTGAAGACGTTTTCTAGATGGACGGCAAATGTATTTGCCTCTTCTTTGTTACTGCGAGCCCACTCTCCTGTTTGTGTAAGCAAAGGTGATTAACTCTCGATTGGTGGGCATACGCCTGATTTTGCTTTACACAGTGGGAATCGTTTGCTAGTTGGGGAGAGTTGCTCCATATAGGATATCTGAGCTCAGTTTTTTTCATCTTCTAGGGCTCTGCGTAGTAGGTGGTTGGCTAGTTTTAGCCGCTCTTTCGAGGCAGGTGATCTGTGTGTTTGCCACTCTCGGCGAAGCCTTCTTTTATCGCGTAGCAGCACTTCAGTGTGCCTAGAAATACGACAGCTGTTGGAAAGTTTATTAGATGCTAATATTGGTGTTGAGTGTTTTGCCGCCAGTGACATTGAGGAAACCAATGCTTCGACTGACCTATCAATGTCATCTTTACAATTAATGTTTGGGCAGCTATCAATATGAGAGCTTATGTACTTCCTGTATTTGAGCCAATCTGTTTTGCTAGAAGTTAGAAAGTGTGGGCGTTCCGAAAGCTGTGGATGGTCGTAAAGGTGAAGTAGAATGGGCGAGTGATCCGATGATAGATCTGTTAAGTGATCTACATTAATCTGAGCTTGCAGCACCCTTCGTGTAACTGCAAAATCAATCAAGTCGGGTTGCTTGTTTGGATCTGTGGGCCATTATGTGGGCTTGCCCGGAGAGATAAAGTCTAGCTTGTTTCGTGGGGTTATTATAGCGTTATATAGTTGTCTTCCTTTAGGGTTGGTAAGTCTAGATCCCCAATGGGTGTGCTTGGCATTGTAGTCACCAGCTGCTATAAATCGGTCACCTAGTAGGCCGAAGAATGTTACAAATTCTGTTTCGGAAATGCAGAAGCGTGGTGGGCAGTATACTGCGGCTAGGTTTAGGTAGCCGTAGCCGCTCTGAATTTCAATATGAATTGCTGTTGCCTGTAAATAAGGTGTAGCAAATGAAGGCAATGGATAATGCCTAATGCGATTCTTGATCAGACCGCCAGTACCTCCATGTGCCTTACCATCGGGATGATTTTTCGCATAGAAGTTATAGCCATCGAGGTGAAAATAGTTTTTATTTGTTAGGTGAGTCTCTGATATGAGCATGGCGTCAATGTCGTGTTGAGCGAGGAACTGTAAGAGCTCGCATTTGTGCTGAGAAATGCCATTTGCATTATTCCAGCTGTGGTTGGTTGAAGTGTCGGCTTAGAGACTGAGGCGTACGACCTGTTGTTGTAACTTAACGCCTGAGCAAAAGAAACTCCTGGAGTCGTAGTTGATGGTATATTCGTATATTCCACCTTCCTCGGATATCTTAATATACGAGCATCACCTGACCGCTTTAAAAACTGTTTCTTCCTCGCTATCAGATAAAGACCATATGATAGTTCTTGGTGATTTTAATTTGCCAGGTGCTGTTTGGTCTTCGGTAAACGAGTCTAATAACCTTGTGCCCATGTCACGACATGACTTTATCGACGGCTTGCTAGACCTATCCCTGTCTCAAGTCAACCATGTGAAAAATTCCTTGGGTGGATTGCTTGATCTGTGCTTTGTCTCGGATCCGACCATAGCGTTGTTAACCCGAGCCCTTCCGCTCAGTATACCTGAAGACTCCTACCATCCTACATTCGAAGTGTCAGTCGATATTGGCCCTACTGTATTGGATCGAATGAGTAGGCTATCTGAACGTGTCCGCTGCTTTCGTAAAGCCGAGTTTACGAAGCTTAATAACCTTATTAGGGATTTTGATTGGTCCGCTCTGTACTTGTGCACTGACGTTATGAAAGGCACACACATTTTTTACAATGTACTTGACACATTTTTTGATTCTTGTGTCCCACTTTCTTGTCCGGTTATATCTGGAAAGCCTCCTTGGTTTACCAAGGAGTTATCCAGTCTAAAAAATTTAAAATCAAGACTTTATAAAAAATTTCGAGAAGTTGGTTCTCCCTCTTCTCTTTCTCACTATGTAATAGCTCGGTCAATTTTCTCCGTTCTTAACGCTCAATGCTATAAGAACTACCTATCTCGATGCAGGATACGATTTTCACAGGACCCTAAACAGTTTTACAGCTTCGTAAATAGTAAGCGTAGAACGTCTGTACATCCATCCTCGTTATCTTTTCTCAATATGTCAGCAAACAATGATCAGGCAATTGCCGATCTTTTTGCCAAATTTTTCCAAACAACCTATTCTCATGAAAGCTACTCTGGTCAGCCGTATCCATACAGTTTACCAAGGTCGAATGGCATCTTCAGCCCCTTGTTAAATGAAAGCTCACTGCTTCATGATCTTCGACTAGTTAAGCCGGTGTTTTCACCAGGTCCCGACGGAGTTCCCGGCTGTGTACTCAGGTACTGTTCCGACGCTCTGTGTGGACCCTTGCTTAAACTATTCACCCTATCCATTAACTCTTCATGCTTTCCCCCCATCTGGAAGGAATCTTTTATTATTCCGCTCCATAAGAAAGGTAGCAAGTCTGATGCAAATAATTATAGGGGTATATCTAAGTTATCCGCTATTCCTAAAATGTTTGAAAAAATTTTAACTCCGCACTTGCAACATCTCTGCAAATCACTTATATCTCCGTCCCAGCACGGATTTATAAGGCGACGATCAACAACCACAAACTTATTAGAGTTTACCTCTTTTATCATTAAAGGCTTTCAAGGTAACTTGCAGACGGATGTCATTTACACTGATTTTAGTAAAGCATTTGATTCTGTAAACCATTCCCTTTTAGCACAAAAACTTGACCTTTTAGGGTTTCCGCCTAATCTTTTGAGATGGATTTCTAGCTACCTTTGTTCTAGGTCTCAAAGAGTCCTCTTCAAAAACTCCTTCTCTTCACCTGTTAAGGTTACTTCTGGAGTACCACAGGGCAGCCATCTAGGCCCCCTACTATTCACACTCTTTATTAATGATCTGCCTTCAGTATTAACAAACTCTCCAGTACTCATGTATGCGGATGATGTTAAACTTTGTGTCCAGTATAAGGACATTTCATTTCACTCTCGCTTGCAATCCGATCTCAATAACTTTCAATCATGGTGTTGTGCAAATATGTTACACCTAAATGCCTCGAAATGAAAAGTAATGACATTTCATCGCTCCAGCCCCCTATTGGCTCCTTATAGCCTCTGCGGTGGTTCTCTTGAGAGAATTACCTTGGTTGATGATCTTGGTGTTAAATTAGACCCAAAGTTGAAGTTTTCTGAACACATTTCTACCATGGTAAATAAGGCCATGGGTGTGCTTGGGTTTATAAAGAGGTGGTCAAAGGAATTTGACGACCCCTATATAACGAAGACTCTCTATATCTCGCTTGTTCGTCCGATTTTAGAATACGGCTCTTGTGTATGGTGCCCCCAGTACAAAGTACACCAGGATCGTATAGAATCAGTCCAGAAAAACTTTTTACTTTTTGCTCTGCGTGGCCTTAACTGGGATGCAGGTGTGAGACTGCCATCTTATCCTCGTAGATTGCTTTTAATAAACCTTCCAACCTTAGTTAGTCGTAGAAAAATGCTTGGTGTGATTTTTATGCACAACCTGATCAAGGGTGATGTAGATAGCCCTGACTTGTTGAGCCGCATAAACTTTACGATTCCTATTAGATCTACTAGAAACTTCATTCCTCTTTTCCTTCCGCTTTGTAGATCGAATTATTCCTTGCACGAACCATTTAGGGTACTTTGCTCGGACTTCAATTCCCTTTACCACATAATATCAACTACTAATTCCCTTCCTCTTCTTAAATCACTAATACTAACATACCTTTCCCGTAATTAGTTATATTTTTTAGCTATCTTTGCATGCTTAGCTCTTTGAGTTGTGTTTAGCTCTAATTTTCCTCGAATTTAAGTCTAACACCTATCTTTCCTGCATGCTCGCGATCGGTTCGGTAACACGCGTCGCGCGTCATGCGGCAGCGCCCCTCGGTCGGTTGGGCGGGAGGAGGGCTGCGTTTCTGCCTGGGTTCCGCGCGTAACAGGCTTCGGCTTGGTGTCGCATGGGCCACTTGATGGTGCAGTCATTGCATATCAACGTCCAGACATGGTATATATGGTAAGTTTTGTCGGACGACCGGGTTTTGAGCTGCAGTTATTTGTTGGCTTAGGCGATTTTTCAATTCTTTATAGACAGGACAACCTCTATAGTTGGCAGTATGGTTTCCCCCACAGTTGCTACATTTTTTGGTATTTTTTGTTTTGTTTTTTGGGTCCTCCTTATTTACGGGGCAGGCCCCAGTGAGATGATCATCATCACAGGCAACGCAGACTGCCCGTAGAGTGCAATAAGTTTTCGTGGGTCGGGTCCATTTCGTTTGTGTGGTTCCTCAACGGTGATCCTACGGTGCAGTAGGTATTGCAGCTTGTATATTGGGTGAACTTTATTTTAACTTATATGCATTCCGTCAGGTGTCAGTTCTACTTTGAACATTGGCTGGGGAATTTTATTTCTATTTATTATGTTCATTGCCATTTTGACTTCGAAGCCCTTATCGTTAAGTCCATCTATTATCTCATTGATTGGGACTGTTGGTTCGATTCCTTTGATAACCACTTGTAATCCTTTGCTACTTTTAAGTTGGTAGGTGTAGTAATTCATTTTTTCATTTTCGAGGTATTTCGCAACTGATCGATAGTTTTGTTCGTCATTGACTTGTATTTTTGTTTCATTTATATTACCCCTTTTTATGTACGTGACAAAGAATGTGTTTGCGCCAATTGTATCAGTTATTTTTTTGACCAGTTCAGCACAATTTGCCTGTCGAACATAAATAGGTGGCGGTCTTAATTTTTTGGCCTTGGGTGTTTGGGTGATCTCATCTTCATTTGGGACACTTAGTATCGCAAATCTATTATTTGCTAGTGCCTTATGTGGCACATTGTTCTCGGTTATTTTAGTTATTTTAGCTGCATTGTTGTTCTTCACATTTTGTGGGCTCAATTTCCTTTTAATTTGCACATAGTGATCGGGCCCATTCTGAATTAACGCTCCGTTAGCGTTTTTTGAACTTATTGGTTTGGAGAGGTGGGGCTTGTCGCAGTGGGTCGACAGTATCGGTCGCTGAGCAATTGCAGTGGTGGTTTTCGTTGTGGTCGAAGACACAGTTTTGAGCGAGGGCATTGTACTAGTTGTTGTCGATATTAGCAAATCGCTGGTTAGGCAGTACGAGTCGGGGGATGGGCACTGAGCACTCCATGACCCACTGTGCAATGCAGGGGAGAGAGAGCGTGCTCTCTCCTCGTTCACTTGCAGTGATGCAGTTTTTGTTGGTACTGCTGCCTTTGGCGAGCGTATAGAGAAGTACGCGTTGTTTTTTGCTTCCGAGAGCCGACGCTCGTTTTGTTGCTGTTGCCGGGCTTGGCTCATTTTGGCTTTGGTTACAGTGCTTGTGCTCTTTACCGAGCTGGTGCTTTTATACGTTGACATTTGTTCTTTTCTATTATTTCTATTAATCTTTATTACTCGATTGGATGGTATTCATGGGCAGCACGATCTCAAGTACCCATGCCTACCCCGAGCGCTTTTTCGCGAATTAATTTATGATTAATCGCGATTTATTGATTTAATTGTTTTTCACCGCGGAGCGATACAAAAATACGTCTGTAGTCGTTGACGGTTGACGGAATATAAATTGATGTTGCCTGTAGATAAATGGATAATGCCTGATGCGATGCTTGATCAGACCGCCAGTACCTCCATGTGCCTTACCATCGGGATGATTTGTCGCGTAGAAGTCATAGCCAACGAGATGAAAATAGTTTTTATTTGTTAGGTGAGTCTCTGATATGAGCATGGCGTCAATGTCGTGTTGAGCGAGGAACTGTAAGAGCTCGCATTTGTGCTGCGAAATGTCATTTGCATTCCAGAAACATATATTTAGACAGGACATTTAAACAGATTTCTGTTTGATTAGGAGCTCCAGGAGGAGATTTTGGTTGCGCATAAGCTCCTGCATCGTTTCTTGTATTGCTACCATTGTGTTTGTTATAGTAACCAGCACTGACTCAATTCCACTATGCAATTGGGATGGATTAGCAGGGGTATGTTGAGCAGAGATTTCTGGGATCTGATTTGATGCCTGATGCTGCATTATTCCAGCTGTGGTTGGGTGAAGTGTCGGCTTAGAGACTGAGGCGTACGACCTGTTGTTGTAACTTAACGCCTGAGCAAAAGAAACTCCTGGAGTCGTAGTTGATGGTATATATGGTAAGTTTTGTCGGACGACCGTGTTTTGAGCTGCAGTTATTTGTTGGCTTAGGCGATTTTTCAATTCTTTATAGACAGGACAACCTCTATAGTTGGCAGTATGGTTTCCCCCACAGTTGCTACATTTTTTGGCAGATGGGTCCTCCTTATTTACGGGGCAGGCCTCAGTGAGATGAACATCACCACAGGCAACGCAGACTGCCCTGCCCGTAGAGTGCAATAGGTTTTCGTGTGTCCATATTCCTGGCAATTCGTGCATTGGACCGGTCCATTTCGTTTGTGTGGTTCCTCAACGGTGATCCTACGGTGCAGTAGGTATTGAAGCTTGTATATTGGGTGAACTTCATTTTTACTTATATGCATACTTTCAGGTGTCAGTTCTACTTTGAACATTGGCTGGGGAATTTTGTTTCTATTTATTATGTTCATTGCCATTTTGACTTCGAAGCCCTTATCGTTAAGTCCATCTATTATCTCATTGATTGGGACTGTTGGTTCGATTCCTTTGATAACCACTTGTAATCCTTTGCTACTTTTAAGTTGGTAGGTGTAGTAATTCATTTTTTCATTTTCGAGGTATTTCGCAACTGATCGATAGTTTTGTTCGTCATTGACTTGTATTTTTGTTTCATTTATATTACCCCTTTTTATGTACGTGACATAGAATGTGTTTGCGCCAATTGTATCAGTTATTTTTTTGACCAGTTCAGCACAATTTGCCTGTCGAACATAAATAGGTGGCGGTCTTAATTTTTTGGCCTTGGGTGTTTGGGTGATCTCATCTTCATTTGGGACACTTAGTATCGCAAATCTATTATTTGCTAGTGCCTTATGTGGCACAGTGTTCTCGGTTATTTTAGTTATTTTAGCTGCATTGTTGTTCTTCACATTTTGTGGGCTCAATTTCCTTTTAATTTGCACATAGTGATCGGGCCCATTCTGAATTAACGCTCCGTTAGCGTTTTTCGAACTTATTGGTTTGGAGAGGTGGGGCTTGTCGCAATGGGTCGACAGTATCGGGCGCTGAGCAATTGCAGTGGTGGTTTTCGTTGTGGTCGAAGACACAGTTTTGAGCGAGGGCATTGTACTAGTTGTTGTCGATATTAGCAAATCGCTGGTTAGGCAGTACGAGTCGGGGGATGGGCACTGATCACTCCATGACCCACTGTGCAATGCAGGGGAGAGAGAGCGTGCAAAAGATGCTCCCAATTCGGAATAAAATCTGCATTATGTCTATAAAGTCGAGACTTCCGATAATATCAATGTATGTGGATTATAAGCTTTGCCCCGACCTATAACATACAGTTGCGAAAAAAATAATAGCACATTTTGTTCGTGATAAAAAAATGCGATGGCCTTTGCGATTTTTTTTAGATTGCTTGGTATTCCCCATATTCAAAAACAGTGCTACCGCTCTTCAAATATCTGTCTATATATATTTTTTGGGGGTTAAAAAAAAGCCCCAAAAGGTCCGAAAAAAAAATAGCACCATTAGTCCATCATCATGAATCACCTCTATTTCGCGGAATTGCCTCTGCCGAATGCACGTGCTCATTAGTTTTGACTAAGAATTCATTGTTTCTATCATAAAAGTTAAAAATAATAATTACAAAGGGACGTGGAAAGCACTGAACTGCGAAGAAGCGCGATCTTATAAAAAAATTGATATTCGATGGAAAAACTTGCAAAGAAGTTGGTCGATTGGTAGGATGCTCCAAAAAAATGATTAAAAACCCCCTAAAATATGAAGAAAAGACTAAAACACGCGGACGAAAACGATCTATGACCCCTCTTCATGTCAAAAGACTGATTCGTCAGGGCAAGAAGGATCCCTTCAAGCCTGCTACTGACCTTATAAAAGAGCTTAAAATAAATTCGACGGACCAAACAGTTCGCACATATCTTAGGCAACATAACCTTAAACCCTGCAGCCCAGGAAAGATAACACTTTTAAACGCGACACATATAACTAAGCGCATGAAGTTTGCCAGGGATCATGCAAATTGGACATCCCAAATATGGAGAAATATTTAATGGTCAGATGAGACCAAAGTGGATATGTTTGTCGGAAAGGGATCTCGATCATATGTTAGACGTCCAAAAAATACTGAATACAAACCCCAGTACACCACAAAAACTATTAAGCATGGAGGCTGTAGTGCTTCTCCTACTATGGAGTAGGTCCAATACATTGGATAAAAACCATCATGGATCAGCACGTGTACGTGAATATCATGGAGACAGTAATGCTACCCTTTGCAGAATATTAAATGCCGCTCATATGGGTCTTTAAGCAGGACAATGACCGCAAACACACCAGCAAGAAAGCAAAGAAATGGTTCAGGGAAAACTCTGTGCACGTTTTGCAGTGGCCTGCTCAGTCGCCTGACCAGAATCTCATCGAAAATCTGTGGTCCGACCCCAAGAAGGCAGTTGCTGCTTCCAAGCCAAACACTATCGGATCACTTTGGGAAGAATTTAAAGAGTCCTGGTTCATGCCAAGGCGCTGCGCATCTGTTATTGCCAATTAAGGACACTGTACTAAATATTTAATTTTGCATATAGAAGTAGTATAAATAGTTCAAAATGAATTCTTGACATATTGCTTATTTTTGTAATTTTAAATCCATTTTTGAAAAGTGGTGCTATTTTTGTTTCGCCTAGTTTTATGAATTTCAATATATGTAGTTCCTTAAATAACTTAAAAACATTAAAAAAAAATGATTTGTTTTGTATTCCCAGGTTTGTTAGAGTCTGCCATTTCTAAAAATGTAGTTTAAGTTTTCTTAAAGCTAAAAATGTGAGTTTGGAAAATATTTAAAAATTGCTTGCGGTGGTGGTGCTATTATTTTTTTCACAGCTGTATATTCATAACAAAAAATTTCAAAATGAATTATTCAATATTTAAACTAAGCGCTAACTAAACTATGTTTTCTAAATTATTTGTAGACTAAAAATGAATCAACCGTTACTTGCGGAGGAGCAAAATACGCAGGACGAAACTTTTTGTGTTGAGGTTTCGAATGATAGTTACGGAGAAACTAATTCCGAACAAAATAAAATTACGGAAACACCTTTTTTAGAGTTTCCTACAGAAGAAATTAACCAAGTTGAAGTGCAAACTTTCTCTAATATCTACAACAGTACTGAAGAATTGCTAAAAGTTCCTACAAAAAAATTTCTTCGCAAGGAATGTAATTTGTTGAACAAAATTGACATAAGCTTTTCCGACGCATTGAGCGATCATAACTATACAACACAAGAAGCGCTTAAGTGTCGACAATGCCTGGATTGTGTTGAAAATATGCTTCTAAATCTTATTTTTCCAAATAGAGCTGCATCTGAGCCTGTTTCACCAAACGTATCAAATTTCATTGACACTACCATAAATAATCTAAAAAATATTCAATTAGAATTGGATGTAACTAATAAAAAATGCCTAGACATTAGTCAAACATCCTTATGTACAAAAAAATGTACTACAGAGTTAAAAGAAAACTGTTCAGAGCCATTGGAAGTCGAGTTGGATGATCTGTACCTTGAAAATCTTTATACAAATTTTGGGAAAGAAAAGGTTGTCTTAAAACCTATTTTAATGACCACAATAAATTTTGCAAAACAGTTAATAAATGAGTGTTATGAGCACACATCAACGTCTGAAGAGGAATTTAAAGTGATTTTATTAACAAAAATAAAAAAACTTCACGAAATTGCATCCCTTGGAAGTACATCAGCATGCCAAACTCTAGACAAATCGTTCAAAGGGTCAAAGATGTCTAAACATAAAAAAAACAATAAAGCAAAAATTAGACTACTTTTAGATACATCTAGTTCGTTGGACACAGACTCCGAGTTCAAAAGTAGCTGTGATAATCTAAACGAAAAATCTTCAAGTGAGTGTAGTTCGAGACTGTCGTCAATAACTCGCTGGTACTACTCAAGTAAAAACGGAAATTTGCCTTGTGATTATAATGACGGTGTTGATCTTTCCAAGTATATAAAGTTGGATGTAAATAATAATTTAAAACTTTTAGAGGTCGATATAAAAACTATTAAGATTACGAGATCATGTGTATCGGACAACGACACAGACAAAGAAATCGACAGGTTTGTATTTGACATGACAAGGTCGTGACTTTGAATCAATCAATAACACTGTGCAACAGTTATTGTGTACTTTGCACGAGACAAAAATTAGGATGCAGGCCTGGATGAGTAGATCTCTTAGATTTTGCAACACCCATGTTTTTTTTTTAATTCAAAAACGCGTTTTAGGTTGCACTTTCATAATTCATAAACTCAGAACCTGCAGCGCGGATATCCACAAAAAAAGTAATAGGTTGACACGAAAATTTTATTCTATCACCACGAATCCAACATTCTGTGAAAGGTAGTAACACTTTTTTGTCAACCTCTTACTTTTAGTGGATACCCGCGCTGCATGTTCTGAGTAAAAATTATGAAAGTGCTAATAGTTTGAACAATCTTTAATAGAAGATTTTAGTAATCACTCATCCAGGCCTACATCCTAATTTTTGTCTCGTGCAAAGTACATTTAAAAGTTTCCCATTTGTCGCACAGTTTAATTATACATTTGCTTATAATTTATTTTAATTTAATTAACTTACATACATTGTTTATTGCTGGAACACTATTTTTTAAAGAAACCTCCCTTGGGTGCCGATTTTTTTTTTTTTCTATGCCTACATCATATTCAATCGGGCTCCAGCTTTCA
This sequence comes from Drosophila obscura, assembly GCF_018151105.1. Classification (NCBI taxonomy): domain Eukaryota; kingdom Metazoa; phylum Arthropoda; class Insecta; order Diptera; family Drosophilidae; genus Drosophila; species Drosophila obscura. Next base: position 925,672 of record NW_024542721.1, read on the forward strand.
CTTTCACCGGAAATTTCCGATTTACTTTTGAAAACATGAACACGGCGGTCCTATTTTAAAAATTTTTATATTTTATATATATATATTATAGTATATGGGCAGTTCCATTCTGACGTTACGTTACATTCGTACGACATAATGTTGAAAAAAAATGATGAAAAAGCTAAAATTTGGAAAAATAATTATCCTTGTTGAATAGTAATTGGGCAGTAATTTAGGAATTATTCGAGCGTACGGCTTAAAATATATAGCTAAAATATGACCTGCAGTTGCTTTACATAAAACAGAAGTGGTTTTCGAGGTTGGGATACAAAAATTGCAACACTGCGAATTGGCAAGGACTATTTCATTTCATTTTCATTTCATTTCAAAGTTATTCAATGTAAAAACCTTTCCTGTTTTTTTTTATAAGTCTTCAGAGTCATCGGACGACGTTTAATGGCGTTACGTTCCCGAATTCTGCGGTAATAAAAGCTTAAAAATATACCGTTATTGCCTTTTTACACTCGGCACATCATTGAATTTTTCTGTTAAATGGAACATGCGACAATGATACCCATAAGAGCCCTGTGGATAGAAGAAGACAATGACATCTTAAATCATGCGGCGCATCATTAGCATCATTCTGTCTAGTATTTTTAAAAAATACTGCAATTATTCGGGGTATCGACGGGTATCGATAGCAAACAGCTGTTTTTGTGGCATCAAACAATAATAGCCTTTTCACACTGGGCGCGTCTGCTATCGATATCGGAAGAGACGCAATGAAGCAGAAAAGGCGTTTGCATTGGCAGACGTGCGTCTTGAGTTTTGATTTGGGTGCTTGATAACAAGGAAAGTAAACAAATTTTGAGAAATCCACAGAATTATGCAAGACGACAAGAAAATGGACGAAAGATAATTGATTCTCAGTTTTATTTATTCTTTTCAGACATTTCTTTGTAGAGTTTGTGGGAGTTCTTCTTCAAATTATGAAAACCAGTGTCTTAATGGCATCAGGGTGTCACAAAAATGTCGTGTGATAATAATACAATCAGTTTTAAGTATTTTATTTAATGATTTTATGTATATTTTCACGTTTTTGCACAACCATAAATTTGTAGCGCCAAAATTAGATTTTTAAACTACAATTTTTGTTGTTATTAGTGGTGATAGTTGAGCTGATAGGCAGAAAAGTGCTGTTAAGCGAAAAAACAATCGAATATATCGAATAGACGCATTTGAATCAGAGACCGACGTACTTTTTGCCACCACTAGGGCCCTATGCTTAACCTATGTAAAAAAAACTGCGTCTCCGGCAAGACGCAAAGAAGCATGACGCAGACGCAGCCTATTATAATGTCAAAGCAAAAAACATCATACATATATCGTTCGCATCAAACAAAAAAAAAATGTACTTGGCAACTCTAGAAGTGTTCTTGCAACTCTTCGTGCATGGCAGGAATCAGCTGTTCAGAAAAAACAGACATGAATTTTTACGTAAACTTAAAGAAAAAATGCTTTTAGCGAGACTGTTGGCTATCGAAGAGCTAGGAAGGCAACATATTAGAAAAAAGATGCGGCTTGGGTGTAAACGAGTCGCATAATTTTTTCGCACCTTCGACAATTATGCGGCAGTGCAAAAAGGATATTAACTGAGATTGGGAAATTTGTTTGTTAATTTTTTTAGATAGCTTAATATGTTAGATAGAGAAACATATCTTTTTTTAGGAGATAATAGTAGGAGAAAACATGTCTATAAATATACCGAAAACTTTTGCTTATTTTAATTTTTTTTTGGTGAATTCGGTACCTTTCAATATATTTAGAAACTAACTAGCAGACCCGCGCGCTTCGCTGCTTACTAAATACATTTAATGTTTACGAATTTATCGAAATTTAACAACCATAACACTACTCGACAAAATTAAACTTTTTTCCTGCTGTGGACCAAAATGACTTTTTCTGATACATTTCGGAAATTATGTGTTATTTTTATGATTTTTTTTTTTAAGAATTTTTCAAATTTGTTATTTTTTTTCATGTTTTTTTCAGAGTGAGTGCTTCTATATTTCACATAACTTAATTAACTTATATCTGATTGCATACAAATTTGCATTTCTAAAAAGCTGATGGATAAACGGCCAAGTTGCAGCCGTTTGACCAAAACGACTCAAACCTCATTTTACCTGAAAAAATACCGTCCGGTACGTTGCTGGCGCAACTGCCAAAATGTGATTGCATGAAACAAAAAGGACAGTTACTTTTACTCCTATGCTATGGAGAGAACCCGAGATTGAAGGACTATAAATATTGCAAGCCTCTTTCACACGATTTGGTGAGAATCCTGGATCTTCCTAAAAGTAAAGCCGAGCTTCTTGGATGTTTTTATTGAAGGAAAATGTCAAAATAACTCAATTCCGGACGCGTCATTTGGTTCACGCACAATTTTATATGACGAAGGATGACATGTGCGTTTGCCACGACATTTTCGGACTCTTCAAGCAATTGAGTGAAGCTTACGACCAAAAATATTGGAGGTTATTTGTTGACAACAGTAACGAAAGTTTAAAGGCTGTTTTGTTACACAATGGAATCTAAAAGCCGTCTGTTCTCGCACATGCTGTTGGTATGAAGGAAACATATCAAGCAATTGCTAAATTGCTTAAAATATAAAATATAAAGAACACCAGAGGAAGGTCGCGTGTGACTTAAAAGTCGTAGCCATGTTAACGGGATTGCAAGGTGGTTACACAAAATACTTCTGTTTCCTGTGCCTATGGGATAGTAGAGCTAGAACTGAGCACTACTCAAGAAAACTCAGGCCAAAACTGGAAGAAAATACATTGGAAAATTACCACATACAAAATGCAGCTCTCCTGAATTTTGATGACGTTATTTTACCACCATTACACATTAAGCTGGGACTAATGAAAAAGCACTAAAGCACTGGATAAAGAAGGTGAATCGATGATTTACCTAAAAACTGTTTTTTCACGTCTGTCCCTGGCAAAAGTTAAAGAAGGCGTATTTGAGGGCCCCCAAATTAAAAAACTACTATAATATGATCTACGATCTATCTATCTATTTATCTATGAATGAAAAAGCAGCCTGGAACTCATTCCGACTGGTTTTCTCGGTAACAGGAAGAGTGATAATTTCTTTAATATCGTTCAGGAACTAATGAAGAATTATGAAAAATTTGGAGCCAACATGTCACTAAAAATTCATTTCCTGCACTCCCACTTAGATTTTTTTCCAACAAACCTAAGGGACGTTAGTGATGAACACGGACAGAGATTTCAATTAAGAGCAATTAAAAGCTATGTAACGACGGTATCAAGATGTTTGGAATGAGAATATGTCGGCCGACTATATGTAGACTCTCATAAGGGAATCTGATTCTAATGATTCTAATGGGAAGCTGGACCAGCAACGTTCCGGACGGTATTTTTTCAGGTAAAATGAGTTTTGCGTCGTTTTGGTTAAACGGATAAAACTTGGACGTTTACACATCGATTCATACAAACGATACCTAAAACGACGCCTAAGTAATGCGTCTAAAAACTAAAAATGCATTCCAAGAAATATCTTTATTTTCCACTTTTTCTGAGTTTTTAAAGTCAAAATTTTGGGAAAAAATACAGCAAAAACGGTATTAAATTTGAATTTGAAAGCTTAATATCTTCCCGGCGTTAAGCTGCAGATACAAATTGTCTGGGTTGGATTTATATCTGCATTTGTCAGCTTTACAGAACTGCAACCTATGCAACCAGATATAAGATATTTAAGTTATTTGAAAAAAAAAGCGCTACCTATGAAAAAAAAAACATGTAATGTAAATAACAGTTTATACAAATTGCACTTTTTTTTTCAGAAAACAATTTTTTTATACAAAAAAGTTTTAAAAACAAAATCTATCATAAAATATTCCGTTCTACAGAATGACACAAAATTAAATGAAACAGGCGTTCAAACATAAATTTTTGAAAATTTTTTTTATAAAAACCATCAACCAAATTTTTTTTTTTTTTAATTTTGCGCTTTGTTGCACTGTCGGATTCCAGTTGTCATCCTTCTCTGTAATTCCAACGAGATGCGGCTTATATGCAACCTGTACTTTCTTCAGGTTGAATCGGATGATTCACAATGCTATCTTTGCATTATATTGTAATATTATTATTTTTTAGATGGTTTTGATTTGTAAATTTTTGAGTTGATTGTTGTTCGTGTTGCGTGGAATCTCTTTGTCTTCCTTTTTGTTAAAATTTGTTCTGTAAGCTTTCCAAAAAGGCATCACATGCTCAGAGGTGCGCTGCCGCTATGTGTGCACATACATATGTATGTACATACGTATGCATATCTGCGCTTATCATAAGAGCATACCGCCGAAGCCGAATAGCAATCGGCTCAGCTGCTGATATCATGTTAAATCTAAAGCACTGACCATTCAAATTAGCATAAAAGAGCCGTTCCTTCCTACTAAGCTAAACAGACTTGATAATAATAATGAATATTTCGCAGTTGCCTGGCCACACGGGCAACTTTGACTTACTATAACAACACCTGCCAGGAGCCAAAACATATAAAAAAATATATAAGTGTAAATAATAATAAAATAATAATAAAATTACATATACATATTAAAATAAAATTAAAATATTTATGTATATCTAAATACATAAATTTATTAAATACCTATAATAAAAATGCCCCGAAAACGTGGAGGCCAACTATAAAAAGACATGAAAATAATAAGCTCCTTAAAAAACATCCTCTATCAACAACAACCACCGCCCACATGGGAGAATGCTGATATTCTAACTAAAGAATTGGACCCATTAAAAGAACAAATTTTAACAAAAAGGAAGACAAAGAGATTCCACGCAACACGAACAACAATCAACTCAAAAATTTACAAATCAAAACCATCTAAAAAATAATAATATTACAATATAATGCAAAGATAGCATTGTGAATCATCCGATTCAACCTGAAGAAAGTACAGGTTGCATATAAGCCGCATCTCGTTGGAATTACAGAGAAGGATGACAACTGGAATCCGGCAGTGCAACAAAGCGCAAAATTAAAAAAAAAAAAATTTGGTTGATGGTTTTTATAAAAAAAATTTTCAAAAATTTATGTTTGAACGCCTGTTTCATTTAATTTTGTGTCATTCTGTAGAACGGAATATTTTATGATAGATTTTGTTTTTAAAACTTTTTTGTATAAAAAAATTGTTTTCTGAAAAAAAAGTGCAATTTGTATAATCTGTTATTTTTGTAATTTTTTTTTTTCATAGGTAGCGCTTTTTTTTTCAAATAACTTAAATATCTTATATCTGGTTGCATAGGTTGCAGTTCTGTAAAGCTGACAAATGCAGATATAGATCCAACCCAGACAACTTGTATCTGCAGCTTAACGCCGGGAAGATATTAAGCTTTCAAATTCAAATTTAATACCGTTTTTGCTGTATTTTTTCCCAAAATTTTGACTTTAAAAACTCAGAAAAAGTGGAAAATAAAGATATTTCTTGGCATGCATTTTTAGTTTTTAGACGCATTACTTAGGCGTCGTTTTAGGTATCGTTTGTATGAATCGATGTGTAAACGGCCAAGTTATATCCGTTTAACCAAAACGACGCAAAACTCATTTTACCTGAAAAAATACCGTCCGGAACGTTGCTGGTCCAACTTCCCATAAGTAGCTGAGATATAGGATTTAATTTTGAACCCGTACAGCCGTCAGTAATTTTCAGTCTTTTCAGTAAGTTTTAATCAAATAAAGAATTTTTTATTCAAGTGTTATGTTACTAAAATAATTTTATGATTAGTGATGAATTGGATTTTTTACTGCTTTTTACTATTTCTAAACTGGTAACTTGGCTGTCTTCCTTTGTCATTAGAATCAGATTCCCTTATGAGAGTCTACATATAGTCGGCCGACATATTCTCATTCCAAACATCTTGATACCGTCGTTACATAGCTTTTAATTGCTCTTAATTGAAATCTCTGTCCGTGTTCATCACTAACGTCCCTTAGGTTTGTTGGAAAAAAATCTAAGTGGGAGTGCAGGAAATGAATTTTTAGTGACATGTTGGCTCCAAATTTTTCATAATTCTTCATTAGTTCCTGAACGATATTAAAGAAATGATCACTCTTCCTGGTACCAAGAAAATTTGTTGTAACCAGTCGGAATGAGTTCCAGGCTGCTTTTTCATTGGTAGATAAAATATTTTAAAAATCCATTATCTTTTAGTAGTTTTCGAATTTATGGGCCATCAAATACGCCTTCTTTAACTTTTGCCAGCGACAGACGTGGAAAAACAGTTTTTAGGTTATTCATCGATTCACCTTCCTTATCCATTGCTTCAACAAAATGTTTCATTAGTCGTAGGTTAATGTGTAATGGTGGTAAAATAACGCCCTCAAACTTCACGAGAGCTGCATTTTGTATGTTGTAATTTTCCAATGTATTTTTCTCCCGTTTTGGGAAGCAGCTGTGTTTTGTGTAACCACCTTGCAATCCCCTTAAAGTGGCTACGACTTTTAAGTCACACGCGACCTTCCACTGGTGTTTTTTATATTTTATATTTTCAAACAACTTAGCCATTGCTTGATATGTTTCCTTCATATTAATATCATGGGCGATGAGAACAGACGGCTTTTGATTTCCATTGTGTAACAAAACAACTTTTAAAATTGCCTTATGAGTTATTTTTACATCTTCCTTCAATAAAAGGGCATTCTTTAAAATAGATCCAAGAATCTCGGCTTTACTTTTAGAAAGATCCAGGATCCTCACCCAATCGTTCAATTGTACCTGTGAAGGTTAGGTTAGGTTGAGGCGGCTGTCGGGATTGTCAGAGACCCGACACACCTAGGCCGGTTTCGGCCCGTTGTGATACCGCATATACGTTCCCTTCTCCCTCGTGAGACCCTATGTTATCCATTATCCCATCCGGATGCCCTTATGAAGCCTGTGATCCGTCTGGGACTGATTGTAGACATGTCCGAAATGTCAATTAGAAAAGGAGCGCCCAAGTATTGCAGTCTCCTTCTACTGAGAGCCGGACAGGAGCAGAACAGGTGTTCCACAGTCTCCTCCTCGTCCTCATCTCTACAGCTTCGACAGAAGTCGTTATATGGGACGCCCAGCCTGTTTGCATGTGTGCCTATTAGCCAGTGTCCCGTAAGGGAGCGTATGACTGAGCTGCACCTACTCCTACCGAGTTTGCAAAGCTCATCGGTGCGCTTCCTAATAATGTTAGGCCATGTTTGCCGAGTTATGCGACATAGTGACACGGTTTGCCATCTGTCATTTATTAATCGCTTAAAATGTTCTTTTATTTTGAGCTTGCAGGTGGCCATTGGCATACGAATATCCTCCTTATCATGGAGAAGGGGGATTGTTGTACCAGCTCTGGCCAGCTCGTCCGCTATACAGTTGCCTTCAATGTCCTGGTGGCCCGGGACCCATATTAGGCTGATGACGAACTGATAAGCCATCTCATGAAGAGATTTGCGACAGTTTGCCACGGTAGCCGAGCTTGTTGTTATCGCATTCAGCGATTTGATCGCAGCTTGGCTGTCACTGTAGATATTTATATGAGTTGCCGCAGGGGCTACTTCCTGAAGACAGCTCAAAGCTTCCTTGATCGCTATGACTTCCGCTTGGAAGACACTGCAGTGATCCGGGAGCCTGAAGGATTGTCTTATGTTCAGCTGTTCGGAGTAGATTCCTCCTCCGACCTTGTTGTCCAGCTTTGAGCCATCAGTAAAGATTCGAATGGCTCCCTTTGGTCCAGGTGGTCCCTCAAGCCAGATGTTTCTGTGAGGGATGATTGTTTCGAAGGGGGTATCTGTATACTCCCTCGGAACGCAGTAGTCCGTTTTTGTGGGGACGATTTTGTTTCCATTTAGGATGGACGCATGACCGGTGTGATGTGACACCCATTGGTCAGAGTCCCTAAGACGGATTGCTGCCATTTCTGCCTGCTCCTTACCTGCAAGGTCAAGGCTCTGCAGGCATAGGATAGCATTTAGCGCATCCGTTGGTGTTGTGCTTAGAGCTCCACTGATGCATAGGGCTGCAGTGCGCTGCACCTTGCCCAGTTGTTTAGTGATGGTCCCCTTCGATAGGGCAGGCCACCACACTGCGACTCCGTAGAGTAGTATTGGTCTAACTATTGCCAGGTAAATCCATTGGACTATTCTTGGGTTCATGCCCCATTTTAGCCCAATGGCCTTCTTGCAAGTGTAGAGGGCTATCGTAGCCTTCTTCACTCTGTCTTTGATGCTCAGGTTCCAGCTAAGTTTTTTGTCAATTACCAACCCTAAGTAACTGGCACTGTCGCTGAAGGAGAGCCTACATCCGTTTAGTATTGGAGGGTTGAGGGACGGGATTTTGTATTTGGTTGTAAACAACACAAGTTCCGTTTTAGAGGGATTGATTCCCAGTCCACGCGACTCTGTCCATTCTGAGAGTCGCGCGAGCTTTGCGGTCATTAGATCGCAGAGTGTTTGAGGGAATTTTCCCGAGAAAATAATGGCAACGTCGTCCTCGTATGCTACCACCTTGCAGCCCCCCCCTTCCAGGTCACACAGAATCTTGTTGACTGCTATGTTCCATAGAAGGGGAGACAGGACACCACCTTGCGGGGTGCCTCTGTTGACATACCTAGACTGAGTGGACGATCCCATTGATGATGTCACTGTCCTGCATGTGAGCAATTGATCTATGAGCATCACCAAGTGACGATCCACTCCCAGGTCAGTCAGGGCCTCTGTGATGGCTCCTGGTATGACGTTGTTAAAAGCTCCCTCAATGTCTAGGAAAGCGATTAAGGAGTATTCTTTGACGTGTAGAGATTTCTTTACCGCCGAGATTACTTCATGGAGTGCCGTTTCCGTGGATTTTCCTTCACGGTAGGCATGTTGTGCGCCAGACAGCCACTGAGGATTTATGGTTGTCCTCAGCTGCAGCCCGACTAGTCTCTCAAAGGTTTTGAGAAGAAAGGACGATAGACTTATTGGTCTGAAGTCTTTTGGGGTTGTGTGTGAGGGTTTCCCTGCTTTGGGGATAAAGACTATTTTAGCCTTTAGCCAAGCGCGGGGGATTTTTCCCACTGTCAGTATCTTCCTGAAGATACTTTGCAGCCAGTTGATGGCCATGTCCCCGGCTTTTTGTAACTGAGCCGGAATGACTTGGTCCGGGCCAGGCGATTTGAAGGATTTAAAGCTGTTTACTGCCCAGCTAATATTCCGTTTTGTGAGGATGTGCACCATCGAGGTTTCCGGGCCTTCACTTGGGGTGTCTGCCGGCTCGATGGTCGTACACCCAGGAAAATGAGTGTCGAGTAGAATGTGTAGGGAGTCCTCACTAGAGTTTGTCCACGTACCATCCGTTCTCTTGAGATATCCCACCGAGGGGGATGTTTTTGACAGGATCTTGCGTAGCCTTGCGGCTTCTGACGTGTCCTCAATTTCGGAGCAAAATTTTTGCCAAGAGGCCCTTTTTGCTCTCCTTGTTTCTTTTTTGTATAGGGTTAGCTTACTTTTGTAGTTTTCCCAGTGCGCTTCCTCGCTGCTGCTTTTGGCTCTGTTAAAGAGAGTCCTGAAGTCTTTCCGGAGGGTATCTATATGTTTAGACCACCAGGGGGGGCTTCTTTTTCCCTCTTGGTTTGGTTGGGGGCAAGCTGCCACGAAGGCCTTATTGCAAGCTTCCGTGAAATTGTCCACAAGACGATTAAGATCGTCTTGTGTGTCCGGGCATTTTGGTGCTAGGGGGGGGAGTAATTCCTCCATTTTTGCACTATATGTATCCCAGTTGGCTTTCCTGGGATTAGTATAGTTTGTGGATGTGGTGCTTTCGAGCGATAGGATTGTCTCGAGGTACCTGTGGTCGGAGAAGGAGTGGTCCTCTAGGACTCTCCAACTTTTCATTATGTCTGACAGCTTGTGAGACAGTAGAGTGAGGTCAATAACCTCTTGACGGTTTTTTATGATGAAAGTGGAGTCATTACCCCGATTACCAATAATTAGGTTGGAGTTTAGGATGAAGCTGAAAAGTGACTCACCCCTTACATTTGTATCCGAGCTCCCCCATTGGGTGTGGTGAGCGTTGGCATCGCAGCCTATTAATAGGCTTGTATCCGACCTCTCGCTGTCGCTGGCTATCTTGCGAACAAGGTCACTGGGAGGATCGCTTTCCTCGTGAGCCATGTAGGACGACACCAGGTTCAGGCGTGTCCCTTGTAGCTCTAGGCTAGCAGCCGTGTTGTCGCCATTGCTAAAATTGTGGAGCAGAAAGATATTTAAATGCTTTCTTGCTAGTATGCAGGTTCTAATTTTACCTTCAGTTTGTGCTACAATCAGCTTGTAGTCCTTCGTCGCTAATCCACAGACCCTGCCTCCTACCACCCACGGCTCTTGGATTAGGACTATGTCCCCTCCGCTTGCGGCTAAGCGGAGTATTAGGGCAGCTGATGCTGCTTTACAGTGGTGGAGATTTATCTGCAAAAGCCTCAGAGACTTCGTTGGAATCATTCTCCACCACTGTTATATCGGCGTCAGAGTCGTCGAGGATATCGTCCCGACACAGCGCCTCAAAATCGAGCATCAGCTCCGTCTCCGAGGAGTAGCTCTCCAGGGCCGGCTCCGGCTCCGGGTCTACTTCGGGTGCCTCGATCTCCGAGGCAACGTCCTGCTCAACTGGGTTGTTGACAGAACGCGCCTCGGCCGCTGCATCCGACTTGTAGACCTTCATGGTCACCGAGCTGAACCCAAAGTTGAGCTCTCCCTTGGATGCTTCTATCGGGGCTAGCGATTCCTTGTTTAGGACTACCACTGCCGGATTTGTGGGGCCCTTTGATGCCTCCACTTTGACCACCTTCCAATCTGAGGTTGGCAGTGTAGGGTTGCATCTCTGCAACATCTTGAGGATCCGCTCGGGCTCCTTAAAGGTGGCCGGCACCCATATACGGGCCCTCGGTCTACTGGGCACCTCGCTCCAGTCCACAGCGACGAGCTTTGCCCCAGCGTAGACCTCTCCGATTTGCGCCACCGCAGCTTTGTATACCTTCACGGAGCGCTCATCTTCGCAGGCCACCACTTTCATGCTCCCCTGGAACCATCCCATGTCTTTGCAGACTGGGGGTGGTCCGGGATCCTTCTCGAGAAGCTCGAAGCAGCGGTCGGCCAGTGCCGCTTCCACCCACTTCCATTGGCTTCTGGGTATTTTCCCCTCCGCGCTGCCTTTGTCGAGAACGCCTATCAGCGTCCTCTCCTTGGCAATCTGCGCGAAGGATACGTTTGGTAACACCCTGGAGCGCTTCGCGGCAGGTCCGGGCGTCTCTTGAGAGCGCTGCCTCTTCGGTTGTGCGTCCACCTTCTGTGGCTCCACACTGAAGTTGGGCAACACCGTCGAGGCCCATTCCACTTTTTTCAGCCAGTCTGCTGTTGGACTGACTTCCTGGCTGGCGTTCTGCCGACGGAGTATGTGCCCAGCACTCCTCTTTTCGGCATAGCTGTATTTCCTGGTTTGGACACTGGTTGATGGCAAGCCATCACCCGCCGCTTCACCGGAAGGTTGAGCAGCCGCAATATTGCTTAGCTGCCCTACCATGGTATCCGTTTTGGGTGTTGGCTTTCCACCCATCCCAGGTTTGGGATGGGACCCACCCGGATTCATACCCGCGTCCTTCGCCATGCAGGTCTTTCCTGCGTCTGAGCGGATCGGGCCAGGCCTTTGGGCCGCTGCCTTCTCCCGCTTGGGATTTCTCCCTGCAGGCATTTGGGGAGTGCCTCTCTCGTTTTTGTTTTTTTTGTTGTCTATATTTTCGTATTTTTCCATAAAGTTCCCACGAGCTGCAGAGAAGGGGAACGGTCCACCCCGGCAGAGCTCTGCGTTACCCGGGTAAGGCATAATTAGAACAGGGGGCTGCCAAGTCCCTGAGCTCTCCGTACACGACTGGGCTAGTTTTATACCGGGCCCCCAGCCAGGCTGACTCTTGGCACGGGTCGAGTAGCACCTTAGTCCGGCCCGGTGTGAGGTGAGTGTTGGGGCTGGGATGTGGGTAGGTATTGTGTAGGGATGGGATTGTGTGAGCTACTTAATGAGAGGCGGCACCACAAGCGCATCGTCAGTGTTGCTGCGTCGCGAACACCCGCTGGCTGTCCGGGACTGCTTATTTCGGTACTCTCCCTCAGAGCCAACTTAGTTGCTACTCTTTGGGATGCCCGCTTATTCGCAGCTGACCTACCCACTAGGGTAGGCCGTTCGCTATCCGCAACCTGCGACCCGTCCGGTGGCCTCAGCTAGGCCCCCTCTGAGCCACCTCAAAGCCCAATAGGATCATCGGATTGTACCTGTGAAAGAGGCTTGCAATATTTATATTCTCCTGATTGGTCATTTTTTTTCGATTTAGTGGCTGTATTTCTTCTAAAGGAGGAAGCGTAAAGCCTTGTCCAGGTTTTTTCGGGCAACCCCATTTCAAGGATCTCCCGATTCCAGTTATTTTGAATGAACAAAAGAAACATTCAGAGCCGTGAATCTCTGGTTTTCTCCAGTTTGGAGACTCACTGTTTGGTGATTAGGTTTCTGATTTCTTTATGTCTGACAGCTTGTGAGACAGTAGAGTGAGGTCAATAACCTCTTGACGGTTTTTTATGATGAAAGTGGGGTCATTACCCCGATTACCAATAATTAGGTTGGAGTTTAGGATGAAGCTGAAAAGTGACTCACCCCTTACATTTGTATCCGAGCTCCCCCATTGGGTGTGGTGAGCGTTGGCATCGCAGCCTATTAATAGGCTTGTATCCGACCTCTCGCTGTCGCTGGCTATCTTGCGAACAAGGTCACTGGGAGGATCGCTTTCCTCGTGAGCCATGTAGGACGACACCAGGTTCAGGCGTGTCCCTTGTAGCTCTAGGCTAGCCGCCGTGTTGTCGCCATTGCTAAAATTGTGGAGCAGAAAGATATTTAAATGCTTTCTTGCTAGTATGCAGGTTCTAATTTTACCTTCAGTTTGTGCTACAATCAGCTTGTAGTCCTTCGTCGCTAATCCACAGACCCTGCCTCCTACCACCCAGGGCTCTTGGATAAGGACTATGTCCCCTCCGCTTGCGGCTAAGCGGAGTATTAGGGCAGCTGATGCTGCTTTACAGTGGTGGAGATTTATCTGCAAAAGCCTCAGAGACTTCGTTGGAATCATTCTCCACCACTGTTATATCGGCGTCAGAGTCGTCGAGGATATCGTCCCGACACAGCGCCTCAAAATCGAGCATCAGCTCCGTCTCCGAGGAGTAGCTCTCCAGGGCCGGCTCCGGCTCCGGGTCTACTTCGGGTGCCTCGATCTCCGAGGCAACGTCCTGCTCAACTGGGTTGTTGACAGAACGCGCCTCGGCCGCTGCATCCGACTTGTAGACCTTCATGGTCTCCCTTGGATGCTTCTATCGGGGCTAGCGATTCCTTGTTTAGGACTACCACTGCCTGATTTGTGGGGCCCTTTGATGCCTCCACTTTGACCACCTTCCAATCTGAGGTTGGCAGTGTAGGGTTGCATCTCTGCAACATCGTGAGGATCCGCTCGGGCTCCTTAAAGGTGGCCGGCACCCATATACGGGCCCTCGGTCTACTGGGCACCTCGCTCCAGTCCACAGCGACGAGCTTTGCCCCAGCGTAGACCTCTCCGATTTGCGCCACCGCAGCTTTGTATAGCTTCACGGAGCGCTCATCTTCGCAGGCCACCACTTTCATGCTCCCCTGGAACCATCCCATGTCTTTGCAGACTGGGGGTGGTCCGGGATCCTTCTCGAGAAGCTCGAAGCAGCGGTCGGCCAGTGCCGCTTCCACCCACTTCCATTGGCTTCTGGGTATTTTCCCCTCCGCGCTGCCTTTGTCGAGAACGCCTATCAGCGTCCTCTCCTTGGCAATCTGCGCGAAGGATACGTTTGGTAACACCCTGGAGCGCTTCGCGGCAGGTCCGGGCGTCTCTTGAGAGCGCTGCCTCTTCGGTTGTGCGTCCACCTTCTGTGGCTCCACACTGAAGTTGGGCAACACCGTCGAGGCCCATTCCACTTTTTTCAGCCAGTCTGCTGTTGGACTGACTTCCTGGCTGGCGTTCTGCCGACGGAGTATGTGCCCAGCACTCCTCTTTTCGGCATAGCTGTATTTCCTGGTTTGGACACTGGTTGATGGCAAGCCATCACCCGCCGCTTCACCGGAAGGTTGAGCAGCCGCAATATTGCTTAGCTGCCCTACCATGGTATCCGTTTTGGGTGTTGGCTTTCCACCCATCCCAGGTTTGGGATGGGACCCACCCGGATTCATACCCGCGTCCTTCGCCATGCAGGTCTTTCCTGCGTCTGAGCGGATCGGGCCAGGCCTTTGGGCCGCTGCCTTCTCCCGCTTGGGATTTCTCCCTGCAGGCATTTGGGGAGTGCCTCTCTCGTTTTTGTTTTTTTTGTTGTCTATATTTTCGTATTTTTCCATAAAGTTCCCACGAGCTGCAGAGAAGGGGAACGGTCCACCCCGGCAGAGCTCTGCGTTACCCGGGTAAGGCATAATTAGAACAGGGGGCTGCCAAGTCCCTGAGCTCTCCGTACACGACTGGGCTAGTTTTATACCGGGCCCCCAGCCAGGCTGACTCTTGGCACGGGTCGAGTAGCACCTTAGTCCGGCCCGGTGTGAGGTGAGTGTTGGGGCTGGGATGTGGGTAGGTATTGTGTAGGGATGGGATTGTGTGAGCTACTTAATGAGAGGCGGCACCACAAGCGCATCGTCAGTGTTGCTGCGTCGCGAACACCCGCTGGCTGTCCGGGACTGCTTATTTCGGTACTCTCCCTCAGAGCCAACTTAGTTGCTACTCTTTGGGATGCCCGCTTATTCGCAGCTGACCTACCCACTAGGGTAGGCCGTTCGCTATCCGCAACCTGCGACCCGTCCGGTGGCCTCAGCTAGGCCCCCTCTGAGCCACCTCAAAGCCCAATAGGATCATCGGATTGTACCTGTGAAAGAGGCTTGCAATATTTATATTCTCCTGATTGGTCATTTTTTTGCGATTTAGTGGCTGTATTTCCTCTAAAGGAGGAAGCGTAAAGCCTTGTCCAGGTTTTTTCGGGCAACCCCATTTCAAGGATCTCCCGAAATGAATGAATGAACAAAAGAAACATTCAGAGCCGTGAATCTCTGGTTTTCTCCAGCTTGGAGACTCACTGTTTGTTGATTAGGTTTCTGATTTCTTTATGTCTGACAGCTTGTGAGACAGTAGAGTGAGGTCAATAACCTCTTGACGGTTTTTTATGATGAAAGTGGGGTCATTACCCCGATTACCAATAATTAGGTTGGATTTTATGATGAAGCTGAAAAGTGACTCACCCCTTACATTTGTATCCGAGCTCCCCCATTGGGTGTGGTGAGCGTTGGCATCGCAGCCTATTAATAGGCTTGTATCCGACCTCTCGCTGTCGCTGGCTATCTTGCGAACAAGGTCACTGGGAGGATCGCTTTCCTCGTGAGCCATGTAGGACGACACCAGGTTCAGGCGTGTCCCTTGTAGCTCTAGGCTAGCCACCGTGTTGTCGCCATTGCTAAAATTGTGGAGCAGAAAGATATTTAAGTGCTTTCTTGCTAGTATGCAGGTTCTAATTTTACCTTCAGTTTGTGCTACAATTAGCTTGTAGTCCTTCGTCGCTAATCCACAGACCCTGCCTCCTACCACCAAGGGCTCTTGGATTAGGACTATGTCCCCTCCGCTTGCGGCTAAGCGGAGTATTAGGGCAGCTGATGCTGCTTTACAGTGGTGGAGATTTATCTGCAAAAGCCTCAGAGACTTCGTTGGAATCATTCTCCACCACTGTTATATCGGCGTCAGAGTCGTCGAGGATATCGTCCCGACACAGCGCCTCAAAATCGAGCATCAGCTCCGTCTCCGAGGAGTAGCTCTCCAGGGCCGGCTCCGGGTCTACTTCGGGTGCCTCGATCTCCGAGGCAACGTCCTGCTCAACTGGGTTGTTGACAGAACGCGCCTCGGCCGCTGCATCCGACTTGTGGACCTTCATGGTCACCGAGCTGAACCCAAAGTTGAGCTCTCCCTTGGATGCTTCTATCGGGGCTAGCGATTCCTTGTTTAGGACTACCACTGCCTGATTTGTGGGGCCCTTTGATGCCTCCACTTTGACCACCTTCCAATCTGAGGTTGGCAGTGTAGGGTTGCATCTCTGCAACATCGTGAGGATCCGCTCGGGCTCCTTAAAGGTGGCCGGCACCCATATACGGGCCCTCGGTCTACTGGGCACCTCGCTCCAGTCCACAGCGACGAGCTTTGCCCCAGCGTAGACCTCTCCGATTTGCGCCACAGTGGCTCCACACTGAAGTTGGGCAACACCGTCGAGGCCCATTCCACTTTTTTCAGCCAGTCTGCTGTTGGACTGACTTCCTGGCTGGCGTTCTGCCGACGGAGTATGTGCCCAGCACTCGTCTTTTCGGCATAGATGTATTTCCTGGTTTGGACACTGGTTGATGGCAAGCCATCACCCGCCGCTTCACCGGAAGGTTGAGCAGCCGCAATATTGCTTAGCTGCCCTACCATGGTATCCGTTTTGGGTGTTGGCTTTCCACCCATCCCAGGTTTGGGATGGGACCCACCCGGATTCATACCCGCGTCCTTCGCCATGCAGGTCTTTCCTGCGTCTGAGCGGATCGGGCCAGGCCTTTGGGCCGCTGCCTTCTCCCGCTTGGGATTTCTCCCTGCAGGCATTTGGGGAGTGCCTCTCTCGTTTTTGTTTTTTTTGTTGTCTATATTTTCGTATTTTTCCATAAAGTTCCCACGAGCTGCAGAGAAGGGGAACGGTCCACCCCGGCAGAGCTCTGCGTTACCTGGCTGCCAAGTCCCTGAGCTCTCCGTACACGACTGGGCTAGTTTTATACCGGGCCCCCAGCCAGGCTGACTCTTGGCACGGGTCGAGTAACACCTTAGTCCTGCCCGGTGTGAGGTGAGTGTTGGGGCTGGGATGTGGGTAGGTATTGTGTAGGGATGGGATTGTGTGAGCTACTTAATGAGAGGCGGCACCACAAGCGCATCGTCAGTGTTGCTGCGTCGCGAACACCCGCTGGCTGTCCGGGACTGCTTATTTCGGTACTCTCCCTCAGAGCCAACTTAGTTGCTACTCTTTGGGATGCCCGCTTATTCGCAGCTGACCTACCCACTAGGGTAGGCCGTTCGCTATCCGCAACCTGCGACCCGTCCGGTGGCCTCAGCTAGGCCCCCTCTGAGCCACCTCAAAGCCCAATAGGATCATCGGATTGTACCTGTGAAAGAGGCTTGCAATATTTATATTCTCCTGATTGGTCATTTTTTTGCGATTTAGTGGCTGTATTTCTTCTAAAGGAGGAAGCGTAAAGCCTTGTCCAGGTTTTTTCGGGCAACCCCATTTCAAGGATCTCCCGATTCCAGTTATTTTGAATGAACAAAAGAAACATTCAGAGCCGTGAATCTCTGGTTTTCTCCAGTTTGGAGACTCACTGTTTGGTGATTAGGTTTCTGATTTCTTTATGTCTGACAGCTTGTGAGACAGTAGAGTGAGGTCAATAACCTCTTGACGGTTTTTTATGATGAAAGTGGGGTCATTACCCCGATTACCAATAATTAGGTTGGAGTTTAGGATGAAGCTGAAAAGTGACTCACCCCTTACATTTGTATCCGAGCTCCCCCATTGGGTGTGGTGAGCGTTGGCATCGCAGCCTATTAATAGGCTTGTATCCGACCTCTCGCTGTCGCTGGCAATCTTGCGAACAAGGTCACTGGGAGGATCGCTTTCCTCGTGAGCCATGTAGGACGACACCAGGTTTAGGCGTGTCCCTTGTAGCTCTAGGCTAGCCGCCGTATTGTCGCCATTGCTAAAATTGTGGAGCAGAAAGATATTTAGGTGCTTTCTTGCTAGTATGCAGGTTCTAATTTTACCTTCAGTTTGGGCTACAATCAGCTTGTAGTCCTTCGTCGCTAATCCACAGACCCTGCCTCCTACCACCCAGGGCTCTTGGATAAGGACTATGTCCCCTCCGCTTGCGGCTAGGCGGAGTATCAGGGCAGCTGATGCTGCTTTACAGTGGTGGAGATTTATCTGCAAAAGCCTCAGAGACTTCGTTGGAATCATTCTCCACCACTGTTATGTCGGCGTCAGAGTCGTCGAGGATATCGTCCCGACACAACGCCTCAAAATCGAGCATCAGCTCCGTCTCCGAGGAGTAGCTCTCCAGGGCCGGCTCCGGCTCCGGGTCTACTTCGGGTGCCTCGATCTCCGAGGCAACGTCCTGCTCAACTGGGTTGTTGACAGAACGCGCCTCGGCCGCTGCATCCGACTTGTAGACCTTCATGGTCACCGAGCTGAACCCGAAGTTAAGCTCTCCCTTGGATGCCTCTATCGGGGCTAGCGATTCCTTGTTTAGGGCTACCACTGCCTGATTTGTGGGGCCCTTTGATGCCTCCACTTTGACCACCTTCCAATCTGAGGTTGGCAGTGTGGGGTTGCATCTCTGCAACATCGTGAGGATCCGCTCGGGCTCCTTAAAGGTGGCCGGTACCCCATATACGGGCCCTTGGCCTACTGGGCACCTCGCTCCAGTCCACAGCGACGAGCTTTGCCCTGGCGTAGACCTCACCGATTTGCGCCACCGCAGCTTTGTATCTTACGGCCCCCCCGACCTGCCCCCCCCCGCGGGGGGTCCCCGCCCCCCCCCCTCCCCGTGCCGCGCGTCCGAGCCCTTCGGTTGGGGCCACCTTCTGTGGCTCCATACTGAAGTTGGGCAACACCATCGAGGCCCATTCCACTTTCTTCAGCCAGTCTGCTGTTGGACTGACTTCCTGGCTGGCGTTCTGCCGACTGAGTATGTGCCCAGCACTCCTCTTTTCGGCATAGCTGAATTTTTTGGTTTGGACGCTGGTTGATGGCAAGCCATCACCCGCCGCTTCACCGGAAGGTTGAGCAGCCGCAATATTGCTTAGCTGCCCTACCATGGTATCAGTTTTGGGTGTTGGCTTTCCACCCATCCCAGGTTTGGGATGGGACCCACCCGGATTCATACCCGCGTCCTTCACCGTGCAGGTCTTTCCTGCGTCTGAGCGGATCGGGCCAGGCCTTTGGGCCGCTGCCTTCTCCCGCTTGGGATTTCTCCCTGCAGGCATTTGGGGAGTGCCTCTCTCGTTTTTGTTTTTGTTGTTGTTTATATTTTCGTTTTTATCCATATAGTTCCCACGAGCTGCAGAGAAGGGGAACGGTCCACCCCGGCAGAGCTCTGCGTTACCCGGGTAAGGCATAATTAGAACAGGGGGCTGCCAAGTCCCTGAGCTCTCCGTACACGACTGGGCTAGTTTTTATACCGGGCCCCCAGCCAGGCTGACTCTTGGCACGGGTCGAGTGACACCTTAGTCCGGCCCGGTGTGAGGTGAGTGTTGGGGCTGGGATGTGGGTAGGTGTTGTGTAGGGATGGGATTGTGTGAGCTACTTAATGAGAGGCGGCACCACAAGCGCATCGTCAGTGTTGCTGCGTCGCGAACACCCGCTGGCTGTCCGGGACAGCTTATTTCGGTACTCTCCCTCAGAGCCAACTTAGTTGATACTCTTTAGGATGCCCGCTTATTCGCAGCTGACCTACCCACTAGGGTAGGCCGTTCGCTATCCGCAACCTGCGACCCGTCCGGTGGCCTCAGCTAGGCCCCCTCTGAGCCACCTCAAAGCCCAATAGGATCATCGGATAGTATCTGATGAAAGAGGCTTGCATGTGAAAAAATATGCTACCTGAAAAAAGCTTAAAAAAAAATACCAGTTTTCAAAAATTCTTCAAAAAAAAGTTCTGCCATAGAAAAAAAAAATATATCATCAAACCATTTCTAAGCCCCAAATCTTTAAGAAAAAGTTCGTTTTGTCCTTGAGGGAAAAAATCGGTTGACTAGTGTAATAAACCTCTCATAATAATTCATTGCGCTGGCCTTATTCTTTTCTTCTCCTGAAATATGAAGTTATCCAACTTAGTTGTAGATTGAAAAAAGAAGTAATTACTTTTCAGGGGGTTTACGATTGAAACTTCAATGCATTGCAATGCTGGCATACGACAGACAATGGACCGATATTAACGTAGTCAAGATTTTGGTAGGCTATTGCGCTATTGCAAAAGCGGAGCGATTCAAGTCTACTGGTCGAATTTGAAGTGGTAATTGTGTAGCGCGTACCTCCATTCAGTTACTTCTACACTTTCCTCTTGAGTTAGATTAATAGAGACATTTCGCGATAGTTTTTTCTTACATAGAAATAAACATCTGGATAAAAATTTAAAACAAATCTGCCCAGCCTTTCTTACGTGATGATGTACTATACATTTTCATCTCTCCATTCTTATATATATTGAAAAACAGATTAAACAAAATATTTCTGTATACCTAAACAAAAGAAACATATTAAGGGGCCTATACATTCTTAATTTTATTTCGTCTTATCTTTGAGAACCAAATATAGCCAATAGCAAATTCCGTCCAGGTTATACTCCTGGACTACTGTTTCATCCAGCACACTTTTGAGGCACCTAGACAATGGGTCCTTCTGTAGCAGCTTTTAACGGGACCACATGGCTAGAATGTTTTAGACATATTTTGCGAATCCTATGTAAAACTTTCTTTTAACTAACAACGCGAACTGTAATCACTAAATCCACTTACCCGACTTCAAAAACACTGAAAAAAATACTTTTAAAAGGAATAAAGTATATTCAATAAACATCTAAATATTTGCTTAACTAAAAAAAAAGCACAGCCGCTCGCAACAATGAATCGGTTTTTCTCACACCTTTAAAGCAGTTTTTTTCAATTTTTTTCTCACCAAAAAATAGCATTTGACTCTGGCAGAATAGAATGGTGAGAAGGAGACTAAATGTGCGAGAGTAGAAGAGTTAGGGTCGAATGCAGGTACAGAAACCTACAAATATGAGAGAGAGGGAAATCTATGGATATCTAATTCTCTTTCTTAAGCGCCCGTTTCGGTCAGCATCAGTTGAAGCTGGACAGAATTTCAGGCTGACGTCGAAGTCGCTGCCTTTGTCGACGTTGAGCCCCAACAATTTTTCCCATTACACTTTCATGCCATGACCGCCAGAACAGCAAGGATCATATTGTTACTTTACTATAACAACCCTTACCTTATTATCCACCTTCTTTCAACAACGTTTAATTAGTGCACAGGACACAGGATATACTTTTTTTCGACTTTTTTAGAGTTTTTAAAATTATTGCATATCTCCTCAGCCCTGGAAAGGTCTTCTTACTAGAACAATACTAAAATCGGGATTTTCTGAGCCGCGCACAATGGTTAAAACATCCAATCTAGCTTATATAGCCAATATAGCTTATAACGTGTCCGTTAAATCGCTTATAACTCAAGAACGGCTGGACCGATATTCATGGTATTTTTATACCCGTACTCAAAAAATAGTTAAGAGGTGTATTAAATTTGTGGTAAAAGTGGATGTGTGTAACGCAGAGAAGGAAACGTTTACGACCCAATAAAGTATATATCTTCTTGATCAGCATCAATAGCCCACTCGATAAAGCCATGTCTGTCTGTCCGTCTGTCTGTCTGTCTCGATGAGCGCCTAGACTTTAGAGACTATAAGAGCTAGGGCAACCAAATTTGGTTTCCAGACTCTTGTGATATCCCACTGCTACAAGTGTATTTCAAAACTTCGCCCCGACCCCTTTCGCCACCACAAAGAACGAAAATCTGTGGCAGACACAATTTTGAAGACACGATAAAACTAAAAACGCAGTATCGTAGAGAATGACCATATCTACTAGATTGCCGAATCTGAATCAGATCGGATCATAATTATAGCCAAAATGAAGAAATTAATTTTCAGTTGCTTCCTCCATCTCCACCTGCTAAGACACGCTACCTATCACTTTCTCTGCACACTCTGCCGCGTTCAGTGCGCGAGCAACCCCTAGCGGAGGAAATGTAGAATCTAAATGGTACATGTACAATCTACATGTTAGATGTAGAATATACATTGTATATGTTTGGATAATTGGAGAAATCTATTGCATATATATTGATACCATTTATATCATCATTAATCAGTTATTGGCAGTAAAAAACCTGCTCAAGTTTTTGCGAACTAGTTAACTAAATATATCAACCTCAGCTGAACTTCTTGATTTTCACCAATCGTTAATTTTTTAACAGTAACTAAAAAAATAAATAACAAAATACCTTATTATCAATATGAAATAGTTTCTAGGTTTCAATATTATTACAAAAACCGACGAATTAAATTTGTTTTTAATGTAAGGTGCGCGAAAGAAGTCACCTTACAAACATAAAAACACTTATAAAATTTTCAAATTTTTAAATTTCTTTAATTTTATATTAAAGTCAACAAAATAACAAGTCAAAAAAGGCCAAAGAAAGTTTTGTATACATTTGAAATAATTTTAATTAATTAAATGAATATTTTCGGGACGAAATAAGTGAACTTATAATTTAATTAGAATGGTATTTTCTTAAATTTACTTACAGTTGTGTTCAATGAAATAGTAGTGCCGCACCTCACTACTTTCAAAACTCTTTTTGAGATATTTCTAGTCCTTCAAATTGAACAAGTGATACCTTTACGGAAAGCCTGGAATGTAAGCATTTGTCTGGACGTTGATATGCAATGACTGCACCATCAAGTGGCCCATGCGACACCAAGCCGAAGCCTGTTACGCGCGGAACCCAGGCAGAAACGCAGCCCTCCTCCCGCCCAACCGACCGAGGGGCGCTGCCGCATGACGCGCGACGCGTGTTACCGAACCGATCGCGAGCATGCAGGAAAGATAGGTGTTAGACTAAAATTCGAGGAAAATTAGAGCTAAACACAACTCAAAGAGCTAAGCATGCAAAGATAGCTAAAAAATATAACTAATTACGGGAAAGGTATGTTAGTATTAGTGATTTAAGAAGAGGAAGGGAATTAGTAGTTGATATTATGTGGTAAAGGGAATTGAAGTCCGAGCAAAGTACCCTAAATGGTTCGTGCAAGGAATAATTCGATCTACAAAGCGGAAGGAAAAGAGGAATGAAGTTTCTAGTAGATCTAATAGGAATCGTAAAGTTTATGCGGCTCAACAAGTCAGGGCTATCTACATCACCCTTGATCAGGTTGTGCATAAAAATCACACCAAGCATTTTTCTACGACTAACTAAGGTTGGAAGGTTTATTAAAAGCAATCTACGAGGATAAGATGGCAGTCTCACACCTGCATCCCAGTTAAGGCCACGCAGAGCAAAAAGTAAAAAGTTTTTCTGGACTGATTCTATACGGTCCTGGTGTACTTTGTACTGGGGGCACCATACACAAGAGCCGTATTCTAAAATCGGACGAACAAGCGAGATATAGAGAGTCTTCGTTATATAGGGGTCGTCAAATTCCTTTGACCACCTCTTTATAAACCCAAGCACACCCATGGCCTTATTTACCATGGTAGAAATGTGTTCAGAAAACTTCAACTTTGGGTCTAATTTAACACCAAGATCATCAACCAAGGTAATTCTCTCAAGAGAACCACCGCAGAGGCTATAAGGAGCCAATAGGGGGCTGGAGCGATGAAATGTCATTACTTTGGATTTCGAGGCATTTAGGTGTAACATATTTGCACAACACCATGATTGAAAGTTATTGAGATCGGATTGCAAGCGAGAGTGAAATGAAATGTCCTTATACTGGACACAAAGTTTAACATCATCCGCATACATGAGTACTCGAGAGTTTGTTAATACTGAAGGCAGATCATTAATAAAGAGTGTGAATAGTAGGGGGCCTAGATGGCTGCCCTGTGGTACTCCAGAAGTAACCTTAACAGGTGAAGAGAAGGAGTTTTTGAAGAGGACTCTTTGAGACCTAGAACAAAGGTAGCTAGAAATCCGTCTCAAGAGATTAGGCGGAAACCCTAAAAGGTCAAGTTTTTGTGCTAAAAGGGAATGGTTTACAGAATCAAATGCTTTACTAAAATCAGTGTAAATGACATCCGTCTGCAAGTTACCTTGAAAGCCTTTAATGATAAAAGAGGTAAACTCTAATAAGTTTGTGGTTGTTGATCGTCGCCTTATAAATCCGTGCTGGGACGGAGATATAAGTGATTTGCAGAGATGTTGCAAGTGCGGAGATAAAATTTTTTCAAACATTTTAGGAATAGCGGATAACTTAGATATACCCCTATAATTATTTGCATCAGACTTGCTACCTTTCTTATGGAGCGGAATAATAAAAGATTCCTTCCAGATGGGGGGAAGCATGAAGAGTTAATAGATAGGGTGAATAGTTTAAGCAAGGGTCCACACAGAGCGTCGGAACAGTACCTGAGTACACAGCCGGGAACTCCGTCGGGACCTGGTGAAAACACCGGCTTAACTAGTCGAAGATCATGAAGCAGTGAGCTTTCATTTAACAAGGGGCTGAAGATGCCATTCGACCTTGGTAAACTGTATGGATACGGCTGACCAGAGTAGCTTTCATGAGAATAGGTTGTTTGGAAAAATTTGGCAAAAAGATCGGCAATTGCCTGATCATTGTTTGCTGACATATTGAGAAAAGATAACGAGGATGGATGTACGGACGTTCTACGCTTACTATTTACGAAGTTGTAAAACTGTTTAGGGTCCTGTGAAAATCGTATCCTGCATCGAGATAGGTAGTTCTTATAGCATTGAGCGTTAAGAACGGAGAAATTTGACCGAGCTATTACATAGTGAGAAAGAGAAGAGGGAGAACCAACTTCTCGAAATTTTTTATAAAGTCTTGATTTTAAATTTTTTAGACTGGATAACTCCTTGGTAAACCAAGGAGGTTTTCCAGATCTAACCGGACAAGAAAGTGGGACACAAGAATCAAAAAATGTGTCAAGTACATTGTAAAAAATGTGTGTGCCTTTCATAACGTCAGTGCACAAGTACAGAGCGGACCAATCAAAATCCCTAATAAGGTTATTAAGCTTCGTAAACTCGGCTTTACGAAATCAGCGGACACGTTCGGATAGCCTACTCATTCGATCCAATACAGTAGGGCCAATATCGACTGACACTTCGAATGTAGGATGGTAGGAGTCTTCAGGTATACTGAGCGGAAGGGCTCGGGTTAACAACGCTATGGTCGGATCCGAGACAAAGCACAGATCAAGCAATCGACCCAAGGAATTTTTCACATGGTTGACTTGAGACAGGGATAGGTCTAGCAAGCCGTCGATAAAGTCATGTCGTGACATGGGCACAAGGTTATTAGACTCGTTTACCGAAGACCAAACAGCACCTGGCAAATTAAAATCACCAAGAACTATCATATGGTCTTTATCTGATAGCGAGGAAGAAACAGTTTTTAAAGCGGTCAGGTGATGCTCGTATATTAAGATATCCGAGGAAGGTGGAATATACGAGCAAGTAATGAAAATGGAAAAGCCTGGGAGAATCAGTTTTACGCACAGGAATTCCAGGTCTTGTTGAACCTGGACCATGAAATGTTCCGACGTGAAATTTGAGTCCACTGCAATAAGGACCCCACCTCCACGTCGAGACGAACGGTCATTTCTAAAAATTGTGTACCGACCTGCCAAAACTTCGGAACTAAGGATGTCCGGCTTTAACCAGGTCTCGGTGAACACAATAACGTGGGATGAGAATGCGAGACTCTCAAGGAAAAGAGTGCTGAGCTTACTACGCAAGCCTCTAGCATTCTGGTAGGTAACTACAAGAGAGGAACTGCCAAATCTATGGTAGAAAGGAAAATGTCCCAAATTTAGGCAGATTCTTGAGTTATAATGTAGAATGGATAGACAATAGGGATAATTAAACGCTGATAAACAGCCTACATGGACTGGCTTACGATCTGCGCTAAAGTTTGCAGTCTTAGAGCAGAGTTTGATAAGTCCTATAAATGCTTAACGCAGAACAGACCTACTCAAAATAGTACGGTGATTAAACATACCACTAACCTAGTAGAAATATATAATGAGATCAGAGAGCTTTTCTAAAAAACAAACAAGGACTTGCCGATATACATTGGTTTCAAGCTACAGACGTTTTCAAACGTCTAAGGAACGATTGGTTATCGCTAAAGAATTTAGACATACACATACCAACACTTCTCAACACAGCAGAAACAAATATACCAGCTGTGGAATCGGGATCAAGGCCAATAAGTCCCAGGCCCCCGAATATAAAAAATATTAGCATCATATCAGAAGACGATTCTCGATCAAATCGATCGAACCTTCTGGTAAAAGACGACACCTCGACGACTAACGCAGCATCAAACAACCAAACCATCAATATGGCACAGTCAAATATAGAGTTTATAAATACAGCATCGAAGCTTATCCCAGACGTCGATGGAAAGGCGGAAAGGAAAACTTACAAAGTTTTTTAGATGCCCTCAACATTCTCGACGTCATTAAAGGCGCACATGAGCAACTAGCGATCTCCATTATAAATCGGCTAGGATCGGCTAGAAACCTGATTGGAGAAGAAAATACCTTAACGCAGGTAATCTCCAGACTCAGGGTTAATGTCAAAGGCGAGTCAGTGGAGGTTTTATCAGAAAAACTGATGAACCTCCACCAAAGAAACAAAACAGCCAAACAGTATACAAAAGAGGTTGAGCAGATGACTAAAGCCTTAGAGGGAGCATACATCACAGATGTCACATCACTTCCTATAGAACTGGCCACCAAATATAGCACACAACATGCTGTCATGGCCATGACAACAAATTGTTCCATAGAAAAAGTCAAATTAATAATTCAGGCTGGCACATTCAATACAATGAATGATGTCATTTCGAAATTCGTTGGTAGTTGCACAGACGCTACAGGAAAAAGTGATGCAGTATTGTACTGCCACCAAAACAGAGGACAAGCCTACCGCGGTAGTAACTATCGAGGTAGAGAAAATCGTCGTGGTTACAACCACAATAACAATTATAACAACACTTACCAATCTAACAACTATAGATGTCGTGGTAGTTATAGAGGAAATAACCGTTGTAACGGCGGATCTCATAACAACCAAAATTACGACAGAACTGGGAACACACGAAACAACAACGTCCGTGTTACCCAAACGGGTTCGGGAAACTCCCGAGACATTCAAAATATTCATTTTAGGAATAGCGGATAACTTAGATATACCTCTATAATTATTTGCATCAGACTTGCTACCTTTCTTATGGAGCGGAATAATAAAAGATTCTTTCCAGATGGGGGGGGAAGCATGAAGAGTTAATGGATAGGGTGAATAGTTTAAGCAAGGGTCCACCACAAAGACGTCGGCACAGTACCTAAGTACACAGCCGGGAACTCCGTCGGGACCTGGTGAAAACACCGGCTTAACTAGTCCAAGATCATGAAGCAGTGAGATTTCATTTAACAAGGGGCTGAAGATGCCATTCGACCTTGGTAAACTGTATGGGTACGGCTGACCAGAGAAGCTTTCATGAGAAAAGGATTTGCCAAAGATTTGGCAAAAAGATCGGCAATTGCCTGAACATTGTTTGCTGACATATTGAGAAAAGATAACGAGGATGGATGTGCGGACGTTCTACGCTTACTATTTACGAAGCTGCAAAACTGTTTAGGGTCCTGTGAAAATCGTATACTGCATCGAGATAGGTAGTTCTTATAGCATTGAGCGTTAAGAACGGAGAAATTTGACCGAGCTATTACATAGTGAGAAAGAGAAGAGGGAGAACCAACTTCTCGAAATTTTTTATAAAGTCTTGATTTTAAATTTTTTAGACTGGACTATTTTTATTGCCAATATCGACTGACACTTCGAATGTAGGATGGTAGGAGTAGTTCAGGTATATTGAACGGAAGGGCTCGGGTTAACAACGCTATGGTCGGATCCGAGACAAAGCACAGATCAAGCAATTGACCCAAGGAATTTTTCACATGGTTGACTTGAGACGGGGATAGGGTCTAGCAAGCCGTCGATAAAGTCATGTCGTGACATGGGCACAAGGTTATCAAGACTCGTTTACTGAAGACCAAACAGCACCTGGCAAATTAAAATCACCAAGAACTATCATATGGTCTTTATCTATAAGGAAGGAAGAAAACAATTTTTAAAGGGGTCAGGTGATGCTCGTTATTAAGAATATCCGAGGAAGGTGGAATATACGAGCAAGTAATGAAAATGGAAAAGCCTGGGAGAATCAGTTTTACGCACAGGAATTCCAGGTCTTGTTGAACCTGGACCATGAAATGTTCCGACGTGAAATTTGAGTCCACTGCAATAAGGACCCCACCTCCACGTCGAGACGAACGGTCATTTCTAAAAATTGTGTACCGACCTGCCAAAACTTCGGAACTAAGGATGTCCGGCTTTAACCAGGTCTCGGTGAACACAATAACGTGGGATGAGAATGCGAGACTCTCAAGGAAAAGAGTGCTGAGCTTACTACGCAAGCCTCTAGCATTCTGGTAGGTAACTACAAGAGAGGAAGTTAGTTTTTTGGATGGGTGGAAGTAGAGGTGGAAGATGAGGATAGAGATGGAGCACTGGTCTGAATGCTAGGAAGAGTAATGGGGGGCCTATTCTTTTTCTTAGCCTTAAACTCTTTAACCACCAAATGCTCTGGCCAAAACTTGGCGGAACAAATGCTTTCAAATTGAGTTGGGGAGACGCTTATCTTGAAGGAAGATATCTCCCTGGCGTAAGAAAAGTTAAATTTTTCCACCTTTAAGCCGACGGCTTTTATTTTGCTTTGTATAAAAGCGGTCACATCATTGGATGTGAGGTCAGGGGCTAGCCGCGAGACAAAAACTTGTCGCTTTGGTGGGACTCCCACCAGTGGTTTTGGCACCACAGGCCTAGTACCTGTGATGGCAGTATCCGGTGGTCCTGGACATCTATTAGCTGGTGGGAGCAAAACTGAGGGGATAGTTAAGGGGTTGGGTGCGGACTTGATGGACACGGACTCTACAGACATTTCTAACTGCATACTCTCCGAAGTGACGCATTCGGCTCCCGAATCTGCATCACCAGCAGCGATCGTTGCCCTTGGAGTAGCAAACGTAATCAACTGCTGCACTAAGGAGTGGTCGGAGTAAGTTTTTCAGATGCCGGCGGACATGAGGCAGTCGGCACTTGCAAGTCCCGCGGAGTAGACTTCTTGCGCCTCGGAGACTCAGCCAGCAGCTGTAAACTGCTGAACTGAGTGTTCATGGCCAAGAGCCGATCATACTGCTGTTTAAAGCCTACGATCAGCTCTTTGAAGCCACTCCGCGTCTGCCTCATGAACGAACGCATGTCGTTTTCCACAGCACGGCATTCCTCACAACTATAATGTAGGCCGTTGTTTTGGGAAATGGCGTCTCCTACACGGCCCGAGATCCCTACACATTTTGCGTGCACTACGCTTTCGCAAAGCCAGCAGGGGATATTGGGCTGGTCATGGGTGATCTGCTTCTTGCAGGTTTTTTTGGCACAGACGACAGAAAATTCCATATTTATGTCTTTTATTTTTTTTTTACTTCGGGGAAAAAAAAGTTCAAAACAAATAGCAATCAGACCACTGTGCAGAGCAAATGCTTAGAGCAATGCTTAAAGCGAAATCGGAAAAAAAGAGAGAGAGGAGAGTGGTTGCAGCAACAGCTTATAAGTGAGAGCGTTACTGCACAAAAGGTTACAAAAGCGAGAGCGAAAGAACAGTTATTGAGAGTCAGGTGATAGAGAGAGTGATAGAAGGCAATAACTACGACAAAGAGCGGCTAAATGTAATGAGAGGGCGTACTTACGAAAAGCAACAACACAAACACACGACTAACCGACGCACAAAATTTATTAAATAAGTTGTGTTTTTACACAATTAACAGGCATGCACCCGCGGTAAAAGAATGATTTTAATGTATGTTAGTAAGAGAGTTAAATTATAGATAAAAAACACCGGCTGTTTAAGTTAAACAAAAGGAAAATGCGGAGCGCAAAACAAAAACACGTCTGGTCACTACGAAAGAGAACGAACGTAGGGGCCGTAGCCAGCTTTCGCTGGCTATCTTGCGAACAAGGTCACTGGGAGGATCGCTTTCCTCGTGAGCCATGTAGGACGACACCAGGTTCAGGCGTGTCCTTTACAGTTGTGGAGATTTATCTGCAGAAGCCTCAGAGACTTCGTTGGAATCATTCTCCACCACTGTTATATCGGCGTCAGAGTCGTCGAGGATATCGTCCCGACACAGCGCCTCAAAATCGAGCATCAGCTCCGTCTCCGAGGAGTAGCTCTCCAGGGCCGGCTCCGGCTCCGGGTCTACTTCGGGTGCCTCGATCTCCGAGGCAACGTCCTGCTCAACTGGGTTGTTGACAGAACGCGCCTCGGCCGCTGCATCCGACTTGTAGACCTTCATGGTCACCGAGCTGACCCCAAAGTTGAGCCCTCCCTTGGATGCTTCTATCGGGGCTAGCGATTCCTTGTTTAGGACTACCACTGCCTGATTTGTGGGACCCTTTGATGCCTCCACTTTGACCACCTTCCAATCTGAGGTTGGCAGTGTAGGGTTGCATCTCTGCAACATCGTGAGGATCCGCTCGGGCTCCTTAAAGGTGGCCGGCACCCATATACGGGCCCTCGGTCTACTGGGCACCTCGCTCCAGTCCACAGCGACGAGCTTCGCCCCAGCGTAGACCTCTCCGATTTGCGCCACAGCAGCTTTGTATAGCTTCACGGAGCGCTCATCTTCGCAGGCCACCACTTTCATGCTCCCCTGGAACCATCCCATGTCTTTGCCGACTGGGGGTGGTCCGGGATCCTTCTCGAGAAGCTCGAAGCAGCGGTCGGCCAGTGCCGCTTCCACCCACTTCCATTGGCTTCTGGGTATTTTCCCCTCCGCGCTGCCTTTGTCGAGAACGCCTAACAGCGTCCTCTCCTTGGCAATCTGCGCGAAGGATACGTTTGGTAACACCCTGGAGCGCTTCGCGGCAGGTCCGGGCGTCTCTTGAGAGCGCTGCCTCTTCGGTTGTGCGTCCACCTTCTGTGGCTCCACACTGAAGTTAGGCAACACCGTCGAGGCCCATTTCACTTTTTTCAGCCAGTCTGCTGTTGGACTGACTTCCTGGCTGGCGTTCTGCCGACGGAGTATGTGCCCAGCACTCCTCTTTTCGGCATAGCTGTATTTCCTGGTTTGGACACTGGTTGATGGCAAGCCATCACCCGCCGCTTCACCGGAAGGTTGAGCAGCCGCAATATTGCTTAGCTGCCCTACCATGGTATCCGTTTTGGGTGTTGGCTTTCCACCCATCCCAGGTTTGGGATGGGACCCACCCGGATTCATACCCGCGTCCTTCGCCATGCAGGTCTTTCCTGCGTCTGAGCGGATCGGGCCAGGCCTTTGGGCCGCTGCCTTCTCCCGCTTGGGATTTCTCCCTGCAGGCATTTGGGGAGTGCCTCTCTCGTTTTTGTTTTTTTTGTTGTCTATATTTTCGTATTTTTCCATAAAGTTCCCACGAGCTGCAGAGAAGGGGAACGGTCCACCCCGGCAGAGCTCTCCGTTACCCGGGTAAGGCATAATTAGAACAGGGGGCTGCCAAGTCCCTGAGCTCTCCGTTCACGACTGGGCTAGTTTTATACCGGGCCCCCAGCCAGGCTGACTCTTGGCACGGGTCGAGTAACACCTTAGTCCGGCCCGGTGTGAGGTGAGTGTTGGGGCTGGGATGTGGGTAGGTATTGTGTAGGGATGGGATTGTGTGAGCTACTTAATGAGAGGCGGCACCACAAGCGCATCGTCAGTGTTGCTGCGTCGCGAACACCCGCTGGCTGTCCGGGACTGCTTATTTCGGTACTCTCCCTCAGTCAGAGCCAACTTAGTTGCTACTCTTTGGGATGCCCGCTTATTGGCAGCTGACCTACCCACTAGGGTAGGCCGTTCGCTATCCGCAACCTGCGACCCGTCCGGTGGCCTCAGCTAGGCCCCCTCTGAGCCACCTCAAAGCCCAATAGGATCATCGGATTGTACCTGTGAAAGAGGCTTGCAATATTTATATTCTCCTGATTGGTCATTTTTTTGCGATTTAGTGGCTGTATTTCCTCTAAAGGAGGAAGCGTAAAGCCTTGTCCAGGCTTTTTCGGGGCAACCCCATTTCAAGGATCTCCCGATTCCAGTTATTTTGAATGAACAAAAGAAACTTAGAGCCGTGAATCTCTGGTTTTCTCCAAGTTTGGAGACTCACTGTTTGGTGATTAGGTTTCTGATTTCTTTATGTCTGACAGCTTGTGAGACAGTAGAGTGAGGTCAATACCTCTTGATGGTTTTTTATTGAAGTGGGGTCATTACCCATTACCAATAATAAGGTTGGAGTTTAGGATGAAGCTAAAAGTGACTCACCCCTTACCTTCGAGCTCCCCCATTGGGTGTGGTGAGCGTTGGCATCGCAGCCTATTAATAGGCTTGTATCCGACCTCTCGCTGTCGCTGGCTATCTTGCGAACAAGGTCACTGGGAGGATCGCTTTCCTCGTGAGCCATGTAGGACGACACCAGGTTCAGGCGTGTCCCTTGTAGCTCTAGGCTAGCCGCCGTGTTGTCGCCAATGCTAAAATTGTGGAGCAGAAAGATATGTAAGTGCTTTCTTGCTGGTATGCAGGTTCTAATTTTACCTTCCGTTTGTGCTACAATCAGCTTGTAGTCCTTCGTCGCTAATCCACAGACTCTGCCTCCTACCACCCAGGGCTCTTGGATTAGGACTATGTCCCCTCCGCTTGCGGCTAAGCGGAGTATTACGGCAGCTGATGCTGCTTTACAGTGGTGGAGATTTATCTGCAGAAGCCTCAGAGACTTCGTTGGAATCATTCTCCACCACTGTTATATCGGCGTCAGAGTCGTCGAGGATATCGTCCCGACACAGCGCCTCAAAATCGAGCATCAGCTCCGTCTCCGAGGAGTAGCTCTCCAGGGCCGGCTCCGGCTCCGGGTCTACTTCGGGTGCCTCGATCTCCGAGGCAACGTCCTGCTCAACTGGGTTGTTGACAGAACGCGCCTCGGCCGCTGCATCCGACTTGTAAACCTTCATGGTCACCGAGCTGAACCCAAAGTTGAGCTCTCCCTTGGATGCTTCTATCGGGGCTAGCGATTCCTTGTTTAGGACTACCACTGCCTGATTTGTGGGGCCCTTTGATGCCTCCACTTTGACCACCTTCCAATCTGAGGTTGGCAGTGTAGGGTTGCATCTCTGCAACATCGTGAGGATCCGCTCGGGCTCCTTAAAGGTGGCCGGCACCCATATACGGGCCCTCGGTCTACTGGGCACCTCGCTCCAGTCCACAGCGACGAGCTTCGCCCCAGCGTAGACCTCTCCGATTTGCGCCACAGCAGCTTTGTATAGCTTCACGGAGCGCTCATCTTCGCAGGCCACCACTTTCATGCTCCCCTGGAACCATCCCATGTCTTTGCAGACTGGGGGTGGTCCGGGATCCTTCTCGAGAAGCTCGAAGCAGCGGTCGGCCAGTGCCGCTTCCACCCACTTCCATTGGCTTCTGGGTATTTTCCCCTCCGCGCTGCCTTTGTCGAGAACGCCTATCAGCGTCCTCTCCTTGGCAATCTGCGCGAAGGATACGTTTGGTAACACCCTGGAGCGCTTCGCGGCAGGTCCGGGCGTCTCTTGAGAGCGCTGCCTCTTCGGTTGTGCGTCCACCTTCTGTGGCTCCACGCTGAAGTTAGGCAACACCGTCGAGGCCCATTTCACTTTTTTCAGCCAGTCTGCTGTTGGACTGACTTCCTGGCTGGCGTTCTGCCGACGGAGTATGTGCCCAGCACTCCTCTTTTCGGCATAGCTGTATTTCCTGGTTTGGACACTGGTTGATGGCAAGCCATCACCCGCCGCTTCACCGGAAGGTTGAGCAGCCGCAATATTGCTTAGCTGCCCTACCATGGTATCCGTTTTGGGTGTTGGCTTTCCACCCATCCCAGGTTTGGGATGGGACCCACCCGGATTCATACCCGCGTCCTTCGCCATGCAGGTCTTTCCTGCGTCTGAGCGGATCGGGCCAGGCCTTTGGGCCGCTGCCTTCTCCCGCTTGGGATTTCTCCCTGCAGGCATTTGGGGAGTGCCTCTCTCGTTTTTTTTTTTTTTGTTGTCTATATTTTCGTATTTTTCCATAAAGTTCCCACGAGCTGCAGAGAAGGGGAACGGTCCACCCGGCAGAGCTCTGCGTTACCCGGGTAAGGCATAATTAGAACAGGGGGCTGCCAAGTCCCTGAGCTCTCCGTACACGACTGGGCTAGTTTTATACCGGGCCCCCAGCCAGGCTGACTCTTGGCACGGGTCGAGTAACACCTTAGTCCGGCCCGGTGTGAGGTGAGTGTTGGGGCTGGGATGTGGGTAGGTATTGTGTAGGGATGGGATTGTGTGAGCTACTTAATGAGAGGCGGCACCACAAGCGCATCGTCAGTGTTGCTGCGTAGCGAACACCCGCTGGCTGTCCGGGACTGCTTATTTCGGTACTCTCCCTCAGAGCCAACTTAGTTGCTACTCTTTGGGATGCCCGCTTATTCGCAGCTGACCTACCCACTAGGGTAGGCCGTTCGCTATCCGCAACCTGCGACCCGTCCGGTGGCCTCAGCTAGGCCCCCTCTGAGCCACCTCAAAGCCCAATGGGATCATCGGATTGTACCTGTGAAAGAGGCTTGCAATATTTATATTCTCCTGATTGGTCATTTTTTTGCGATTTAGTGGCTGTGTTTCCTCTAAAGGAGGAAGCGTAAAGCCTTGACCAGGTTTTTTCGGGCAACCCCATTTCAAGGATCTCCCGATTCCAGTTATTTTGAATGAACAAAAGAAACATTCAGAGCCGTGAATCTCTGGTTTTCTCCAGTTTGGAGACTCATTGTTTGGTGATTAGGTTTCTGATTAATGGGGAGTAGTAGGAGTGATTGATGGGGTTGGTAATGGCGGAAATAGAGGATATTGAGTCTGTGCAAATATTGCTATTATTTTGCTGGACAGTACTGATGAATGTAAAGGCAGCAGTCCAGTTTTTATTGTTGATTGCTCTTTGGAGCAATCTGTGTATAAGAATTTGTGTTTGAGGAGGGTTGATTTAATGGAGTGAAAAAGATGGTGGAAGACTATTGGGGTAGGTGTGTTTTTGTTATTAGGAGAGGCTGATGTTGGTTGATTTGAGGATGTTTGACATTGAATTTTTTGCAGGTGTCGCTTCTGATTGGTGAAAACGGGACTGAGTATTTCTGACGTAATTGGATGGCTCTGTCGACTGTGCTAGAATATTTGCATTTTCTTTTATAGTTTTTTGAAAGGGTGTGAAGTGGGGTGTCTTTTGCATGGATGAGGTTTTTGGAAAAATTGCCTGTTAGGAAGTCTCACTTAATTTCAATCGCGTAAATGTTGGCTTCAGCATGTTATTTATGGGTGTGTTAGGAAATGCTCCTCTCTAAATGCTGCATTGAGGATGGTTTTTCTAGGCGATTGAGTTGGGATTTGGGTGCATTTCCATATATCGCAAGGCAGAAGTCTATTTTGGTTATGACTATGGATTTGATAATTTGGAGTAACTTGGGTTTGCAGTTATGTATGTTTGCGGCATATACAGACATGATCATAATAATAGGTACACACATCTACCTAAACTTTATCATAGCAGAAAACAGTTTTATTCGATATTTGAAAATTAAAATTAGTTCCCAATTATTCTTTAAGTATTTTTTTCATTAATATAAAGTTTTTTATACTATAGGGTAATGTTATAAAAGAAAAGAGATCCATTTCTACTTTAGAGTCGATGTCAGGCTGATCAAAGTAATAGGTACACTTGAAGTGTTGTTAAGATAAAAATTTGTTAAATGAATATTTAATATATTTTTTTTTTGCTTTATTAGTATTAACTAGTTAATATCCAGTGTATCCACCTCTATTTTTGGTCACCTTTATTATTTTTTTTTGGCATACATTTAAAAGTCGTCTGGTAGGTTTCTATAGGTGTCTCATACCACAATTTTTGGACGCACTCCCATAATTTTCGCTTGTTTGAAAATGAAAACTTAGCTTATTTCTTTTTTAAATCACTCCACAAGTTTTCAATTGGATTCAAGTCGGGAGATTGACTAGTCGACTTCTTTGGTGAAGTCAAGCGAAATTATTGTTAGGTTCTTTTTGATGTATATATCTCTGGTAGCTAGGTGGTCTACATATGGTAGACTATCTAGTACCGATTTGCCCCTTTTAAACCCGAGTTGGATGTGAATCAGTTTGTTATTTAAAAAAACCATCAAAACCTATTTGCCACGATCTTATCAGATGTTTTGGCTAGGCAAAAAAAAAAAAGCTGCCGCTTGTATAATGAGAACAAAAACGATGGACCAAAATAAGAAATAAAACGAGATGGAACGTGTGAGTCGCTTCTAAAGACGCGACTCTACTTATACCCGTACTCAGTCAGTATTTACATTTTTGAGCATATGATTTTTTAGAATTTTAGAATTAAAAAAAAAATTTTACATTATACATTTTTTCACTACCTCTGTTATCTGCATCTACATATATTATGTATATTCTACATCTAACATGTAGATTAAACATGTACCATTTAGATTCTACATCTCCTCCGCTACGGGTTGCTTGCGCACTGTACGCGGCAGAAACCTTCCTTTTGGAAGGTTTCGAGCCCAACTGCCCATTGGGAACAAAGGAACGCGATCAGGTACCAAATGTACAACCCTTGTTCGTTTGCTTTGTTCCCAATTGGCAGTTGGGCCCGGCGCCTTCAAAAAGGTATTTTTTGTTCATTTTTTCCATATTTTGGGTTTGGTTAACGAATTTTAGCTCCAAAGTCTCTAAGAAAAAGTTGGTTTTGTTCCTTGAGGAAAAATCGTGTTGACCAGTGTTATTATCCGATCTAATTCAGATTCGGCAATCTGGTAGATATGGGCATTATCTACGATACTGCGTTTTTAGTTTTATCGTATCTTTAAAAATGTGCTGCCACAGATTTTCGTCATTTGTGTTGGCGGAAGGGGGCGGGGCGAAATTTTGAAATACACTTGTAGCAGTGTGATATCACATGAGTCTGGAAACCAAATACGGTTGCCCTAGCTCTTATAGTCTCTGAGATTTAGGCGCTCAACAAGACGGACAGACAGACAGACAGACATGTCTATATCGACTCGGCTATTGATGCTGATCAAGAATATATATACTTTATGGGGTCGGAAACGTTTCCTTCTCTGCGTTACACACATCCACTTTTACCACAGATCTAATATACCCCTTAACTCTTTTTTGAGTACGGGTATAAAAAAACCAATTTTGGTTCAAGCGGCCAAAAATTGTAGAACCCTCACAAGCACAGCATGGCACACACACATTTACTTAACCTGAAATCTCATGAAAAAAACGTTTTCGGCAGCTAAAAAAATGTTCTATGCATGCAATCATATAATTTGGAGCCAGAGCCGAAGACCTGGGACCGTACGCTGAAACCTCGCTGCGCCACTTACGTTTTATGATCTGGCACATCTATATACTGTATAGTTAGTCGTTTAGCTCTAATATTCCTTGAATATTAGTCTAACCCCTATCTTTCCTGCATGTTAGCGATCGGTTCGGTAGCACGTGTGGCGCGTCATGCGGCAGCGCCCCTCGGTTGGGCGGGAGAAAGGGCTACGTTTCTGCCTGGGTTCCGCGCCTAACAGGCTCCGGCTTGGTGTCGAATGGGCCACTTTATGGTGTAGTCATTGCATATCAACGTCCAAACAAGTTCTCTTATAGATTTCTCTTGTAGAAATGTCAAAATAAAACGGATTTATAAAATTGTTTTACTTTTATGCCCTTTTTGTGCATTCCTGGCGCCGACAAAATTGGTTTCGTTATCTGACCAAATTTGTCGCGGCTTTCGTCTGGTGCAGAAAAGAGACTGTAGATAAATCCTGGATCATGTGCTTGTAGAAAAACGGGCCACAAAAGTCGACGCCAGTGTTCTCAAGCCGCTCCTTCGGAAGATACGCCATGATGTGCTCCAATATTCTATGCTTGGTTCGAAAGCATCTTACGCACTTGTTTACTGCCTTCGTTACCGTCTTCCTCCCTCAATAGGCCAATAGGCTAAGAAATTGTTCTAATTACGGCAAAGGTATGTTAGTATTTGTGATTTAAGAAGAGGAAGGGAATTAATGGTGGATATTATATGGTAGAGGGACTTGAAGTCCGAGCATAGGACCCTAAATGGTTCGTGCAATGAATAATTTGATCTACAAAGCGGAAACAACTAAGGAATAATGTTTCGAGTAGATCTAATAGGAATCGTAAAGTTTAAGCGGTTCACCAAGTCAGGACTATCTACGTCACCCTAGATCAGGTTGTGCATAAAAATCACACCAAGCATTTTTCTATGACTAACTAAGGTTGGAAGGTTTATTAAAAGCAATCTACGAGGGTAAGATGGCAGTCTCACACCTGCATCCCAGTTAAGGCCATGCAGAACAGAAAGTAAAAAGTTTTTTTGGACTGATTTTATACGGTCCTGGTGTACTTTGTACTGGGGGCACAATACACAAGAGCCGCACTATAAAATCGGCCGAAAAAAGCGAAATATAGAGATTCTTCGTTATATAGTGGTTGTCAAATTCCTTTGACCACCTCTTTATAAATTCAAGCACTCCCATGGCCTTATTCACAATGGTAGATATGTGTTCAGAAAACTTCAACTTGGAGTCTAGTTCAACGCCAAGATCATCCACCAAGGTAATTCTCTCAAGAAAACCGCAATGCTGTAAGGAGCCAACAAGGGGCTGGAGCGATGAAATGTCATTACTTTGCATTTCGAGGCATTTGCACAATACCATGACTGGTATTGTCCTTATACTGGACGCAAAGTTTGACATCATCCGCATACATGAGTACTCGAGAGTTTGTTAAGACTAAAGGCAGATCATTAAGAAAGAGTGTGAATAGTAGGGGCCTAGATGGCTGCCCTGTGGTACTCCAGAAGTAACCTTAACAGGTGAAAATAAGGAGTTTTTGAAGAGGACTCTTTGAGACCTAGAACGAAGGTAGCTAGAAATCCATCTCAAAAGATAAGGCGGAAACCCTGAAAGGTCAAGTTTTTGTACTAGAAGGGAATGGTTTACAGAATCGTATGCTTTACTGAAATCAGTGTAAATAACATCCGTTGCCTTGGAAACCTTTAAGTTCAAAACAAATAGCAATCAGACCAATCAGAGCAAATGCTTAAAGCGAAATCGGAAAAACTGGATCGAGAGAGAAGAGTGGTTGAAGCAACAGCTTATAACTGAGAGCGCAGAAAGAGCGAGAGCAAAGCAAAATTGAGATTTAGGTGATAGAAAGAGTGTGATAGACAAATAGCAATCAGAACAATGTGCAGAGCAAATGATTAAAGCAATGCTTAAAGCGAAATCGGAAAAGCTGAGAGGAGAGTGGTTGCAGCAACAGCTTATAAGTGAGAGCGTTACTGCACAGAAAGTTACGAGAGCGAGAGAGAGAGTGATAGACGGCAATAGCTACGACGAAGAGCGGCTAACTGTAATGAGAGAGCTTTTCATTCGTAGATAAATCCATCATCTTTTAGTAGTTTTCGAATTTGGGGGCCATCTTTAACTTTTGCCAGCGACAGACGTGGAAAAACGTGGAAAAACATCGACTATCCTTCCTTATCCAGTGCTTTAACAAAATTTTCTAGTCCCAGCTTAATGTGTAATGGTGGTAAAATAACGTCTTTAAACTTCACGAGAGCTGCATTTTGTATGTTGTAATTTTCCAATGTATTTTTCTCCCGTTTTGGGAAGCAGCAGTGTTTTGTGTAACCACCTTGCAATCCCGTTAAAGTGGCTACGACTTTTAAGTCACACGCGACCTTCCTCTGGTGTTCTTTTTATTTTATATTTTCAAGCAATTTAGCAATTGCTTGATATGTTTCCTTCATATTAACAGCATGTGCGATGGGAACAGACGGCTTTTGGTTTCCATTTTGTAACAAAACAGCCTTTAAACTTTCCTTACTGTTGTCAACAAATAACCTCCAATAGTTTGGGTCGTAAGCTTCACTCAATTGCTTGAAGAGTCCGAAAATGTCGTGGCAAACGCACATGTCATCCTTCGTCATATAAAATTGTGCGTGAACCAAATGACGCGTCCGGAATTGAGTTATTTTGACATTTTCCTTCAATAAAAACATCCAAGAAGCTCGGCTTTACTTTTAGGAAGATCCAGGATTCTCACCAAATCGTGTGAAAGAGGCTTGCAATATTTATATTCTTCTGATTGGTCCTTCAATGTCTGGTTTTCTCCATAGCATTGGAGTAAAAGTAACTGTCCTTTTTGTTTCCTGTAATCACATTTTGGCAGTTGCACCAGCAACGTACCGGATGGTATTTTTTCAGGTAAAATGAGTTTTGAGTCGTTTTGGTCAAACGGCTGAAACTTGGCAGTTTATCCATCGATTCGTACGCCTTATTAACGCGTCTATCTAAAATCACAAATTTATGCCAAGAAATATTTTTTTGCGACTTTTCCTGAGTTGTTAAAGTCAAAATTTCGGAAAAAAAATACCACAAAAAAATTATGTAATTTGATTGTGAAAGCTTAATATCTTCCAGGCGTTAAGTTTCAGCTAAAAATTGTCTGGGTCTGATTTATGGCTGCATTTGTCAGCAAAGTTATATACAACCAGATATAAATGAAAAATAGAAGCACTGCCTCTGAAAAAAAAACATAAAAAAATAACAGATTTTAAAAATTCTTAAAAAAAAATTAAACCATAAAAAAAAAATAAAGTACTAAACAAATTTTAGAATCCCAAAATCTTTCAGAAAAAGTCATTTTGATACACAGCGGAAAGAAAAAGTTCAATTTTGTTGAGTATTGTAATAAGCATAGCTCGCAAAAAACGGTCAACACTTTCAGGGTGTCTGAAAAAACCTCTCATTTACGGACACATTGCGAATTGAGCCAGAAAAGACACGATCAGATCTGTCTTTGCAATTCTGTTTTGTTACTGTTTTTCACACTTTTTACAGACACTTTTTGCTCTGCTCATCTACAGACACTTTTTCTGCGAGTGCTTGATCAAATGTTCCTCTTTAAGTTGTTATTGTGAGACACGAGCGTGTCTCGGCTCAACCCGAAGACAACAGATAACACTAGCGAAGAGACCAAAAGTGTTCTATTCAGAGCGGGAGCGAGTGTCCGTGGTGTTTTTCTGTTGATCAGCATTATTCTTGATCAGCATCAATAGTCGAGTCGATATAGCCATGTCCGTCCATCTGTCCGTCTCGATGAGCGCCTAGATCTCAGAGACTATAGGAGCTAGAGAAACCAAATTTTGTTTCCAGACTCATGTGATATCACACTGCTACAAGTGTATTTCAAAATTTCGCCCCGTCCCCACAAAGGACGAAAATCTGTGGCAGGCAAAATTTAAAAGAC
Source organism: Drosophila obscura (assembly GCF_018151105.1). Lineage (NCBI taxonomy): Eukaryota > Metazoa > Arthropoda > Insecta > Diptera > Drosophilidae > Drosophila > Drosophila obscura. The sequence continues at coordinate 967,109 of NW_024542721.1, forward strand.
ACAAAAAACTAGAACGCAGTATCGAGAGAATGCCCATATCTACCAGATTGCCGAATCTGAATCAGATGGGAGCCAGAATGAAGAAATTAATTTTATGTTGGTTCCCCCGCCAGCCAGCAACAGACCCGCTACTCATTTTCTTTCTCGCTCGCACACTCTGCCGCGTTCAGTGCGTGAGAAACCCCTAGCGGGGATGACGTAAATGGTACATGTACAATCTACATTTTAGATGTAGATTGTACATTGTAGATGTATAAGTATAAGTAGAGTCGCGTCCTCAGAAGCGACTCACACGTTCCTTCTCGTTTATAATTGCTTAAAAAATATATAATATCGATATTTTTTCTTAAGATTGACAAATTTGAGTGCGTTGAATACACGTCATGGCCATAAAAGTTACACCAAATCCAACAAAAAGAGTCAGCAAAATGTATTTCAAAGGCGTATGCTTAAAAAGGACCTTTGCTTTGGAGAATACATGGACCAATATGAAAGTGATACTATAATTGAAGTGAGTATACTCGATGTCAACCATCGCCTAGAAAATATTTGCGACTCAAAAATAATACAATATTTTTCCTTCTAGAATGAAGATAATTTAACCGAGGTACAGTTTCTATCGCGTTATAACGAACAAATCAAATTTCAACTGTTAAATGATTCAAGTAGTGAATCAGGATTGTCAAATAAAAGTAGCTACGATCATTTAAAGGAAATTTTTTCAGAAGGAAGTGATACCATAACTAATACTGTTGACAAGTTTTTGCGAAATTTTAATTCTGATAACATAGTTCAATATCAAGAGGAAACAGCCAAAGCTCTTTTTCTTGACAAAGAAATTCAACTTAAGGAGAACTGCCTACATCATAACGCTGACGTTTTTGTCGAAGAAGATGATTTAAAAATCTCAAACATTAAGTCAATAGATACATTGACAGAAGCGGGAAAGCATAGTAAACATGAAGAAATCGTGCTAAGCTCGGAGAGTGATTTTTCAGATGTTGAAACTGATCTTCAAAAATCAAGATTGATAAAACCAATGCTTCGAATTGATCAACTTGCCAATGAAACGAGAGCTGCACAAAAAACCGAAAGTGAACGGGTTCGACGGCTTGAAAAGAAACATTTGGAGCTTTGCAAAGCAATTAAAAATAACTTTGAATGTATAAATAAGTCAGAGCTAATACTTGATTACATCGAAAGCACTAATACATTCATTAAAATGAATAGTGATATAGTCAAACAATTAAAGCCTCACCAAATTGATGGTGTTAAATTTATGTACGATTCCTGTTATGGCGGGGTGGATCAGGCCAAACGAAATTCTGGATCAGGATGCATTTTGGCTCATTGTATGGGTCTGGGAAAGACTCTTCAGGTAAAAATATCGCTACAAAAACAAAAATTTAATACAAGTAATATTTTTATTTTTAGTTGATCGCTTTACTACACACCGTGATATCTTACAAGGAACTAAACACGACAAAGGTCTTGGTACTCTGTCCAAAAAGCACGGTCATGAATTGGGCTGACGAATTTCAATATTGGCTGAGTCCTTTAAATATAAAAAGTCATTTAAAGGTTTTCATATTTCCTGATTCATCGTAAGTTTGATTTTATGATATTATGATGTAAGAATATGTATGTAATTACATATGTACAGTTGGGTTCAATGAAATTGTACTGCCGCACCTCACTACTTTCAAAACTCTTTTTGAGATATTTATAGTCTTTTAATTAAAACAATGATACCTTTACGGAAAACCTGGAATTTCATCTTTGCATTCCATCTTCTTGTTTTTTATGTCTTTAGACAACTACATATACATGCTGTTCAATGAAATAGTAGTGCTGGGTTAAATTCATTTTTCAAAATGAAAAAAACAAAGCAAATTAATTTAAATGAGCCTCCATCCATAAGCTTAATTTGGATAAGCTCAATTTGGATATCGAATAATTTGATGAAGGAAAGTTTTGGACATAGCGGTACTTTTGATTTTGGAGTGTTGCAGAAATCATTGCTCGGCCCAGAAGAGGATACCTAAGAGTTAGACTAAAAACTGAAGGCAGGAGGTATAATGGAATTGAAAACTAAGTTTGATGCACTCTCACTATTGAATTTAACCCAATAAACTATAAGAATTAGACTGAAAAAATTAATTTTGTATGCGAAAATCTTATTTTTTAGAGGATGGTCGGCGATGGTATAAGGCAAGACAGGCCTTTAATATCCTCAAAAATTATGAAAAGATTTTTAAATCGCTCTGTTAGTGATGTGACAGTTCGTAGATGGTTGATTACACATTATTTGAATGCAAGAAGTCCCAGAAAGCTCCGCGTTTGGATCTGAGAGTACATAGGTGCACGACTTCAGTTTGGAAAAACGCATGTGGAATGGCCTGTGTCACAGTGACAAAAATGCTTTTGACTGATGATAGTAAAGTTGTACTATTTGGTAAAATAGACTGAAAAGATTATGTTTGGCCACTAACCATACAGTATATAGATGTGCCAGTTCATGTCAGTTCATGTGCGGGTCTGAAGCCAAAAGCAGAGGCAAAGGCTAGCCTTAAAGAGAATGGAAGAAATACCCCGCGCGCCCGACGCAACATAAGCTTTTCAAAACAAAACGAAAAAAATATTTTATGAACCGCTTCGTCAATGCCTCAACCCGCGTCGAGTCGAGCGACAGAATACACCAAGAAAATATTAAGTCTTACGACGGGAATAGGTCCAGGGCCGGATTAGCAGTTGCCTAAGGCCTCCTAGGGATAAAGAAAAATTTTGTTGAAAAAACAAAACTCCAAATAATGAATAAAAAATATAATAGCCACTGAGAAAAACACAAAATAAAGGAGGGCCCCAGATTGATGGTTGCCCAGGGCCCGGTTGAGGGTTGATCCGGCCCTGAATAGGTCGCTACATCACATCAGCCCTCAAAACAAAACGAAAAACCAATTCAAGCGGCCAACAATTGTAGAGCCCACACACAAGCACAGTATGTGTGAATACATGGCACACATACGTTTACGTAAACTGAAATCTCGAACAAAGTCGGTTTCGGCAGCTAAAAATTATTCTATGCATACAATCATATATTTTGGAGTGTACACGTACACAACACATGCATGCTTGCTGCCAGTCGGCTAGTGTGCCGTCATGAGCCGATCGCGGCCATTCCCAGAGCCGAACGCGGCCATTTCCAAAGCCGAAGATCTGGGAACGTTCGCTGCAAGCTCAGCTGCGCCCCTTTCGTTGTATGAACTGGCACATCTATATACTGTATGGTTAGTGGTTTGGCGTTCACAGAAATCCGATTACCACCTAAAATCATGAAAAAAATAGGATTGGATATGCTAGGCTGAGCCTTATCGGACCCAGCTTATATGAGCTATATAGTACTTTCTAGCCTGGCGTTTAAGTGTAGTATGGTATTCAGCGAAACTGTGTGTGTAGGCATACTTACGAATACATTAAATTCATATCACAGTTGAAAAATGCCCGTTAAAAGGATATTTTAACCGGATAATGACTTGAAACACCCAGAAAAACTCGCTAGGAATTGATTTTGATCGGAAAAGAGAAACGTTTTGCCATGTCCAACTGGACATGTTTTTATTTGAGTTTCGTTTTTATACCCGTACTCAAAAAAGAGTTAAGGGATATATTAGATTTGTGGTAAAAGTGGATGTGTGCAACGCAGAGAAGGAAACGTTTCTGCCCCCATAAAGTATATATATTCTTGATCAGCATCATTAGCCGAGTCAATATAGCCATGTCCGTCTGTCCGTCCGTCTATCCGTCCGTCCGTCTGTCCGTCTGTCTGTCTTGATGAGCGCCTAGATCTGAGAGACTATAAGAGCTAGAGAAACCAAATTTGGTTTCCAGACTCATGTGATATCACACTGCTACAAGTGTATTTCAAAATTTTGCCCCGCCCCCATCCGCCCCCACAAAGGACGAAAATCTGTGGCAGGCACATTTTTAAAGATACGATAAAACTAAAAACGCAGTATCGTAGAGAATGCCCATATCTACCAAACTGCCGAATCTGAATTAGATCGGAATATACTTATAGCCAGAATGAAGAAATTAATTTTCTGTTGGTTCCCTCTCCTTCTCCAGCGCTGCTGACACTACTGATTCTCTTTCTCGCTCGCACACTCTGCCGCGTTCAGTGCGGGAGCAACCCCTAGCGGAGGAGATGTAGAATCTAAATGGTACATGTACAATCTACATGTTAGATGTAGAATATACATTGTAGATGTAGACAACAGATGTAGCAAAAAAATGTAAAATGTAACATTTTTTTTTTTTAATTTTTCAATTCTAAAAAAGTAGGGTCGCGTCCCCAGAAGCGACTCACGTTCCATATCGTTCTACCTTCCTTTGAGAAGGTTTTTCATTGATTGACATGTCCAGACAAGGTGCCAAGTTGTATTTTAAAACGCAGGCGCAGTCCTTATGCCAACCCTTGACCTTTATTTTCAATTTATCATTGGAACTGTCTTGTCTCCCAGTGATTTGGAACGAATCCTACATCATTCCGCTTCAAAAAAAGGGTCCAAGATCTCACATTTAGAACTACCAAGGTATTGAAAAGCTTTCCGACATCCCGAAGCTGCTTGAGTTCCGGGTTACCGGGCAATTGCAACACCTATGCAGTAGTCTGATATCTCCATCGCAACACGGTTTTTTTAAACATCGATCAACATCGAAGGTTTGTCGAGTTCTCTTCTGCAATTAACCGAGGATCTTGTCATATCTGTCAAACCGCACACAACGCGTTTTGTTTACTAATGTGTTGTCGAATGTCGTTTATGCTAAATCAGGAGTGCCTCAAGGTATTCCTTTGGGCCCACTTGTTTATTTTGTTTTTGAATGACTTCTCTCAAGTTATAACATACTCTTCTACACTAATGTCAGTGACAGGTTATGTTAGCGATGTAGAAGCCGAACAACTCAAAAGAGCAAAAAGGGCTTTTAAACATAGGAAATGGATTATTCAAAGAGCATGTACAAAAAATCTCTGGAAAATGTGGGGATATATTTTTTTAATTTCAAGTTAAAGGTGAAAAACGTCCAAAAAGGAGGTCAATATACCTGTTAAGAGGAGGATACCAAATGTATCAGAATTGTATGCCTTAATTATAATAATCTTTATCATACTCTATCCCCTGAATCATCCCTTAAAATTATAGCCAGTAAGATATACAATTTCAATCATAATTAATCTACAGTTATTCACACTCATTTATATTAGCAGACAGTTATTAATCTTCAATAAAAACGAGAAGGAACGTGCGAGTCGCTTCTGGGGACGCGACTCTACTTATACCCGTACTCAGTCAGTATATTTAACATTTTTTTTGTTTTGTATTTAATCGCTGCCGCGAAATTGTATGGTCGCACGACGATGAGTCCGCATTGACCAGGTACTTCAGTTCGATGATGGGGCTGTCGATATTTTCTTGTCTATCGATGGTTGTTAATGAGACCATGCATGGTGTTGCATTGGTATATTCTTATAATTTAAACAATATGATGCTTAGTTTAAAGTGTGGACGTGTGTAAGAGTTTAACAAAATAGTAGTGAAATGGATTGATGTGTATGTGAAGGTGTAGATGTGTAAGGCAACAGAAGGTTGCCTCAGAAAGTAGGAACAACAGAAGGTTGCTCCTCAAGGTGACTTCCGTTGGCACCGCGTTAACCTGAATAAAGTCCAGTGTGTTTCGATTCACAACTCCAAATTAGCCTCATTAATAAATTTGGCCAATTCTCTAAAAAAAAGAGGCTCCTTTGTGAGCAATAGATCCTTAAGATCTTTAAAGCGATGAAAAATTTTATATTTTTTCCTGATAGTAGCATGTCGTTGGCAGGAGAAGATTTCATGTTCCGCATTGTCGAGAACGTTGCAAACTTCGCAAATGTTGGTGTTTCTGGCTTTGATTTTGTGTAAAAAAAACGTTATCATAGGTTCGATTAATTAACAGTCTATTTATGACCTTTATGTTTTTTGCACTCCAGTCGAGAGCCCAATGCCATGGTTTGACTGGAATTTCATTGTAAATTGACGCAAAATAAATTCCTTTGGTTTTTGATATTTCCTTGTACTCATTGTTCCAATCCGTCTGAACTTTTATTTTAACTTTTCTTATTACTTCATCGAATGTTAGGGGTAGATTAAATAGTTTGCCTACATTAGTGGCTGATTTGGCTAGTATATCAGTCTTTTCATTAATGGCAATGTTCTTGTGACCGGGTATCCAGTGCACAATAAAGTTGCTCGTGAAGGAATTGTCCATGTTGAGATGGATTTCGTCTGTCAAGTATGAATTTGATTCATTTCTCTTCAGAGCCTTTAAGGCGCCTTGACTATCGCAGAGAATTATAGTTTTACTGTGTCTTTTTATATTTGATATCTTAACTGCCGTTAATATACCTACAAGCTCTGCAAACACAGATGAGGAACTATTTTCAGTCCTAAACATATAGCTTAAGTTACTAGGGTAATCTAAGATACCTATGCCTGTCTTATCACCATTGATGGATGCATCAGTGGAAAGAATGTTCCATCCACCTGAGACCCATTCTTCAAGCTTAGCTTGATATATCGCATTGCATTCTTCGTTTGATATGTCAGTTTTTTTCCTGTCAAAGACTGACAGACAAATTAAGGCTTTGGGACTATGTTTGTACTTCTTGGCTTCATTATAATTGTCGAAAAGATCACTATATTCTTGGTACACAGCTGTGTAGGCAGTCTTTGCAGTGGATTTAATAACATCATTTTACAAGGTCGGGTTTAGAGACTTTACTTTCAGTAGTTCTCTGACTGTGAGAATTTTAGCTCTGTGTTTGGGAGGTAAAGAGCAAAAATCAGATGCGTAGATGTTTTGGGAGGCACACCCCCGCAACGGCGAAGACAGTCCGTCTGTGCAGTGTTAAGAGACTTGCTGTTGCTAATGTTTAGATTCGAAAAACTAGTAATGGCATGTTCCTGCTGAGATCTGGTGAAGGATTTGAAGATGTTGGACGAAACCTTGGGTTTGAGTCCAGCTTTGATGGTAGTTACAGCATGCAACAAAAGCTCACTTTTGTCTGATTTGTCCCTGATTTTTGCAATGTGCAATTTGTCTGACAGGCACTGATGACCCTGCCTAAGAAGGTAATTGACTCCTTTATTGGGAAAGTGATATTATTGCATGTAACTGCGATGTTATCACGTCTTCCCCTACTGCGAAACATAACTGAGGATTTGCTGGGGTTGAAATTAAGGCCTAGATCTTGACTTAGAAGGTGAAAGTCGTTGATCTTTACCTGTAAGTTTTTGATAGAATCATTTATGTTGTTGCCTGTTGAGATGATGGCAAAGTCATCAGCAAATTGAATAATGGACATATGTGAATCATTGATTTGATGCAGTCTTTTGGTGTACAGATTGAAAAGTAGAGGTGAGAGACAGGAGCCTTGAGGCAACACACCATTGATTTCTTTACTGAAGTTACCCAGTTTTAGGAATCTAGACGAAAAGAAATTGACAATCCAGTCAGTATATTGCGTGGGAATGTGTTCATAATCCATTAGCATTTGTAGAGTTTGAAGATTAACGCAGTTATATGCATTATCAATGTCTACTACTACAATTGCAACGAATTTTCCCCTTTTCTTCTCTCAGGCCATGGTATTGATAAGATCATTTATGCACATGGCTGCTGATTTACCCTTTCGATAGGCATAAGATCGTCTGGGCATGGTGTTACGTTTATCTAAGAACATATCTAGGCGACTCTTGATCATAAGATTGAGAGTTTTAGCCAATACCGAGATGAGGAAGATAGGTCGATAGTTTTGATAGATATGGAGATCCTTACCCCTCTTTGGGATGGGAATGACTTTGATTGTACGCCATTGATCAGGGACTCTACATTCTGTAAATAACCTGTTGTATTCTTGTAAAAGATTATTCAGTGCTGGGCTTCTGAGGGCTCTTATCATGTCATATGTAATTCTATCTATTCCTCCCGCAGTGTTTCTGCCCCTATTGAGAACAGCAGACAGGTCACTTACGTTAAAGGGATTGATGTTGAGTGAAGCTGGCCTGACAGAGAAGGTATGAACTTTTGCCAACACAGAGACTTAGCTTTTAAGAAACTCAAGGTAAGGCAAGGACCATTCTGCATAAAAGCTGGAATTTACGGGATCATTAAAGGACTTAATGTTTCTCAAGAAAAGCCAGGCTTTCCTTGAGTTTGGCTTTTGATTAAGTACATCTATCTTGCGGGCGTAAGCGTTTCTTTTCGCAAGTATTACTGCCTTCTTCCATTCTACTCTCAGGTTAACCGCTTTTATGTAGCTTGTCAGACTTGGAGCTCTTTGTGCCTGGATCTGTGCTTCGGTATATTTAGAGTACAACAGTTGCAATTCTGGATTCCACCAAGTCTTGGGGCATCTATTGTTGCTCAAGGAGTAGGTGGAGGCCCTAATGTTGTTTGTGAAGCTTTCTGTGATGTTTGAAATGTCTCCTGATGGCGTAGCACCTGTTAGCCTTCGAAACAGTCTATTCTTAGCAAGAAAGTACTTGGGCTTCTCTTTGCATCCGGAATTTCTATGGAAATAGGATGATGGTGACTGCCTCCAACAAAAATTGAATTGCAGCTCCAGGTGACATTATCGCTGCAGTTTGAAAAGGTCAAATCCAACACTGAGCCACTTTGACTGTCGATGTGACGTCTAAAGGTGCACTTTCCATCGTTCAAACAATTATAACCGGAGTTACTCATGTAGTTCTCTAGGAATCTACCTTGGCATTGGTGACATTGTCACCAAAGCAAGTGTTTCTGGCGTTAAAATCCCCAGCAAAAATCACATTGCTCCTGCCGTCCAGTTTTTCAACTATGGTTTAAATAGCATCTTGAAAGGTGTTGGTCTTCATGAAGGGTTCAAAGTAGACAATGGTGATATTTTTATTGAGGTTTGATGTCTTGGCGATGATAACATCGTGCTCTGAACTAAAGGCTTCCTTTTTAAGCTTAATGCCTTTTTTAACAGCAATGGCTACACCTCCGTAGCCATCATCTCTATGTTTTTCCAATAGATCGTAGTTGATTAGATTTCTGTATGACATATCGTGGGAGAAAACTTCTGAGAAGATGGCTATGCCATATCCACCAGAGTTAAGGGTGTATTCTATGTAATTTTTGTTGTTTTTGAGTGATTGTACATTAAGCTGTAAAATCTTAATGGACATATTAGTGGATGAGGTTTGTATTGTTACCAACATCATGTTTTCTATGTTTCGAACTGCTCTGTAGGAATTTTCCTTTGATGTTTTGAATTATTTTAGTTCCGTTTGCTGACTTAAGCAGTGTGGGAGTGACTAATTCAAGAATTTCCTGAACTATGCTGCTACTGACACTGCTAATAGTGTCATGATTTTCCTTTCTTGGGAATTCATATGTATGATCACTAGAGTCATTTGTGTATGACTCCAGTGAGTAGTGCGGTTTTTGTTTCTCAAAGCCTACAGTGCGTTGAATCACTCTGCTGCTATATGAATGTTTTTTTAATACCTGGTTGGCTTGTTCGTTATTGCTCATAACTTGCGGTATTTGCTCACATGAATTGTTGTTGTTGTTATTTTTATTTATCATTTGAGGAAAGTTTTTGTCATAGTCTCGAATCTGATCATAGTTTTGTTGAAAGGAAAATTGCTTTAGAGCTTCCTTTCTGGCCAGTTTCTTAATGGCCATGATTTTATTTATGTCGCCTTCTTTGGCCCACACCTGACACTTGTTCCTCTCAAACGCATTGTGCCCATCACCTTGACATAAGATGCACTTGTTGGTATTGCAATTTTCGTTGCACGTGTTATTGCCACATTTCTTGCATCGCTTTTGTGACTTACAACGCGAGGCTGTATGACCCAAGCGACCACAGTTATAGCACTGCCTAATCGCAGGAATGTAATGGGTAACCTTTAGCGAGCAAATGTCATAAATTTGAACGGACGATGGAATTTCGGTACCCGCAAAAGCAATTTTAACTGTCTCGGTTGGGACGAACACAGATTCATTCATTTCGTTCTTTGTTTTCTTAAAAATTCTTTCAACTGTGTTTATCTTAATTATTGAATTAAGATTGTCCAGCAGTTTCATCTCTGAGATGTTTGTTGGAATACCCCTGATGACACCCACAGACTCAGTGAAATTTTTCGGAATAAATATATCGATGTTTAATTTTTTAAATTCGTCGTTTAGAACCATCTCATTGGCTTCATGAGGGCCAATGAAATAAAGTTTATAAAGAGTGGCAGCAAGAGGGGTTATGCGCTTGAGACCAACAAGATTGATGTGTCTAATTTTTTCAAATAAGTATAGGTCGCTTTTAATATTTTTGTTTTCAAACAAATTGCTTCTTTTGGTCGATAGAAGTACACTTGCCTCTCCTTTGAATGAGTGCTCATACAAATTAATCTCCCTTTGTTTTTTATCGTCTGTTTGCAAATTAAAACACCGGATCAGAGCACACCTTCTCCCGAGCAGGGTTGGTGTTAATCTCTTTGAGAGAACAGTGTGGAGACTTAGCAGCGCATACACGGCTAGCGACCATAACGCTATCATCTGCAGCATTGAGGCCCATACACAAGGGACAGCTCACCAACCAAGGGCGACCTCAATGCCAGAACCCTCAGGCCAGATATCTTCTTGTCAGTGCTGAGCATTCCTAAGGCCCTGGGAAACGCAAAGGACTGCGCAATCAACCTCATCGGCGCATTGACAACGGCATGTAGGGCAAGCACAGGGCAGCAAACAAGCCACTCTCGCCACCGCGAGCCGGTCTTTGGTGGAGTATGGAGATTTCCGAGGCTAGCAGCAAGTGCTAGGAGACGCTAGGAGGAGTGTAATTTTCTTTTTGTGGTAGAAACACCAAAACATTCCAGTAAAAATAAAAAAAAAATTTTAATTAATAACAAAAAACAGAAAACGTCGTTGTTTAATTCTGTCTCAGCCTACCATAAATATGTTCGAGGGAACTCACAATGTAAAGTATTTTTTAAAATTGATCCAGGTCCTTGCATCATTTCGTTCTTTAGTGAACTATTTTTACTTTTATTTTTAGTGATATTGCAGAAAAGCTGCTGGTATTGGAAGAATGGTCTTTATCGTCGGCTAACAGAGCGGGCTGCTTGTTAGTGGGTTACGAGGCATTCCGTACACTTGTCTTTTATCACTCATATAAATATCGAGGGAACGTGACTTCATCAAAATTAGAAAATGTTCGAGATAAAGTTCATAAATACCTATTGCAGCCTGGTAATTATTTATTTATAATGCATAAATTTAAAAATAATCATTATTTGTATCTTAACAGGTGCAGATTTAGTCGTTTGTGATGAAGGACATATTATTAAAAATAGCAAATCTGCCATAAGTCTTGCCGTATCAAAAATAAAAACGCCAAAACGTATAATACTAACCGGAACGCCTATACAAAATAATCTTAAAGAATGTAAGTTTTTCGTGATAACACTGTGCGACAAATGGTAAACTTTTGAATGTACTTTGTACGAGACAAATATTAGGTTATAGGCCAAGATGAGAAGATCACTTCCTCCAAATTATAAAAAAAAAATTCAAAACACGCAATTTGGTAACTGCTTGCACTCTTATAATTTTTACTCAAAACCTGTAGCGCGGATATCCAAAAAAAGTAATAGGCTGATAACAAAATTGTATTATCTTTTACATGAATTTTGATTCGAGGTGATAAAATGGGTATATCTGAATATATAGCGACTCAAAGTTGAAGTTTTGTACCATTTTTAATGTTTCTTTAACTTTAAAAAAAATTTTTTTTTTTTTTTAGACATGAAACTTTAGTGACATTTATTCTTAACAAAGTAAGCTACTAATAAATAAAATTGTCCAAAGAATACCAACGGTACGATTTTTTAAGAATAGGGGCTTATAATCCTGGAGAATATTGTTCAAAACAATGAAACCATTTTCAGACTCTTAAGTTTAAATTTGCATTATTAGGTCGACGTAAATTCAAATAGTAACTGCATATTATAGTCCATTACGAAAATGGTACCATATGACATCTCCAACGAGCTTTTCCAAAAGCCGAGTACGTATTTCAAATCATACAAGTTTTTTTACAATGTAATCAGTTTTGTTTCGCACGAACCGTTCAACCGTTCCTTCCTCTTCCTCGTCTCTACAGCTACAGACATCGTGGTACTTGTTGCCACATATTATCGGTTAGTCGCTTAAATTGCTTCTTTATAATAAGCTTACACGTGGCCATGGGCATAGAAATATTCTCCTTGTCTTGGATGAGGGGGATTGTAGTGCCAGATCTGGCCAGCTCATCCGCTATGCAGTTGCCTTCAATGTCCCGCTGACCCGGGACCCATAACAGACTTATAAAAAATTGCTGAGCCATCTCATATAGAGATTTTCGGAAGTTTGCTACGGTAGCCGAGTTCGATTTAATTGCATTAAGTGATTTGATCGCAGCTTGGCTGTCACTAGATATATTTAGATGAGTTGCGGTGACGGAAACTGGATGCAGTTCAGAGCTTCCCCGATCGCAGTGACTTCTGCCTGGAAGACACTGCAGTGGTCTGGAACTATGAAGGAGTGCCTTATGTTTAGTTGCTCGGAGTAGATACTCCTAAAACTTTATTTTCCAGCTTAGAGCCGTCTGTAAAGATTTGTATAGCTCCGTCTGAGCCAGGTGGTCCCTGTGTCTCTGTGAGGGATAATTATTTCAAAAGGAGTATCTGGATACTCCCTCGGAACGTAGTCGTCCGTTTTTGTGGGGACGATATTGTTTCCAATTAAGATGGATGAGTGACCAGTGTGCTGTGACACCCATTGGTCCGAGTCTCTTAGACGAATTGTAGCCATTTCTACCTGTTTCTTACCCGCTTCTTACCTGCTAGGTCAAAACTGTAAAGGCATAATATAGCATTTAGCCAAAGACAATATAAGTATAAGATGCGTAACGCCATACGAAATTTCTGCACACGAATTTTCGGGGCTGGCTCTAGAGCTGGCTCCAGGCTCTCTTGAAATTTTTTAGAGAGAGAGAGCGCTCTTGAGCCACGCTCATGCTACCATACGAGGCACACGAGGGTCGCCGTCGCGCCCCGTCGTCGCGACGCGAGTGTGCCCATACGCCAGCGCTGCGAAATACCCCACAGTAGAAGACCAACCCCAATTAAAAAACCATATATGTATATACCCCCAAACCGATACGATAATAATGATCGGATATACATATATAACGAGAAGGGTGGAGCGCCAAAGCGCGACCCTTACCCGTACTCAGTCGTATTTTTCATATGATTTTCAGAATTTAGAATTAAAAAAAAAATTTTACATATTACATTTTTTTGCTACATCTGTTATCTACATCTACATCTACAATGTATATTTTACATCTATCATGTAGATTATAGATGTACTATTCATATTCTACATCTTTTCCGCTAGGGGTTGCTCGCGCACTGAACGCGGCAGAGTGTGCGAGCGAGAAGGAAAATGAGTTTCGTTGTCGTTTGCGGGAGGGGGGGGCAGGGGAAGCAACTGAAAATTAATTTCGTCATTCTGGCTATAATTATGATCTGATCTAATTCAGATTCAGCAGTCTGGTAGATATGGGCATTCTCTACGATACTGCGCTTTTAGTTTTATCGTATCTTTAAAATTGTGCCTGCCACAGATTTTCGTCCTTTGTGGGGGCGAAAGGGGGCGGGGCGAAATTCTGAAATACACTTGTAGCAGTGGGATATCACATGAGTCTGGAAACCAAATTTGGTTGCCCTAGCTCTTATAGTTTCTGAGATCTAGGCGCTCATCGAGACAGACAGACAGACAGACAGACAGACAGACAGACGGACAGACAGACATGGCTATATCGACTCGGCTATTGATGCTGATCAAGAATATATATACTTTATGGGGTCGGAAACGTTTCCTTCTCTGCGTTACACACATCCACTTTTACCACAAATCTAATATACCCCTTAACTCTTTTTTGAGTACGGGTATAAAAATACATAATATATTTAATACATGAAATTCCATGAATCACATTGGAATAATTGCCATTAGGGTATTCAGGATGCGACGTATTCAACGCCGGTATATAATTTCGTTTCTCAACTCGTAAAAAGGTTTCCGTCTCGAAAATCGTCCGCTTAGCACAAGTACGCACACATACGTACTTGCTGTTCTGTGTGTACTTACACATGCAAGCGGGTTCTATTTTTAGATTCGCACGCTCTCAAATTTGTGCGAGCGAGATGGCGCGAATTTCGTCGCTGGCCGCAAAATTGTCTTGCATATGGCAATTGAAATGTATGAGCGTTACGCATCTTATACTTATATTGTCTTTGATTTAGCGCATCATTTTGGGGTAGTGTGGACAGCTCTACTGATTTATAGGGCGACAGTTCGCTGTACCTTTTCTAAATGTTAGGTGATGGTCCTTTTAGTGCATTCCACCACACCGTGAATCCGAAGAGTAATATTGGTCTAACTATTGCTAGATATATCCATTGGACTATGCTTGGGTTCATGCCCAAAACTTTTTGCAAGTGTAGAGGGCAAGGTTAGGTTAAGGCGGTAGTTGGTGAGAGGGGGAAATCCCCCCACCACAACTCATTTGGTCCTGCTACAGGACCGTTGTGATGACGCATGGGTGTGTCCCCCTTCTCCCCAACACCGTGGTGAGCAATCTGATTGCGGAGTTAAGGGCAGTACCATCGGGTGGCTTGGATGTATTTGGACAATATCCCTGGTCTGATTTCGGACAGGGCCAAAATGTCGGTGAGTAAGGGAGCCCCAAGAAGCCGTAGCCTACGGTTTCCCAGGGACGGACAGTGACAGAAAAAGTGGTGGACCGACTCCCCCTCCTGCTCGTCCCTGCAGCTTCTACAGAAGTCGTTATGAGGGATTGACAGTCTGGCAGCGTGTTTACTGATCTGCCAGTGTCCCGTGTTGGGTCGGATGACGGTAGAGCACTGTACTCTGCTGAGTTTGTAGAGCTCTTCCGAGCGTTTCTTCGATCGACTTGGCCAGATCGACCTGGAAGTTTTACAGGTGATGGTTTGCTGCCATCGTCTGTCGGCCATTAGCTCGAAGGCTTCGTGCGTTAGAAGCCTACACGTAGCAAAGGCATCGCTACCTGCTTCTTGGTAGTACCTTGCCTGGCTGGTTCGTCGGCAGCATCATTCCCGTGGATATCCCTGTGTCCGGGGACCCCTATTAGGGAGAGATCTAAATGTTCTGCGGTCTCATTAAGAGACCTACGGCATATGTTGACAGTCGTTGAGTTCGACGATATTGAGCCAAGTGCTCTGAGAGCTGCTTGGCTGTCTGAGAAGACACACACTGAGTGTCTGTCTAAAGAAAGTTTGGAGACGATAGAAATAGCCTCGTTTATTGCTTCAACCTCCGCTTGGAACACACTACAGTGATCCGGGAGTCTGAAACAATGACTTATGTTGAGCTCGTTACAGTAGACGCCACCACCCACACGGCCGTCTAACTTTGAGCCATCAGTGTATATGTGGATCGCATTTGCGGTTCCAGGTTCGCCCCTTTCCAAGTCCTCCCTGAGTGGGATTGATACCTGGAAGGGCGTCGAGAGGGGCATCGTCCCAACAAGGAAAATTATCCACCGGAAATATGGTTCATCAGAGTCCCAATTGTTTTAATCAGCGAAGAGTGCTGTTGAAAAGATACCCGTTCTGCCAGTCTATTCTGAATTTCTGAATAATAACGGGAGAGTACAATCGGGGTCTGTTTCATAAATCAATTTTCGTTTTTGAACTGCAAATGTACACACGTATAGAAATCTGAGCTGTGTACTATGCATTGATATCCCTGTATTTTTTAGTTGTGTACGTAAAGGTGTACTTAAAACAAACAAACAAAAAAAATATATATTTTGTCTGAGAGTAATATGTTTTAGTATTTAATATATTTCTGGTTCTTTTATAAATTTCCCATTAAACCTACCTCCCTATAATTCTAACATCGTCTTATAACAGTAAATTTATCGAAAGAAAATACAACAATTTTGAAAATTTATATAAAATTGATCAGATTTTCTAATGCACAGAGGCGTAGCTAGGTAGCAAAGGGTCCCGGTGCAAAAAAATTGGAATCAAATAATTTATTATAAACAGGGTTTTGTGTGCGCTTTATGGATTAAAAGTATTGGTATTAGGTGGTAAATCAAATTCTTTATTAGAAAATGTATGTGTTCAAAAAACTTTATTGTACTTTGCACATTTCTTGCCTTACCTTTCGCAAAATTACAACACTCGACAAAATTTAACTATTTATTTACGCTTCGAATAAAACCGACTTTTTCTGCGAGATTATTTTTATATTTTTAATTATGTTTTTTGTTTTCTTTTGTGTATAGGTGCATTAATTGGGCGTCGTTTAAAGTATTGTTCATAAAATTCAATTAAATTCAATAAAATTTCGTCTGAGGTGAAATTGGTTGACAAACCCTCCGAAAATCATACTTTAACTTTTGGAACGTTACTCCAGCCGTTTCTCCATAGAATTTTATGAAGAATACTTTAAACGACGCCTAATTATACAAGTCGAATTCGTGCTTGGATTTCAAACAGAAGTGTGTAATGAGAGATTTTTTGGTGATTTTCTGGTCAGAGTCTGGGCCCCTGAGCTTGGGGCCCCTTAAGCTCAATGGCCCCGGTGCGCCGCACCGTCTTGCACGTACGTAGCTACGCCACTGTGTTAAATGCTGGAAGATTTGCTAGGGAGCAAATAATTCTTTATTTATAATTTTTACTAATATTTTTTAATTTAATGTTAGGATTGCAGCTGATCTCCAAATATTCAAGTTCCAAATACATACATCCATACAAACGCACATTCCGCAAGTACATTTGATACAAAACCCACCCCAATAAACATATACCTTGGCACACTCCAAGTGCAAAGAGAATCCAAATAAAGTGTTTTAATTTCATCCATCTACATATAAATTCATTTCCATAGTTGGCGGCAATATATTTATATTGCCAACTATATACATGCATATAAACATAACGCACATGCAAAAAAATACTACACCCCGCAGAAAAATACCGCACTCCATACTACCGAACATACTCCGCGCATAGTGGCACTTTTTAATATACAAATTCTGCGATTTCGAGCAATTTACGCGTTCCTGCCATACGTTTTGGTCGCCACCCTAACGAATAGTATCTCCAAATACACAAAAAATTATCCAACCAAGGCACGTACTTATTTAACCCTTTATATTGCCAATTGTCAAATTGGTGTGTAGGGAGGCCCAATCTAAAAACTATCGGTATCGTAACCGAATCTTGCGTTCATTCAAACATAATAAATAAATAAAAAAAACCTTACTCTCGTCTTACAATTTCCAAACAAAAACAAGGACACAGCACGAAATAAATTGAACAATCCACGATTTATAATTTAAACCTTTTCGGCATCCTTTTTAGTTTTTTTTTTTCTGTTTTCCTTCGGTATTTCTCCCGATAGTTTTCCAGCGCCCACTCCGCAGTCATATTCTTGACTGCAGCTTCCGGTACCGCTTACGGCGACTAGGTTTATCTGCACTTTGTCGATCCAAACCGACATATAGAGCAAACTATCGCCCATTCCAATCAGCTATCGAGGATATAAATGCCATTCCGTCCGCTGTCCATCCGCAAATAACCCAGTTCTGCTCACGACTGCGTCAAAGAGGTAAACGGGGGAGCCCGCACTAACAATATTTCCTCCTCTCCTCGGCTCAGCGAAATATAAGTCACTCATTGTTTGAGAAACTGCACTGCACGGTGATCTCAAACAATCCGAGTCGACCCGACTATTGTTTTCCAACAAGCTCGAGGCCTTTTTCCTGGCACAAATTCCGAACAAATATTTGTTTCCGGGCGTCTTTCCGTTTCAACTCTACTCAGAGCAGTCTTCGGTCCTTCCAAGACTTCCAAAACCGATTTTCTGTGCGTGTGTGAGTTCGTAATATGCCAACAGGCCATAAGGACAGCAACAAGCTTTTGCCTCTGACCTATTCAAGCCGTTTACGCACCTCTTCCGCCTCCGGAACTACGCCGACACAAAAAATCAAGACACCCCTCACTCCGAGAGCAGCAAGTAGTAGCCCTGCTGCCAGAACTAAATCGGTTCTGTTTCCTTCTCCCGTGACCCTCAAGGTTCCAGCTCTGACACAAAAGGACCCGAAAGGCTCGTTCGTCAGTAGCCCCGTCAGCTCCCGCCACTACACCACAATGGCTCAATCCGCCACCTCTGTCGCTCGGACCAAATTGGTCGCCGCCATTGGCCGCCTTTCCCACCTGGCAGAGCGCATCTCCGCCGCACCAGCCGTCGCTCTTGCCGAAGTCCGCCGAGCACAAATCCTCACTATGTGGATGGACATCGAGGGCGAGTACAAGGCCTGCTCCGCGGTGATGGCTGACGAGGATCCAGCAATCCAGGCTGACATCCGGGAGGACTACGGAGAATGGTATGGGGCATTTGAGCAGTGCCTCAGTGACCTCAATGCTCAGCTGGTCACAACCACAGTCCATCCTCCTGCACAGCCAGTCCAACAGGGCGGCTGTCGACTGCCTCCCGTCAATATTTAGGTATTCTCAGGGGACTACGTCCGCTGGCCCACATTCCGGGATCTGTTCACTGCGGTCGTGATCAACAATCCTAGATTGTCTCCGGTAGAGAAGCTGTACTACCTCACCGAGAAGACCCGGGGCGATCCGAAGGCCATCGTAGAGAAATCCCCCCTCACCAATGACGGTTTCGAGTCCGCATGGTTAGCCCTCCATAGCCGATATGAGAACAATCGGCTTCTGGTTACCAACCAGATAAACATCCTTGCAAACATTCTTGCCCCGCGTAACTTCCGAGTGCAGTCGTGCTTTGAAGGATCTACAAAGTACGATGCAGGGGGTCCTAAATGCACTAGCTGTTTCCAACGTCTGCATCGACAATTGGGAGAGTATACTTGTGACCATCTGTGCTTCCAAATTGCCAAAGTTGAGCCGGGCGTTATGAGAAGCGTCCGTAACGGACAAAAAGGAGGTGCCGCCCTGGAAGGAGATCGACTCCTTCCTGACTCAGCGATGCCACCTTTTTCCCCATGGGTTCACAGGGAGAAGGTACAACATGGTATCGAGGGCTTCGGTTGGGGTTGTGCGTAGTCCACCCGTTATGCATGCGTTGGACACGGCTGAGTTTGCTAAGACAAGTTTTCTTGTCCAGTCCTGGCCACCATACAACCACTCGGTACATTTGGATTGGTCGTATGATGGCGGTATATAGCCACCGGACTAAATAAGGTTTTTTTTTTTTTTTTTTTTTGATCTGTTTATTAAGTAAAGAAATATAATAGAAAATAAATAAAGCCCGTTTTCCAGTTTTCAATCGAACTTCCTATAGAGGAGCAGGCCAAGATACTTGGCATTATTGCTAAAAACTAGCGCTTCCCCACAGAGTTTTGGGGGAGTCAGTGTCGGAATCTTGTACATCCTGGTGAAGAGTACTAGTTCCGTTTTAGACGGATAAAAACCTATCCCGCATTTGTCTGCCCACTGGGACAGTTTCATGAGAGTGCTTGTCATTCACTCGCATAGCAACTGTGGAAATTTCCCAGAGAATGCTATGGCAACATCATCAGCGTACGTCACCACGTGACATCCAACCCCATCTATCTCCCACAGCAGTTCATTTACTGCTACGTTCCATAGGAGGGGCGAGAGGACTCCTCCCTGTGGCGTACCTCTGCTGACAAACCTGGTTGAAGTTGACGTCCCCAGTGAGGCCTCAACGGTCTTGCATTGAAGCATCTGATCGATGAGACTCACCGTCCGGGAATGAGTTCCCAGGTCCGTCAGTGCACCCGTGATGGCGGTCGGGATGATGTTGTTCAAAACGCCTTCTATGTCAAGGAAGGCCACCAATGTGTATTCCTCACAGCTAAGGGACGTTTCAATGATCGATGTAATCGCATGTAGGGCCGTATCAGTGGATCTTCCTTTCCGATAGGCGTGCTGAGAATCAGAGATTAGATTGGGCGGAATACTCGCCCTGAGATGCAGCCCTAAAAGCCGTTCCATCTTCTTTAAAAGAAAGGTCTGAAATATTTGGGGGCAGTGTGCGAGGGTTTACCTGGCTTGGGTATAAAAACTACTTTGGTCTGAACCCATGTGTCGGGGATTTGTCCGTGAGAGAAGACTCCCTTGTTAATCTGTTTGAGCCAGTATGGCCCTTTGTCCGGCGTGAATCAGTTGGGCTGGGATGATGCACACCTCGGAAGTTTGTGTTGAGGAGAAGGTTAAGCGATTCATTGCTGGACGTCGTCCATGACTGATCGGCGTTCTTCAGGTAACCCAAGGTTGGGGTCGACTTCGCGCAAGCGTGAAGCTTCGGAGTTACTTTCGATTTTACTGCAGAACTTACGCCATGAGGCGCGTTTGGCTTTCCTAAGTTCCTTGTTATAGGTTGACAGACTGACCTCGGACCAGTTCTGCTCAACATTTAGAGCTTTGGCTCTGTTGAAGAGTCTCCGGGAGGCTTTCCGGAGTTCCCCCAGTTTCGGAGTCCACCAGTCAGGATTTGTCAAGCGCCGCATTGCAGGCTTCGGTAAATGTTTTCACCAGATTGGTCGTGTTCTCCCGTGAGATATCTTCCACGGGGGGGACTTAGGGAGAATACGGCACAGGTGGTCTGTGTAACGAGTCCAGTTTGTCCGCCTGAGATTCTGGAATAGGACTGTGCTCGGTATGGAGAATGAGAAAACAGTTTCCACGTACCTGTGGTCCGAGAAGGAGTGTTCTTCAAGGACCTTCCAGGATACTATGTTATTCTGTATCGTGTGAGAGGCAAGTGTGAGGTCCAGGACCTCCTCGCGATTTTTAATAATAAAGGTGGGATCGTTCCCCCGGTTTAATACGACCATCTAAATGGTCAGTATATAGATGAAAAGGGACTCACCCCGTTCATTGGTGTTAGTGCTTCCCCACTGACTGTGGTGTGCGTTGGCGTCGTATCCCACAATTAGGCCGAAGTCCTTGGCCTCGCAGTCTGCGATGAGAGCTCTTAGGGGCGCGAGTGGAGGAGGGTCAGGTTGGGCGTGACCCATGTATGTGGATCACATCCTCAGTGAGCTCTCCTGGCCTTCGAGGCTCACCGCTGGTCTTCGTTGCTGAAATTTGGGAGCAAAAATAAGTGCAACTCTCTTTTTGCAAGAAACTGCCTTCGTGTAGAGGGCCGCCGAGCGGGCATCTTGGCAGGCAAATCTGTCCTGGAGCTCTGCATCGACCAGATGCCATTTGTCCCGAGGGACATTACCGTCCTTGGCGCCCCTGTCCAGGACTCCAATTAGGGTCTTGCCCCTCGCCACCACAGCAAACCATCTGCGCCGGGTTGGTTTTCGCCCGCTTGGCTTGCTGGGCATGGCCTGGCTATTGAGCGGGACCATCTGCTGAGCGGTGCCGCTTGGTCGGGGCCTTGGCTTCGCCCTTTCCAGCTTTGGCTGCCTGGAAATTCGGGGTAATTGAGCTGGCCCAAAGCCTCTGCTCCTTCTCCTTCACCGACGACCTGAAGTCAGGGTCGTCGTTTGACAGGATGAAAGCTAGAAGACGGCGGACCGATTGAGTCTCCTTCCCCGTCTTCTTAGGACCTGGTTTCCCAGGCGTTGATGTAGAGGGAATGGCTTGTCCCTCCGGTACTTTAGGAGAAGTACCGAGCTCCTTTGTTGTTTTGATATTTTGTTAGGGCATATAGTTTCCACGAGTAGGATGGAAGGCGATAGTCGCCCGAGGCATAATCCGCTTGCCTCGGGAAGCCTGATTTAAACTGGAGGTCGGCAGGTATCCAGAGTTTGCATGTACTGCACCGAACTCCCCCTCGGCCACGCATCCATTAGCATATCCTGTTTCACCGTGGATTGGGGTAATTTCACTACGAGAGTTTTCTTCTCTCCGCCCGACTACTGTATTTGGTTGTGAACAACACAAGTTCCGTTTTCCAGGGATAAACTCCCAGTCCGCGTGACTTTGTTCATTATGAAAGTCGCGCGAGCTTTGCGGTCATTAGATCGCAAAGATTCTGAGGGAATTTTTTTCGAGAAAATAATGGCAACGTCGTCTGCATATGCCACCACTTTGCAGCCCTGAGTAACTGTAACTGAGGATTTATGGTTCTCAGCTGTAGTCTCTCACAGGTTTTGTGAAGAAAGGACGAAAGACTGATTGGTCTGAAGTCTTTTGGGGTTGTGTGTAAGGTTTTCCCTGCTTTGGGAGGAATTTTCCCCACTATGAGTATCTTTCTGAAGATACATTAAAGCCAGTTGATAACCATGTCTCCGGCCTTTTGCAGTTGGGGATTTGTACGGTTCAAAGCTGTTTATTGCCCAGCTTATATTCCGTTTGGAAAGGATGTGTGGGGGGGATAGTACTGTTGTACTGTACTTTTCCCAGTTGGTTTTCATGGTATTAATGTAGTCAGTAGGTTTTGGGCTTTCGAGACGCATCGCAGCCTATTATGAGGCCTGTCGCTGGCTATCTTGCGAACGAGGTCACTTGGAGGAGACCGCTTTCTTCCCATTGGTCCGATGGGCTGGACATCTTGGTGGCATTCTGCCGACAGAGGATATTGCCAGCGATCCGTTTTTCGGCATAAGTGAAAGTTTTCGCTTGGGCGCTAGTCGATGGCAACTCGCCCCCGCAACTTGACCAACAGTCATTGCCACTCTGCCAAAGTACCGGTTTTGGGAGCCGATTTACCACCCACCCCGGTTCCGGGATGGGACCCTTTTGGGTTCGCACCAGCCCTCTTCGCCGAGCAGAATTTGTTTGCTGTGTAGCGGGTTTATTTATTTATTTACTTATTTCCTAGTGCGACAAGAAAGATTCTTATAAATTAATGCACTAGTCGCAAAAAATTAACCGTAAAAGTAAAATTATTCTTTATTTTGTTATAAAATGAGTTGGTTTGATTAACTTATTTAACCAATTTGTTAAATATTTTTTTTTTTAATTTATTCTTTGATTTAATTGTATTTTTGTTATGCTTCAAACATTTTTATATTGTAATTACATGAGTTAATTATTTGTTTTTAAGAACAAGTTTAATTTTTTCCTTAATTGCGATGCACTACTAATTTTCTTTAAATGTCGTGGTAGCTGATAGAGCTGCAAAAACATCGAGCCACTATCGATAGTATCGATGGCAACATCACTGATTCGATTAACGAGGTTTTTTTCCGATAGTTCGATAGTGGTAAAAGTGAGCTTTATATCCTTTTTACACTGGGCGCGTCTGCTATTGATATCGGCATAGACGCAATGAAGCAGAAAAGGCGTTTACATTGGAAGACGTGCGTCTTGAATTTGGATTTGGGTGTTTGATGACAAGGAAAGATACACAAATTTTTGAAAATCAACAGAATTAAGCAAGACGTCAGGAAAATGGACGAAAAAGAATTGATTCTCATATTTAAATATTATTTTCAGACATTTCATTGTAGAGTTTGTGGGAGTTCTTCTTCAAATTATGAAAATCACCGAAGTTCGTCTCCAGCAGTGTCTTAATGGCATCAGGGGGTCAGAAAAATTGCATATGATAATAATACAATCAGTTTCAAGTATTTTATTTAATGACTATGTATATTTTCACCTTTTTGCACAATCATACATTTTTAGCGCCAAAATTTGATTTTTGATCTATAATTTTTTGTTGTTATTAGTGGTGATAGTTGCGCTGATAGGCAGAAAATCCCAAAAATGAGCAAAAGCAATCGAATATATCGAATAGACGCACAAAAAAACTGCGTCTCCGGGAAGACGCAAAGAAGCATGACGCAGTCCCAATGTAAACAGCCTATTAGATGCAAAGCATGCCGACATGCAAAATTTTAACTAAGAACTAATGGATTTTTTTTATGCTGGCCAGGTAATGTTTTTATACCCGTACTCAAAAAAAAGTTAAGGGGTATATTAGATTTGTGGTAAAAGTGGATGTGTGCAACGCATAGAAGGAAACGTTTCCGACCCCATAAAGTATATATATTCTTGATCATCATCAATAGCCGAGTCGATATAGCCATGTCCGTCCGTCCGTCCGTCTGTCCGTCTTGATGAGCGCCTAGATTTCGGAGACTATAAGAAATCAAATTTGGTTTCCAGACTCATGTGATATCACACTGCTACAAGTGTGTTTCAAAATTTCGTCACGCCATTTTTGGCCCCACAAAGGACGAAAATCTGTGGTACCCACAACTTTGAAGATACGATAAAACTAAAAAAATACCTACCAGATTGCCGAATCCGGATCAGATCAGATCATTATTATAGAATAAAGAAATTAATTTTCAGTGGCTTCCCCCACCTCCTCCAGCATGAGACTTCGCTACTCATTCATTCGTGACCTTTGCGGAGAAGATGTAGAATCTACATTGTTTATGTCTTGTTTAGCACAAAAAATTAAAAAAAAAAACCAATAAAGCCAATTTATAGGTTGGTTATGTTTATGGATCTCTTTATCTAGCACTGAAATTTTTAAAAATTTTGTCATTTAAAGTACAAAATATGAAAAATTGTATTATTTAATTTTAAAATAAGCCAATGGAAATAAAAATGTTAATGCCTATTCCCACAGGCACAAAAACTCGGGGTTAAGATTGTTTGGGGACATGTAGTCCTCTGAAAATTCGCTTATGAACGCTCTGCAAAACTTATGCAGGATATAGCAAAGTATATTATTCTATGGCGATACGCTTTTCCAAAGAAATTGCGGTTCGGCAGCTCATGTCCTTCTTTCATAGCACTTCCAAACGATTGTAACGAACCATGGATGCCATGGCAATTGGGCCCGCAACCTTCCAAAAGGTATTTTTTGGTAATTTTTTTATGTTTGGTTAACGAATTTTAAACGACGCCTAATTAATGCACCTATACACAAAAAAAATAGAGAATACAGGATATCATTTTTTTTCGACTTTTCCTGATTTTTTAAACTACTTTTGGCTTCGGCGCTCCCCCATGACCTGCCGGCTGGGGTATAGCCGGTATAGCTCTTGGGTACCTTACGCTTGCTGAGCCCCCTCATCGCGGCAAGATGGTAGTTCTCCGAGGGGGAAATTCTGATCTGATTCAGATTAAGCAATCCGGTAGATATGGGCATTCTCTACGTTTTTAGTTTTATAGTATCTTTAAAATTGTGCCTGCCACAGATTTTCGTCTCTTGTGTGGGCGGAAGGGGCTCGGCGAAATATTGAAATACACTTATAGCAGTGTGGTATCACATTAATCTGGAAACCAAATTTGGTTACCCTAACTCTTATAGTCTCGGAGATCCAGGCGCTCAACAACGGACGGACAGACAGGAAACGTTTCCGACCCCATAAAGTATATATATTCTTGATCAGCATCAATAGTCGAGTCGATATAATGGCTATATCTATACATTATGGGGTCTGAAACGTTTCCTTCTCTGCGTTACCCCTTAACTCTTTTTTGAGTACGGGTATAAAAAATTGTTAAATCCCGAAATCTATTTTGGTCCACAGCAGAAAGAAAAAGTTACAGTATGTCAACTAATTGTTTGCAAAATGAAATAAAATTTGTTAACCAAACCTAAAATATGGAAAAAATGAACAAAAAATACTTTTTGGAAGGTTGCGAGCCCAACTGCCAATTGGGAACAAAGAAAACGAAAAAGGGTTGTACATTTTTTACCTGATCGCGTTCCTTTCAAAATAGCAAAGTTCTTTACAACCAGACGTAAGATACTAGAGTTATGTGAAAAAAACAAGCGCTACCTCTGAAAAAAAGCTTAAAAAAAATACCAGACTTCAAAAATTCTTCAAAAAAAAGTTCTGCCATAAAAAAAAAACCATAATTCTTTAAAAAATTTTAAAGCCCCATTTCTATCAGAAAAAGTCGGTTTGGATCCTTGAGGAAAAAAAAGTTCGATTTTGTCGAGTAGTGTAATTAAACATTATACATGTTAAGTTAATAAAATAAGCATTTTTGTAAATCACTATCCAATCCGCTGACTGAATTTTCACTTAACTATTCCGCTCTCAATCCGCTGCAGACCGAGGTGGCCTCCTAGGGCGATTCGGACTTTCGAAGTTAATACAGTAATGCCACATTTTTGATGATGAATTCGGAGCAGTATATTTAATATTAATTATATTGAAAGCATTCTGTTGTTCTTTAATTAAGCATTACAAAAAATAGCTCATTGCAGTAAAACTTCCTTTACGTCAAACGTGTGCATACTTTTTGTGCAAATTGTGAAAACATTTGTAGTTCTACCAGGTGCTACCATCGCTTAAAAATGATAAAACAGAACTAACAAAACATTTCTACACATTATTGCCATTGTATTTATGTCAAAAACCCCTGTTCGGCTAAGTGGATACCCATGGCAGCACAAATAAAGGCATAGCGATCATTATACCAAAAACTGGTAATTGTAATGAACTAAATTTTCAGTAGTTTGAGAAGACAATCGCAAAAACCACATACGTATCGTCTGAACGTGAAAACGAGTCCGATGCGCATCTGAGAAGCCTGCGCTGCAAGGTTTGTATTCTAATATGTTGCCTCCGTAGTTCGATGGCCAACAGTCTCGGTAAAAGCATTTTAATAAAGTTTACCGCAAAATTCAGATGTGGGTTGGGCCCGCATCCTTCCAAAAGCTATTTTTTGTTAAATTTTTTCATTTTTAGGTAATGAGCGATACCTTAAACGACGCCAAATTAATGCACCTATACACAAAAAATAGAGGACACAGGATATAATTTGTTTTCGACTTTTCCTGAGTTTATAAAGTCAAAATTTCATAAAAAAATACCGCGCATAAATCATCATTTTTGCATTTCAATGCTTTATAATTCCCAGTCGGTAAGCTGAAATCACAAAGTGTTTGGGCTTAACTTCTGTTTTAATTATCTTTTCAAAATAGCGAAGTTCTTTACAACCAGACGTAAGATACTAGAGTTATGTGAAAAAAACAAGCGCTACCTCTGAAAAAAGCTTACAAAAAAAATACCAAAATAACCAAATAACCTTCAAAAAAAAGTTCTGCCATATAAAAAAACCATTATTCCTAAAAAAAATTTAAAGCCCCATATCTATCAGAAAAAGTCGGTTTGGATCCTTGAGGAAAAAAAAGTTCGATTTTGTCGGGTAGTGTTATTACATCAGATATGTCGGACTGCATACGTTGAAGACTCGTTGTCAGCAGAGTTAGTTGTGCTGCGAGCCTTAGGTATGACTGAGTTAGATGATCGCCGTGATACGTTCCTCTTTCTCGGCTGATTGCTGCCACTTGTTGTTCAAATACTTTTAGGCGGTTGCCTATGGCTGACTTATCCTTCTTGATTACGTTCATTGTGGAGTCGACAATTGACGTTTGATTTCGTAGTAGATTTAGCAGAAATTTTTCGTTGGTTTGTACCTTTTTGATTACTTCGGCCATTTTCTCAGCATACGTAGAGCAAAGTACACCGAACAGCTAGTGTGCCACGTTTTGTACTATATCCAGCGGTGACCTGCGTTGTCGAGATGCTTTCAGTAGCACATTTCCTGTTTGTAGTTATTTTGACAAATGTTGAAAGTGTTGAAATATGGAGTTCAACGATGGAAAATTTTTTAGTTCAGGGCACATGTGTCTTAGTGCGGACATTCCGGCTGACATGACTTGCATATCCTTCCAATATGGATCCAAGTTGTAGTATATAATCATGATCCATTCGGAAGTGGTCATTCTTAAGGTTCCAAGTTTCTCATAGAATATTCCAGGCTTGTTTGCAAATTGCGTCACATTTAATGATTGTGAAAATGCTAATGGCAGCATGAGAAGTAACACTAACAATGTGGATATTAGTGTAGGTAATAATAACCTTTTCGCTGTATTGGCGGCTCCTCTATTTCCGCAATGTCTTTAATAGCTTTTTTGGAGCGTTTTGTTGCTGCCTCCTCTGAGAATAATGGGGCGAGACGACTGATGGGGCGTTTTTATACACCGGACGGTGTTTTGACATCAACCACTCGTTTATGGTTGTCTTGCCCAGGATAAGTTTTGATGATGCGACCCATTGACTCACTTCATTAATGGAAGGTTGTCTTCCTTCACCAAAACTAATAATCCTTCGGTCACGTTCGGAGCGGTGGTTTTCCATTTATGTCGAGTTGTAGTTCGTGGAGGTATTCCGTAGACCATTGTTTTCAAAATGCATGTTTTAAGCGTGACACCAAGCGCTTAACCAGAGTTTTTTCTTGACGATCTGTGTTGACGTCAGGTGCTGCGGTCAAAGGTTCACCAATCAGGAAATGCCCTGGAGTAAGCGCACTTGTATCCGTTGGATCATTTGACATTGGAGTCATGGGACGGGAGTTGAGAATTGCCTCAATTTCGATTATGACTGTGTTCAGCTCTTCAAACGTCAAGGATGCTGTTTCTGTGGTTGTAACTAGCAGCCTTTTCGCTGATTTTACCGCAGATTCCCAGAGGCCGCCAAACAATGGGGCCCGAGGAGGAATGAATTTAAAATCCACTTGTTTTTTGTTGCAATGATTTGTGATCAGAGCATGTGCCTTTTCGCTAAATATTGCTTCTTTCAATTCCAATTTAGCTTGTTATTTCCGCCGACGAAATTTGTTGCGTTGTCGCAATGAATAGTCTGACACTTCCCACGTCTGCTAAGGAATCGCCGGAATGGCCGTTTTCCGCGGATTTTATGGTGGATCATAATTGGTCCACAGTAGTAAACGCCTGCATTAAGGAATTGGCGTGCTTGCGTGACTCTTTGTGCTGGAAGATTGCCCATGATCTGGTGCATCTGCTTTGGTCTGGCTCTGGTGCATTTAATACAGCTATGTATGATGCTTCTAGCCATCGTCTTGTCGTTGATAATCCAATATTGTTGTATTGCAACTGCCCTTAATGCTTGGGCATCGCAATGCAGATTTTCCTCATGATCATTTTGACTATTGGGTCGTTGTACGGTAGCAGGATTGGATGTTTTGCGTTGAACGGAATTAGAGCTTCTTCTAGTCTTCCACCAAATCGGATAAGTTCATCATCTCCTAGTATGGGAGATAAAGAAATGATCTAACTCTTTTTATCCACTGTTTTATAGCGTTTTAACTGTTTCAAATCCGCTGTGAACTCAACTTGTTGAATCGTTCGTAGGATCATAGTGCGAGCACGCCTTAGTTCTCCTGCGCAAAGTGTCGTTGTAGGTGCTCTTTTAGTAGAAGCGAAACATGTACGCTACAATACGTTGTAGTTTGTTGAACGAGTTGCTGTGTCTGCATGTATATATCTCTTCTCCAAGAGGGCTAGATGCGATTGGCAAGCGGACATGCTTAGACTTTCTCTCGAGATTGCTGGGCTCACTGATGGCTGTTTTTTTCCATTTATCTCCTGATCCGTGCCAGAATAATGGTCCGTATAGCCATAGGCTATGATCCCTTAGCTTGCTTTCTAGGATTCCTATTGAAAGGACATCTGCTGCGTTGTTTGCTGATGAAACATGACGCCACTGTAGTTGGTTAGTCAATGCCTGGATTTTGGCGATTCGAATTGCTACGAAGCTGTGGTATGTGGACGCCGATGCGTTAATCCAGGACAGTACAACGGTGGAATCAGTCCAGAAGCTTCCTGAAACTGTGTCAAGGTTCATATGGAGATCCCTTCTAAATCGATTGGTGAGCTCGGCACCCAAAACTGCAGCGCACAGTTCTAGGTGCGGTAGGGATTGTTTGGCGGTGGGTGCTACTCGAGACTTTGAGCATAATAGTCGTACAGAGACCTGATTGTTTTTGTAGATGGCTCGTACGTACACTGCCGCGCCATAGGCTCGTTCCGATGCGTGTACAAAAGTATGTAGATCCTGGGTGACTGGCACTTTTCCATCATATACGTACCGGGGAATCTGCATTGAGTTTAACGATTGTAGGTCCTCCCGATACTCCTTCCATTCGTTTTGGAGTTGTAATGGCAGTTCATCGTCTCAATCGAGTTTAAGCTAACACAGTTGTTGCATAAATATTTTTGCCTTGACTACCACTGGTGCACAGAGACCCAGTGGGTCAAAGATTTGGGCCAATTCTTAGCACACGACCCTTTTGGTCTTGCGTGTTGCTTGGCTTTTTGTTGTCCTCGCAGTTGGTCTTGTTTTGGCATCCAAATGAGACCGAGCGTTTTCACGCTGTATTGCTCTAATGTCTCACCTAGCTTGACGTCGTTGACAACGTCCTCTTTAGGGATTCCTTGCAAGAGCTGGTCGTTGTTGGAGCACCATTTGCGAAGTTTAAGCCCGAAAGGTAGCAATATCTTATTATGATCTTGTTTAACTTGTATTGCTTCTTGAATAGTATCCGCGCCAGTGAGACAATCGTCCACATAGAAATCGTTCTTCAATGCAGCAGATCCAATAGGTAATCTGTTTTGGCTCCGAGTTGCCAAATGATCCAGACATTTCGTTGCCAGGAATGGAGCAGATGTGGTCCCATATGTGACTGTTTTTAAGCGATAGTACCTGATATTTTCAGATGGATTGTTTCTCCAGACTATCATCTGATGAAATTTATCCTCGGGATTTAGCCACACTTGTCGGTACATTTTCTCGATGTCCGCTGTGAATACGTACTTATATATATGAAAACGTAGTAGAATGGACATAAGTTCACTCTGAACTGTGGGTCCGGCATGCAGAATGTCGTTTAGAGACTTTCCGCTTGTTGATGCATGATGCATGATGCATCAAATACGACCCGTAACTTGGTGCTTGTGCTCTCAGGTTTGAGTACACAGTGGTGTGGTATGAAGTAGTGTCTCTCCGGCACTTGAGTTGCTGGGACCATCCTCATGTGTCCAAGTCCTTCATATTCATTCATGAATTCCACATAGCCTTTCCCAGGTGTCTAGGTGTGGTGAAATCCGTCGCTCTAATGCCAGGAATCTTTTCGTTGCAGTTTCCAAAGCCCTCCCCGGGCGAGGTGGGTGGGAGTTTACATCACCGCCCCATGCTGGAGCGAGTGCCGCTCCGTGCGTGCGTGGTTTTCTTCCGTTTCCAGCCAGACCCGCTCAATGGTCCAATTGCCTGGATGAGGAGTTGTGTGCAGACTTGATTTTTTCCTGCCACAAGGGCCTCCTGTTATTGACTGTTTTTGA
The DNA here is from genome assembly GCF_018151105.1 of Drosophila obscura. NCBI lineage: Eukaryota > Metazoa > Arthropoda > Insecta > Diptera > Drosophilidae > Drosophila > Drosophila obscura. The sequence continues at coordinate 998,348 of NW_024542721.1, forward strand.
TCTGGGAGTAGTAGCTAATAATAGTGCTCTGCTCCGATGAGCATGTCGACATTTCCTGTTGTATGGAAAACCGAATCTGCCAGTGGGAAATTGTTTGGTATGTTTAAGTTCATTGCATCGAGTGCCTACGCTGGTTGATCAGAAATTGTCTGAGGTAGTACGAATAAGAATTCTTTGCGTAAATCGGCCGTGAAGGGTATTTTATTATAGCATTTACTCGAGCTCTGCTGGTCTTTGACTGACCTCCAAATCCACCGATGCCTAATGCTGCATCATTAAGTTTGACTGACAACATTGATGCCATTCGTTCAGAGATCAAGTTTATCTGTGATCCTGAATCCAGCAAAGCTCGTATATGGGCACTCTGGTACTTCTACTGCTACTTTTGCTTTAGCTATTAGGTTGTAATTATTGTTACTTGCTGCACCAACCGTCGGTGCTCTTGGCTCTGTGGTTGCACCTGATGCGGTCTCTACATGCAACAGCGTGTTATGCTTTTTGTCGCACTTGAGGCATGTCCGACATTGGCATTTTGTGGCTTATTTGACAAACAATTTTTTCTTTTGCACCCAATTTAGTCGTTCTGATGGCGATTTGGAGCGAAACTCATCGCATTCGTAGAGGTTTTTCCTGGTGTCCAAGGACTGTATTTCCTTTGAGGTTCCCAATGATTGCTCGAACAAGGCTCTATTAGTGACATCCATTGCTTGATGTGGCTGGTTTTGCCAATGCTCTTTGTGCCTCTTTTTCCAGGGTCAGGTAGGCTTCCATGTCGTATCCTCCTTCTGTTGGGTTATCATATTCATAGTGAAATGGACTTCTTGTGCTTGAGTCCATAGTGATTTTATCAAATCACTTGATGTGCGTCCTCCCGCCTCTGAGAATTGTCTCAGAATGCGTTTTATGGACTACTATGGCCTTTTGTCGGCGACATAGTGAAGGCAATTTGCTGTGTTTCGACATTTTGTCCCACATGAGCACTTGATGCCTGATTTAGCTTGTCCATGCTTTCGGTAAAGATCGCAACGTATGTGTTTAGTGTTTTACCTAGGTACTCACGGGATTTAACGTAATGAATGTTTTGTATGCTTTCGATAGCTTGGTGTCAATTTCGCTAAACCGATTCCATGCATCCTCGAGAACTTTGTTTTTGGGGGGTCTTTCTTGAAGTTCCTAATGCTCTTCGAAATTTCATCTCCAATTTCTTGCTGATCATTTATTGCCTCTGTGGCGGCAGCGTGTTCCTCGTTGTGTGAATCCAAGTTGTCTCTAACTTATTGCTTTGCCCCCTTTAGAGTGTTTTATTTGCTTTACAGCTGGATACGCTCCTATTCGCAACCGATGTTGGTCAAAGTGAAAGTACAGTCAACGTCTTGGATGGAGGTTTTGTGCTGTTTTCAATGGTGAAAAGCACGTGTGACCTTGATCTTATTTATCGTTGATCTTGTTGGCTGATAATCTGAAAATGACTGATCTGCCAAATTGTGATCCTTACTGGTAGGAGATTCTACCGTAAGTATGTGGCTTGTTGGCAGTCTGTGTTGAAGAGTCTGACTGACTTCTTCAGTGTGATTTGCAGGTTGTATACTTTTCCTGTCGCTTGTTGGACAGTTTGTAAAGGATTTCCTGCGTCGGGGTCACCAAATTTGAATGTGTGTTTGTGTGTGTGTGTGATTTGGTATGCAACGATACATAAACCGTTTACAATTTTGTCGTCGCAACTAGAACTTGAACCAGTTGGACTGTGGAGAGAGTTTCCTACGGTGAGAAAATGAGGGTCTAAAGACACGGCGACAGCCCCTGATGATTGCAGTTTGTAGAGAACTGATTTTATTCAAAAAACTTAAATTATATTAATAGGTAAAAAAGGTACAGGAAATGCTGAGTCTAGCAAGAATATCGTAAAAGGGAATTGGAATTAACGTTGAATTAATTTGGATTTAATATGATATTGATATTTAATATGTTATTGGGCAATTGTGAAAGTCAGCAATTGCACCAGTGTTATTGCCCTCTGTAGAGCGATCGCATCGTTGGCAGAAATTGCTGCAGAAGCGGTTTTTGTTGACTCAGCTACAATGCTTTGTCGTTTGTTATTATGTCTCCCGTTACATGGATCGACCTGACTTATTCGATAAGTGTATATTATGTAATATTAATTAATGCATAAATCTGCGACTGAACACCCATCAAGTCGGTTTGAAATAAGGCTGCCGTTTAAATCGGATCCAAATTGTTTGTGTAACTCCTTTGATGTTGCTAAACGGCGGTTTTTGTCGCTCGAAGAAGATTGTCTCGTGGCCCTGAGTTGAAGAAAATGTACTTGGAATTCATTGAAGAGTACCTCTCCCTAGGTCATATGTCGCCGACTGACAATACGGTTCCTTCTACTCCACACTACGTAATTCCAAATCAGTGTGTCCTTCGGTCCCAAAGTACGTCCACCAAGCTTCGCGTCGTGTAGCCTTCAATGAGATTCTGATGATCGGACCGACCATTCAAGAGGAATTATACTCAACGCTGCTCCACTTCCGTCTGCACAGGTTCGTCCTGACTGCCGATGTAAAAAAGATGCCTCGCCAAGTGATGGTGAATGAAGCGGATAGGCAGATGATAGTGTGGAGAAGAGAACCATCTGAGTCCTTGAGACTATACAAGCTCAGCACCGTGACTGATGGGACTGGATCAACCCCCTTTTTGCTTATCCGGTGTTTAAAAAGGTTAAGTGAGTCTTTGAGGCTATCATTCAATAAAGTCCGAAGTATCTCAGGTTCTTCAGACCGCAGGGTTTGAGTTAACGAAGTGGTTTTCGAACTCACCGTATCTGAGAGCACAGCCAAGCCCATAACGATCTCAGATTCAGAATCGACTAAGGGTAGGAATCTCATGGTTGCTAAGGAAGTTGCTTTTCAGTTTAAAATTGACATGGTTGCACAAAACGGAACATACTATCGGTGACATCGAGGTTGTGACGTCAAGGAAATCGTCGAGTCAATCTGGTTTAAGGGACCATTAGGCATGGGTCTCCGAGCGACAAAACGGAACATACTATCGGTGACATCGAGGTTGTGACGTCAAGGAAATCGTCGAGTCAATCTGGTTTAAGGGACCATTAGGCTGTGGAAATTTCGGATTTGGTAGATGTCATCGAGGGATTCTCGTCACACCTCAAGCTGCTTAGAGTGCTTTGTTATATGTTCCGCTTTAAAAGAAAATGTAATAACCCGAGCATAACGTTTTAAAAAAGGTCTCTCCGACCGAGTATGAGGAAGCCTTTCGCAAAATTGTTGAAATTATCCAACACCTTGAGTATCGTGAGGAAATCTAGAAAGTTCGGAAAGGATCTAGAGTTGATCCTAGTCTTTAGCGGTTGAACCCATTCATCCATGAAGACACTGGTACTTGGTGTATTTTTTCGTTGTTGAGAGTAGGGGGGCGGCTAGCTAAAGCTCCTATATCATACGATGCCAAGTTTCCTTTGCTTTTTTATCTTTAAGTTAACTATCCTACTAAATAAAATTAAAATCAATCTATATCGGATGCATGCTTAATAATTGTGTAAAAACACAACTTATTTGATTAATTTTGTGCGTCGGCTAGTGGTAGCTTTTGCCGTTTATCACTCTCTCTCTCTATTAACGAAAGTGTTCATGAGGCTGACGCGGAAAGGCTTCAAAGAGCTGATCGTAGGCTTTAAACAGCAATAAGATCGGCTCTTGGCCATGGACACTCAGTTCAGCAGTTTACAGCCTTTGAAACTCCAAGGGTAACTTGGGTAAGGGTAACAGCTAGAAATACCATCAGTTTCTCTCCCACCACCTAATAGATGTCCAGGACCACCGGATACTGCCATCAGAGGTACTAGGCCTGTGGTGCCAAAACCACTGGTGGAAGTCCCACCAAAGCGGTTTTCCCCTGAACTTACATCTAACGATGTAACTGCTTTTATTCAAAGCAAAATAAAAGCCGATGGCTTAAAGGTGGAGAAGTCTAATTTCTCTTATGCCTAAGAGATTGATTCCTTTAAGATAATCGTCTGCTAAACTAAGTTCGAAAGCATTTGCTCTGCAAAATTTTGGGCGGAGCACTTTGTCGTGAAAAAGTACAAAGCTAAGGATAATAATAGGAAAAGGGGGCTTCCTAGTAATCCTAGTAGCTCCCTCTCCACCCTCATCTTCCCCCTTTACTAACACCCATCCAAAAAACTAACTTCCTCTCTTTTAGTTGCCTACCAGAATGCTAAAGGCTTGCTTAGTAAGCTCAGCACTCATTTTCTTGAGAGTCTCGCATTCTCGTCCCATGTAGTTGTGTTTACCGATACCTGGTTAAAGCCGGACATCCTTAGTTCCGAGGTTTTGGCAAGTCAGTACACAATTTTTAGAAATGACTGTTCGTTTCGATGTAAAGGTTAGGTCCTCATTGCAGTGGACTCAAACTTCACATCGGAACATTTCATGGTAAGGTTCAACAAGACTTGGAATTCCTGTGCGTCAAACTGATTCTCCCAGGCTTTTCCATTCTCATTACTTGCTCGTATATTCCACCTTCCTTGGATATCTTAATATACGAGCATCACCTGTCCGCTTTAAAAACTGTTTCTTCCTCGCTATCAGATACCATATGATAGTTCTTGGTGATTTCAATTTGCCAGGTACTGTTTGGTCTTCGGTAAACGAGTCTAATAACCTTGTGCCCATGTCACGACATGACTTTATCGACGGCTTGCTAGACCTATCCCTGTCTCAAGTCAACCATGTGAAAAATTCCTTGGGTCGATTGCTTGATCTGTGCTTTGTCTCGGATCCGACCATAGCGTTGTTAACCCGAGCCCTACCGCTCACTATACCTGAGGACTCCTACCATCCTACAGTCGAAGTGTCTGTCGAACGTGTCCGCTGCTTTCGTAAAGCCGAGTTTACGAAGCTTAATAACCTCATTAGGGGTTTTGATTGGTCCGCTCTGTATTTGTGCACTGACTTTATGAAAGGCACAATCATTTTTTAAAATGTACTTGACATATTTTTTATTCTTGTGTCCCACTTTCTTGTCCGGTTAGATCTGGGAAGCCTCCTTGGTTTACCAAAGAGTTATCCAGTCTAAAAAATTTAAAATCAAGACTTTATAAAAAATTTCGAGAAGTTGGTTCTCCCTCTTCTCTTTCTCACTATGTAATAGCTCGGTAAAATTTCTCCGTTCTTAACGCTCAATGCTATAAAAACTACCTATATCGATGCAGGATACGATTTTCACAGGACCCTAAACAGTTTTACAGCTTCGTAAATGCGTAGAACGTCCGCACATCCATCCTCGTTATCTTTTCTCAATATGTCAGCAAACAATGATCAGGCAATTGCCGATCTTTTTGCCAAATTTTTCCAAACAACCTATTCTCATGAAAGCTACTCTGGTCAGCCGTATCCATACAGTTTACCAAGGTCGAATGGCATTTTCAGCCCTTTGTTAAATGAAAGCTCACTGCTTCATGATCTTCGACTAGTTAAGCCGGTGTTTTTACCAGGTTCCGACGGACCTTAATGCTTCATGCTTCATGCTTCTTCACCCCCTAACTCTTCATGCTTCCCCCATCTGGAAGGAATCTTTTATTATTCCGTTCCATAAGAAAGGTAGCAAGTCTGATGCAAATAATTATAGAGGTATATCTAAGTTATCCGCTATTCCTAAAATGTTTTGAAAAAATGTTAACTCCGCATTTGCAACATCTCTGCAAATCACTTATATCTCCGTCTCAGCACGGATTTATAAGTCAACGATCAACAACCACAAATTCATTAGAGTTTACCTCTTTTATCATTAAAGGCTTTCAAGGTAACTTGCAGACGGATGTCATTTACACTGATTTCAGCAAAGCATTCGATTCTGTAAACCATTCCCTCCTAGCACAAAAACTTGACCTTTTAGGGTTTCCGCCTTATCTTTTGAGATGGATTTCTACCTACCTTCGTTCTAGGTCTCAAAGAGTCCTCTTCAAAAACTCCTTATTTTCACCTGTTAAGGTTACTTCTGGAGTACCACAGGGCAGCCATCTAGGCAGCCATCACACTCTTTATTAATGATCTGCCTTTAGTCTTAACAAACTCTCGAGTACTCATGTATGCGGATGATGTCAAACTTTGCGTCCAGTATAAGGACAATACCAGTCATGGTATTGTGCAAATGCCTCGAAATGCAAAGTAATGACATTTCATCGCTCCAGCCCCATTTTGCACCTTATAGCCTCTGCGGTGGTTCTCTTGAGAGAATTACCTTGTTTGATGATCTTGGTGTTAAATTAGACCCAAAGTTAAAGTTTTCTGAACACATTTCTACCATGGTAAATAAGGCCATGGGTGTGCTTGGGTTTATAAAGAGGTGGTCAAAGGAATTTGACGACCCCTATATAACGAAGACTCTCTACATCTCGCTTGTTCGTCCGATTTTAGAGTACGGCTCTTGTGTATGGTGCCCCCAGTACAAAGTACACCAGGACCGTATAGAATCAGTCCAGAAAAACTTTTTACTTTTTGCTCTGCGTGGCCTTAACTGGGATGCAGGTGTGAGACTGCCATCTTATCCTCGTAGATTGCTTTTAATAAACCTTCCAACCTTAGTTAGTCATAGAAAAATGCTTGGTGTGAGCTAGCGAGATTTTTCACTAGCTGTTGTTTTAGATTAAATAAGAAGTCGAGCGGATTCGATATAGTTTATATGTGTACAATTTATTTGTTATAAGAAGGCGAAATATGGGGTGTATAGGTGTAGCGAAATGAAGAAGGAGATATCGTTCGTTCTCCTTCGTAGTGACCAGACGTGTTTTTGATTTACGCTCCGCATTTTCCTTTTATTTTACTTAAATAGCCGGTGTTTTATCTTTAAATTAACTCTCTAACTAACTTACCTTAAAATCAATCTTTACCGCGGGTGCATGGCTAATAATTGTGTAAAAACACAACTTATTTAATTAATTTTGTGCGTCGGTTAGTCGTGTGTTTGTTTTGCTGCTTTTCGTAAGTACGCCCTCTTTCTGTGCAGTAACGATCTCACTTATAAGCTGTTGCTGCAACCACTCTGCTCTCTCATCTTTTACCGATTTCGCTTTAAGCATTGCTCTAAGCATTTGCTCTGCACAGTGGTTTGATTGCTATTTGTTTTGAACTTTTTTTTCCCAAAGTAAAAAAAAATATAAGACATAAATATGGAATTTTCTGTCGTCTGTGCCAAAAAAACCTGCAAGAAGCAGATCACCCATGACCAGCCCAATATCCCCGGCTGGCTTTGCGAAAGCGTAGTGCACGCAAAATGTGTAGGGATCTCGGGCCGTGTAGGAGACGCCATTTTCCAAAACAACGGCCTGCATTATAGTTGTGAGGAATGCCGTGCTGTGGAAAATGACATGCGTTCGTTCATGAGACGCGGAGTGGCTTCAAAGAGCTGATCGTAGGCTTTAAACAGCAATATGATCGGCTCTTGGCCATGAACACTAGTTCAGCAGTTTACAGCTGCTGGCTGAGTCTCCGAGGCGCAAGAAGTCGACTCCGCGGGATTTGCAAGTGCCGACTGCCTCATGTCCACCGGCATCTAAAAAACTTACTCCGACCATCTCCCTTAGTGCAGCAGTTGATTACGTTTGCTACTCCAAGGGCAACGATCGCTGCTGGTGATGCAGATTCGGGAGCCGAACGCGTCACTTCGGAGAGTATGCAGTTAGAAATGTCTGTAGAGTCCGTGTCCATCGATTCCGCACCCAACCCCTTAACTATCCGCTCAGTTTCACTCCCACCAGCTAATAGATGTCCAGGACCACCGGATACTGCCATCACAGGTACTAGGCCTGTGGTGCCAAAACCAATGTTGGAAGTCCCACTAAAGCGACAAGTTTTTGTCTCGCGGCTAGCCCCTGACCTCACATCCAATGATGTAACCGCTTTTACACAAAGCAAAATAAAAGCCGTCGGCTTAAAGGTGGAAAAATTTAACTTTTCCTACGCCAGGGAGATATATTCCTTGGAGATTAGATTAGGTCCTCATTGCAGTGGACTCAAACTTCACATCGGAACATTTCATGGTAAGGTTCAACAAGACTTGGAATTCCTGTGCGTCAAACTGATTCTCCCAGGCTTTTCCATTCTCATTACTTGCTCGTATATTCCACCTTCCTTGGATATCTTAATATACGAGCATCACCTGTCCGCTTTAAAAACTGTTTCTTCCTCGCTATCAGATACCATATGAACGTTCTTGGTGATTTCAATTTGCAAGGTACTGTTTGGTCTTCGGTAAACGAGTCTAATAACCGTGTGCCCATGTCAAGGCCACGACATGACTTTATCGACGGCTTGCTAGACCTATCCCTGTCTCTAAGTCAACCATGTGAAAAATTCCTTGGGTCGATTGCTTGATCTGTGCTTTGTCTCGGATCCGACCATAGCGTTGTTAACCCGAGCCCTTCCGCTGATTTCGTAAAGCCGAGTTTACGAAGCTTAATAGCCTCATTAGTGATTTTGATTGGTCCGCTCTGTATTTGTGCACTGACGTTATGAAAGGCACAACAATTTTTTACAATGTACTTGACACATTTTTTGATTCTTGTGTCCCACTTTCTTATCCGGTTAGATCTGGAAAGCCTCCTTGGTTTACCAAAGAGATATCCAGTCTAAAAAACTTAAAATCTAGACTTTATAAAAAATTTCGAGAAGTTGGTTCTCCCTCTTTTCTCTCTCGCTATGTAATAGTTCGGTCAAATTTCTCCGTTCTTACCGCTAAATGCTATAAAAATTACCTATCTCGATGCAGGATACGCTTTTCACAGGACCTTAAACAGTTTTACAGCTTCGTAAATAGTAAGCGTAGAACGTGCGCACATCCATCCTCGCTATCATTTCTCAATATGTCAGAAAGCAATGATCAGGCAATTGCCGATCTTTTTGCCAATTTTTTCCAAACAACCTATTCTCATGAAAGCTACTCTGATCAGCCGTATCCATACAGTTTACCAAGGTCGAACGGCATTTTCAACCCCTTGGCAAATAAAAGCTCACTGCTTCACGATCTTCGACTAGTTAAGTCGGTGTTTTCACCAAGTCCTGACGGAGTTCCCGGCTGTGTACTCAGGTACTGTGCCGACGCTCTGTGTGGACCCCTGCTTGAACTATTCACCCTCTCCAGTAACTCTTCATGTTTCCCCCCTCATCTGGAAGGAATCTTTTATTATTCCGCTCCATAAGAAAGGTAGCAAGTCTGATGCAAATAATTATAGAGGTATATCTAAGTTATCCGCTATTCCTAAAATGTTTTGAAAAAATGTTAACTCCGCATTTGAACATCTCTGCAAATCACTTATATTTCCGTCTCAGCACGGATTTATAAGTCAACGATCAACAAACCACAAATTCATTAGAGTTTACCTCTTTTATCATTAAAGGCTTTCAAGGTAACTTGCAGACGGATGTCATTTACACTGATTTCAGCAAAGCATTCGATTCTGTAAACCATTCCCTCCTAGCACAAAAACTTGACCTTTTAGGGTTTCCGCCTTATCTTTTGAGATGGATTTCTACCTACCTTCGTTCTAGGTCTCAAAGAGTCCTCTTCAAAAACTCCTTATTTTCACCTGTTAAGGTTACTTCTGGAGTACCACAGGGCAGCCATCTAGGCCCCTAACTATTCACACTCTTTATTAATGATCTGCCTTTAGTCTTAACAAACTCTCGAGTACTCATGTATGCAGATGATGTCAAACTTTGCGTCCAGTATAAGGACAATACCAGTCATGGTATTGTGCAAATGCCTCGAAATGCAAAGTAATGACATTTCATCGCTCCAGCCCCATTTTGCACCTTATAGCCTCTGCGGTGGTTCTCTTGAGAGAATTACCTTGGTTGATGATCTTGGTGTTAAATTAGACCCAAAGTTGAAGTTTTCTGAACACATTTCTACCATGGTAAATAAGGCCATGGGTGTGCTTGGGTTTATAAAGAGGTGGTCAAAGGAATTTGACGACCCCTATATAACGAAGACTCTCTACATCTCGCTTGTTCGTCCGATTTTAGAGTACGGCTCTTGTGTATGGTGCCCCCAGTACAAAGTACACCAGGACCGTATAGAATCAGTCCAGAAAAACTTTTTACTTTTTGCTCTGCGTGGCCTTAACTGGGATGCAGGTGTGAGACTGCCATCTTATCCTCGTAGATTGCTTTTAATAAACCTTCCAACCTTAGTTAGTCGTAGAAAAATGCTTGGTGTGATTTTTATGCACAACCTGATCAAGGGTGACGTAGATAGTCCTGACTTGTTGAGCCGCATAAACTTTACGATTCCTATTCGATCCTCAGAAACTTTATTCCTTAGTTCCTTCCGCTTTGTAGATCGAATTATTCCTTGCACGAACCATTTAGGGTCCTATGCTCGGACTTCAATTCCCTCTACCTCATTGCATATCAATGTCCAGACTATAAAAAAAGCGCTCACAATTCGTGCGGAGCTATGTTCATCATATGCAGCATACAAATTCACATGTCGGCCCACGAGCACTTGTGAGCATCCTTCGACAGAGTGTTTGGATCGTAAACGCTCAGGAGGTCTGCAGTCAGACAGTTCGATCGTGTATCCGCTGATTTAAATGCAAGCCTCGACTGCTGACGCAACTTATGGGAAATTTACGCTCAGACCGGCTCCGTGCTCACCGCCCATTTTCAATTTTCGGCGTTGCTTTTTGTGGACCAGTCTCGACGACATTGAAAATACGAAGAAATTCGTCCAAAGTGGTTCACTTAGAACTTGTATCCGACTTGACTACTGACTCCTTTTTATTGGCTTTCCAAAAGTTCGTTGGGCGCCGTGGATATTCCCAGATCGTCCGCGACAAATTTCGTTGGAGCGAACCGCCACCAGCGGACCCTAGCGACGGCGAGGCGCTCACGTCCGGGCACCTGCTGACAGGCGGGTCCCCCATCGCCTCCCGCACTGCGGATTCTGGACCAGGAGGGTCTCAGCTGCTTGCGGCGATGGCGACTTGCCTCGTCAGTCAAGAAAACGTTCTGGCGGCGATGGTCCCGAGAATAAGACCTGGGGTTGCAAATTCGGGGCCAGTGGCCCCAACGGAAGCCCGAATCCAGGAGGGAGACCTCGTCCTCGTGGCCGAGGAAAACATGCCTCCACAGGAGTGGCTCCTCGGGTGAGTCATCGCCACACACGCCGGGGAGTACGGCATGGTCAGGGTTGTCGACCTTAGGAGGAGCGATGGAGGCGTTTTTCGGCGTGCCATCCACAAGTTGGCGCCGCTACCCATTTGTTGAAGCCGCGCAGGCCTTCAACGGGGCCGGTTTTTGTCATGTCATCGTCGTAGTCAATTTTTTATGTTAAAATTATTTTGAATGGCATGAAGTATAGTGTAAGTAGGTTGGGGCAAGTCGGGAGCGCTATAAAAGCTATCTCTTTCGTGAATTCGCCCTGCTTTGCCACCGTAGCTACGGTACGCGTAGGTTAGCTAGGCTTAGAACGAAGTGTATGAAGTTAGAAGAATCGTAAAATTGAATTCGATCGAGCACGTCCATATTTTCCACACTATTCTAAATTTTCAAATATTGATCTTTTTATTTATAGTTAAAACAAAATTTTAGAGGTTGATACCGCATTTAAAAAATGTATAAATAATAATAGGATAATATGGGTGAAATATATTGCATATAAAATGATACTATTAATATCGTCATTAATCAATTACACTAATCAACACTAGAATAAGGCTGTGGCCCAAAATAACTTTTCCTTATAGATTTCGGGGTTTAAAAATTTTTAATAAACTATGGTTTTTTATATAGTATATTTTTTTTTCAAAGAATTTTTTAAAATCTTGTATATTTTTAATGTTTTTCTTCAGAGGTAGTGCTTCTATTTTTCACATAACTTAAGTATCTTATATATGGTTGCATAGAACTTTGCAGTTCTGAAAAGCTGACAAATGCAGCTATAAATCCGACCCAGAGCCTTTGTATCTGCAGCTTAACGCCTGAAAGATATTAAGCTTTCAAATTCAAATATCATCATTTTTTGCGATATTTTTTTTCTTTTTTTTTTTCGAAATTTTGACTTTAAAAACTCGGGAAAAATCGAAAAAAAATTATTGGCCACTATTTCTTGTTTTAAATAGACGAATTTATTAGGCGTCGTTTAAGGTATTGTTCATTAAAATCTATGGAGAAACGGTGGAGCTAAAATTCGATAGCCAAACCTCAAAAGTGAAAAAATAGACAAAAAATACTTTTTGGAAGGTTGCGGGCCAAACTGCCAATTGGAAACAAAGCAAACGAAAACGGGTTGAATTTTTGGTACCTGAACGTTTTCCTTTGGCATGGGACCAGGCAACGGTATTTTTCAGAGTTTTCAACTTTTCCAGAGTTTTTAAAGTCAAAATTTCGGGAAAAAAAATACCGTAACAAAATTTTAAAAACTCTATAAAATTCGAAAAAAAAAATATTTCGTGGCATGAATTTTTATACCCGTATACTCAAATAGAGTTAAGGGTATATTAGATTTGTGGTAAAAGTGGATGTGTGTGTAACGCAGAGAAGGAAACGTTTCCGACCATATAAAGTTTATATATTCTTGATCAGCATAAATAGTCGATAGAGCCATGTCTGTCTGTACATTTGTCCGTCTTGTTTGTCGGCTGGATCTCAGAGACTATAAAAGCTAGAGGAACTAAATTTTGTTTCCAGACTCATGTGATATTACACTGCTACAAGTGTATTTCAAAATTTCGCCCCGCCCCCTTCCGCCCCCACAAAGGACGAAAATCTGTTGCAGGCACATTTTTAAAGATACGATAAAACTAAATACGCATTACCCTGGAGAATGACCATATCTACCAGACTGCCGAATCTGAATCAGATCGGATCTAATTATAGCCAGAATGAAAAAATTAATTTTCGGTTGCTTCCCCTGCCCCCTCCTGCCAACGACAACGCAACTCATTTTCCTTCTCGCTCGCACACTCGGCCGCGTTCAGTGCGCCAGCAACACCTAGCGGAGGAGATGTGGAATCTAATTGGAACATGTACAATCTACATGTTAGATGTAGAATATACATTTTACATGTAGATAACAGATGTAGCAAAAAAATGTAAAATGTAAAATTTTTTTTGTTATTCTAAAATTCTAAAAAATCATAAGCTCAAAAATGTATATACTGACTGAGTACGGGTATAAGTAGAGTCGCGCCCCAGAAGCGACTCGCACGTTCCTTCTGGTTTTTTTTCTTTGTAAGTATTGGGAAAAAATAAATTGAAATAAGATGAATATTTTTTAAATAACTGATTCTTTCCGGGAAAATTTATATCCTTGTGTTTACTCCATTAGAAATATAAAAGGTACACTGAAATGAAAATCATTTTTTTAAATTTTATATCAGGGGAAAGAATGTATGTTCTTTCTTAATATTGACTACATTTGCTTTGAAATGACTACAGCCAAGCGCTTAGGCATTGAAATTACCAAAATTTGTGTAGTAATTTCTAGTAATTTTGGTCCATTTTTCGATAATTTCGTTTGTGAGCTCGGTCAAATTTTCAATTTGTCGCCCATTGCTATAAACTTTGCTGGAGAGTATTCACCAAACATTCTCAATTGGGTTTAAATCGGGACAGGCAAACCCAAAAGATCAATTTTTCGGTCCTCAAAGAACTGCTTTGTCGCTTTGGATACGAGGACTGCAGCGTTATCATGCTGACAAATCAATATGTTTCGCTAAACGGTATCAATACGTCGTCCATAAGGCTTAGATATCTGAGAATTCATTCGTGATGATACAAAAATTAGAGGGGATCTCCCGGGGTGTCCAAATGCAGCCCATACCTTATACAACAAAGATATAAATTTGGCAAAATAAAACAAGGAAAGTTTAACAAAGAGTCTGACTACGCCTGTGTTCGGCCCTTAAATCGTAAAGGTTTCACTTCATCTTGGACTAAGATGTTTCAAACTGAGAACGGCGACACAAGCTTCTGGCTTTGGCTTCTTACGACATTGGGCACTGAATTTGGCCTGTGCCGACGCTGCCATAGCTGCTGTCCTAAAGCCTGCATCGGCAGCCAAAAGAGGTGACACGTGTATGTCCGTAAAAGCTGAGATATTTCAGTGGCCGACTAAAGTCTGAAAAGCATGTTGAATTGCATGAAAAAACTTGATGGCACAAAGCATTTGATACTGCCCGCACTTATCTCTATATCAGGGCTCGGCACGGCCCTATCTAATGCGCATAGGAAAAGGTGCTGCTGCTGCGCTGCCGCTCATGTACACGTGTATTACAGTGTTTGGCACCAATACAATGTTCCGTTTTGCCTGCTGTATACGCACACAATCGCACTGCAAACCTGTGTGTGTGTGTGGCCGACCACTGCTCTATATACTTATACAACTATCCACATATACTATATACATTTTTTATACTCGAATGACCTTTACATACTTTGTTTTCGATACCTATTCTGCTCAGACATTTTTATGTGTATACAAATACAGCAACAGTAATTGTTAAGAAATAAAAACGAAAAGGAACGTGCGTACTTATACGTACTTATACCCGTACTCAGTTTGATTTTGACTTGATTTTTTAGACTTTTAATATTAAAATATATTTGTATATATTTAATATATTTTCCGCTAGCGGGCGCTCGCGTACATAACGAGGCAGAGTGCGCGTGCGAGAAAGAGAATGAGGAGCGCGGTCTCCTGCTGAAGGAGGCGGGGGATCCAACTGAAATATAATTTCTTCATTCTGGCTATAATTCGTTCGTTCTCTTTCGTAGTGACCAGACGTGTTTTTGTTTTGCGCTCCGCATTTTCCTTTTGTTTAACTTAAACAGCCGGTGTTTTTATCTATAATTTAACTCTCTAACTAACTTACATTAAAATCATGCTTTTACCGCGGGTGCATGGCTAATAATTGTGTAAAAACACAACTTATTTAATTAATTTTGTGCGTCGGTTAGTCGTGTGTTTGTTTTGCTGCTTTTTGTAAGTACGCCCTCTTTCTGTGCAGTAACGATCTCACTTATAAGCTGTTGCTGCAACCACTCTGCTCTCTCATCTTTTACCGATTTCGCTTTAAGCATTGCTCTAAGCATTTGCTCTGCACAGTGGTTTGATTGCTATTTGTTTTGAACTTTTTTTTCCCAAAGTAAAAAAAAAATATAAGACATAAATATGGAATTTTCTGTCGTCTGTGCCAAAAAAACCTGCAAGAAGCAGATCACCCATGACCAGCCCAATATCCCCGGCTGGCTTTGCGAAAGCGTAGTGCACGCAAAATGTGTAGGGATCTCGGGCCGTGTAGAGAACGCCATTTTCCAAAACAACGGCCTGCATTATAGTTGTGAGGAATGCCGTGCTGTGGAAAATGACATGCGTTCGTTCATGAGACGCGGAGTGGCTTCAAAGAGCTGATCGTAGGCTTTAAACAGCAATATGATCGGCTCTTGGCCATGAACACTCAGTTCAGCAGTTTACAGCTGCTGGCTGAGTCTCCGAGGCGCAAGAAGTCGACTCCGCGGGATTTGCAAGTGCCGACTGCCTCATGTCCACCGGCATCTAAAAAACTTACTCCGACCACTCCCTTAGTGCAGCAGTTGATTACGTTTGCTACTCCAAGGGCAACGATCGCTGCTGGTGATGCAGATTCGGGAGCCGAACGCGTCACTTCGGAGAGTATGCAGTTAGAAATGTCTGTAGAGTCCGTGTCCATCGATTCCGCACCCAACCCCTTAACTATCCGCTCAGTTTCACTCCCACCAGCTAATAGATGTCCAGGACCACCGGATACTGCCATCACAGGTACTAGGCCTGTGGTGCCAAAACCAATGTTGGAAGTCCCACTAAAGCGACAAGTTTTTGTCTCGCGGCTAGCCCCTGACCTCACATCCAATGATGTAACCGCTTTTACACAAAGCAAAATAAAAGCCGTCGGCTTAAAGGTGGAAAAATTTAACTTTTCCTACGCCAGGGAGATATCTTCCTTGGAGATTAGCGTCTCCCCGATTCAATTTGAAACCATTTGTTCCGCCAAGTTTCGGCCGGATCATTTGTTGGTTAAAGAGTTTAAGGCAAAGAAAAAAAATAGGCCCCCCATTACTCTTCCTGTTAGTCAGACCAGTGCTCCATCTTTACCCTCATCTTCCACCTCAACTTCTACCCATCCAAAAAACAAACTTCCTCGCTTTTAGTTACCTACCAGAATGCTAGAGGCTTGCGTAGTAAGCTCAGCACTCTTTTTCTTGAGAGTCTCGCACTCTCGTCCCATGTTATTGTGTTTACCGAGACCAGGTTAAAGCCGGACATCCTTAGTTCCGAGGTTTTGGCAAGTCAGTACACAAATTTTAGAAATGACTGTTCGTTTCGATGTAAATGTTAGGTCCTCATTGCAGTGGACTCAAACTTCACATCGGAACATTTCATGGTAAGGTTCAACAAGACTTGGAATTCCTGTGCGTCAAACTGATTCTCCCAGGCTTTTCCATTCTCATTACTTGCTCGTATATTCCACCTTCCTTGGATATCTTAATATACGAGCATCACCTGTCCGCTTTAAAAACTGTTTCTTCCTCGCTATCAGATACCATATGAAAGTTCTTGGTGATTTCAATTTGCAAGGTACTGTTTGGTCTTCGGTAAACGAGTCTAATAACCGTGTGCCCATGTCAAGGCCACGACATGACTTTATCGACGGCTTGCTAGACCTATCCCTGTCTCAAGTCAACCATGTGAAAAATTCCTTGGGTCGATTGCTTGATCTGTGCTTTGTCTCGGATCCGACCATAGCGTTGTTAACCCGAGCCCTTCCGCTCACTATACCTGAGGACTCCTACCATCCTACAGTCGAAGTGTCTGTCGAACGTGTCCGCTGCTTTCGTAAAGCCGAGTTTACGAAGCTTAATAACCTCATTAGTGATTTTGATTGGTCCGCTCTGTACTTGTGTCCCACTTTCTTGTCCGGTTGGATCTGGAAAGCATCCTTTGTTCACAAACGAATTGTCCAGTGTAAAAAACTTAACATCAAGACTTTCTAAAGAAATTTCGAGAAGTTGGTTCTCCATCTTTTCTCTCTCGCTATGTAATAGCCCGGTCAAATTTCTACGTTCTTATCGCTGAATGCTATAGAAATTACCTATCTCGATGCAGGATATGATTTTAACAGGATCCTAAACAGTTTTACACCTTCGTAAACAGTAAGCGTAAAACGTCCGCACATCCATCCTCGGTATCATTTCTCAATACGTCAGCAAACAATGATCAGGCAATTGCCGATCTTTTAGCCCAATGTTTCCAAACAACCTATTCTCATGAAAGCTACTCTCAGTCAGTCGTATCCATACAGTTTACCAAGGTCGAATGGCATCTTCAGCCCCTTGTTAAATGAAAGCTCACTGCTTCATGATCTTCGACTAGTTAAGCCGGTGTTTTCACCAGGTGCCGACGGAGTTCCCGGCTGTGTACTTAGGTACTGTGCCGATGCTCTGTGTAGACCCTTGCTTAAACTATTCACCCTATCCAGTAACTCTTCATGTTTCCCCCCCATCTAGAAGGAATCTTTTATTATTCCGCTCCATAAGAAAGGTAGCAAGTCTGATGCAAATAATTATAGAGGTATATCTAAGTTATCCGCTATTCCTAAAATGTTTTGAAAAAATGTTAACTCCGCATTTGCAACATCTCTGCAAATCACTTATATCTCCGTCCCAGCACGGATTTATAAGTCGACGATCAACAACCTCAAATTCATTAGAGTTTACCTCTTTTATCATTAAAGGCTTTCAAGGTAACTTGCAGACGGATGTCATTTACACTGATTTCAGCAAAGCATTCGATTCTGTAAACCATTCCCTCCTAGCACAAAAACTTGACCTTTTAGGGTTTCCGCCTTATCTTTTGAGATGGATTTCTACCTACCTTCGTTCTAGGTCTCAAAGAGTCCTCTTCAAAAACTCCTTATTTTCACCTGTTAAGGTTACTTCTGGAGTACCACAGGGCAGCCATCTAGGCCCCTACTATTCACACTCTTTATTAATGATCTGCCTTTAGTCTTAACAAACTCTCGAGTACTCTTGTATGCGGATGATGTCAAACTTTGCGTCCAGTATAAGGACATTTCATTTCACTCTCGCTTGCAATCCGATCTCAATAACTTTCAGTCATGTTGTTGTGTAAATATGTTCCACCTAAATGCCTCGAAATGCAAAGTAATGACATTTCATCGCTCCAGCCCCCTTTTGGCTCCTTATAGCCTCTGCGGTGATTCTCTTGAGAGAATTACCTTTGTTGATGTTCTTGGTGTTAAATTAGACCCAAAGTTAAAGTTTTCTGAACACATTTCTACCATGGTAAATAAGGCCATGGGTGTGCTTGGGTAGATAGCCCTGACTTGTTGAGCCGCATAAACTTTACGATTCCTATTAAATCTACTAGAAACTTCATTCCTTTGTTCCTTCCGCTTTGTAGATCGAATTATTCCTTGCACGAACCATTTAGGGTCCTTTGCTCGGACTTCAATTCCCTCTACCACATAATATCCACTACTAATTCCCTTCCTCTTCTTAAATCACTAATACTAACATACCTTTTCCGTAATTAGTTATATTTTTTAGCTATCTTTGCATGTTTAGCTCTTTGAGTTGTTTAGCTCTAATTTTCCTCGAATTTTAGTCTAACACCTATCTTTCCTGCATGCTCGCGATCGGTTAGGTAACACGCGTCGCGCGTCATGCGGCAGCGCCCCTCGGTCGGTTGGGCGGGAGGAGGTCTGCGTTTCTGCTTGGGTTCCGCGCGTAACAGGATCCGGCTTGGTGTCGCATGGGCCATTTGATGGTGCAGTCATTGCATATCAACGTCCACACAATAATTATGATCCGATCTGGTTCAGATTCGACAATCTGGTAGATATGGGCATTTCCTACAATACTGCGTTTTCAGTTTTATCGGATCTTTAAAGTTGTGCCTGCCACAGATGTGATATCACAGCAGTCTGGGTACAAAATTATGTTGCTCTAGCTCTTATAGTCTCTGAGATCTAGGCGCTCATCAAGACTGACAGACAGACAGACGGACAGACAGATATCCACTTTTACCACAAATACAATAGACCCCTTAACTCTTTTTGAGTACGGGTATAAAAAGTGGTACGAAAACCATGGCATAAAACAGCTCGTCTGCTATTTGCAGAAAAGTACAAATTTTGGACAAGTGAATGGGAAAACGTTATCTTCAGTAACGAAAAAAGTTCAACTTGGATGGTCCTGACGGAAAAATTAGGTACTGGAGAGATATACGCCGTGAACGCAAGTCCTGCTATGCTCGCAATTTCGGGGGGTGGCTCGCTTATGGTATGGGCTGCATTTGGACACGCCGGGAGATCCCCTGTGTGTTTTGTAGCATCACGAATGAATTCTCAGATTTACATAAGCCTTATGGACGACGTAGAATTATCGTGTAGCGAAACATACTGGGAGAAAATTTATTTTTCAGCAGGATAACGCTGCAGTCCTCGTATCCAAAGCGACAAAGCAGTTCTTTGAGGACCGAAAAATTGATCTTTTATGGTGGCCTGTCCCGATTTAAACCCAATCAAGAATGATTGGGAAGAATCTCGAGCAAAGTTTATAGCAATGGGCGACAAATTGAAAATTTGACCGAGCTCGAAAAGGCAATTATCGAAGAATGGGCCAAAATAGACGAGAAAACTCTACAAAATTTAGTAATTTCAATGCATAAACGATTGGCTGAAGTCATTTCAAAGCAAGGAGGCAATACCCACTATTAAGTAAGAAAATACATTATTTTCCCTAATTACAAAATTTTTAAAAATTATTTCTAAAGGAGCAAACATAAGGATATACATTTTCCCTGAAAGGATCAGTAATTTAAAAAATTTGCATCTTTCAATTCATTTTTTCACCATACTTACAAATAAAATTAAAAAGAAAAACAAAATAGATATATGTTTTTAAGATTTTATTCAAACAAAATTAAGTGTCCCGATATTTATTTCGACCAGGTATATACCTCGGTATTAAATTTTAACTTTATTTTGTTTTACCAGCTTTGTTCAATATTTCTCATTTAGATAATTTTTCCTGATGAAAAACAATTTAATCTTGACGGCCCAGATGGGTTTCGTCACTATTGGAGAGATTTGCGTAAGAATCCACTTATGTTTTGGAGGCGGATCGGCAATGACTTGGGGAGCCTTTAATGCGTCTGGAACGCTTGATCTGTGCTTCACAAGCTCCAGGATGAACAGTGGAGAATACAAAAACGTATTGGAGGATCGTCTTCTGACATTTTTGGAAAAAAATATTGAAGGAAATCTTGTTTTTATGCAAGATAATGCATCTATTCACAAGAGCAGAGAGACCCAGCGCTTCATAAATGATCACCATATAAATGATTTGGAATGGCCAGCGTGCTCCCCTGACTTAAACCCAATTGAGAACATTTGGGGTATCTTAGCCAAGCGAGTTTACGCCAATAACAATAAATTTGAGAATGTCGAAAGCCTCAAAAGCGAAATTATGGAACTTTTGTACTTTTTTTACCGCTACTTGAAAACGCGAGATGCAATAAGAGATAATAACATCAGAGTTAAAGCAGAATTCATTAAGCTTCCATTCTTCGTACATGACTTTGTTGTATTATGCTTTCCCATTGGGCAGGAGTGTACTTTATGGGGTCGGAAACATTTCATTCTCTGCGTTAGACACATCCACATCCTAAACTCCTCGATTACACTACTCGACAAAACCGAACTTTTTTTTTCCTCAAGGATCCAAACCGACTTTTTTGATAGATATGGGGCTTTAAAATTTTTTAAAGAATTATGGTTTTTTTTTTCTATGGCAGAACTTTTTTTTGAAGAATTTTTGAAGTCTGGTTTTTTTTTTTAAGCTTTTTTCAGAGGTAGCGTTTGTTTTTTTCACATAACTTTAGTATCTTACGTCTGGTTGTAAAGAACTTTGCTATTTTGAAAAGATAATTAAAACAGCCAGAAGTTAAGCCCAAACACTTTGTGATTACAGCTTACTGTCTGGGAAATATAAAGCATTGAAATGCAAAAATGATGATTTTTGTGCTTTATTTTTTCGAAATTTTGACTTTAAAAACTCAGGATAAGTTGAAAAAAAAATTATATCCTGTGTCCTCTATTTTTTTGTGTATAGGTGCGTTTATTTTGCGTCGTTTAAGGTATCGCTCATTAAAATCTATGGAGAGACTTTGGAGCTAAGATTCGTTAACTAAACCTAAAATATGGAAAAAATGAACAAAAAATTCCTTTTGGAAGGTTGCGAGCCCAACTGCCCATTGGGAACAAAGGAACGCGATCAGGTACCAAATGTACAACCCTTTTTCGTTTGCTTTGTTCCCAATTGGCAGTTTGGCCCGCAACCTTCCAAAAGGTATTTTTTGTAGATACTAAAGTTATGTGAAAAAAACAAGCGCTACCTCTGAAAAAAGCTTAAAAAAATACCAGTTTTCAAAAATTTTTCAAAAAAAAGTTCTGCCATAGAAAAAAAAAATATATCATCAAAGCATTTCTAAGCCCCAAATCTTTAATAAAAAGTTGGTTTTGTTCCTTGAGGAAAAATCGTGTTGACCAGTGTTACCAGATATAAAATGAGATTAAATGTTTATTTTGATAAAAAAAAATCAACTATTTTAAGCAAAATAAAAACAATTTTATGACCGAATATATAATTATCGAACCATTAGAATATACTTATTGGGCCATTTGAACAATTAAGTAATTCTTTTGGACTGCCCACGAATATAAAATCATATTAATAATATATGTTGCATTAAAAAATGTATTTATTTATAGATTATAGCATGGTAAACTTTATAAAACCATTGTACCTTGGCACTGAAAGGGAGTTTGCAAATTTATATGCAAATCCAATAAAGAACGGCCAACACAAAGATTCCAGTAAAAAAGATATAACAATAATGAAGCAGCGATCCTTCGTGTTACACAAGAAACTCTCAAAATTTGTTCAGGTAACTACATTTTTAAATTTTATTCAACATTGATTGTCATGTGCTACAGTGATTTACACCTCCTATGAGACCTAGTATATGTTGTAGGACTGATCAAGGAATTCATATGACACATGTTTAATATGTTAACTACACAATCGAAAATAATATCCGGTACTTAATGAGAATAGGGGTATATTTGGTTCGTGTAGATATTTGTTAAATCTATAAGCAAATCTTTTCGACGCCATCAAGTACGTATATTCTTGATCAGCATAAATATTCGAGTAAATATAGCCATGTACGTTTTAATAAGCGGTTAGATCTCGGCAACTATAGGAATGGCATATTTTTTATTACTATTATCTCTTATAAAAAATATGATTATTGGGAAAACTTATTCCACAAAAACTTTCTAACATATTCAACTATCTAAAAAAAAATACGAGAAAAAGGGTTCAAACATGGTTTTAACCTAGGAATATGATTTTAATTCAATTTATAAAAACTATGAATCATATTTGCGTAAAATTATAACCATTTCAAACAGACATTAAAGCACAACATGAACAGAAATTCGCATCAATATATTGTCTATACTTCGCTGAAATATGAGTTTGTCCCGTGCAAATGTCCTGTTTTTTTCGCAAAAATCTTAAAAACGAATTAAAAAATTAGAAAAGTCTTTCTAACAACAAAAACCGAAATGTTTGGTTGGCGTAAATGTTTATTCTTAAAGACGGGACAAAAATAATTGTGTGTGCGCTCGATCGAATTCATTTTACGAATATATTCTAAATTATAAACAATGTTCTTAAGCCTAGCTAACCTACGGTTGCAAAGCAGGCTTTTATTGCGCTTCCGCTTGGCCCTAACCTACTTACAATTGACTTCATACGTAAAACATTGACTACGACGATGACATAACGAAACACGAATAGTTGCCCAAAATCGACCTTATAGCCTATCCCACAGGCCACCATCCATTTCGGGGATGGTCCGTAAGGTTTTGCCGTTCCGAAAATTTCCCAGTTATTCCACCATCTATCTGGGATATTCCTAATTTGGACGTTACTGTACGGTATTTTTTCAATAATTGTCAAATGCAACCATAAATTATTTGACATTCACAACAAAAAATCGGAATTCACTACGAAAATGTAAACAATGACAGGAAAATGGTAAAAAAAAACAACAAAAAAACATCTGATATGTTAGAATTGTCTCAGGCACAAAAACTCGGTTTTTTCCAATTCGTGCCTTGAAGGTGGTTTGATGTGTTTTGCTCGCGATCCGGAAAAAAAAAAGGGAAAGAACAAAACTTTGGTCCAAAATTAAATCCATCAACACGGAATACTAGCCGGTTGTTTGTTTAATCGTGCTTCTTATATAAATATTAAATACATTTGAAGGAGTACAATTTTATTAAAGGATTCAGAAGGTGAGTCTTGTGAACTGTAAGTTTTGGTGAAGCATAGTGTGAAATTCTTTAATAAAATTGTACTCTCCAAAAAATATTTTCATTTTTTATAAATCTGTCATCAAGACTCACCTTGTGAACTGTAAGTTTTGGTGAAGCAGAGTGTGGAAAGTGAGCTGACGCCATGGCGTCGAGCCAGAATTGTGAGTCGATGGAGGATATCTCGTCTGATATGGAAGAGTCATCTGATCTCTCAGCACCGGACAATTCCGGTAAAGCAATTAAGAAAAACGCGATAATTAAAAAGGCAATTTTCAGGGCTCCGCGTATGTACAAAAATGAGTCAGGAAGTAAGATTAAGGTGAGCTCTTCAGACTTAAAAGACATGCTTCATACTGAAGTTGTTCAGAAAAGTGGTGTTCCAGGAGATGTTGAGACAAGGATTAAGCAAGGGAAAATTAATACAAGTGATGACTCAGCAAATCAAAAAAATGGACGGAATATAAGTATGACGTTAGTTTTTTTGGTGAAGCGGCTGTCATATTTAACACTGGTCAGGTTGAAAATATTCAAAATATTAGGGTTAAGAATGGTCTGTTCTACGAAAAAATTAAAGGGTTAAAGCTGCCAGGACTTTGCAATATTGTTGCTCTAGGCATTTCGTCTTACAAGGTATATTTCCAGAATGGAAAGTTTGCAAATGAGGCTGTGAGGAACGTTAATTTAAAAAGCATGAACATATCAGCGTATATACCAGGGGATTATGTAGAAACATATGGAGTTATTAAAAATATCCCGGTTGAAATAACAGATGAAGAAATACTGATGAACATCAAGTCGGACGTTCCTGTTAAGTCGGTGACTAGATTAAGACGCAAGGTAAAATCAGAGACATGGGCTACTGAAGTAATGTGGGAACCCACTCTATCAGTGAAAATTGGTTTTTCAAATGTAGAAATCCCATCTCATATTGTTTTGAATTACTGCAGACTAGAAGTTTCTCATTTTTTACGAAATATTTTACAATGTTTTAACTGTGGACGGATTGGTCACGGTTCACGAACGTGTAAAGCAAAGAAGCGTTGTCTACGTTGTGGTGCGCCGGAGTGCACATCTCCAAATTGTCAGGTGTACAAATGCATTTTATGTAACAGTAATGAACATACGGCTCGTGATAAGAACGTATGTCCAAAATGGGCACTGGAGGAAAAAATAATGAAAGTTATGTGTGTAAAGAAATTGTCGAGGAAAGAAGTGACATCCCAATACTCGATAAATAATCGATTTGATTTATTATCCCAAAATGAAAATGCTTTTCCTGCTCTACCATCGAAAATGCCTGAGACAATAGATAACGAGAAGGAACGTGTGAGTCGCTTCTGGGGACGCGACTCTACTTATACCCGTACTCAGTCAGTATATACATTTTTGAGCATGATTTTTTAGAATTTTAGAATTAAAAAAAAAATTTTACATTTTACATTTTACATTTTTTTTGCTACATTTGTTATCTATCATCTACAATGTCTATTCTACATCTAAGATGTATTTTGTACAAGTACCATTTAGATTCTACATCTCCTCCGCTAGGGGTTGCTCGCGCACTAAACGCGGCAGAGTGTGCGAGCGAGAAGGAAAATGAATTGCGTTGTCGTTGGCGGGAGGGGGAGGGGAAGCAACTGAAAATTAATTTCTTCATTCCGGCTATAATTATGATCCGATCTGATTCAGATTCGGCAATCTGGTAGATATGGGCATTCTCTACGATACTGCGTTTTAGTTTTTAGTTTTATCGTATCTTTAAAACTGTGCCTGCCACAGATTTTCGTCCTTTGTGTGGGCGGAAGGGGGCTGGGCGAAATTTTGAAATACACTTGTAGCAGTGTGATATCACAGGAGTCTGGAAACCAAATTTGGTTTCTCTAGCTCTTATAGTCTCTGAGATCCAGGCGCTCATCAAGACGGACAGACGACATGGCTATATAGACTCGGCTATTGATGCTGATCAAGAATATATATACTTTATGGGGTCGGAAACGTTTCCTTCTCTGCGTTGCACACATCCACTTTTACCACAAATCTAATATACCCCTTAACTCTTTTTTGAGTACGGGTATAAAAACGAGCTTGTAAACAATATCATAAATAGTAACCGATACACCTCAATAGTAAAAAACACCTTAGTTCCCCCACAACAAAATTTCTATCATTTCTCATTACCATCTTATACTCATGACACTTCAGAACATAAATTCCAATACCCAGTCAATGAGGATATAAAGTTTGCTGATATTTGTGCTCAACTTTTTCGCTTAATAACACCATTCATTGATTCGGATGAAGTGTTATGCGAGTCCTTTCAAGATTTAAATGAAAAATTTATAAGAACAGGCAAATCTAGTAGTATTTTTTTTGGGAAAAGTTTGAGTCAGAGCCAGATTTTAAAAACACAATAAACATGTCAGTATTTCAATATAACATTCAATCGCTCAAAGCAAATAAAAATGACCTAGAGTTTCTGCTTAATAATGAAGATTTTGATTTTGCGTGTCTCTTTGAGATCTTTTCCCATGGAGATGATCTTGAGATCTTTTCCCATGGAGATGATCCTACTTTTAGAAACATTGTAAATTTTAAAGCTGCTGAAAAACTTAGAGCTGACAATTATGGAGGTACTTCGGTACTAGTAAAAAATAAAATTCTTTTCAAAAAAATTCCTTTCATTGCCACATCTGACATATCAATTATACAAACAACCAATTTATCCGGAAATCTCACAATAGCTTCAGCCTATTGTGATCCAAATGTACCTCTAGATGATTTTAAATCAGACATTAAAAGACTTTTTGATAGCATGGAAAATCTTCAAGATGTATTCATATGTGGAGATTTTAATGCTCGTAATAGTGTATTCGGTGACAGTATGACCAATTCCAATGGTCGTTTCATAGAAGATGTTTCCTTAAATGCTGGTTTCAAGTGGTTGAATGATGGAAGCTTAACCTTTAAACAGTCTCTAAATATAATGTCGGGTTCAGTTTTGGATTTATCTTTACCAACTCTGATTTGCTTTTTGACTGGCATATCCGTCCGCTAAGGATTGGTGGCAGCCATCATTTTCCTATATCAATTACAATCGAGAATATCAAAATAAAACCAAAGTTCTTTCTGTCTAAAGTAAAGTTATTTTCAAAGCTGAACATTAGAGATTTTCAGAACATAAATGATATAACAAACAAGGTGAAAAATCACATATGAAATGCTAGCATCTCTTTGGAAGAGGTAATACAAAAACTATTGTCTTGTTTTAATGAGTCATATGATAGCTGCCAATTTCCAAATGCGTGGCGTAGCATTAAGATCTGTCCGATTCCAAAATGTAGTAAACCACTAGATGACATCAAAAACTTCAGACCAATATTGCTAATCTCAGTTCTTGCGAAATCTGTAAACGGCATGGTTAAAAATAGATTGTCTGAGTTTGTGGAAAAGAAAAAGTTACTGCCCTTTAGGTGTTACGCTTATAGGAAAAAGAAAAGTGCTTCCATGTGTATAAACGATCTTTTGTCAACCATTCACTGCCTCAAACGGCAAAATAAGAAAAAAGAAAGACAGTTTTCAGCTCCTTTGCGGAGATCTAGGACTAAACCTGAATCCAACTAAGTGTTCGGTTATGGCTATGCCACCATTCAAAAAAACGATAGTAATTATCGTTATGAATCTGCAAAGTATCCCTGAAGTCAGGGAAATAAAGTTTCTGGGTAGAATAATCACATCGAGTTTGTCTGACAAGAAACATGTAGAAAAAATAAGGAAAGAATCTGGAGTTGGCATGAAACTGTTGCAAATGGCCACCAATATTAAGAGTGGCCTAAGACCTCAAGTTGCCACAAATATATACAATGCACACATTAGATCAAAAGCTGAATATGCGTCGACCACCATGGCAAACCTAAATAGAGAGATTTTCATTTTACAAGCCGCTGAGCTTCGTCGATGCTTAGGGGTAACACCAGATACTCCAAAGCATGTGATTTTTGCGTTGGGGGGTGAAGTGCCCCCAAACTTCAGAGCAATGTTTTTAACTGCCAAAGAGCTTTTGAGATTAAAGACCCTCTAATTGTTACACCTGCTCTCAATCAGTAAATTCGTCTTACACGATAGTAGCAAACAAGTTTAGGGATATTTTTGAAATGACCAAACCAGCAGTGACTTTCACCGCAAATAAAAGACTGCATTTACATAGTAACCCCTTTAATATAAACAAACTAAATGTACCTAAAGAACAAATTCTTGTTATGTATTATGAAATTCTCCACAATCTCAAGGAAACAAAGTACCATATCTTTGCAAGTGATGCCTCAATATGTGATAGTAAAGTGGGTATGGGTATTATTGATGTAAACTGAAAACAGACTTATAGATTTAAATCAGAGATCAAAATTTCGTCTGCTATGGCTGAATTATTTACAATTAACATGACCTGTCTCATTGCCAAGCAATTAAGACTAACTAAAGTATCTATTTTTACGGATAGTTTAGCAGCTATATATATGTTAAAAAATGCAGAATCAGATGCCTATCCAGTGGCAAATACTCACAACTTACTGGTATGGCCAGAATTAATCTCTGTAGACATCTACTGGATGCCAGGTCATATGGGTATCCCAATAAACGAACAAGCGGATGAAGCTGCAAAATCTGCCATCTCAAATGGGGTGTTTGTTAGGCTGAACTATACGTTAGGTGAAGCATGTCGAGAGGTCAAGAAAAGAGTTTTTGCCTTATGGAATGACTACTACAAGGAGGCTTCTTCATTGTCTGGTGGTTTTTTCTTTGATTTATTTCCAAATTTTCCAAGGGAACCCTGGCACAAGAAGGTTAGATGGAACGCTCAGGATATGAGACTCCTAAATCGACTCATGATAAATCATACGTATGACAACGTTTTTTTGAAAAAATGCAAAATAGTTAGTTGTGACCTATGTCCAACATGTAACGTAACTGAATCTGCAAATCACCTGATTTTCAACTGCACAAGACTCATGCCCCTAACGCGTAAATCTAAAATATTTAAGTATTACAACTCTACGCACGATTTGTTTAAAGCAAATATCCTTCTACATATGAGGGAACTCGCAAAATTTGTAAGAGAAGCTAAATTAGACTTTTAATCTCGCGTCGTTAAAACACATCGAATGTAATTGTGTATATAACATATCAACTTAGTTTCTTGGCTTGGCAGTTTTCTTTTGGCCAATTACTCTCTTTGAGAAAAATACAAATACAAATTCGATCATGCTGCCAATTACTCATCTCTATGAATACTAGAAAGTGGCAGTAAAATCGATAGTGTCTCGCACATATCGATACATCGTTTCTGGTCGCTGCTACAACAGACCAACCACTAACGCCAACAGGCGTTGAAATCACAAAAAAAAAAAAACTCGGTTTGTGGACTATCCTCTGGGAATTATTTTATGAATGCTCTGCAAAACTCATGGAGTATATTGCACTCGCTTTTGGCTGACAGCCTTCCGACTATTCTGTACTCAGAAACAGAGCCCAAAGTGTACAAATTATATGTTATGGCCCAAGTGTCCCTAAACGCTTCTCAAAAAACATAGAATATATAATTGTATTTAAAACATTGATTGAATTTAGTGGAAGCAGTCATAAATGACCACGCTTTAGTGTTTTCAAAACATATATCCATTACAATAAATTCTGCTGGTCAATGTTGACCCCATTATTATCATCATTCATGTCAGCAACATGATGGGATTGTGCAAGAATATATTTGGTGCTGAATCAAATTCACAGCCATTGTAATATTATTAATATTCATTTAAATTATAAAAGAAACAAATTTTCCGCCGCACCATATTGTGTGCATGGATGGTGGATGGTAGCCTAATAGCCTTTTCCCACACAGCACATCTTTGAGGAACGGTGGGAATTTTTGGCAGATGTGAAACTTCGATTCGCTGGAACCATCTACCATCCATGGGAAAAAAACTGATGCATACAATTTGGAGCGGCGAAAATTTTTTAAATTAAAATTAATAATAATAATATTGCAATGGTTGTGAATGTGATTCAGCACCAAAATATATTCTTGCACAAACTAATCATGCTGCTGGACATGGATTATGACAATGGGGACATTGAATAGATATCTGTTTTGAAGTTAATGCTCGGGACATTTTGGAAGAAAGATGTACCCGAAAAATACGAGGCCCTTTTCAAGGAAAGTTTTGTATCACCATAGCATTGTATACTTTGGGCTCTTGTTATACCCGTACTCAAAGAGTTAAGCGGTATATTGTATTTGTGGTAAAAGTGGATGTGTGTAACACAGAGAAGGAAACTTTTCCGACCCCATAGAGTATATATATTCTTGATAAGCATCAATAGTCGATATAGCCATGTCTGTCTAAAAAAAAAAGCTTATGTATTTATATTTAAAACATTGATTGGATTTCGTAGAAACAGTCACAAATGACCGCGCTCCAGTGTTTTTAAAACAGATATCTATTCTAATATCTTTTTAGCGGTCCTGAAGCGACCTGTAACTCCAAAACTCGATAGGTTTGGCGGGACAAATAAATCGGTTAGAGTTTTGAAAAAACAAGGAATCGATATTGATATCGTAGCCCAGTGATGCAGGTGATCATCGTTTGACAAGAAAAAGTTCAAACAATGTTAGGTGGGGTTCTGTCAGGGTCGCTTTGACCGACTGACAGGTGCATAGGCGATCAAAATTAGGTAAGGCCTAACGCGTGGTGTCAGATTGACAATCCATACATATCCTTTTCCGTCTCAAACCTTGCTGTGACCAGTTGTGCAACGCTCAGAAAAGTATTATTTTATGGTGCCATCCGTGAATAAAACTGCCGCAAACAAAGGTGTTATTGAGTGCGAGTGAGAAAGTCCTCTGAACGGGGTTTAAATCAGTTTTTTTCCATAGCGTACGTATTTGCTGATCCATGTGCTCGTTTAAGAGTGTGGCTGGAGAAGAGAGTCCAGAAACTGATCTCGCCCAGCGGAAAAGTGAACGCTACAACAAAGACCGGACGGTCTTTCACCTATCACGTGGGAAAGCGACCACACCACCTATACGCTCACCGCATTCCAGTTTCGAGCAAAGTAAGCCGCTAGACGCAGACCGCGAGAAACTGGAGTAGGAACAGCAGAACCTACCGTTCTACCGCATCGTAACCTACAAGGAGCCACTGCGGCTATCGTTTCGCCCCGTATTGACGTGCAACCACGCAGATGCAGTAGACGCCATCGTAAAAGAATCTGGTGTGAGGAGATAGACGTTTCTTCAATCGGCGCAAGAACCGCCGTATTCTGCCGCACCGTGTCGTTATCCAGCACACACATGTATCAGGGACGACCACCTTTTCGAACTGTAGCAGGAACGAGCCTAAATCTTAGATAAAACCATTTTTTTAAGCAAATTTATAGTGCCTCAGTTCGATTAAAATGTCGCATAGTTGCTCTTTCTCGAATATAAGTATTCATGAAATTGTTAAGACTTCCTCAGTTTAATTCATATTTTAAAAACAAGTATATCTTAGTTGCAATTTGCTGTTGCATATACTCTCATAACACTATCATTAGTTTAAATTTGCATTTTTGAGGTAGCGGTAAATTTCCATATATAATTAACCTTCAAGTATATCCGTAAGACACTTAAAAGTTATAATTCATATTGAATGATCAGTATTGAAATGCCGCGAAGGTTTTGTGGTTAGAAAACCGAAGCTTATTGAGGAAGAAGAAAATTCAGGGACGCAATGTAGCGAATGATTAGACCCACGACCTTTCTACCGTTTATTTACAGGGATAACATTTGTTTTCAGCACCCGTCGGAAGATCGATCTTTCGCCGTTGGAAAAATTTTGTTGTGCGTCAGTAAATAGCAAAAACTAAACGTGTGTTGTGTTGCGATCTGACTGATCTTTGCGTTGCATTATGATCATGCTATCCTCGTTAATAGCCTGTAGTGGCCTGAGCCATAATGATTCTCAATAAGCAGACCGTCAGACCGTCTGGTCATTTCTGACCAGAAAGCTTCAGTTATCGGCTGTACTCCGCGACGGAGATTTTTGTTTTCCTTG
This sequence comes from Drosophila obscura, assembly GCF_018151105.1. Taxonomy (NCBI): domain Eukaryota; kingdom Metazoa; phylum Arthropoda; class Insecta; order Diptera; family Drosophilidae; genus Drosophila; species Drosophila obscura. Next base: position 1,029,911 of record NW_024542721.1, read on the forward strand.
TCCAAGTTAAATCTCTCGCATCAGATTAGATCCTAGATTTAAATTTGATAAGAAATTCATAATAATGTCGTAAAAGAAGAAGTTAGAGAAAAAAACGGGGAGGAACGTGTGAGTCGCTTCTGGGGACGCGACTCTACTATACCCGTACTCAGTCAGCATATACATTTTTGAGCATATGATTTTTTAGAATTAAAAAAAAATTCTACATTTTTTGCTACATCTGCTTTCCAAATCTACAATGTATATTTTACATCTAACATGTAAGATTTTAGATGTACCATTTATAATATATATTATTATATTATAATATAAATTATTTTATATTATAATATATATTATATTTCCTCCGCTAGGGGTTGCTCGCGCACTGAACGCGGCAGAGTGTGCGAGTGGGAAAGAGAATGAGTAGCGGTTCTCTTTCCGGAATTGGCGGGGGAAGCAACTGAAAATTAATTTCTTCATTCTGGCTATAATTATGATCCGATATGATTTAGATTCGGCAATCTGGTAGGTTTGGGCATTCTTACGATACTTTTAAGTTGTATCCTTTCTTTAAAATTGTGCCTGCCACAGATTTTCGTCCTTTGTGTGGTCGGAAGGGGGCGGGGCGAAATTTTGAAATACACTTGTAGCAGTGATATATCACATGAGTCTGGAAACCAAATTTGGTTGCCCTAGCTCTTATAGTCTCTGATATCCAGGCGTCAAACAAGACGGACAGACGGACAGACAGACAGATAGACAGACAGACGGACAGACAGACATGGCTATATCGACTCGGCTCTTGATGCTGATCAAGAATATATATACTTTATGGGGGGAAAAGATATTCTTTTTTATTATCGCCATGGTTGGTTTAAACTTGTATTATAAGAGATAGTGATGAAGTATAGATAAAGAAACAAAAATTAATTCAATGCTAGCTTACGCGTTTTGGTAAGAGGTCCAATGGGGTCATCAGAAGCTGTACGCTTTCAGAATGTTGGCCAAAGGTAGGGTGGGTTCAGCCCCCACATAACATCAGTGGGCAAGCTCCCGCTTCTTTAGTTTCCCTTCTTACTTTCTCCTTTTTCCTAATCCTGTCCGGAACCAACAGATTCCCTTCCTCCCCTCTACCTCCTCTTCCTCTCTCTCCTCTTCCTCTCTCCTCTTCCTCTCTCTTCCTCTCTCTCTTCCTCTTCCTCTTCTCTTCTATTCTTTTTCGTCAAATCCCCCTAAAGTTCTAGCAACTAGTCGAGCACGCTTAATTCTGGAAATGTTATTAATAATATTAGTAACGAGACAGGAATGATTTGGGAGAGTAAAAACTCCACCCCAAAGCCGACGAGCTAGAGCCGGATAATTATTAGCCTGCCCAGCTCTCTCAAATCGTAACGTCCGGGTTTTTTTGCAATGTCGTTGCACGTTACAGTTATAATTACACTAGTCAACACGATTTTTCCTCAAGGAACAAAACGAACTTTTTCTTAAAGATTTAAGGCTTAGAAATGGTTTGATGATATTTTTTGGCGTCGCTTAAGGTATCCCTCATTAAAATCTATGGAGCGACTTTGGAGCTAAAAGTCGTTAACCAAACCTAAAAAATAAAAAAATGTAACAAAAAATACCTTTTGGAAGGTTTTAGCTCCAAAGTTTTTCATAGATTTTAATGAGCGATACCTTTAACGACGCCAAATTAATGCACCTATACACAAAAAAAAAAACACAGATATATATTTTTTTTTCGACTTTTCCTGAATTTTTAGAGTCAAAATTTCAATGCTTTATATTTCCCAGACGGTAAGCTGTAATCACAAAGTGTTTGGGCTTAACTTCTAGCTGTTTTAATTATCTTTTCAAAATAGCAAAGTTCTTTACAACCAGACGTAAGATATACTAGAACTATGTGAAAAAACAAGCTCTACCTCTGAAAAAGCTAAAAAAAAAATACCAGACTTCAAAAATTCTTCAAAAAAAAGTTCTGCCATAGAAAAAAAAAACATAATTCTTTAAAAAATTTTAAATCCCCATATTTATCAGAAAAAGTCGGTTTGGATCCTTGAGGAAAAAAAAAGTTCGATTTTGTCGAGTAGTGTTACTAGTGTCGATTTTTCCAAATAGGCAAGCGACGTTAGGCAACTTCTAGCAGTGGAATAGCAGGACAAGATCAACTCCGGTTGACCACCTGACACTGTAGACACTACCGCGTTATTGGCTTATTCTGGTTCGAATTTAGATTGCTTCCTTCTTGTTACCGCTTCGGAAAATAGAGACACCGCTTTCGAGAGACTCTCTTTCCACTGTTGCCGAAGAAAATCTTTATTTGAGTTTTCCGCTAAATAGTATTAGAGCTAACCGTCGAAAGCTGGATTACCGAAACCGGTCGTTGAACCGTTGTCTGTCTGCTTCGACTGGCGACCTACTTGCAGGTACAATCGTTCGTTTTGATGAAGAAGTCTGGAAGTTCCTGGCTGACCACGACGATACGGTGTGCTTGAGAGTGGTAGCTCTAACCTTTTTGTTTAAGGAAGGTATCGGTATATGTATAGGACCCTACAATTCGCAGAAGCTGCATTGAGTTTAAGAGTTAGTTCAAGCATATTGAGTTATTGTTGAAAGTAGATTAAAAATTTATTGGTTGTTATAACCTTAAGCACGGAGAACTGATTGGAAGAGGTATCAGGCTCGGAAACAATTTGGTCATTATAGAAGTTTGACGAGATATCTAAGAAGAAGTTGTTAGTAGTACTTAGTAGGAGGAAGAATCTCAAGAATGGGATTGGATCGATCTCCCAAAAGGGACTCGTCCCAGGCTGGTGGCAGCACCGGTATTGTGTGCGCTGTGCAAGGAATCGATTCAGTCTTCCAACGAGGTTTACCCAACCGCGTGTGCCCACGAGTTTCACATCGTCTGTATGACGCGTATTTGAAGACGAGCGACTCTTGTCCGGAATGTAAGATCAAGATAAGAACCGCTAATGGCGCTATTGCTAAGACAATAGCAAAAAGTACTCGTTCGCGGTCTAAAGAGCGTCCGAGGGGAGAAGAGGAAGCTAGTACCTCTAAGGGAATAGACCTGGCGTCGTTGGTGAGAAAGTTGCTCAACGCCTTGTCCAAAAGGATGTCGGATTGATCCAAAGGTTAGTGACTGAAACTGTTCAGCCAATGGTCGTACTGCCAAGTCTTTCAGCAGCTGCTACAGTAGAAACTCGGTCACCAACGCCTCCAGAAGAGCCACCTCGAATGGTTAGGCCGGAAGCGGAACCCAGTTTCAGTTGCAGGCATGTACCACAGGACGTAGGTTTTCCGTCACCACAGCGGAGTGGTTCAGTTGAGCTAGGTCAAAGACCAGACTAAGTAGTACAGATACTGAATGGTTGGAAAATCAAGTTCTCTGGGGTCGGTGTGTCTATTGACAACATCATATATAGAGTCGAGGCACTAACTCACCAGACGCTAGAAGGGAACTTCTCAGTGCAGTGTCGAAATGCTAGTGTTCTCTTTGAGGGAAAAGCCAATGAATTCTACTGGCGACATCACAAGTCACAAGTCCGTTTCAGTGGTCGGCTGGGATAGGTTATGTGAGGCTTTACGCTTACAGTTTCGACAAGAGAAAGATGACATAGACATCGAAGAATTAATCCGGAATAGAAAGCAAAAGACTAATGAGTCTTTTGGATACATTTTATGAGGCGATTTCTAGCCTGACGGATCAGTTGGAAGTACAGTGGCCTATTCGCAAGCTCGTCCGTTTACTTTGGCACAACTTACGGCCAGAAATACGGAATGAACTATTGAATATAGAATTAGAGACCGTTCAGGAGCTCAGAAAGCTCTTGCCGCCGGCGTGAGGTGTTCTTAGAAGACGTCAAAGGTACTCATGGATACACCAAGGCTGTTCCGTTCCGACGTGACGTGTCAGAACTACAGCTCGACCATGAATTATGGGAAGACGCGGACTCTGAAAGAGAGTGGGAAGTAAAGGCAATATCTTTGATCTGTAGGAAATGTCATCAGGCCGGTCACAGATATCAAGATTGTGTTGCAGATCGAAGAGTTTTTTGTTATGGCTGTGGAGGCGCCAACACGTATAAACCGAGTTTTGAGAAATGTTAAAATAACTCAAAGTTCAGCACGACGACGTTGCCGTACAAACCGAAGACTTCGAGTGTGCTTCGCCTTCAGGGCCCCAACACCGATTAAATTGGGAGTTAAAAACAGTATCATCCTTGATTGAACCCGACGTTCAAAAAAGCAACAACGATTTCTCGTTGTATTGCAAACTAGTATCGCATGTAACTCGCATAAAACTGGAGGGAATTATAAATTTTGGGGAAGGAAGCGCATGTTCCGTTTCTGGCAGGCTGTGAAGATGTGTAGATCAAGTGTGTCATACTTATGCGCTCTCTCTGAAATGACCAAGGATCGTTTTTACCTATTCAACTGCTAGACCGTACAGTATACGGATTATTGGATTCTGGAGCTTGTATCAGTTGCATAAGAGGTAGTTTAGCGAGCGAATTAATGGGCGGAAACGTACTATACAAGCGAATCAGGGAGAATGCTAACACCGCTGATGGACCAGCTCAACGGAAATTAGGAAAAATGAGGATAGACGTCGCGTACGGAGATGAAAAAAAGTCACTGGAGATATATTTGATTCCCTCACTGAAACATGACCTTTATCTCGGAATTGATTTTTGGAATTCGTTTGAGTTGTTGCCGAGCAGGTTGCGTGTGTCTGAAATAGCAGCACCACAAATAAAGGATAGCGAGGAGCAACATTCGTTGACCAAAATCGAAAGGGACCGAGTGTCCAAGGTTATCGATGTTATCCCTCGTTTCCTCTAGATGGCTTGGGTAAAACCAAACTAATCACGCATTCTATCGACGTCGTTAAATAAATCCCAGGACCGTGTTTCGTTTCAAAAGTATATTCAGAATGACTTGCTAGATTTTTCACATTTCTCGGTAAATCTAAAACTCTCCCGCAAGGTGGATAAAGCCACGTGGCTTTATAAGTGATTAGGGACGCTTGGAGTCGAACGCGAACATCCCGCCGCCTTTGCAATTTCAAGGCCCGGGACCCGCCCAATTGACGTGCGCAATTGAAAAGCCTTGGCACGCGACGTGTTGATGACTGACATGGTGCGGCAGGGGTTGATCAACGCCCTGGTCTCATATGTGGTGGTCCCGTTGTCGACGGTTTGCGCCCGTTTTCGGAGTGGAAAGCCGGCGGAATCGAGTGCTTCTCGCAACTCGGCGATGGCGGAAATTGCCAGAGGCTGGGTATGTGCACCAGCTAGAACTGCGTATACGTACATGTAATTGGCCAGGATGTCGGTTGCCATTGGGAACCTAGGACGCACTTCTTGTGCGAGTTGCCTTAGGACGCGAATGGCGAGAAATGGCGCTCCGAAGGTGAGCGTATCGAGTTCATAGTCGCACACGTCCCCGCTAGGATTGCGAAAGATAATCCGTTGGTATGAAGTGTGTTGTGGCGCCACGAGGATATGCCGATACATCTTATTGATGTCGGCGTTGAAAACGTATCGGAATACGATCCACTTCAGGATTTGCGTGGTCAAGTCGGACTGAAGGACTGGCCCTGAATGCAATATGTCATTAAGGCTTCTTCCGTTCGAAGACGGGCTGGACGCGTTGAAGAGCACGCGCACCTTGGTCGTTGTGCTTTCTGGCTTGAAAACAGCATGGTGTGGAAGATAGAAGTTGCCGGAGTCATGACTAGGTGGAACCTGTGTCATGTGGCCTAGCTCTAAATACTCGTGAATGACGGCGTCGTACTGCTCCTTTAGAGGCAAGTTTTGCTGCAGACGTTGCTCGTTTCTCAGAAACTGGGTGTGAGCCGAAGGCCTGGAGTAGCCCAAGTCTATATTTTCTGGGAATTTGAATGGAAGAGTGACGATGTATCTCCCGTCGGGAGCTCGCTGCGTTGTCTGGAGAAAATTGTCCTCGCAAATGGAGTCTGACTCGCTCGTAGATCTCCCTGGAAGGTCCTCCACCTCCCTAAACTTTGTGAGAAGTATCTCGAGTCGGACGTCAAAGCTGACCGAGATCTTCGTGGTGAAGGAAGAGATCATTCGAGACGAGTCAGCTGAGACAGGACCGGATAGGACCCGTCCGAAGATAGTCTCTTGGCCCAAGAGCGAGCCACAAATGTTGGACCGGAAGCCGCTTAAAAGGATGGATGGAAAGATATCAGCGCCTATAAGCATGTTCATCTGCGAGCAGCGGTACAAGGAGGGGTCCGCTAAATGGAGTTTAGGAAGGTCTGTCATGTAGTTCTGCGGTACAGGGTATGTCGGGAGGTTACCTGCCAATTGCGGAAGAATATTCAAACCGGAGACTTGAGCCTGGACGGCTTGGAAGGGCGGCCGAATGATTTTGAACATCCGCTTAGTAATAAAGGTGGCTTCAGATCCAGAGTCGATCAAGGCTCTAAACTTGTATCTTGTGCCGGCATGAAAAATGTCCACTATTGCTGTGCCCAGTAGCACCTGGTGAACAATTGTAGAACAATAGCTCTGGACATGGGCCGAGTCGTTGGACGAAGGAAGAGAAGAGGAAGTGGACTGTATGGTGGTAGGGGCTTGCGTGGTGTGAGGAGTGGTAGCACAGTTTGACCCACTCGGAGTCTGCTCGCCCCGATGAAGGAGGGTGTTGCAGTTGTACGCGCAGGTGCAGTCACGGAGTTGGTGTCCGCGCGCGAAGCAGTTTAATCAGAGTTGTTTCTGCTGGATGTAGCTTGACCGTTCCTGTACGGTCAGGCGAAGAAATTCTGGGCATGATCGCACCGGATGATAACTCCTGGAACAGAGGTCGCATGTGCGCGCCTTGTTTGAGATTCTCCCTTCAAAGGAGTTGACTCTTCGAGGAGCAGGAGTGGAAAGGCTTGTACGGGAATTTTAATGCGTCTCGATGCCTGGATGACCGTCCTCGGTCGCCTCGAGAGAGAGGTATCTCTCCGCTAAGAACTTGTCCATGGCGCGCCAAGTCGGAACCTCGAATTTGTTCGGAACCGATTGCCCAAGCTCCACGGTCGCCTTTGGCAACTTCGCGGTAATGAGGTACACCAGCACGCCATCTGCAAAGCAGCTGTCTGTGGACACCTCGGAGTGCTTAATGGTCGTGAGGCATTTGTGGAAAGACCACTGGAGCTCCTTTAAGGCAGCTCCAGACTCAGATTGGATGGAAGGCAAGCTGAAAAGTATCTTGAGCTGGGCCTTGAGTATCAGACTTTTTTTTGGAAATTTTTGGAATCAAACCCATCATTCGTGAGCGGAGCCTGTGCCACTATGTCGTGGGCTTCACCGCTCCTTTTCTTGTTGAGGTGGTTTAATTTCTCCACCGGAGTCAACCTGGCGTTGTTTATGTAGATGGCGGTGAATAGGTCTCGGAACGTGGGCCACTGCTGGTAGTCCCCACTGAAAACCTCCGTGTCACATGGAGGAAGGCGGTAACCGTTGGACATTTGCACCTGGACGGCTGGTTGCGCGGTCGGAACGACAGTTGGGGGCTTGATCTGTTCGTTGAGTTCAGCTAACCTTTGCTCGTACACCGCGTAGCAGTCATCGTCCATATCTTGGACCTCAACTTGACCATCTGGATCCTCTGGTGCTAGAAGGGCGGAACAGGCTCGATACTCCGTTTCGACGTCCAACCACATGCCTTGGGTCCGTTCCCGGCGGACTTGAGAAAGAGAGATGGTTGGGGTGCGGGCATCAGGAGCATTAAGTTTCTGGTCAAAGTGAGTGAGCCGGCCTGTAGCCAAAGCAAACCAAGACCGTGCAGAGCTGGCGGCAGATTGGGCCATTGTGCCTGGAACCGTGCACGTGGATGGTGAGGGACACAACAGGGTGTCGAATATGGACTGGCAAACCTTAGAAGTGGTCGGACCTCGCGAGCGTGAGGGCGAACGAGAAGAAGTGGGTGTAGTTACTACTGCGGAAGAGCTGGGCGGCTTTGCATCACTTTGCTAGCTTACACGCTTTAGTTTTTTGCTGACTTTCTTTCCACTAGAAGGCATACTCAGCTGATGGATCTGTTATGGGTAGAGCTCGCAATTCCTGGGGTACGCGGAGAGCAGAGTTGGCGGAAGATGAAATCGGAATGATACTCGTCGCACACGTTGGTCAGAGGAATTTAAATATTATGACGTTTATTTGCTCACTTGTTGGATGACTTTTTTGTGAGAAAGAAATTTATTAATTACCAATAATAGAATTAGTAATGATATATTACTAGTTCTCAACAATGAGCACTTATTAATAACAACAATTATCAATTATAATTATTAATCACATGAGCGGCCGCAACCATGCTGAGGTGACAAAACTATAAACACGAGTACCCCCACCCTGTATAAGTAATGTTTAAATGCATTCACGGGTATTATAAACTGTTCTTTATTTAACGTTGCAAGGCGAGACGTTGCATGTCTTCGCCACTCGGCTAACTATTATAAACCAAACTTAAAACTCTAAACTCCCCAACCTCGAACCCTTAGCTGCCGGCGCAAGTCCTCGCCTCGGTGGGGCGTGTTTTTCCCTTTCCCCCCCGTTTTGGGGTGCGGCCATCCGGCGATCGCGACGACGGCGATCCCACGGGTGACGAAACTGCTTATTTTACAATCTGCAGAATTTTCGTCCCATCCAGTGGACAATTCAGTTACTTTATTTCATCGTTTTTTTTTTATCTTGGACTAAAATGTAAACAACACAAACAATGCGTATTTTCGTATTTATTCGGGATAAAACGTTAGGTATTGAACGCCGGTGCAATTTTGGGAAAAAAATTTTTGGGGGGGTTTTTTGAACGCCGGGGCATGTTTGGAAAAAAATTTTTTTTGTTTTTTTTTTTCGGGCAGATGTTAGTTAGCGGGCAATGATCGTGCAATTTGTTTTAGCCGGTGTTGTTAGTATTTTTTTTTTTTTTTATTCATACTAATAGTAACCTAAGGATATATACATATAACTATAAAAATATACGGTAAAGAATAAAAACATAATTAATACGTATATATGAACCAGACTTGCGGGACTGCCGTGAAGCATTGCTTCACAAGGCTGGCTAGCCTGTTACGGCCGCTCGTTTCTGATACGCTCCAGACGTCTTAGCTCTGTCGCGATCTCCGTCGCAAGGCTGCAAATCGCCGTCCAATTTTGTTGGCTTTCCAGCATAGCTGGTACCAGGCCTTCTACTGTGATGGGCACCCCTAGAGTGCCCTCTGCTCGTCCGCGGGCTTCTAAAAATCTGACGCATGTGGTCAGGACATGCTCAGCGTTTTCTTCCACCCCACAGCTGGTGCATAGCTCGTCTTCCTCGTGGCCAAAGCGATGCAGGTACGACTTAAAGCACCCATGTCCGCTCAGAACCTGCGTCAGTGCGAAAGTTAGTTCCCCATGCCTCCGATCTATCCACGCCTTTATGTCGGGGATTAGGCGGTGTGTCCAGCGGCCAGTCTCCGCTCTATCCCATTTATCCTGCCATCTATCCAGGCATATGGACCTCGCTCTGCTCGTGGCTGCTCTGTCGTCTTCTTGCGTGGTGGCGGCCTTCCTCTCCATGTAGTTTGTCCTGGCTTCCATCGCTGCCAGTTCGACGGGTAGTATGCCGCTTATCACCAGAACTGCCTCTGTGGAGACTGTGCGAAAAGCCGCACTGATCCGCAAGGCTCCAAGTCTAAAGTCGGACTCTATTCCCTTTGTATAGCTTTTGGTGCTCGTTGCCTGAGCCCATATCGGCGCGGCGTATAGTATTGTCGACTTTGCTACGTTGAAGAGAAGTCTCCTGCTCGTCGAATTCGGGCCTCTATTGTTCAGCATCATGCGGGATACGGCCATAATGACGCCGTGTGCCTTCCGGTGTGTCTCCTGCAGGTGCTCTCTGAATGAGAGCCGGGTGTCCAGCATGACTCCGAGGTACCTGATGGCTCTTTTTGAGATGATGCAGGTTCCTCCTACCGTTATCCTCGCCGTCTCAACCTGTTTCCTGCTGCTGATTAGGACCGCTTCCGTTTTGTGCTCGGCCAGTTTAAGTCCTGCCAGGTTTAACCAGCCACCTATGGTTCTGATGGCCTCGTTCATTGCGGTTTCCGTTTCCTCCAGTGTCTTTCTGACGACCGTGACCGCGACGTCATCAGCAAAGCCGACAATCTCTACTCCGTCTTGGAAGTCCAGGCGCAAGATTCCATCGTACATGGTATTCCACAGTAAGGGTCCCAGTACGGATCCTTGTGGGACCCCTCCCGTGATGAAGTATGTCCGTGGGCCATCGTCGGTATCGTATTTCAGCCATCTATCATCCAGGTAATCGCTGACGACTGCTTGCAGATAATCTGGGATTTCAAGTCTCCTAAGGGAGGACAGTATCATGCTCCAAGATGCGGAATTAAATGCGTTCTTGATGTCCAATGTGGCCACCAAGCAATATTTTTTGGCCCCACCGAGCCATCTCGTGCCTTCTATAGCCTTTTTTGCTGTGCTACACACCTTGTCCAGTGCATCCAGGGTTGAGCGAGCCTTCCTGAATCCGTACTGACTGTCGGATAGTCCCCCAGAGTCCTCTATTGCTTTATTTAGCCTTCCGCTGATAATGCTCTCCAGCACCTTGCCTGCACTGTCGAGGAGGCAGATGGGCCGGTATGCCGATGGATCCTCTGTGTCTTTCCCTGGTTTCGGGATCAGCACCAGCTTTTGCTGTTTCCATCTTCCAGGGAAGCAGCCGTCTGTGAGACACCTGGTGTATGCCTGCGCGAAAGTGTCTGGGAACATACTTATGGCCAGTTTGAGAGCCCGATTTGGGATGCCGTCAGGTCCTGGTGCTTTGCTATTTGGAACGCTCTGTGCTATCTTGAGCACCTCTTGTATTGTCACCGGCGGCACTCGGTGCCCCGTACCGGCAGTCCTGTCTATCTCTCTGTCTTGCGCTGGGAATAGGTGCCTGACGATCACTTCTAGTCTTCCACTATCTGTTGGCGCCGGGTTTTTGAATCCACCTGTCTTCTTCATGACCACTTTGTAGGCCTTGCCCCAGAGATCATTTTCTGCTTCGTCACAGAGCTCTAGGAAGCATCGTTTTTTACTTGTTTTTATCTCCCTCTTTAGATTCTTCCTCTCTTGGGTGTATGCCTCCCTGAGGGCTTGGAAGTTATCTGCTCCCCGGGATCTGTGGTATGCACGTCTGGCGCCTATGCATTTACGGCGGGCCTCTTCAATTGAGTGGTTCCACCAATAGATCGGCTTATGCCCCTTGAACGGTTTGCTGCGCTCCATGCTGGCTTCGCATGCCCCTTTAAGCTGGCCCATGATGTAGCCCACCGCGTCTTCTCCACTTTCCATCTCTGCTAGGCCTGCTATGGCTGACCGAAAAACGGATATGTCCAGAGTTTCTTCCTTGTAGTGTCCCCTCGTGGCAGTCTTTGGGGCGGCTCTTCGGGCCCGCGTGGTGCAAAGGATGGCACTGTGGTCGCTCGCGGTGTACTTGTCGCTGATCTGCCATGTCGTGGTCGCTGCCAGGCTGGAGCTTATGTAGGTGAGGTCGATAATCGATTTGGTCCCTGCTCTGCTAAATGTAGGCGTGGTGCCAGCATTTTTGAGGACTATATCCAGCGAGGCGAAAGCCTCCACCAAGACACGACCCCTGGCGTTCGTTATGGTGGACTCCCATTCCGTAGCCCAGGCGTTGAAGTCGCCCGCTATAAGCGATGGCGAGTGTGCCCTGATGTCGCTAGCCAGATTGTCTACTGCGGCGCTGAACTCCTCGAGTGGCCAGCTGGGTGGCAAGTAACAGCTGTATATCCATGTGTCTTTCAGCTTCGCTCTAACGAAACCTTTTGCGCTTCTTACTCCGTCTAGATGCTGGGCCGGTTGGCCACACATCCAAAATGCCGCTTTCCCCGATTGATCCGTGACCCACGTGTTGGATCTCACGGTTTTATAGGGCTCGCTCAGCAGTGCCAGGTCGATGTTAAGCTCTTTTAGGGATTGGGCGAGGAGGTCCTGGGCCATCCTGCAGTGGTTTAGGTTTAGTTGGAGAACCCTTAGCATTTTGATGATTTTACTGCCTCGCGGTACGCCGGGCACTTGAAGCTTCCGGACGCATGGTCGTTAGGACTGCCCTTTGTTTGTGCGCAGAGTAAGCAGTGTGGGTCGTTTCTGGCCTCATGGTCTTTTTTTCCACATCTGAAGCATGCTCCTCGGAGATCCTTTCGTCCGGTGCAGTTCAGCGAGATGTGTCCGAATTCCAGGCACTTAAAGCAGCGTTTTGGTGATATGATTGGCTTTATGCGACATATTACCCATCCTATTCTTATTTTTGTCTTCGCGACAAGTGCATTTGCAGTGCTTGTCGGCAAGCATAGTGTGGCTATCTGCATTCCACTTCTTGTAGCTCGTAGCGATTTCACCGCGTCTTCGGTTATTGTGGTTCCTTCTAGGGCCATTTGGACTGCTTCCAGTACCTCCGTCTTGGTTGTGACCTCGTCCAGGTCCAAGATGTCGAGTCTCGTTTGCTCGGTCAGGGCTCGTACGACAGCCTTGGCCCCTAGTGCCTTTCCAACGGCCGTTTTTACCTCTTCTGCGCTATGGCTTGGCGCTTTCTTAAGGCGCAACAGCAGGTCACCCTTTGCTGTCTTTCTGATGCTCTCGACGTCTCCGCTGACCTGGCTCAGTGTTGCGTCTCCTTTCACCGATTTTAGGAGCTCTGCGTAGGTGATGCCTCCCACGCTCGCTACCACTATGGCATCGGATCGCGTCTTTTTTGGGCGGTGCTTTTTACCGGCTCCTGTGGGTCTGTCCGTTGGGATCCCCTGGGCTTCAGTTTGGTTCCTCACTGATGTTTCCTCCCGCGACCTGAACTTTTTCGGCGGAGTTTGTCTCTGACCTGGCTGTTCCCTTGCCCGCTTTGGTGTCGCTTGGCTCCTCTCCGCAGCGACGTACGATCTGCCATTTTTGTTTGCCGCTTTTGGCGAGGTCTGCGTATCCACATCTCTGTGTTCGACAGCATTGTCGATTTCCTGGCTGGTGAGGTTGGCTACCATCTGCTGCAGGTTTACCAGCTGTGATAAGATCTCTCTCTCCCGCTGATTTATGTGCCTATGACTGGAAAACCACGTCGAGAGGTCCTTCAGGTGCAGCCCCATTTGTGTTACCGCATCTGCCAGGGACTTTGGTGCTATCTCAGGGTTTCCTAAGGATTCTGCCATTTCCTGCTCCGGTGACGGTGGTGGCGAGCTTGCCACTGGCGATCTTGCCACTGGCGATCTTGCCATCGCAGTACTTTTTGCGAAGGGGTTTACTGCCTCCATACTTCTAGGAATGCCGCGCTGGCCACCGGTTTCCCGGTCGTTGGGGGATATACCGCCCCTTCTTGGACCGACTGTGCTTAGCCTAGAAGCAGGCAGCTAGCCTTGGCTCCTTACCAGTATAAAATAAGAATACAAAATTTCACCTGGAAGTATGCAGCCTTTTTTGCTCGTTGTCTTCTTCTTTTGCTTATTTTGGCTGTACTCCGTGACAGCAGCTGGTTGCTACGGTCTTATGCAGCCGATAGTGCTATAGTGGTTAGTTTGCACGCTACCTAACACTATTTTTTGGATCAGCTGCTCGAGTCGCCAGAGAAAGGAAAAAAAAACGCTGTAAAGTGCGCGTGGAAAGTATTGTTTTTGTGGTCCCAATACAGTTGAAAAGAGAGCGGGATGTATCGGCGCTGGGTGCACCCTCCGCCCCCTCGCCACCGGCTGGAGCACGTCCGCGACCTGGCAGAGTGCTCTGTAGGGTCAACCTTTCACGCTTAGGACAAGCTCGGTACGTACCCTTTCCAATTGGAATACACCAGCTCACTTGTTTATGTTTTCAGGGAGGTCTCAGGCTGTATTTTTTTCGCAATCACTGGAGGCACTCTGGAAACACGTCCGTTCACTTTCACACACGTGTAAATGTATGGATGTTATGGATAGTATGTATGGATGTTTCAGTACGTATGTATGTATGTGGATGTGCTTATAAGCCGGTGAAAATATATGTACATATGGATGTGAGCTATGTATGTTATGTTGAAATAATTGTAATATGCGCAATAAATAAATTTGTATGTTTGTCTTGTATTTCATGGCGTTTTATGTTGTGTGGGACGGATTGTGTGTACATACATATGTACGTACTTACACCTGTGGGATAGTGGGGGGTCTCAGCAGCGGTACATCTGTACATACATATATGTATGAGCTGCCTGTTTAGGGGGGGAAAAACCCGCTTTGGAGCAACCGCACAAACCTAAGGGGGGACCGGGGGGGGCCCCGAGGGGGGTGTCTTAGGAGGCAATAAAGAGCGAGAACAGGCGTTGGGGGGGATATATGGGGTGCCGGATTTTGCGGAAAATGGGACTTAGGTGGTATGTACATACATATACTTGGATTCTGGAGATGCGGATGACGGACGGAGTGTCTTAGAATGAACGAAGCTTTTACTTAGCTGGGATTCCGGTTCCTTAAAGTTCCCGCGCTGCAAGCTGGATCGTAGGGGGAATCCTCCAATGCTTAATTAGCTGGCTCGAAGGACCAAAACGGAGGGGCACGCAGGCATCTGAGGAGTCCAGAGGGCGACGAGGGCTGTGTGGGCGATTTCGGGGAAATCAGAAGAAACAAAATCCCAAGACCGTGTTTTGTTTCAAAGTATATTCAGAATGACTTGCTCGATTTTTCACATTTTTGCTCGGTAAATCTACACCTCCCCGCAAGGTGGATAAAGCCAGGTGAGGCCGTGGCTTTATAAGTGATTAGGGACGCTGGGAGTCGAACGCGAACAGACATGTATACCAAAATAGACCGGATGTTACAGTCAGGCGTAATTGCCGAAAACAGAGTACATCACAAGTCTTGATTTAAATGATGCTTACTGGAAAGTACTGTTATAGATCAAGTCTCGGGATAAGACGGCTTTTACGTTTCCTGGTAGGCCTCTTTACCAGATCCCGAGAAGATTGAAGCGATCACCAGTTTTCCTTTGCCAAAAAATCTGAAGGGATTAAGAAGCTTTACGGGTCTATGCGGGTGGTATCCAATTTCGCTTCGCTCTTTTCTCCATTGACTGACGTCATGACCACAAAACATAAATTCGCTCTGACCGATGAAGAAGTGAAAGCGTTCGACAGTTTGAAGAAATGTCTCAGTGAGGCACCAGTACTGAGAAGTGCCGACTTTTCAAGTCCTTTCTACATCCATTGCGACGCCAGCAAAACGGGAGAACGAGGAGTACTAGTACAGTTGTCCAAAGAGGGAGACGAATGTCCAATTGCCTTTGTTTCGAAAAAGCTAAATAAGGCTCAACGAAGGTACTGAGTGTCCAGGCTAACCAGGACAAACATCCTGATTTAAGAACGGACAACGGGATTGTGTACCGACGTGCTGAACATCTGACGGGAGAACAGGTCCATGACGAGTAAGTTTGGAAGCTGTGGTTACCAAAAATAATGGTTCCTTGCTTGTGCTCAGTCCACTAGCATCCGACGGAGGGATTCACAACACCATTGAACGCGTAAGACGTTATTACTTTTGGTCTGGACTAGCATCCGACGTAAAGGCATACATCAACGCTTGTCTCGTTCACAAAACAACCAAAGCGCCGAACTGTGTTTCGACCTCTTTTGGGGAGAGCGCCCGGTTTTTCAGCGGTTTTTCCAAAGACTGTTCGTTGATTTTCTAGGACCATATCCATGTCTAGAGACGGGAACATAGGCATCTTTATCGTACTGGACCACTTCTCGAAAATACGTATTCCTGAAGCCGGTCAGAAAAATAAATGCCGACGTGGTGGTTAAGTATCTCGAATCAGAATTGTTCATGACCTTTGGGGTTCCGAAAACAATCGTATCCGATAACGGGTCACAGTTTCGATCCGAAGCATTCCGTAAACTTTTGAGTCGCTATGAAATAACTCACACGCTAACTGCCGTATTCCCCCCAAGCTAATGCCTCTGAGCGTGTGAACCGGTCTATAATTAGTGGGACTAGAGCGTACCTGCGAACCGATCAGAAAGATTGGGACGAGTACTTAAGTCGCATTTCGTGTGCTCTGAGATCCGCGTCGCATGGAGTTCTCCGAAGGACAGGAAGTATTAAGAAGGAACTTTAAAAAGAGCTGCTTCCAAACGGGATACAATGCCAAGTTTGGACAAGCCTTCGTAAAGGCTCCAGTTCGTAGGAGGTTGGATAGTAACAGGAACTCTGCTACGAGTTGAAAGACTTGCAAGGGCGATTGTTGGGCAACTATCACGCCAAGGACATTCGACAATGAAAGTCGCTTAATCTGTATCAGCCTAGTGGATACCCCTAGTCTGATTTGGTGGGGGGCTTTGTAGCGGGCCTGAAGCGACCTGTTACCCCAAAACTTGATAGGTTTGGCGGGACAAATAAATCGGCTAGAGTTTTGAAAAAACAAGGAATCCATATTGATCTCGTAGCCCAGTGATGCAGGTGATCATCGTTTGACAAGAAAAAGTTCAAACAATGTTAGGTGGGGTTCTGTCAGGGTCGCTTTGACCGACTGACAGGCGCATAGGCGATAAAAATTAGGTAAGGCCTAATTGTAAGGTGTCAGATTGACAATCCATAAATATCCTTTTCCGTCGTAAACCTTGCTGTGACCAGTTGTGCAACGCGTAGAAAAGTATTATTTTATGGTGCCATCCGTGAATAAAACTGCCGCAAACAAAGGTGTTATTGAGTGGAAAATATTGATCCCCTAGATTATTGCCGTATTTGTGGTGAGTGCGAGTGAGAAAGTCCTCTGAACGGGGTTTAAATCAGTTTTTTTTCCATAGCGTACGTATTCGCTGATCCATGTGCTCGTTTAAGAGTGTGACTGGAGAAGAGAGTCCAGAAACTGATCTCACCCTGCGGAAAAGTGAACGCTACAACAAAGACCGGACGGTCTTTCACCTATCACGTGGGAAAGCGACCCACACCACCTATACGCTCCGCGCATTCCAGTTTCGAGCAAAGTAAGCCGCTAGACGCAGACCGCGAGAAACTGGAGTAGGAACAGCAGAACCTACCGTTCTACCACATCGTAACCTACAAGGCACACTAGACAGGGCACGACCCTCATCGCCGCGCCAAGGCGCGTATGAAGGCGTAAGCAGGCGCGAAGAGCCCAACGATGTCCTACTAGAGCCACCTGCCGCTATCGTTTCGCCCCGTATTGACGTGCAACCACGCAGATGCAGTAGACGCCATCGTATAAGAATCTGGTGTGAGGAGACAGACGTTTCTTCAATCGGCGCAGGAACCGCCATATTCTGCCGCACCGTGTCGTTATCCAGCACGCACGTGTATCAGGGACGACCACCTTTTCGAGCTGTAGCAGGAACGAGCCTAAATATTCGATAAAACCATTTTTTTAAGCAAATTTATAGTGCCTCAGTTCGATTAAAATGTCGCATAGTTGCTTTTTCTCGAATATAAGTATTAATGAAATCTCCATTGTTAAGACTTCCCCAGTTTAATTCATACTTTAAAAATAAGCACATCTTAGTTGCAATCCGCTGTTGCATATACTGTCATATCATTATTGTTTTGATATTAAGAGTATTTAATAGCCTTTAAAACTCAGTTATTATTAAGAAAAAGTCTAGAGTTTCAATGGGTAATGTTGTACAATTTATTTTGTATTGGTACGGGAAAATATGCGTCAGTATGAGCGATATAATAAAGTGATGCGATGGATAGTAAGATTATCTCTCAATTGTCTACAAGGGCAGATGGGCCGACTTGCCAGCGCCCTATGCAGCAAGTCTTGAAAGAGAGCGAAAGCGAGTGATGAAAGGAGAGCAGATCGGGGCAGATGCTAAGCTGAGCACGAACGACATATGGAACGAGAGAGACCAGCTTAGATGCTGCAACTGCAACAACAAAGCGAAGAAGGCCAGATAAAAATGAAAGAGCGGCCGCTGACGTGCATAAACATAGGCTTATTATTTTAGGGTGCTTGGCCCGACAACTATCATTAGTTTAAATTTGCATTTTCGAGCCAGCGGTAAATCATTTCCATATATAATTAACTTTCATGTATAATATGAGTAACGAGACAGGACTGATTTGGGAGAGCAAAAACTCTACCCCAAAGCCAACGAGCTAGAGCCGGATAATTATTAGCGTGCCCAGCTCCCACGAATCGTAACGTCCGTTTTTTTTGCAGTCTCGTTGCACGTTACATATTCTCCTCTTCAATGTTGGTCATATTACCCATGTCCATGTTGCTGGATTAGTTTGTGCAAGAATATATTTGGTGTTCACGACTATTGCAATATTATTGATTTTTTTTTTAATTTTTTTTTTTTATACCCGTACTCAAATAGTTAAGGGGTATATTAGATTTTTGGTAAAAGTGGATGTGTGTAACGCAGAGAAGGAAATGTTTCCGACTCCATAAAGTATATATATTATTGATCAGCATAAATAGTCGAGTCTATGTCTGTTGGGACTGTCCGGCTGTCCGTCTTGTTTGTCGCCTAGTTCTTACAGACTATAAGAGCTAGAGCAACCAAAATTTGTTTTCAGACTCATGTGATATCACACTGCTACAAGTGTATTTCAAAATTTCCCACGCCCCCTTCCACCCACACAAAGGATGAATATCTGTATCTGTGGCAGCCACAATTTTAAAGATACGATAACACTAAAAATGCAGTATCGTAGCGAATGAATTTACCAGATTGCTGAATCTTAATCAGATCGGTTCATAATTATAGCCAGAATGAAGAAATTCATTTTCAGTTGCTTCCCCCGCCTCCTACAGCAAGAGACCAAGCTACTCATTCTCTTTCTTGCTCGCACACTGTGCCTCGTTCAGTGCGAGAGTGTCCAAGAGCGGAGAAGATTTCGAATATAAATGGTACATGTAGAATATACATGTTGGATGTAGAATATACATTGTAGATGTAGATAACAGATGTAGAAAAAAAATGTAAAATGTAAAAATAATAAGCTTAAAAATTTATATACTGTCTGGGTGCGGGTATAAAAGTAGAGTCACGTCCCCAGAAGCGACTCACACGTTCGTTCTCGTTACTATTTTTAAAATGGTAACTTGGCTATCTTCCTTTGTCAATAAAATCAGATTCCCTTATGAATGTCCACACAACATATTCTCATTCCAAACACCTTTCAACCGTCGTTCCATAGTTTTTAATTGTTGTTGAAATCTCTCTCCGTGCTCATCACTAACGTACCCTAGGTTTTTCGGAAAAAAGTCTAATTTTTTCATAATTCTTCATAAGGTCTTGAACGATATTAACGTAATCATCACTCTTGCTGTTACTAAGCAAGAAGCACTACCTCTGAAAAAAAAACATGAAAAATAACAGATTTAAAAAAATTCTTATAAAAAAAACGAAAAATATAAAAAAAGCCATAACTCGCTAAAAAAATTGTAAGTCCCGAAATCTATCAGAAAAAGTAATTTTGGGCCACAGTCGTGTCGACTATTGGAATCGACGGTTTGAATGTTTTAAAGCTAAAAACGCTGATTAAGGCCTGTTTTATAGATACTTTTTCTATTCCTGGAGAATTTTGTTCAAAATCATAAAACCATTTTCAGACGCCTAAGTTGTGTTTTTCATAGATAGGCAAGAAACTTAAATAGCAGCCTACGTACGATTTTTTTTGGTTTTTTTGTTTTATGCTCTATTAAACCTTCCCATTTCTTTTTTTTATTGTTTCTGATTTGTTAAGAATAAAATGATTGATATATGTTATAAAGTTGGTTTGTTTTGCTTTAAGGCAGGGCTCGGCCCGGCCCTATCCCATGGGTGCGGGACAAGGCGCTGCTGCTGCGCTGCCGGTACACCGACAGTATAAAAAAGCAGCGGCGCTTCGTATGGCTTCGGCAATGCGACTTCGGCACTTGTTGTCTCGTTTTCACACCAGATACAGAACGAAAATGGCATCAGTTGCTGATTAGCCGTCAACAATGTGAGACCACGCTACGCAACTACTGAAATATACACTGAGACAAAAAATGTTCGATGGGAATTGGGAAAACAAATTTTTCTTTGTCCAAAATATGTATTATTATTTTATTATTATTTTGTTATGGTTTTGTTATTATTTTATTATTATTTTATTTACGTTTTCTTTTTTATAATTTTACTCAATTTTTTGTATTATTTTGCTTTAAACTTTTGTTTTCCTTGAAAGTTTCAACACGAAATAATTGCAGCATCAACCACAAATAGATTCGTGCAGTGTAAAGCAAGAAACCGGTTTCGGCGTAGGCATCTTCGTGTTTTAGCTACGCACACAAGCTCACTTCACTGTATGGGTGCCGAGCCCTGCTTTTAGGTAACCGAGCTTACATTCCAACCATTCCCACCGAGCTTACACAACCACAGCTCTTGGATAAGTATTTTCGTTCTCGTTGTTACAGGGCTTAGAAGTCCAAGACTGTCGTAAAGTCGAGCTGAGAAGGATAAATAGACCTCTTTGTGGGAACTTTAGTTAAGTTTACATTTAAAAATGAGTATTTGAAAACATCCGTATTGGAGCTCCATATCTATCTAATGTTTTAGTATCGTCTTGATCCCGAAGTACGACAGCTGTATCTGACAAACTATCGTTTTCCAGCGCACATTACCACATTGCTAATGATAGCACTGCCGAGTTCAAAATGTCCACTTGACTTTGTTGAGGTACTTTGCGGTCTCAGTACACACTGATGTGGTATAAAAAAGTATGGTTCTCTCTGAATGTGATTGTCGGTTATTGTCATATGCACTAAAGCAAGATACTTCTTCATAAAGTCAATGTATAACGCACGGACTGCATGTTGGTTGTTCAGCCTTCGCTCTAATGATGAGTTTCGCCGCTTGGCAGTTTCGAATGAGGTGCCTCTCACATTCTCTCGCACTCACGCTCTACCTTATTGATCTATCACTAGCTTCTCTCGAAGATTGAACAGACCCTGCGTCTTCAATCGACATCGCTTTGAATTGTACACACATAAGCTATATCGAATCAGCTCGACTTCTTATTTTACTCTTAATCAACAGCTAGTGAAAAAGCTCGCTAGCTCATCATTGGTGACCCCGACGTGATTTGTGCAATAAACAATTCGGTAGTGCAAATTACAAACTACAACTATCAAATTTACCCTCAAGTACCGTTCGTGCGTTTTGGTATCACTTTCCTGCTGTCTCAACCGACCTCAATCGACCACATAGGTGCCCACAAGCATATACAGGCCGCCCTTGCATATGCATATAGGCATAACTGGCCTGCGGTTCTCGTTCCCGTTTGTTACACGCGTACTCTTTGGCTTCATCTTCCCGCTAAAAACGTTTTCTTACGCCGTCGCTATGGAGAGGGGTTCGAAAGACAGTGTGTCTTTCCTGAGAGTAAAAGTACCGGCATCTTTGAAACTTTAAAAAAGTTGAGTGTTACTTGGGACAATAAGGCTGTGGCCCAAAATGACTTTTTCTTATAGATTTCGGGCTTTTAAAATTTTTAACAAACTATGGTTTTTTTTTAATGGTTTAGTTTTTTGTTTAAGAATTTTTTTAAATCTGATATTTTTTTAATGTTTTTTTTTCAGATGTAGTGCTTCTATTTTTCCATAACTTAAGTATATCTGGTTGCATAGAACTTTGCAGTTCTGAAAAGCTGGTAAATGCAGCTTAAAATTGGACCCAGACATTTTGTATCTGCAGCTTAACGCCTGGAAGATATTAAGCTTTTAATTTAAAATTTCATAATTTTTTGCGGTATTTTTTTTCGAAATTTTTTCGAAGCTCTACCTCTGAAAAAAACCATGAAAAAAATAAAAGATTTTTAAAATTCTTAAAAACAAAACACACCATAAAAAAAAAATTAAGTATAAACAAAATTTTTAAATCCTGAAATCTATCAGAAAAAGTCATTTGGGTTCACAGCCTAAATAAAAAGTTCAATTTTGTTGAGTAGTGTAATTACTCATGGCATTTTTTTTTTTTGTCTGGAGTAGTGGGTAGTGATGACTTCAGCTACTGCTCTCCCTTAATGGCTTAATGGATGCTTAATGGATGGCTTTGTCTCAGTCAGAAAGAAGGAGAGGAAGAATAGAAACAGAAACACTAAGCGTTTTGTTTTTATTGCTCCGAGCTCAGAGCAGCTAAACGTTATGCAGAGTAGCAAGTACATGCATATCGGTAAATTTTCTACCGCGACGGAGCCAGAGGCGGGGCTTAAATTTGTTGCCGAAAAACTTAAGGTGCCAGTAGCAAAAATCTCCTGTGCGAACCTAGTCAAGCTAGATGCCGATATATCTTCGTTGTCGTTTAAACTTTAAACTTGGGGATCCCTGAAAATCTATTTGCTGCAATCTTGGATGACAAGTATCGGTAAGGGTTTCCTGCTTTGTACATAGACAGAGGCCGGACGCTGACATGACGGCAGTAGATCTCAGCGCTATCGTACCGTTGCGGACGTCCACGCCAAATCAGGAAGGTCCACTTCCGCCCACTTCAAAAAATCCCCAGTGAGCGGCGCCTCAGGGTTCATGATCGCCGCTTTTCGACAGAATATTCTACCTGCACTTGTTAGCCATTTTTCTGTAAGCAACCGCCCGTGGGATCATATTTGACATTCCGCGTCGACGCAACAACTACAATATGTATTTTTCGCGATTGCTAGCGCTTTGTCTCGACTGCGTGAAAGCTTAACACATCACAACGAAAACCGCTATTGCTTTACTTCGTGTGCTATGCTTGCGTCGGCACTGCACTCGACACTTGGGTAGGTTCAGCAGCCCGAGGATGGGCTGCTGATCCACACTGCGATGGTTCGTCTCGTTTCTAGTATGGATCTTGGCCCTGCTGTTCAGAGTGAATTGCGTGGTCCTGCTTTAGATTCTCCTCCCGTGGCCGCTGATGCTGATGGAGGGGCCAATTTCATTCGCACTTTCTTTCAAAATATAGCAGGTATGCGGACTAAGGCTCCGGCTGTCTACTTGGCAGCCTCTACGTGCGATTTCGACGTAATCATCTTGGTTGAAACCTGGCTCAGCGAAAACTTCTTCGACAACGAGTGCTTCGATCCCAACCTTTTCCAAGTATTTCTTAAGGACAGAGATTGTGCCAAAACGAATCGTCAGAGAGGAGGGTGGTGTCATTGTGGCCGTTAGACGCACCCTACTCTGTGATCCGATTTGTCTCCTTAATGGTGACTCTATCTTGGAGCACATTGGTGTGTCAGTGGCTGGTAATCTACGAGGCCGTCAGCATGTCTGCGTCGTTGGCGATTTCAATCTGGGCTCGTTGGTATGGTCCGCCGATCCGCAGTCGGCGGCTTTGATGCCGAGCAACGTGCATTTGCAGCACGAAATTCTTTTTCTGGATGACTGTATGGGCCCAAATAAATAATGTTTTTAATAGGTTAAATAAGATTCTAGATTTAGTTTTTGTTAGTGCGGATATTGATTGCTATGTTGCACATTGCGAGCTGCCTATTGCAGAATGTGACATGCATCCCGTGCCGTTGGTATTCTCAGCTAAATTCTATAGTTACTCGCCCTGGTCTGAACCCGATTTTGAATATTTTTTTTTACTGATGTAAGTATGAATGCTATACGGGATGACATGTAAACAAACGTAAACTGGGATTCTCTTCTCTCGCATCCTAGTGCTGACTCTTCTTACAATGTTTTTATACCCGTACTCAAAAAAGAGTTAAGGGGTATATTAGATTTGTGGTAAAAGTGTATGTGTGTAACGCAGAGAAAGAAACGTTTCCGACCCATAAAGTATATATATTCTTGATCAGCATCAATAGCCGAGTCGATATAGCCATGTCTGTCTGTCCGTCTGTCTGTCTCGATGAGCGCCTAGATCTCAGAGACTATAAGAGCTAGGGCAACCAAATTTGGTTTCCAGACTCATGTGATATCCCACTGCTACAAGTGTATTTCAAAATTTCGCCACGCCCCCTTCCGCCCCCACAAAGGAAGAAAATCTGTGGCAGGCACATTTTTAAAGATACGATTAAACTAAAAACGCATTATCGTAGAGAATGACCATATCTACCAGATTTCCGAATCTGAATCAGATCGGATCATTTTTATAGCCAGAATGAAGAAATTCCTTTTCAGTTGCTTTCTTCGCCTTCTTCCTACCAGAGACACTACTCATTCTCTTTCTCGCTCGCACACTCTGCTGCGTTCAGTGTGCGAACAACCCCTAGCGGAGGAGATGTAGAGTATGAATGGTACATCTATAATCTACATGTTAGATGTAAAATATACATTGTAGATGTAGATAACAGATGTAGCAAAAAAATTCTAAAATTCTAAAAAATCATAAACTCAAAAATGTATATACTGACTGAGTACGGGTATAAGTAGAGTCGCGTCCCCAGAAGCGACTTACACGTTCCTTCTCGTCATTGATAATATTATTGGTAATAATGATTCCAGAAAAGTGCGTGTCTCGTATAGGCTACCGTGATATACGAAGGGTCTTGTGAGGTATAAGAATCTGCGTAACAAGTTTTTTAAACGATTTAAGAAGACCCGTGACTCTGTTGTCTGGGCCAGGTATGTGCATCATAAGCGGGAGTTTGATTTTTTAAATACATTTTTATATAATCAATATATTTTTGACGTTGAAAGGGGACTTTAGGTTAATCGCAGGTCGTTCTGGCATTTCATAAATTCAAAAAGGTCGACGAGTGCTCTTCCTTCAGCTATGAACCCTGGTAACTTGAGCTCAAATACTGATAGTCGCATAGCAAACAGTAGCTCAAATTTCAAGCCATGTGCAGTTTTGCCTGATTCTGATGTCTTAGACTCTATCCCTTCGGTGGTCAATATTGGCTCACTTGATGTATCGGAGGTGGAAATTTTGGAGGCAATTGCTGATTTCGACAACTCGAGTAAACCCGGGTCCGCGTTTCTGCTTCGCAACTGCGATGTTGCTTTTTGTGAACCTCTGAAAATTCTCTTCAAAAATTCTTTGGTAACGGGTCAGTTTATTGGAAAGTAGAAAGTGGCCACTATTACTCCCGTTTTTACAAGGGGTAGGTGCTAGAATTGTATCTCTAATTACACTACTCGACAAAATTTAACTTTTTCTTCCCACTGTGGACCAAAATGACTTTTCTGATAGGTTTCGGGATTTTAAAATTTTTATAGTATCATGTTTTTTTATGGTTTAGTTTTTTTAAAGAATTTTTTTAATTTGGCTGACCTCTGGAAGATATTAAGCTTTCAAATTAAAATTTTAAAATTTTTGACTTTAAAAAGTCAGGAAAATTTGAAAAAATATATTTCTTGGCATGAATTTTTGGTTTTAGATAAACGCATTAATTAGACGTCGTTTAAGGCATTGTTTAAAATAGTCGATGGATAAACGGGCAAGTTGCAGCCGTTTAACCAAAACGACTCCAAACTCAGTTTACCTAAAAACACCGTACGGGTACGTTGCTGGTCCAACTGCCAAAATGGGATTGAAAGAAACAAAAAGGACCTGTAATTTTGGTTTTACCCAGTCCTAGGTATGGAAACACAGCCCCTCCTCCCGCCGAACCGACCGAGTGACGCTGCCGCATGACGTGCGACGCGTGTTACCGAACCGATCGCGAGCATGCAGGACAGACAGGTGTTAGACTAAAATTCGAGGAAAATTAGAGCTAAACACAACTCAAAGAGCTAAACATGCAAAGATAGCTAAGAAATTGTACTAATTACAGCAAAGATATGTTAGTATTAGTGATTTAAGAAGAGGAAGGTAATTAGTGGTTCATTCACGGAATAATTTGACCTACAAAGGTGAAGGAACAAAGGAATAACGTTTCTAGTAGATCTAATAGGAAACGTGAAGTTTATGCGGCTCAACAAGCAAGGGCTATCTACGTCAACCTTGATCAGGTTGTGCATAAAAAATCACACCAAGCAGATTTCTATGACTAACTAAGGTTTGAAGGTTTATTAAAAGCAATCTAGCAATCTATTTACCATGGTAAAAATGTGTTCAGAAAACTTTTACTTCGGGTCTAGTTTATCACCAAGATCATCAACCAAGGTAATTCTCTCAAGAGAACCACCGCAGAGGCTATAAGGAGCCAAAAAGGGGCTGGAACGATGAAATGTCATTACTTTGCATTTCGAGGCATTTAGGTGTAAAATATTTACACAACACCATGACTGAAAGTTATCGAGATCGGATTGCAAGCGAGAGTGAAATGAAATATATTTATGCTGGGCACAGAGTTTAACATCATCCACATACATTAGAAGCCGAGAGGTTGCTAATACTGAAGGCAGGTCATTAATAAAGAGTGTGAAAAGTAGCGGGCCTAGATGGCTGCTCTGTGGTACTCCAGAAGTAACCTTAGCAGGTAAAAAGAAGGAGTATTTGAAGGGGACTCTTTGAGACCTAGAACGATGGTAGCTAGAAATCTCTCAAAAGATTAGGCGGAAACACTGAAAGGTCAAGTTTTTGTGCTAAAAGGGAATGGTTTACAGAATCGAATGCTTTACTGAAATCAGTTTAAATGACATCCGTCTGCAAGTTACCTTACCTTGGAAGCCTTTACTGATAAAAGAGGTAAACTGTAATAAATTTGTGGTTGTTGATCGTCGCCTTATAAATCCGTGCTTAGACGGAGATATAAGTGATTTGCAGAGATGTTGCAAATGCAGAGTTAAAATTTGTTCAAACATTTTAGGAATAGGGGATAACATAGATATACCTCTACAATTAT
This sequence comes from Drosophila obscura, assembly GCF_018151105.1. Taxonomy (NCBI): domain Eukaryota; kingdom Metazoa; phylum Arthropoda; class Insecta; order Diptera; family Drosophilidae; genus Drosophila; species Drosophila obscura. The sequence goes on from NW_024542721.1 coordinate 1,056,639, forward strand.
TTGCATCAGACTTGCTACCTTTCTTATGGAGCGGAATAATAAAAGATTCCTTCCAGATGGGGGGAAGCATGAAGAGCTAATGGATAGGGTGAATAGTTTAAGCAGGGGTCCACATAGAGCGTCGGCACAGTACCTGAGTACTCAGCCGGGAACTCCGTCAGGACTTGGTGAAAACACCGGCTTAACTAGTCGAAGATCGTGAAGTAGTGAGCTTTTATTTGACAAGGGGCTGAAAATGCCGTTCGGCCTTGGTAAACTGTATGGATACGGCTGATCAGAGTAGCTTTCATGAGAATAGCTTGTTTGGAAAAAATTGGCAAAAATATCGGCAATTGCCTGATCATTGCTTGCTGAAATATTGAGAAATGATAGCGACGATGGATGTGCGGACGTTCTACGCTTACTATTTACGAAGCTGTAAAACTGTTTGGGGTCCTGTGAAAATCGTATCCTGTATCGGGATAGGTTATTTTTATAGCATTGAGCATTAAGAACGGAGAAATTTGACCGAGCTATTACATATCGAGAGAAGAGGCAGAACAAACTTCTGTGTCAAGTACATTGTAAAAAATGTTTGTGCCTTTCATAACGTCAGTGCAAAAGTACAGAGCGGACCAACAAAAATCCCTAATAAAGTTATTAAGCTTCGTAAACTCGGCTTTACGAAAGCAGCGGACACGTTTAGATAGCCTACCCAGATCCAATACAGTAGGCCCAATACCGACCAACAGCCGTCGATAATGTCATGTCGTGACATGGGCACAAAATTATTAGACTCGTTTACCGAGGACCAAACCGTACCTGGCAAATTGAAATCACCAAGAACTATAATATGGTCTTTATCTGATAGCGAGGAAGAAACAGTTTTTAAAGCGGACAGGTGTTGTTCGTATATTAAGATATCCGAGGAAGGTGGAATATACGAGAAAGTAATGAGAATGGAAAAGCCTGGAAGAACCAGTTTGACGCACAGGAACTCTAGGTCTTGTTGAACCTGGACCACGAAATGTTCCGACGTGAAGTTTGAGTCCACTGCAATAAAGACGCCACCTCCACGTCGAGACGAACGGTCATTTCTAAAATTGTGTACCGACCTGCCAAAACTTCGGAACTAAGGATGTCCGGCTTTAACCAGGTCTCGGTGAACACAATAACGTGGGACGAGAATGCTAGACTCTCAAGGAAAAGAGTGCTGAGCTTACTACGTAAGCCTCTAGCATTCTGGTAGGTAACTACAAGAGAGGAAGTTAGTTTTTTGGATGGTTGGAAGTAGAGGTGGAAGATGAGGATGGAGATGGAGCACTGGTCTGAATGCTAGGAAGAGTAATGGGGGGCCTATTCTTTTTCTTAGCCTTAAACTCTTTAACCACCAAATGCTCCGGCCAAAACTTGGCGGAACAAATGGTTTCAAATTGAGTTGACGAGACGCTTATCTTGAAGGAATATATCTCTCCTGGCGTAAGAAAAGTTAAATTTTTCCACCTTTAAGCCGGCGTCTTTTATTTTGCTTTGTATAAAAGCGGTCACATCATTGGATGTGAGGTCAGGGGCTAGCCGCGAGACAAAAACTTGTCGCTTTGGTGGGACTTCCACCAGTGGTTTTGGCACCACAGGCCTAGTACCTGTAATGCCAGTATCCGGTGGTTCTGGACATCTATTAGCTGGTGGGAGCGAAACTGATGGGATAGTTAAGGACATGGGTGCGGACTCGACGGATACGGACGCTACAGAGATGTCTACCTGCATACTCTCCGAAGTGACGCATTCGGCTCTCGAATCTGCATCACCACAGCGATTGTTGCCCTTGGAGTAGCAAACGTAATCAACTGCTGCACTAAGGGAGTGGTCGGAGTAAGTTTTTCGGTTGCTAAAGCGAAATCGGTAAAAATAAGATGAGAGTGGAGAGTGGTTGCAGCAACAGCTTATAAGTGAGATCGTTACTGCACAGAAAGAGGGCGTACTTAGAAAAGCAGCAAAACAAACACACGACTAACCGACGCACAAAATTAATTAAATAAGTTGTGTTTTTACACAATTATTAGCCATGCACCCGCGGTAAAGATTGATTTTAAGGTAAGTTAGTTAGAGAGTTAATTTAAAGATAAAACACCGGCTATTTAAGTAAAATAAAAGGAAAATGCGGAGCGTAAATCAAAAACACGTCTGGTCACTACGAAGGAGAACGAACGATATCTCCTTCTTCATTTCGCTACACCTATACACCCCATATTTCGCCTTCTTATAACAAATAAATTGTACACATATAAACTATATCGAATCCGCTCGACTTCTTATTTAATCTAAAACAACAGCTAGTGAAAAATCTCGCTAGCTCACACCAAGCATTTTTCTATGACTAACTAAGGTTGGAAGGTTTATTAAAAGCAATCTACGAGGGTAAGATGGCAGTCTCACACCTGCATCCCAGTTAAGGCCATGCAGAGCACAAAGTAAATAGTTATTTTGGACTGATTCTATACGGTCCTGGTGTACTTTGTACTGGGGGCACCATAAACAAAAGCCGCACTGTAAAATCGGCCGAACAAGCGAGATATAGAGAGTCTTCGTTATATAGTGGTCGTCAAATTCCTTTGACCACCTCTTTATAAATTCAAGCACTCCCATGGCCTTATTCACAATGGTAGATATGTGTTCAGAAAACTTTAACTTGGAGTCTAGTTCAACGCCAAGATCATCCACCAAGGTAATTCTCTCAAGAGCACCGCCGAAGAGGGTGTAAGGAGCCAACAAGGGGCTGGAGCGATGAAATGTCATTACTTTGCATTTCGAGGCATTTAGGTGTAACATATTTGCACAACACCATGACTGAAAGTTATTGAGATCGGATTGCAAGCGAGATTGAAATGAAATTTCCTTATACTCGACACAGAGTTTAACATAATCCACATACATTAGTACTCGAGAGTTTGTTAATACTGAAGGCAGGTCATTAGTAGGGTGAAATGGTGAAAAGTAGGGGGCCCAGATGGCTGCCCTGTGGTACTCCAGAAGTAACCTTTACAGGTGAAGAGGAGTTTTTAAAGAGGAATCTTTGAAACCTAGAACGAAGGTAGCTAGAAACCCATCTCAAAAGATTAGGCTGAAACCCTGAAAGGTCAAGTTTTTGTCCTAGAAGGGAATGGTTTACAGAATCGTATGCTTTACTGAAATCAGTGTAAATAACATCCGTCTGCAAGTTACCTTGGAAACCTTTAAGTTCAGAGTTCAGAGTGATAGACGGCCATAGCTACGACGTAGATAAAATATTTTCAAATCCATTATCTTTTAGTAGTTTTCGAATTTGGGGGCCATCTTTAACTTTTGCCAGCGACAGACGTGGAAAAACAGTTTTTAGGTAACTCATCGACTATCTTTCCTTATCCAGTGCTTTAACAAAATTTTCCAGTTCCAGCTTAATGAGTAATGCTGATAAAATAACGTTTTTAAACTTCACGAGAGCTGCATTTTGTATGTTGTAATTTTCCAATGTATGTTCCTCCCGTTTTGGCCAGAGTTTTCTTGAGTAATGCTTAGTTCTAGCTCCACTATCCCATAGCCACAGGAAGTAGCAGTATTTTGTGTAACCAACTTGCAGTTCCGTTAACATGGCTTTTAAGTCACACGCGACCTTTCACTGGTGTTCTTTATATTTTATGATTTCAAACAATTTAGCCATTGTTTCATATGTTTCCTTCATATTAATAGCTTGGGCAGACGTCTTTTGGTTTCCATTGTGTAACAAACTTTACTTTAAACTTTCCTTACTGATGTCAATCCCGAGTCTAAGTCTATTTATAACGGTTTGGTGTTTTCTGTTTGACTAGTGTTTTTGGGGAAAGTATTGGTGGAAGAGAGCTTACTCATTTTTTTATACCAGGAAGACGTTTTTATGTGAAGGTCGGTTTGTTTGGATTGGAGGATTTGTTTGAGGTAGTGCGAAATGTCGTTTGGATTGTGGTTTTGGGTGTGTGCTCGGTTGTGTCGGCGATTTCGTTGCCTTTTATGCCTATCTGACTAGGGATCCAGATGATTATGAACTTTGGGAAGTGTTTGGTGATTAGGTTAATGAGGAGTAGTAGGAGTGATTGATGGGGTTGGTAATGGCGGAATTAGAGGATATTGAGTCTGTGCAAATATTGCTATTATTTTGCTGGATAGTACTGATGAATGTAAAGGCAGCAGTCCAGTCCTTTTAAAAATTAAAATTAGTTCGCAATTATTCTTTAAGTATTTTTTTTCATTAATATAAAGTTTTTTATACTATAGGGTAATGTAATAAAAGAAAAGAGATCCATTTCTACTTTAGAGTCGATGTCAGGCTGATCAAAATAATAGGTACACTTGAAGTGTTGTTAAGATAAAAATTTGTTAAATGAATATTTAATATTTTTTTTGCTTTATTAGTATTAGTATTAACTATATAATATCCAGTTTATCCACCTCTTTTTTTGGTCACCTTTATTATTCTTTTTGGCATACATTTAAAAGGCGTCTGGCAGGTTTCTATAGGTGTCTTCTACCACAATTTTTGTTCGAAAAAAAGAAAATTTATATGTGATATATTTAGAATTTTCGCTTGTTTAAAAATGAAAAAATAGCTAATTTCTTTTTTAAATCATTCCACAAGTTTTCAATGGGATTCAAGTCGGGAGATTGACTAGTCCACATTAAAACGTCAATTTTTGTTCCTGCAAAAAGTTGGTCAAACGCCTTAATGTGTGCTTTGGGTCGTTATCTTTTTGAATTATCCAACGCAAGGGCATATTTTCTTCAGCATAAGGTAACATAGCACTCTACAATATGAATTTGTATTCCTCAGCGTTCATTCTGTTCGTTGTCTGGAAAAGTGGACCAACGCCGTACCAGGAGAAGCAACCCCATATAATTATATTGCCACCTCCATGTTTGACATTTTTTTTGGTGAAACGTGGATCAAATTTCTTTCTTTTCGGGCGTCGTACATTCCTTTCAAAATCATTCCCAAATAAATTTATTTTTGTTTCGTCCCTCCACACAATGTTTCTCCTTTTATACCCGTACTCAAAAAAGAGTTAAGGGGTATATTAGATTTGTGGTAAAAGTGGATGTGTGTAACGCAGAGAAGGAAACGTTTCCGACCCCATAAAGTATATATATTCTTGATCAGCATCAATAGCCGAGTCGATATAGCCATGTCTGTCTGTCCGTCCGTCCGTCCGTCTGTCCGTCTGTCCGTCTTGTTGAGCGCCTGGATCTCAGAGACTATAAAAGTTAGGGTAACCAAATTTGGTTTCCAGACTCATGTGATATCACACTGCTACAAGTGTATTTTAAAATTTCGCCCCGCCCCCTTCCGCCCCCACAAAGGACGAAAATCTGTGGCAGGCACAATTTTTAAGATACGATAAAACTAAACTAAACTAAAACTAATAAAACGCAGTATCGTAGAGAATATTCATATCTACCAGACTGCCGAATCTGAATCAGATCCGATCATAATTATAGCCAGAATGAAGAAATTAATTTTCAGATGCTTCCCCTGCCCCCTCCGGCAAACAACAACGCAAATCATTTTCCTTCTCGCTCGCACACTCTGCCGCGTTCAGTGCACGAGCAACCCCTAGCGGAGGAGATGTAGAATCTAAATGGTACATGTAGAATATACATGTTAGATGTATAATATAAATAGTATATGTAGATGTATATAACAGATGTAGCAAAAAAATGTAAAATGTTAAATTTTTTTTTTTTAATTCTAAATAATTATATGCTCAAAAATGTATATGCTGACTGAGTACGGGTATAAGTAGAGTCGCGTCCCCAGAAGCGACTCACACGTTCCTTCTCGTTTTCTTTATGGGTTTTTTTGCAAAAGTTAAACTCATAGCTATTTTTTTTTGTCGCATAAGTGGAACCTTTCTTGCTTTTCTCCCTGGATGGTTGGCTTGTTGTAGCCGTCTACGGATCGTTGGAGCACTAAATGGGTCATTTTTTCTCAAAAAAAATAATGTAGTGGTTTTTTGCTTGTTTTCTGTGGTCTTCGGCAAGTTTCCTGACTAGGTTTCCTTTTTAATGTATGTTTAACAAAATTATGAGATCTTTTCATTACTTTGGCAATGACCCGAAGAGATTTGCCTTCTTTTTTCAGACTAAGAGCCAATCGGGCTTCCTCCTCTGTACAATAAGAATTTCGATCCATTCTTGTAAGAAAACAAAAATTATTTGCTTATGTTTTGACTTTAGCTAGATGAAATTTACCCTAAACGGCCAAACAAGCAAGAATTTCTAAATTGTTTACTTAATATTGAAGAATTACTGACACTGTACCTATTATATTGATCAGCCAAAATGTGTTGTCAACTCACATTTTCGATAAAAGCTCTGTTATCAGGGGGTCCCCTTATTTCATTTTTTTGTCAAGGAGTTGCGACATATTGACAAACAAAAATTACTACAAAAAATTTTGTTTTCAACACATAAAGTACGATAAAACTGATTTTAATTGAACATTTTCAACGTGTACCTGTTATTATGATCATATGTGTATGTAGGAGCTGGCATTTTTCTTTAGAGAGGACTAAGCCCGAGTGTTTGCACCAGTGGTCTATTTGGTTGAAAATTGATTGGATCTTATTTGTGGGACTTATCAGGTGTTTTGGCTAGGCATGAGTTTAAGGAGATAGGACTATATGATTTAATATCTGTATGTGGTTTTTGTGGTTTTAGGATGGGAATGACAAGGCTGTGTTTAGGAGATTGTGGTATGGAAGAGTCACGAATGTTGTTGTAGAGGTTTAGAATTCTGGTTTTGATCATGTAGGGAGAGTTTTTCAACATCGAGTAGGAAATGCAGAAATGCGTATAGACCAATTTGTGTCGCAATCTCGCACAAAAAAAAAGGTATCGCTGGTATAATGAAAACAAAAACGATGGACCAAAATAAGAAATAAAAAAAAAATGTTATTAATGTAAAATCCAATTTCGCGGAGATGTTGAATCTACATTGCATCTTGCATTGTAGATGTATAATATACATTTTAGATGTAGATGACAGATGTAGAAAAAAAAAAAATGTAAAATAAGCTCAATACGGGTATAAAAGTAGAGTCGCGTCCACAGAAGCGACTCACACGTACTTTTTTTCTATGGCAAAACTTATTTTTTAAGAATTTTTTAAAACTGGTATTATTTTAAAGCTTTTTTCAGAGGTAGCGCTTTTTTCCACATAACTTAAGTATCTTACATGTTGCTCTAATGAACTTTTCTATTACAAACGGATGTAAAATTCATAACTTATGTGAAAAAAGAAGCAACAACACAAACACATGACTAACCGACGCATAAAATTAATTTAATAAGTTGTGTTGTTACACAATTATTAGGCATGCACCCGCAATTAAGGATAGATGTTAGGTTAAAGAATAGTTAGCGAGTTAATTTGAAAAAAAAATACCGGCTGTTAAGTAAAAAAAAAAGGAAAATGCGGAACGCAAAACAAAAACACGTCTGGTCGCTACGAAAGAGAACATTAAATTCTGGCAGCGATATTTGTACAATGAGCGAGAATATCTATAGACAGTTGTTCCCAGTTGCTTTGAAAAATGTAATAAAACAATGGATAGGAATGGGAGGCAAGAAAATGGTATATCTTGTGTTCATTTAATGTTGTCACTAAGTTGGATGATGTTCCTTTGGAAATGTGTTTCCATGTAGTCCGTGACGATGATACCCTGTATGAAGGTGTGATTGGAAGTGATGATCTCGAAAAGACATTCCGTCAGATAATGTTACACCACAAATATTACACTACTCGACAAAATAGAACTTTTTTTTCTTAAGGATTCATACCTACCTTTTCTGATAGATTTATGGCATTTAGGGCATGCGGCAGATCAGCTCAGTTCGCTAAATCAGCTGGCTGGCCACCCTGAAAAAAAAAAAAAAACCAATTTTGGATCAAGCGGCCAAAAATTGTAGAACCCACACAAGCACAGCATAGCACACACACATTTACTAACCTGAAATCTCATAAAAAAATATGGTTTCGGCAGCTAAAAATTATTCTATGCATGCAATCATATATTTTGGAGCCAGAGCCGAAAACCTGGGACCGTACGCTGAAACCTCAGCTGCGCCACTTACGTTGTATGAACTGGCACATCTATATACTGTAAGTTGGTCGTTTAGCTCTAATATTCATCGAATATTAGTCTAACCCCTATCTTTCCTGCATGTTCGCTATCGAACAGAAGAAGAGACAAAAGTCGACGCCAGTGATCTCAAAGGCATGTAAACCGTCGAGCCGCTGCTTCGGAAGATACGCCATGATGTGCTCCAATATTCTATGCTTAGTTCGAAAGCATCTTACGCACTTGTTTACTGCCTTCGTTACCGTCTTCCTCCCCCCAATAGGATCGGATTAATCCAAGCAGAGCTCGAGGTCTAGAGTGCAGATTTCGTTCTTGAAAGTGAGAAATGATTGAAAAAGTAAGCGGATGACTGCTGGACGTGATGATGGGATGACGGCTATCAAAACCCAACGACGAGTTCTCCAGACCGCCATCAACTCTGAGAAGTTCGAAATGATCAATGATAGGATTCAATGATACGAGTGAACTAGATGAGGAGACCACCTCCTTAGAACGCAGTGTCTTCATGTCAGCTCCAATAACTGAGTTCCATGTTCAATGTCAGATATAGTGCCGGGTGCCGAGTCCGGTTGACAAATTTGTGAGTTAATAGCCAAAAACGCTTTGTAGGGAAGCAAAAGAGTTCGCATACTTAGAATCAGATACAATATCTACGTAGGGAGATTTTACTAGGAGAACCTTCCGACGAAGCTCCAGGGTTGGCTTAACAGGTAGCACCGTGGGTGGCCAGTCATCAGAGGATCCGCAAAGAAGTTCATGAGCCCAAAGGCTCAACTCGCTCAACTCTACTGGAAGAACCCCTAGCGAGAAAATGTCGGCCGGGATCAAAGCTATGAAAACATAATGCCATTCCATTTGGGCAGTAAGTTCCTGTATCGTTGCCACTCTATTTGCGACAAATACGTTGAATCTGGACGGCTCGTCCCGAATCCAAGAGAGCGCAACAGCCGAATCACACCAACAGTAACACTTCCCTTTGAATACCTTCATTCCGGCTATCTCAGAGATGAGCCTAGCTAGCAACTCCGCTCCACAAAGCTCCAGCTTTGGTACAGTAAGTGTTTTCAATTGAGCAACACGAGATTTTGCACATAGTAAGTGACTGCTGAACCGCTGACCCTTCGACGCAACATAAATGCAGGCACCAAAATCTTTTATGCTGGCGTCGCAAGATCCGTGAATTTCTAGCTCAAAATTCGGAATAAGTACGAACCGACGAAATTCATAGCGTCAAATCCTGCCAAAACTGCTACTTATTTCCTGGCACGCGGTGTTCAGTGCTGATGGCAAGCTTTCATCCCAGGACAACTTTTCCTTGTACAACTGCTGGAGGAAGATTTTGGCCTTTGTAAGGACAGCTAGTCCAAGGGGGTCGTAGAACCGCGCTATTGTTGACAAGCCTGCTGGGATGAGGAAGAATGTAGGGCCGAAAAGAAGAATAAAAGTTGATCAGACACCGGATTCCAGGCAAGTCCTAATGTTTTGGTAAAATCGCTGCCATCGTCGAACTTCAGATAAGTTTCCTTGTCCTCCTCAGGAACCCTATCGAGGACAGCAGGGACGTTCGAACACGATTTCCTTAGTCGGAACTGGCCTCTAGACAAAATTCCGGTAGTTTGCTCACGAATGCAGATAGCCTCCTCCTGAGAGTTGGCTCCAGATATCAGGTCATCAAAGTAGAAGTCACGGCGAAGAATCTCAACCCCAATAGCAAACGCTATCTGTTCATCCATTGCCAGCTGATGCATCGCCCGCACAGATAAATACGAGGCAGGCTTCGTCCCATAAGTAACGGTGTCCAGCTTAAACACACGCAACATGCATAGAATTCCTCCAAAGAATACACTGCAAGTTCTATCGTCGGGTGAGACCCTTACACATCGGTACATCTTGCAAATATCTCCCGTAATCGTAACTGCATATGACCGAAATCGAGTAAGATATCGAAAAGCTTGGGTTGGATTACAGACCGGACATTAAAACTTCGTTCAGGGAATAACCAGATGAAGTTTCTGCGGATCCATCGAATTCCTTTGTGACGAGAATGGTGAGGCAAAATGTATAGGCAGCAGCTGAGTGACTCGGCAGGAACCAAAGACATATAATCTAGATTAAGGTACTCGTTTATGAAAGCAGCATTTCACATCAGGACGGCGATCTAACTTCCGTTCAAGGGATAAGAATTTACAAGAGCTTGATGGTACGATTCTTCCCAAGAGACCCAGATTATATTTTGCTGGCAGTCGAACACAACAATCGCCGATTTGCCATCGTCGGAAATGCTGAACAAAGTGAGCTTCACAATCTAGCTCTTCTTTTGTAGATTTTTTTATAGGTTCAGTGCAATTCTCTACCTCCCAAAACCGTCGCAGTTCTACCTCATGTCTCTCGTCTGGGTTATCCTCCGCAGCTACGGCCGGGGCGCGCGAAACCAGTAAAAAGGACCCCTCCTTTACCCGGGAACAACCTTCAGAAATGACCATCCCAAGCGAGTCTTCTGAATTGATGGCAATCCTGGCAATAGCTTGACCTGGCCAACACAGAGGAGTTCGTAAAACAAGCTGGCGCCAATTAGAAGATCGACACGCTGCGGTCTATAAAACTCTGGATCAGCTCGTGGCAGGTTTGCTGGAAAATTCCAGTTGCAAGAGTCTATTCCGAAGCTTGGCTGCCGGTCGGTTATGCTAGACAGCGGTGACAGCGACAGCGGTGACTACGACAGCGGTGATGATAGTTGAGTATTCCGATGAAAGAGAGTGCAGGCTAACGTTGACCGAAACTCCATCCATGACAAAGGTAGAATCGCCTATTCCTGATACTAAAGTCGATGATTTCCGAAGCTGAAGCTGATTTGCGAAGCGAGAAGTAATAAGTGTAGTTGAGAGCCGGCAATTTACGCATAGGGAAAACCTCTTGGCTTCTTTATGGCGATTTGCGGGAGACAGTGCTATAAACTTGGGACAATGATTGATTTCGTGAGCGCTGTCATTGCACAGCACGCAGCTTGATATGTTTTAGTTAATGGCAAAAGTGTGGGTTTAGAATGGTAAGGTTTTCTACTCCTGCCCACCTGACTACTCGGCGCATAGGTTGCCATAGCGAAATCCACTGTTTCCAACGTCCTGCATCGCTGCTCCCGAAAAGGAGGCCATAGACTCCTATGACGGAATCAGGTTGTCGAAGGCTGTGTCCTCTCAACGTTCCTCCCACATGTCTTGAGTCGCTGGATCAAGTTTACGAAGCCCCTGCACAATGATGCATCCTGCGATCTGCTCAGGAGTGCCCAAGACCTGCAGCGCCCCAATATGACCGTGGAACTTGTCAGGAAATCTCCCGCAGCCTGTAGCCCTCGGATCTCAGTAATGTGCATACCTCTTTTCCAATAAATAAATAAATAAATAAAAATGTTTGGGTAAATATACATTAAAAAAAAATTTAATTCGTCGGTTTTTTATACCCGTACTCAAAAAAAAGTTAAGGGGTATATTAGATTTGTGGTAAAAGTGGATGTGTGTAACGCAGAGAAGGAAAAGTTAGCCGAGTCGATAAAGCCATGTCTGTCTGTCCGTCCGTCCGTCGTCCGTCCGCATATTGATAATAAGGTATTTTTATATTTTTTTTGTAGTTACTGTTAAAAAATTAAAGATTGGTGGAAATCAAGAAGTTCAGCTGAGGTTGATATATTTAGTTAACTGTTTACAAAAACTTGTGCAGGTTTTTTACTTCCAATAACTGATTAATGACGATATGAATGTTATCAATATATATGCAATAGATTTCACCAATTATAATTGAATAATTATCCAACTCATTCGATAAAAATTTTTTTTTAAATTTTCTTGATACAATTTTTTGGTAAAATTCGGTAGAAACCTCTAAAAAATAAAATAAAAATAAAATTAAAACATGTAAATTACTATGAAATCCAAGGTAACAAAACTAGGGGGTGTCCCGTTTGAATTTCCAAAAAAAAGTTTTTTGGCCCAGCCTAATATACTTATATTCTTGATCAGAATCAAGTCGATATAGCCATGTCTGATTGTTCGTCCCGATGAGCGCCTAGATCTCAGAGACATACCTATGGTATGTCTAATCATGCTGATCTAGAATTTGTATATCTTATATGGTCATAGATTCTTCCTAATGTGCTTAAGAAACGCCTCCATTTTAAATTCTAGAGGGGTATATTGATCAACATCAAAAGGGATTAACTTGAACTTAACTTAACTTCAGTTGCGATTTATATATTAATATTTTATATGTATAGCAATCTCTTCCATTTATTTTAACGACGAATAACTTTATGAACCTAATTTCCGAATCATGTTTATAATGTTATTTTTGTTTTGTTTTTTCTTTTAATTACAGAGGAAAGAGGCAGAGTTGCTTAAAACTTTTTTGCCACAAAAATTTGAGTATGTTTTATTTATTCCGATGACGTCTATTCAGGTGCGTAAATACTTCTTCATATTCAATTTACTTACAAGATCTGTCAGTAAAATTAAAAACCTTTTGATCGTTTCCATGATAGCTGTTTGATGATTGGTTTCATGATTGTAGCTGCAATTGAAACTGTAAAGCGTATTCAGGAAGGCCAAGTTAATTAAAAAAACTTTGCATATGCTATTTTTATATCAAGTAACAGGCTCTTACTAACGTCATGAAATTATTTTACCCCTACGCACCACCGCGGTGGTGCACCGTATGTATTTTATTCCTTAGGGCTTTATTTAACCGAAATCGGCAATTGCCGATTTTTGCACAATTCCAAACAACGTATTCTTAGGAAAGGTTGAACGTCATTTTCAGCACCGTGTTAAATGAGAGCTCACTGCTCTATAATATTCGACTAGTTAAGCCTGTGTTTTAGCAGATCCTAACGGAGTTCCCGACCGTGTACTCATGTACTGTACCAAGTGTCTGTGTGGGCCCCTGCTAAAACTATTCACCCTTTTCATTAATTTTTTAATTTTTATTTTTATTATTCCTCTCCATAAGAAAGGTAGCAAGTCTGACGCAAAGAATTATAGATGTATATCTAAGTTATCCGCCAATCCTAAAATGTTTGAACAAATTTTAACTCCGCAATAGCAACATCTCTGCAAATAACTTGTATCTCCAGCTCAGCACGGATTTATAAGGCGACGATCCACAACCACAAATGTATAAGAGTTCACCTCTTTTATCATTAAAGGCTTCTAGAGTAACTTGCAGACGGATGTTATTTACACCGATATCAGTAAAGCTGTCGACTCTGTAAACCACTCTTCCAGCACAAAAACTTAACCTGTTAGGGTTTCCACCCAATTTTTGAGATGGATTTCAAGCTACCTTTGTTCTATGTCTCTGTTTGCCTAGATCCAAGCTAATATAAAGTTGATTCCATGTTTCGGAACCAGCAACAAAGACGGCAGAAACGGAGCGGATTGGGTTGAGTATAGTATTCAACTGATTTCATGTATTTTCAATGGGCTTCATGGGACTATAAGCATTAGACCTTTTCCCCATGCAGCGGTACAGAGTACAAGAATAGAGCGCAAGAGAGAGAGAGAGAGCGATTTTAATTATTATCATTTACTGTGCTTAACTTAATTCATTAGAACTAACATTAAAGTCTACCTAAGTGACTGTACATCGGCCACATTGAAGGAATCCTGACCTTAACTCAGTTTATAGGGAGCGGAGCTAATCGAAGGATTGCTCGTTTAGAAATTCCATTTTTTGTTTTGATCTCAGCAACTAGCACTTTTTCATCTGATCCTGGGAAGAGCTTAGTAACGACGCCAAGCTGCTACGATTAAGACGGAATGTTGTCTTATCACGACGGTACCTTCCTCTAGGTTTTGTTGATGTTTGGTCCACTTCTGCTTCTGCCGAAGACTGAGCAGGTATTCTCTCGACCAGCTGGTCCAGGATTGAGTGTCGATCGGGTTGGTGGTAATGGCCTGGTGTTCGATATGCCTCATACTTCCACGCCAACAAATTCCTTGGCGAGGTCCTGAAGTTCTCGGACTGCACCGACAAAGTTCGTGGCATTGTCGCTTTATAGTCGAGCAACGGGCCGTCGAACTCCTATAAACCTGGAGAGACACATTATAAACGATTTATAATTCAAATCTGTGACAACCTCCAAATTAACAGCTTTGGTGACAAAACACACAAAAACTGCAATGTAAATATTCACTATCGGCTTGGCGCGCAATTTAGGCGAAACCTTAATCAGATCACACAAGTCTACTCCACTGACTTTAAATGGACATCGTCCATTTAGTCGATCAGTGGGTAGATTTCCCATGACTTGTTTTTTTAGACTTTTTTCATCCCCGGACAGTTTAAAATGAGGGTTGTGAGGCCATAGTTCTATATTTTTCCTTAGGAATGCTGGGCCATCAAACCAAAAAAACACAGTCAACTCGGTTACTGGGCCTCCATCAAACAAAAAAACACAGTCAACTCGGTTATTGGGCCTCCTCGAGACACTAGGTTTGCCGGATTTTTACACCCGTACTCAAAAAAGAGTTAAGGGGTATATTAGATTTGTGGTAAAAGTGGATGTGTGTAACGCAGAGAAGGGAACGTTTCCGACCCCATAAAGTATATATATTCTTGATCAGCATCAATAGCCGAGTCGATATAGCCATGTCTGTCCGTCTGTCTGTCTGTCTGTCTGTCTGTCCGTCTTGTTGGATCTCAGAGACTATAAGAGTTAGGGTAACCAAATTTGGTTTCCAGACTCATGTGATATCACACTGCTACAAGTGTATTTCAAAATTTCGCCCCGTCCCCTTCCGCCCCCACAAAGGACGAAAATCTGTGGCAGGCACAATTTTAAAGATACGATAAAACTAAAAACGCAGTATCGTAAGGAATTCCCATATTTACCAGATTGCCAAATCTGAATCCGATCGGATCATATTTTATAGCCAGAATGAATAAATTAATTTTCAGTTGCTTCCCCTGCCCTCGACCAAGCAACTCATTCTCTTTCTAGCTCGCACACTCTGCTGCGTTCAGTGCGCGAACAACCCCTATCGGAGGAGATGTAGAATATGAATGGTACATCTATAATCTACATGTTAGATGTAAAATATACATTGTAGATGTAGATAAGAGATGTAGCAAAAAAATGTAATATGTACAATTTTTTTTTTAATTTTAAAATTCTAAGAAATCATAAGCTCAAAAATGTATATACTGACTGAGTACGGGTATAAATAGAGTCAAAGATATTTTCCCACGGTGCCACTTTGAGTTTGCGTATTTTTTGTTCACCGGCTTGCATTTCAAGCCTTTGGAAGAACTGACCTAAATCAAATGTTCCATAAGTATACAAATCGCTAATCTCATATCTTGCTGTAATTCATATACGTTGGGCTTTGAAGCATTTTCTAGAGATTTCCTAGGCAATTCTATCTGTTCTTTTCCTGCGCAGGATTTCTGTCTACTTGTCTGTTTTGTAGTGACTTTTAATATGGTTGCTGACATATTCTTTAATTCTTTGATGGTTATTCTTGATAACGCATCTGCTACATAATTATCTTTTCCCTTTAGATATTCCACTGTGAAGTCATATTCTTCTAATTCAAGCCACGTGCGTGTAAGTTTTGAGCTAGGATTGACCATTGAAAATAGATATGTTAATGGTCTGTGTTCTGTTTTCACTGTAAAGTGTCTGCCATATATATATGGTCGAAAATGAGTAATTGCCCAATGAATTGCTGCTAATACCTGTTCAGTTGTTGTCTGGTTACTTTCGCCCTTGGTAAATGATCTGGATGCGTATGCAATAGGAAGTTGGAGGTCTTTATGGTTTTGAGTTAAAATCGCTCCACACGCTTGCTTACTTGTATACGTTATTATACAAAATTCTTTTGTGAAGTCTGGGTATTGTAACAGAGTTGGTTTGATAAGTTGCTCCTTTAAATGTAAGAATGCATTTTAGCAATCATCTGTCCATATAAATGGAACATTCTTTTAACATAATCTAGTTATGTGCCGTGAATAGTCGGCGAAGTTTTAGATAAAACGTCTTCAACAATTGCAAAATGCAACGAATCGTCTAGCGCTGTCCGCATCATGAGGGACTGGATAGTTTTTGATGACGTCATATTTTTTGTCATCAGGCAAGATTCCTTTATCTGTGCACCGGGTAAATGTAAGGTGATTTTGACACCCGGTGTTTCTAACCACCGGACAACTGAGTGTACAATACAATAATGCATGAGTGTTTGGACACACAAGTAACAAAAGTGAATATGTAGCTGTGTGCATGAGTGTGTGTGGCATTCGTTGACACATCGGAGTCGAAAGAAGGATGGGGTGAAAAGGGAAGCACAAAAATTGAGGCACAAAATGTATAGAGTGTTTTGGGTGTTAGGTGTTTTTTTTGCAAGCCTTCGCTTTGTTGCTTTTTTAGTACCTGCTGCTGGAAAAACGTCGCTTAGTCGAAATATAAAAATTTCGACAAGCACGAAGAATTAACTTTATTCTCCAAGATGAAAACATAATACAAAATAATATTCTGCTCAAGAAATTATAATTTATTCATCCATTCAACAAATTAAAGAATATATAAAAATTAATCAATACTTAACATAAAAATCAAATCAAATTGTACTGCTTCAGTGTATTAAACATAGTTAAATAATATTTTTGTGCTTCAGTGCATTTAATTAAATGAAATTATAGTTTAAAATTTTTATAATATGAATGTAGAAAAAGCAAATTGCCTACGGTTTTCGGCCCTAATCTATTTCTTTTTTCAGTTATAATATTGCCCGCTAAAGAAAAGACCCTTTCAGCTGCTGCACTGATGGATGGTATTGTAAGCATTTGCAATGCTAATTTTGACAAATGAGGATAGCAATTTTCTTTGCTTTTCCACCACTCAATTGGTTCGAAGTCCTCGCTCAAAGCTACTTTCTCAGTACAATAATTTTCTATTTCTTCTAAGGGCGATTTAAAATTTTTGTTTGAATGAGTTCCAGTTCCAGTTCGGAAAAGAAAAATGTAGTTTTCGGCACAAACGTTTGGCTGATAGATTTCGGTGACATTTGACCAATTGGGTTTGCAGGACTTGATTCAGTACTGAAAGTTTCGTTTGAATAGAAACTAAATTTATCCATTTTATCACTACAGAACATTTTTATTTCCATTATATCCTCATGTTCCATGCTTGCTGCAGGTGGGTATAAGAAAAAGTCTGCTTTGTGCCAAATACTTAAATTTTTTTTCCAAATCGTGTTCACATTAATTACTATTTTTTCTTTAAGAACCGACATTGACGAAATGTCTTCAGAATTCGGTTCGCATAGTTTCAGAATTTTGGCAATCGAGGGCAATACAAAGCATAATGACGTTTGCACGTTTGCAATTCTTTGAAAATTCTCTCGAAATCTTGAAGAAGCATTAGTATTATTTTTAGAGTCGATATGTTTACGATTATGAGTCTTTGACCGCTCTCAGTCTCACTTAATATATGATTAACTGTTGTCCAGTTATTCACTATAGAATTGAGCATAGTATAATTGGAATTCCATCGAGTAGGGCATGAGTTTTTTAATGTTGTGTTAAGTCTATGCTGCAAACTTGCCTTCTTAAAATATTTAACGATTTTTGTGCATACGTGTAATATTTCTTGAAGCTCAAATGATTCGTCAAAGGATTTTTCTAACACATTTAATATAAATGGCTGCTGCAATTTAATCGAATATTCTTGTCCAATGCTTTTTATACCCGTACTCAAAAAAGAGTTAAGGGGTATATTAGATTTGTGGTAAAAGTGGATGTGTGCAACGCAGAGAAGGAAACGTTTCCGACCCCATAAAGTATATATATTCTTGATCAGCATCAATAGCCGAGTCGATATAGCCATGTCCGTCTGTCCGTCCGTCCGTCCGTCTGTCCGTCTTGATGAGCGCCTAGATCTGAGAGACTATAAGAGCTAGAGAAACCAAATTTGGTTTCCAGCCTCATGTGATATCACACTGCTACAAGTGTATTTCAAAATTTCGCCCCGCCCCCTTCCGCCCCCACAAAGGACGAAAATCTGTGGCAGGCACATTTTTAAAGATACGATAAAACTAAAAACGCAGTATCGTAGAAAATGCCCATATCTACCGGATTGCCGAATCTGAACTAGATCGGATTATAATTATAGCCAGAATGAAGAAATTAATTTTCTGTTGGTTCCCACTCCTTCTCCAGCGTTGCTGACGCTACTGATTCTCTTTCTCGCTCGCACACTCTGCCGCGTTCAGTGCGCGAGCAACCCCTAGCGGAGGAGATGTAGAATCTAAATGGAACATGTACAATCTACATGTTAGATGTAGAATAGACATTGTATATGTAGATGTAGATAGCAGATGTAGCAAAAAAATGTAAAATGTAAAATTTTTTTTTTTTAAATTCTAAAATTCTAAAAAATCATATGCTCTTAAATGTATATACTGACTGAGTACGGGTATAAGTAGAGTCGCGTCCCCAGAAGCGACTCGCACGTTCCTTCTCGTTTTATATTGGCTCCCCTATCTGTCACGAATTTAATATCTGCTATATTTTCGACATCAAATTGTGCAAAAATGGTTTTCATTTTATTTAGAATATTTTCAGTCCACATATCAACGGCTGCCGATACTCCACCATTATCCACTTTTATTTCATTGGAGGATATCGCCCGCTTTTCTTCTGCATCTTTTTCCGCATTTCGGCTCAATGTCGTTGCGTCGGGTCGTCAATATCAACGTTCGCTCCATACGTAGCACCAATTTGTACAACAAATTTCACCAGGTTCCGAAATCCAGTCCCGCTTACCGCAGAAAACGGGCGACAATCCTGCACAACCCACTCACTGCACTTCTCTGTAGCTGTTTTTTTGTCCAAGTTAGAAACTTTTTTTTCTTCCTCCGGCTGTCGTAAAGACAGACAGCATTTGTGACGGGACAAATTTGAAGTTTGGTGACAAACAAATTTGAGCACTTTTCCGCATGTATTGCAATAAACCCAGCCTTTTAGCACAGTTTAGTCCTCTTGTAATATGTCACATAATATTGTCCAAATTATACTTTTGCATTTGTGTATTGGAGCTATGGTATATACACCACGCTCAATTTCCTTTTTAATTGTTTCTGGAGTCATTTCTTCAAAAACAGCGGAAGCTGGCAAAATCAAAGTAGCAATGAACTTGAATACCTACAAGCGACCAAGTGAAAAGCAAAACGGCCGAAAATTACACATAAGTACACACACAGGCACCATGGTGTGTAGAAAACAAACAGGTGATACATAGGTTGCACGTGCAATGTATATAGCCTTTTTTCAGTTGCGCCTATTCCTACATTCGTTTTGAGTATGAGTGCGACCGGTACCTCGTTGCCTAAAAACATTTGTGTGCGTGCAAAAAAAAAAAACGGGTCATTGTGCGAGTGAGTGCGAGATATTGCCGGCACTTGCAGCACACACACAACTTTTGATAAGTGTGTGTCTTTGTTTTGCTTAGCCGGTGGCGAGTGGCACCGGCACACACTTTTCGTTGGGTGTGAGTAGCGTGGCAAAAAGTGACACACTTGCAGTTCTCTGCTACATACCTCAAAAATGTCTTGTAAGTTTTTGAGCATATGTTTTTCGGAACAACCAATGACTATAAGATCGTCCATATATAGGAATTTTTGCGAAGATTCAAGTCCAGAGAATGCAATAGTCATCATTCTCTGAAATGAATTTGGCGCTATTCTTAAACCAAAAGGCAGTCGCGTGGAGCGATATGAGCCATTGCTCGTTGAAAAAGACGTTATATTACGTGAACTTTCTTCTTATTTGTTGTTACTGATTCGGTTTCAAGTCCAAATATGTCATTATATTTGGAACATAGTTCCGTTAATTGTGGTTTGAATTGAATTGGAAAATTTTTGGCTAGTTGAGCTATCACAGTTTGTTCTCTGATATTTGGGGTCGTTTGAACTACATTGTAATTCGAAAGTGATTCATATTGTAAATTACACTACCCGACACGATTTTTCCTCAAGGAACAAAACCAACTTTTTCTTAAAGATTTGGGGCTTAGAAATGGTTTGATGATATTTTTTTTTTTTATGGCAGAACTTTTTTTAAAGAATTTTTGAAAACTGGTATTTTTTTTGAAGCTTTTTTCAGAGGTAGCGCTTGTTTATTTCACATAGCTCTAGTATCTTACGTTTGGTTGTAAACCTTTGCTATTTTGAAAAGATCATTAAAACAGCTAGAAGTTTAGCCCAAACACTTTGTGATTTCAGCTTACCGTCTGGGAAATAGCATTGAAATGAAAAAATTATGATTTTTGTGCGGTATTTTTTACGAAATTTTGACTTTAAAAACTCAGGACTCTTGAATTGGTATTAATATAGTATCTATATAGGAATTTAAATCAATATTGCTTACTAGTTGGGATCTTGCTGGTAAAAGTATAGTGTTGTTACCAGAACTGTATGTTATTGGAACTTAAATTTGAACGTCTATATTATTTGGTCGTATTATAAACCAGTCTTCTGAAGGTTTCAGGTCAATTTGACAATTTAATTCTTTTATGAAATCAATCCCTATTATTCCATCACATGGGATTGCGAAGTTTTTGTTTACTAAATGGAAATTGTGTGGAATTATGTATTTATCTGTCTGCAGCTCCCAATAGAGCAAGGCCTTGGGATTTAATAATACCTTCACCAATACCTTGAATATCTATTGTATTTTCGATTTGAATATCGTTAAAAGTATCTGAATTTTTATTTATGAGCGAAATATTCGCTCCTGTATCTATAAGGAATGCTAATTGTTTTCCTGTTTTCGCATTAAGGAATGAAACGAATATATTGAGATTGAGGTTGATAGTTGAACCGTTGGAATTTTTTAGTAGAACCGTTGGAATTTAGGAGTTTCCCGAACCCGTTTGGGTAACACGGACGTTGTTGTTTCGTGTGTTCCCAGTTCTGTCGTAATTTTGGTTGTTGTGAGATCCGCCGTTACAACGGTTATTTCCTCTATAACTACCACGACATCTATAGTTGTTAGATTGGTAAGTGTTGTTATAATTGTTATTGTGGTTGTGACAATCATCGTTCTCTTTCGTAGTGACCAGCGTGTTTTGTTTTGCGCCGCATCCTTGTTAACTTAAACAGCCGTGTTTTTTATCTATAATTTAACTCTCTTACTAACATACATTAAAATCATTCTTTACCGCGGGTGCATGCCTGTTAATTGTGTAAAAACACAACTTATTTAATAAATTTGTGCGTCGGTTAGTCGGGTGTGGGCGTAAGTACCCCACTTTACCGCCTTGTCGTATTTATGCCCTACACTCTCTCTATCACCTAACTCTCAATAACTGTTCTTCGCCCGCTCTTGTAACCTTTTGTGCAGTAACGCTCTCACTTATAAGCTGTTGCTGCAACCACTCTCCTCTCTCTCTTTTTTCCGATTTCGCTTTAAGCATTGCTCTAAGCATTTGCTCTGCACAGTGGTCTGATTGCTATTTGTTTTGAACTTTTTTCCGAAATAAAAAAAAATAAAAGACATAAATATGGAATTTTCTGTCGTCTGTGCAAAAAAACCTGCAAGAAGCAGATCACCCATGACCAGCCCAATATCCCCTGCTGGCTTGCGAAAGCGTAGTGCACGCAAAATGTGTGGGATCTCGGGCCGTGTAGAGACGCCATTTCCCAAAACAACGGCCTACATTATAGTTGTGAGGAATGCCGTGCTGTGGAAAACGACATGCGTTCGTTCATGAGGCAGACGCGGAGTGGCTTCAAAGAGCTGATCGTGGGCTTTAAACAGCAGTACGATCGGCTCTTGGCCATGAACACTCAGTTCAGCAGTTTACAGCTACTCAGTCTACTCCGCGGGACTTGCAAGTGCCGACTGCCTCATGTCCGCCGGCATCCGAAAAACTTACTCCGACCACTCCCTTAGTGCAGCAGTTGATTACGTTTGCTACTCCAAGGGCAACGATCGCTGCTGGTGATGCAGATTCGGGAGCCGAATGCGTCACTTCGGAGAGTATGCAGTTAGAAATGTCTGTAGAGTCCGTGTCCGTCGAGTCCGCACCCAACCCCTTAACACCCCTCAGTTGCTCCCACCAGCTAATAGATGTCCAGGACCACCGGATACTGCCATCACAGGTACTAGGCCTGTGGTGCCAAAACCACTGGTGGGAGTCCCACCAAAGCGACAAGTTTTTGTCTCGCGGCTAGCCCCTGACCTCACATCCAATGATGTGACCGCTTTTATACAAAGCAAAATAAAAGCCGTCGGCTTAAAGGTGGAAAAATTTAACTTTTCTTACACCAGGGAGATATCTTCCTAAGATAAGCGTCTCCCCAACTCAATTTGAAACCATTTGTTCCGCCAAGTTTTGGCCAGAGCATTTGGTGGTTAAAGAGTTTAAGGCTAAGAAAAAGAATAGGCCCCCCATTACTCTTCCTAGCATTCAGACTAGTGCTCCATCTCCTCCCATCCTCATCTTCCACCTCTACTTCCACCCATCCAAAAAACTAACTTCCTCTCTTGTAGTTACCTACCAGAATGCTAGAGGCTTGCGTAGTAAGCTCAGCACTCTTTTCCTTGAGAGTCTCGCATTCTCATCCCACGTTATTGTGTTCACCGAGACCTGGTTAAAGCCGGACATCCTTAGTTCCGAAGTTTTGGCAGGTCGGACACAATTTTAGAAATGACCGTTCGTCTCGACGTGGAGGTGGGGTCCTTATTGCAGTGGACTCAAATTTCACGTCGGAACATTTCATGGTCCAGGTTCAACAAGACCTGGAATTCCTGTGCGTAAAACTGATTCTCCCAGGCTTTTCCATTTTCATTACTTGCTCGTATATTCCACCTTCCTCGGATATCTTAATATACGAGCATCACCTGACCGCTTTAAAAACTGTTTCTTCCTCGCTATCAGATAAAGACCATATGATAGTTCTTGGTGATTTTAATTTGCCAGGTGCTGTTTGGTCTTCGGTAAACGAGTCTAATAACCTTGTGCCCATGTCACGACATGACTTTATCGACGGCTTGCTAGACCTATCCCTGTCTCAAGTCAACCATGTGAAAAATTCTTGGGTCGATTGCTTGATCTGTGCTTTGTCTCGGATCCGACCATAGCGTTGTTAACCCGAGCCCTTCCGCTCAGTATACCTGAAGACTCCTACCATCCTACATTCGAAGTGTCAGTCGATATTGGCCCTACTGTATTGGATCGAATGAGTAGGCTATCCGAACGTGTCCGCTGCTTTCGTAAAGCCGAGTTTACGAAGCTTAATAACCTTATTAGGGATTTTGATTGGTCCGCTCTGTACTTGTGCACTGACGTTATGAAAGGCACACACATTTTTTACAATGTACTTGACACATTTTTTGATTCTTGTGTCCCACTTTCTTGTCCGGTTAGATCTGGAAAACCTCCTTGGTTACCAAGGAGTTATCCAGTCTAAAAAATTTAAAATCAAGACTTTATAAAAAATTTCGAGAAGTTGGTTCTCCCTCTTCTCTTTCTCACTATGTAATAGCTCGGTCAAATTTCTCCGTTCTTAACGCTCAATGCTATAAGAACTACCTATCTCGATGCAGGATACGATTTTCACAGGACCCTAAACAGTTTTACAGCTTCGTAAATAGTAAGCGTAGAACGTCCGTACATCCATCCTCGTTATCTTTTCTCAATATGTCAGCAAACAATGATCAGGCAATTGCCAAATTTTTCCAAACAACCTATTCTCATGAAAGCTACTCTGGTCAGCCGTATCCATACAGTTTACCAAGGTCGAATGGCATCTTCAGCCCCTTGTTAAATGAAAGCTCACTGCTTCATGATCTTCGACTAGTTAAGCCGGTGTTTTCACCAGGTCCCGACGGAGTTCCCGGCTGTGTACTCAGGTACTGTTCCGACGCTCTGTGTGGACCCTTGCTTAAACTATCACCCTATCTATTAACTCTTCATGCTTCCCCCCATCTGGAAGGAATCTTTATTATTCCGCTCCATAAGAAAGGTAGCAAGTCTGATGCAAATAATTATAGGGGTATATCTAAGTTATCCGCTATTCCTAAAATGTTTGAAAAAATTTTAACTCCGCACTTGCAACATCTCTGCAAATCACTTATATCTTGTCCCAGCACGGATTTATAAGGCGACGATCAACAACCACAAATTATTAGAGTTTACCTCTTTTATCATTAAAGGCTTTCAAGGTAACTTGCAGACGGATGTCATTTACACTGATTTTAGTAAAGCATTTGATTCTGTAAACCATTCCCTTTTAGCACAAAAACTTGACCTTTTAGGGTTTCCGCCTAATCTCTTGAGATGGATTTCTAGCTACCTTTGTTCTAGGTCTCAAAGAGTCCTCTTCAAAAACTCCTTCTCTTCACCTGTTAAGGTTACTTCTGGAGTACCACAGGGCAGCCATCTAGGCCCCCTACTATTCACACTCTTTATTAATGATCTGCCTTCAGTATTAACAAACTCTCGAGTACTCATGTATGCGGATGATGTTAAACTTTGTGTCCAGTATAAGGACATTTCATTTCACTCTCGCTTGCAATCCGATCTCAATAACTTTCAATCATGGTGTTGTGCAAATATGACACCTAAATGCCTCGAAATGCAAAGTAATGACATTTCATCGCTCCAGCCCCCTATTGGCTCCTTATAGCCTCTGCGGTGGTTCTCGTGAGAGAATTACCTTGGTTGATGATCTTGGTGTTAAATTAGACCCAAAGTTGAAGTTTTCTGAACACATTTCTACCATGGTAAATAAGGCCATGGGTGTGCTTGGGTTTATAAAGAGTGGTAAAGGATTGACGACCCCTATATAACGAAGACTCCTATACTCGCTTGTTCGTCCGATTTTAGATACGGCTCTTGTGTATGGTGCCCCAGTACAAGTACACCAGGACCGTAAGAATCACCAGAAAAACTTTTACTTGCTCTGCGTGGCCTTAACTGGGATGCAGGTGTGAACTGCCATCTTATCCTCGTAGATTGCTTTTAATAAACCTTCCAACCTTAGTTAGTCGTAGAAAAATGCTTGGTGTGATTTTTATGCACAACCTGATCAAGGTGATGTAGATAGCCCTGACTTGTTGAGCCGCATAAACTTTACGATTCCCTAGATCACTAGAACTTCATTCCTCTTTTCCTCCGCTTTGTAGATCGAATTATTCCTTGCACGAACCATTTAGGGTCTTGCTCGGACTTCAATTCCCTTTACCACATAATATCAACTACTAATTCCCTTCCTCTCTTAAATCACTAATACTAACATACCTCCCGAATTAGATATTTTTAGCTATCTTGCATGTTAGCTCTAGTTGTGTTTAGCTCTAATTTCCTCCAATTTTAGTCTAACACCTTTCCTGCAGCTCGCGATCGGTTCGGTAACACGCGTCGCGCGTCATGCGGCCCCCGGTGGCTTCGGCTTGGCGTGTGGAGTCATTGCATATCAACGTCCAGTACAATCTGCATCACTTTTTCCTGTAGGCAACTACCAAGAATTCGAAATGACATCATTCATTGTATTGAATGTGCCAGCCTGAATTATTAATTTGACTTTTTCTATGTCATGGCCATGACAGCATGTTGTGTGCTATATTTGGTGGCCAGTTCTATAGGAAGTGATGTGATGTATGCATCTAAAAAACTTTGTAAGTTTTCCTTTCCGCCTTTCCATCGACGTCTGGGATAAGCTTCGATGCTGTATTTATAAACTCTATATTTGACTGTGCCATATTGATGGTTTGGTTGTTTGATGCTGCGTTAGTCGTCGAGGTGTCGTCTTTTACCGGAAGGTTCGATCGATTTGATCGAGAATCGTCTTCTGATATGATGCTAATATTTTTTATATTCGGGGGCCTGGGACTTATTGGCCTTGATCCCGATTCCACAGCTGGTATATTTGTTTCTGCTGTGTTGAGAAGTGTTGGTATGTGTATGTCTAAATTCTTTAGCGATAACCAATCGTTCCCTTAGACGTTTGAAAACGTCTGTAGCTTGAAACCAATGTATATCGGCAAGTCCTTGTTTGTTTTTTAGGAAAAGCTCTCTGATCTCATTATATATTTCTACTAGGTTAGTGGTATGTTTAATCACCGTACTATTTTGAGTAGGTCTGTTCTGCGTTAAGCATTTATGGGACTTATCGAACTCTGCTCTAAGACTGCAAACTTTAGCGCAGATCGTAAGCCAGTCCATGTAGGCTGTTTATCAGCGTTTAATTATCCCTATGGTCTATCCATTCTACATTATAACTCAAGAATCTGCCTAAATTTGGGACATTTTCCTTTCTACCATAGATTTGGCAGTTCCTCTCTTGTAGTTACCTACCAGAATGCTAGAGGCTTGCGTAGTAAGCTCAGCACTCTTTTCCTTGAGAGTCTCGCATTCTCGTCCCACGTTATTGTGTTCCCCGAGACCTGGTTAAAGCCGGACATCCTTAGTTCCGAAGTTTTGGCAGGTCGGTACACAATTTTTAGAAATGACCGTTCGTCTCGACGGAGGTGGCGTCCTTATTGCAGTGGACTCAAACTTCACGTCGGAACATTTCATGGTCCAGATTCAACAAGACCCAGGCTTCTCCCAGGCTTTTCCATTTTCATTACTTGCTCGTATATTCCACCTTCCTCGGATATCTTAATATACGAGCATCACCTGTCCACTTTAAAAACAGTTTCTTCCTCGCTATCAGATAAAGACAATATGATAGTTCTTGGTGATTTCAATTTGCCAGATACTGTTTGGTCTTCGGTAAACGAGTCTAATAACCTTGTGCCCATGTCACGACATGACTTTATCGACGGCTTGCTAGACCTATCCCTGTCTCAAGTCAACCATGTGAAAAATTCCTTGGGTGATTGCTTGATCTGTGCTTTGTCTTGGATCCGACCATAGCGTTGTTAACCCGAGCCCTTCCGCTCAGTATACCTGAAGACTCCTACCATCCTACATTCGAAGTGTCAGTCGATATTGGCCCTACTGTATTGGATCGAATGGATAGGCTATCTGAACGTGTCCGCTGCATTCGTAAAGCCGAGTTTACGATGCTTAATAACCTTATTAGGGATTTCGATTGGTCCGCTCTGTACTTGTGCACTGACGTTATGAAAGGCACAAACATTTTTTACAATGTACTTGACACATTTTTTGATTCTTGTGTCCCACTTTCTTGTCCGGTTAGATCTGGAAAGCCTCCTTGGTTTACCAAAGAGTTATCCAGTCTAAAAAATTTAAAATCAAGACTTTGTAAAAAATTTCGAGAAGTTGGTTCTCCCTCTTCTCTTTCTCACTATGTAATAGCTCGGTCAAATTTCTCCGTTCTTAACGCTCAATGCTATAAAAACTACCTATCTCGATGCAGGATACGATTTTCACAGGACCCTAAACAGTTTACAGCTTCGTAAATAGTACGTCCGCACATCCATCCTCGTTATCTTTTCTCAATATGTCAGCAAACAATGATCAGGCAATTGCCCATCTTTTTGCCAAATTTTTCCAAACAACCTATTCTCATGAAAGCTACTCTGGTCAGCCGTATCCATACAGTTTACCAAGGTCGAATGGCATCTTCAGCCCTTTGTTAAATGAAAGCTCACTGCTTCATGATCTTCGACTAGTTAAGCCGGTGTTTTTACCAGGTCCCGACCGACCTTAATGCTTCATGCTTCATGCTTCCCCCTTCATGCTTCCCCCCCATCTGGAAGGAATCTTTTATTATTCCGTTCCATAAGAAAGGTAGCAAGTCTGATGCAAATAATTATAGAGGTATATCTAAGTTATCCGCTATTCCTAAAATGAATATTTTGAATGTCTCGGGAGTTTCCCGAACCCGTTTGGGTAACACGGACGTTGTTGTTTCGTGTGTTCCCAGTTCTGTCGTAATTTTGGTTGTTATGAGATCCGCCGTTACAACGGTTATTTCCTCTACAACGACATCTATAGTTGTTAGATTGGTAAGTGTTGTTATAATTGTTATTGTGGTTGTAACCACGACGATTTTCTCTACCTCGATAGTTACTTCGATAGTTACTACCGCGGTAGGCTTGTCCTCTGTTTTGGTGGCAGTACAATACTGCATCACTTTTTCCTGTAGCGTCTGTGCAACTACCAACGAATTTCGAAATGACATCATTCATTGTATTGAATGTGCCAGCCTGAATTATTAATTTGACTTTTTCTATGGAACAATTTGTTGTCATGGCCATGACAGCATGTTGTGTGCTATATTTGGTGGCCAGTTCTATAGGAAGTGATGTGACATCTGTGATGTATGCTCCCTCTAAGGCTTTAGTCATCTGCTCAACCTCTTTGTATACTGGTTGGCTGTTTTGTTCTTTGGTGGAGGTTCATCAGTTTTTCTGATAAAACCTCCACTGACTCGCCTTTGACATTAACCCTGAGTCTGGAGATTACCTGCGTTAAGGTATTTTCTTCTCCAATCAGGTTTCTAGCCGATCCCTTAAGTTTATAATGGAGATCGCTAGTTGCTCATGTGCGCCTTTAATGGCGTCGAGAATGTTGAGGGCATCTAAAAAACTTTGTAGGTTTTCCTTTCCGCCTTTCCATCGAAGTCTGGGATAAGCTTCGATGCTGTATTTATAAACTCTATATTTGACTGTGCCATATTGATGGTTTGGTTGTTTGATGCTGCGTTAGTCGTCGAGGTGTCGTCTTTTACCGGAAGGTTCGATCGATTTGATCGAGAATCGTCTTCTGATATGATGCTAATATTTTTTATATTCGGGGGCCTGGGACTTATTGGCCTTGATCCCGATTCCACAGCTGGTATATTTGTTTTTGCTGTGTTGAGAAGTGTTGGTATGTGTATGTCTAAATTCTTTAGCGATAACCAATCGTTCCTTAGACGTTTGAAAACGTCTGTAGCTTGAAACCAATGTATATCGGCAATTCCTTGTTTGTTTTTTAGGAAAAGCTCTCTGATCTCATTATATATTTCTACTAGGTTAGTGGTATGTTTAATCACCGTACTATTTTGAGTAGGTCTGTTCTGCGTTAAGAATTTATAGGACTTATCGAACTCTGCTCTAAGACTGCAAACTTTAGCGCAGATCGTAAGCCAGTCCATGTAGGCTGTTTATCAGCGTTTAATTATCCCTATTGTCTATCCATTCTACATTATAACTCAAGAATCTGCCTAAATTTGGGACATTTTCCTTTCTACCATAGATTTGGCAGTTCCTCTCTTGTAGTTACCTACCAGAATGCTAGAGGCTTGCGTAGTAAGCTCAGCACTCTTTTCCTTGAAAGTCTCGCATTCTCGTCCCACGTTATTGTGTTCCCCGAGACCTGGTTAAAGCCGGACATCCTTAGTTCCGAAGTTTTGGCAGGTCGGTACACAATTTTTAGAAATGACCGTTCGTCTCGACGGAGGTGGCGTCCTTATTGCAGTGGACTCAAACTTCACGTCGGAACATTTCATGGTCCAGATTCAACAAGACCTGGAATTCCTGTGCGTAAAACTGATTCTCCCAGGCTTTTCCATTTTCATTACTTGCTCGTATATTCCACCTTCCTCGGATATCTTAATATACGAGCATCACCTGTCCACTTTAAAAACAGTTTCTTCCTCGCTATCAGATAAAGACAATATGATAGTTCTTGGTGATTTCAATTTGCCAGATACTGTTTGGTCTTCGGTAAACGAGTCTAATAACCTTGTGCCCATGTCACGACATGACTTTATCGACGGCTTGCTAGACCTATCCCTGTCTCAAGTCAACCATGTGAAAAATTCCTTGGGTCGATTGCTTGATCTGTGCTTTGTCTTGGATCCGACCATAGCGTTGTTAACCCGAGCCCTTCCGCTCAGTATACCTGAAGACTCCTACCATCCTACATTCGAAGTGTCAGTCGATATTGGCCCTACTGTATTGGATCGAATGGATAGGCTATCTGAACGTGTCCGCTGCTTTCGTAAAGCCGAGTTTACGATGCTTAATAACCTTATTAGGGATTTCGATTGGTCCGCTCTGTACTTGTGCACTGACGTTATGAAAGGCACAAACATTTTTTACAATGTACTTGACACATTTTTTGATTCTTGTGTCCCACTTTCTTGTCCGGTTAGATCTGGAAAGCCTCCTTGGTTTACCAAAGAGTTATCCAGTCTAAAAAATTTAAAATCAAGACTTTGTAAAAAATTTCGAGAAGTTGGTTCTCCCTCTTCTCTTTCTCACTATGTAATAGCTCGGTCAAATTTCTCCGTTCTTAACGCTCAATGCTATAAAAACTACCTATCTCGATGCAGGATACGATTTTCACAGGACCCTAAACAGTTTACAGCTTCGTAAATAGTAAGGGTAGAACGTCCGCACATCCATCCTCGTTATCTTTTCTCAATATGTCAGCAAACAATGATCAGGCAATTGCCCATCTTTTTGCCAAATTTTTCCAAACAACCTATTCTCATGAAAGCTACTCTGGTCAGCCGTATCCATACAGTTTACCAAGGTCGAATGGCATCTTCAGCCCTTTGTTAAATGAAAGCTCACTGCTTCATGATCTTCGACTAGTTAAGCCGGTGTTTTTACCAGGTCCCGACGGACCTTAATGCTTCATGCTTCATGCTTCCCCCTTCATGCTTTCCCCCCATCTGGAAGGAATCTTTTATTATTCCGTTCCATAAGAAAGGTAGCAAGTCTGATGCAAATAATTATAGAGGTATATCTAAGTTATCCGCTATTCCTAAAATGAATATTTTGAATGTCTCGGGAGTTTCCCGAACCCGTTTGGGTAACACGGACGTTGTTGTTTCGTGTGTTCCCAGTTCTGTCGTAATTTTGGTTGTTATGAGATCCGCCGTTACAACGGTTATTTCCTCTATAACTACCACGACATCTATAGTTGTTAGATTGGTAAGTGTTGTTATAATTGTTATTGTGGTTGTAACCACGACGATTTTCTCTACCTCGATAGTTACTTCGATAGTTACTACCGCGGTAGGCTTGTCCTCTGTTTTGGTGGCAGTACAATACTGCATCACTTTTTCCTGTAGCGTCTGTGCAACTACCAACGAATTTCGAAATGACATCATTCATTGTATTGAATGTGCCAGCCTGAATTATTAATTTGACTTTTTCTATGGAACAATTTGTTGTCATGGCCATGACAGCATGTTGTGTGCTATATTTGGTGGCCAGTTCTATAGGAAGTGATGTGACATCTGTGATGTATGCTCCCTCTAAGGCTTTAGTCATCTGCTCAACCTCTTTTGTATACTGGTTGGCTGTTTTGTTTCTTTGGTGGAGGTTCATCAGTTTTTCTGATAAAACCTCCACTGACTCGCCTTTGACATTAACCCTGAGTCTGGAGATTACCTGCGTTAAGGTATTTTCTTCTCCAATTAGGTTTCTAGCCGATCCCTTAAGTTTATAATGGAGATCGCTAGTTGCTCATGTGCGCCTTTAATGACGTCGAGAATGTTGAGGGCATCTAAAAAACTTTGTAAGTTTTCCTTTCCGCCTTTCCATCGACGTCTGGGATAAGCTTCGATGCTGTATTTATAAACTCTATATTTGACTGTGCCATATTGATGGTTTGGTTGTTTGATGCTGCGTTAGTCGTCGAGGTGTCGTCTTTTACCAGAAGGTTCGATCGATTTGATCGAGAATCGTCTTCTGATATGATGCTAATATTTTTTATATTCGGGGGCCTGGGACTTATTGGCCTTGATCCCGATTCCACAGCTGGTATATTTGTTTTTGCTGTGTTGAGAAGTGTTGGTATGTGTATGTCTAAATTCTTTAGCGATAACCAATCGTTCCCTTAGACGTTTGAAAACGTCTGTAGCTTGAAACCAATGTATATCGGCAATTCCTTGTTTGTTTTTTAGGAAAAGCTCTCTGATCTCATTATATATTTCTACTAGGTTAGTGGTATGTTTAATCACCGTACTATTTTGAGTAGGTCTGTTCTGCGTTAAGCATTTATAGGACTTATCGAACTCTGCTCTAAGACTGCAAACTTTAGCGCAGATCGTAAGCCAGTCCATGTAGGCTGTTTATCAGCGTTTAATTATCCCTATTGTCTATCCATTCTACATTATAACTCAAGAATCTGCCTAAATTTGGGACATTTTCCTTTCTACCATAGATTTGGCAGTTCCTCTCTTGTAGTTACCTACCAGAATGCTAGAGGCTTGCGTAGTAAGCTCAGCACTTTTTTCCTTGAGAGTCTCGCATTCTCGTCCCACGTTATTGTGTTCCCCGAGACCTGGTTAAAGCCGGACATCCTTAGTTCCGAAGTTTTGGCAGGTCGGTACACAATTTTTAGAAATGACCGTTCGTCTCGACGGAGGTGGCGTCCTTATTGCAGTGGACTCAAACTTCACGTCGGAACATTTCATGGTCCAGATTCAACAAGACCTGGAATTCCTGTGCGTAAAACTGATTCTCCCAGGCTTTTCCATTTTCATTACTTGCTCGTATATTCCACCTTCCTCGGATATCTTAATATACGAGCATCACCTGTCCACTTTAAAAACAGTTTCTTCCTCGCTATCAGATAAAGACAATATGATAGTTCTTGGTGATTTCAATTTGCCAGATACTGTTTGGTCTTCGGTAAACGAGTCTAATAACCTTGTGCCCATGTCACGACATGACTTTATCGACGGCTTGCTAGACCTATCCCTGTCTCAAGTCAACCATGTGAAAAATTCCTTGGGTCGATTGCTTGATCTGTGCTTTGTCTTGGATCCGACCATAGCGTTGTTAACCCGAGCCCTTCCGCTCAGTATACCTGAAGACTCCTACCATCCTACATTCGAAGTGTCAGTCGATATTGGCCCTACTGTATTGGATCGAATGGATAGGCTATCTGAACGTGTCCGCTGCTTTCGTAAAGCCGAGTTTACGATGCTTAATAACCTTATTAGGGATTTCGATTGGTCCGCTCTGTACTTGTGCACTGACGTTATGAAAGGCACAAACATTTTTTACAATGTACTTGACACATTTTTTGATTCTTGTGTCCCACAGTCTAAAAAATTTAAAATCAAGACTTTATAAAAAATTTCGAGAAGTTGGTTCTCCCTCTTCTCTTTCTCACTATGTAATAGCTCGGTCAAATTTCTCCGTTCTTAACGCTCAATGCTATAAAAACTACCTATCTCGATGCAGGATACGATTTTCACAGGACCCTAAACAGTTTTACAGCTTCGTAAATAGTAAGCGTAGAACGTCCGCACATCCATCCTCGTTATCTTTTCTCAATATGTCAGCAAACAATGATCAGGCAATTGCCGATCTTTTTGCCAAATTTTTCCAAACAACCTATTCTCATGAAAGCTACTCTGGTCAGCCGTATCCATACAGTTTACCAAGGTCGAATGGCATCTTCAGCCCTTTGTTAAATGAAAGCTCACTGCTTCATGATCTTCGACTAGTTAAGCCGGTGTTTTTACCAGGTCCCGACAGACCTTCATGTTCACCCCTTCATGCTTCCCCCCTTCATGCTTCCCCCCATCTGGAAGGAATCTTTTATTATTCCGTTCCATAAGAAAGGTAGCAAGTCTGATGCAAATAATTATAGAGGTATATCTATGTTATCCGCTATTCCTAAAATGTTTGAAAAAATTTTAACTCCGCACTTGCAACATCTCTGCAAATCACTTTTATCTCCGTCCCAGCACGGATTTATAAGGCGACGATCAACAACCACAAATTTATTACATTTTACCTCTTTTATCATTAAAGGCTTTCAAGGTAACTTGCAGACGGATGTCATTTACACTGATTTTAGTAAAGCATTCGATTCTGTAAACCATTCCAACTTTTAGCACAAAAACTTGACCTTTTAGGGTTTCCGCCTAATCTGTTGAGATGGATTTCTAGCTACCTTCATTCTAGGTCTCAAAGAGTCCTCTTCAAAAACTCCTTCTCTTCACCTGTTAAGGTTACTTCTGGAGTACCACAGGGCAGCCATCTAGGCCCTCTACTATTCACACTCTTTATTAATGATCTGCCTTCAGTATTAACAAACTCTCGAGTACTCATGTATGCGGATGATGTTAATCTTTGTGTCCAGTATAAGGACATTTCATTTCACTCTCGCTTGCAATCCGATCTCAATAACTTTCAATCATGTTGTTGTGCAAATATTCTACACCTAAATGCCTCGAAATGCAAAGTAACGACATTTCATCGCTCCAGACCCCTTGGTCCTTATAGCCTCTGCGGTGGTTCTCTTGAGAGAATTACCTTGGTTGATGATCTTGGTGTTAAATTAGACCCAAAGTTAAAGTTTTCTGAACACATTTCTACCATGGTAAATAAGGCCATGGGTGTGCTTGGGTTTATAAAGAGGTGGTCAAAGGAATTTGACGACCCCTATATAACGAAAACTCTCTACATCTCGCTTGTTCGTCCGATTTTAGAGTACGGCTCTGTATGGTGTATGTGTGGTGCCCCCAGTACAAAGTACACCAGGACCGTATAGAATCAGTCCAGAAAAACTTTTTACTTTTTGCTCTGCATGGCCTTAACTGGAATGCAGGTGTGAGACTGCCATCTTATCCTCGTAGATTGCTTTTAATAAACCTTCCAACCTTAGTTAGTCGTATAAAAATGCTTGGTGTGATTTTTATGCACAACCTGATCAAGGGTGAAGTAGATAGCCCTGACTTGTTGAGCCGCATAAACTTTACGATTCCTATTAGATCTACTAGAAACTTCATTCCTTTGTTCCTTCCGCTTTGTAGATCGAATTATTCCTTGCACGAACCATTTAGGGTACTTTGCTCGGACTTCAATTCCCTCTACCACATAATATCAACTACTAATTCCCTTCCTCTTCTTAAATCACTAATACTAACATACCTTTCCCGTAATTAGTTATTTTTTTTAGCTATCTTTGCATGTTTAGCTCTTTGAGTTGTGTTTAGCTCTAATTTTCCTCGAATTTTAGTCTAACACCTATCCTTCCTGCATGCTCGCGATCGGTTCGGTAACACGCGTCGCGCGTCATGCGGCAGCGCCCCTCAGTCGGTTGGGCGGGAGGAGGGCTGCGTTTCTGCCTGGGTTCCGCGCGTAACAGGCTTCGGCTTGGTGTCGCATGGGCCACTTGATGGTGCCTGCATGGTCATTGCATATCAACGTCCAGACAATATACTGGTTGGCTGTGTTGTTTCTTTGGTGGAGGTTCATCAGTTGGCATTTGGAATTTCGTTGGCACTTCGGGAATATATATTGTTAGGAATATTTATTTATTTAATATTATTTTAGTTTTTATTGCGTAAGCCCCTTGTGCTGGTCTCCTGTCTTTTGGCGTGTGCTGAGCTTGCATTTTTGCTGGGTGTTGATCGCTTCACCTGGGAGTTTGCTTGTTGTTTGCTGTTGCTTGTCTTCGATCTGGGCTTCCTGTGTCGAGCGCCGGGTTCAAGGGTGTTTGTCTCGTGTGTGAGATCCTCGTGGTTTGTTTGGGATGCGTGTTCCCTGTTGTGGGCCTAGGACGCGGTTGCTCCGTAGTGACCGTGGGACTCGTTTTCCTGATTGCTAGGTTGCTGTTTGCTGGTGTTGACCTTGGATTCGTGTTCTCCGTAATGTGCCGTTGCTTCGTATTCGTTGCGATTGTTTTGGGTGTCAAGTACTGCGTTGCGTTATTGGGTGCCGTGAGCGTTGTGGTAGGTCGTGGACGTAGGTTCGTTGCGATTTGTTGGGGTTTCTGGCATCGGGGTTCGGCGTCCTATACGTGGATGGTTGTAAGCACGGGTTCAGTAAGCATGGGGTGACGGTCTCGTAGCTGTAGCAGCGTGGAGCCGCATTGGATCGTCGTTTCGGTGGCACCTAGGAATTCCATGCCGACAATGACTTGTCCCAACATGTTTGGCAGGACCAGGAGCGGGATTTGAACCTCTCGTTGATCCAGCTTGATGTGCGCCAGTAGAACTTGTGAGATCTCTCTGACCGAGCCATCGGCCAGGCGTATGCGGACGCATGCATCTTGCAGGTTGGTGTTGTTGTCTAGTTGTCGGGCGAGGTTTGCGCTGATAAAGCTTCTGGATGCCCCGGTGTCGATTGTGGCTTCCGTTGCGTTTCCTCGTATGCTTACCATCCCCACTATCCGGCCGTTGCTTACGTGTAGAGAGTTATTTAGTCGCGGGTTGGAGGAGGCGTCGTTCCCGGCTGATCCCGTGTCAGTTGGGGACGCATGTCGTTTCCCGACGTGTTTTGGCGGCAGCAATCGACGGTCCGTGTGCCGCGTTTGCCACATTCTCAGCAGAATAGGATCGAGGGACTATGGCACTCGTATGCCGCATGCCCGGCTTCACCACACCGGCGACAGGCGGTGCGTGGGTTGGCGATGGGGGTCGTGATCATGCGAGGTGCTATATCGGGATTCGTCGTACTGTTTGGTTGAGCTGGCGGTCTCCCTGGTATGTCTGTCGACTCCCAATGTGGTCTCCGAAATGGCGTCTACTGCGAGTCACTGTTCCTCTGCTCTGTAGCTGGCCTTGGGTATCATGGCGTGTTCCGCGGGGGTGCGAAAGTGATCGGAATGGTCCGCTCTTGGATGCTCTCGAACTCTGTGGCCAACAGTGTGAGCTGTGCTAAGCTTTGTAGCTCATGTCGGCGCACGTACATCTGATATGCTTTGCAGCGCGTTGTCGTAGATCCTGTTCTGTTCCTTGGCTGCGTCGTACCTGCCGTGGTGCATGAGTAGACGTATCTCGATGAGGAAATCTTTGAACAGTTCCCCCGCCACTTGCTTGCGGGCTCGGATCTGGTCTTCCAATTGTTCAAAATACCGTGGTGGCAAGAAGAACGTTAAAAATTACTAGCGGAAATTTTCCCATGAGGAACTTGTAGGCGGCTGGTGCGGAACCAACGACTGGCACGGTCTGTGAGAAGTTCGGCCATGGCCCGCGGCAGATGGTTTGTGTCCACCCCATACGAGAGCGCGCGTTCTTCGAGCAGTTCGATGAATGATAGAGGGTCATCTTGGCCGTCAAACTGGATTCCCCACTTTCGGATGCGTTCCGCCATTGGTGCAGCGTGGTTGTAGTGGTGCCCTTCCATGGGTCGGTCGATCGCTGGCAAGACCCTCGTTACGGGTGCTGGGTGGGTCTCGGTAGCTAGGGGCGTTGGAAACGGGGCTGCAGGAGTGCGGTATTCGGTGGCTGCGGGGACTCGTAATTCGGTCTTAGGGGCCATTTGGCGAGTGTCGGATGGTCCAGGAGTAGTGGGCAGTGATGACTTGGAGCCAGAGCGTGAGGCTGGTTTTGCATAGTGCCTCTCGAACTCTCCTAGGCGAACCCAGGCTTCTTGCGCGAGTGGCCCGGCGACTAGTGCGGCAAATTTCTTTCGGCGAGGACTTCTAGTTCGTCCCGACGGACTTTGTGGATCCAGCCGGTGCTGACCCCTGGATTGGAAAAGTGTCCCGCTGGGTATGCCTCCTCTGGTTGTTCATCGTCGTGATGATGTTGATTTTTGGGCACTGAGTCACTGTTGAACGGCACTTTTAGGATCGGCACTGCGTATACTTTCGCGTTTTTTTTCGTGCCCGGATTATGTAAGTGCGCGGACTTGTTATTGATTCAATTTTCTTTTGATGGCAGTGGGTCTTTAATCCATGAAGTCCCTGATTTCGGTTTTCTTGAAGTTTCCACAAAAAATCCTTTAAAGTCCCTGCTCGGGCGCCACTTGTAATGTCCTATCTCAGGCTGAGGTATGCATCAGTCTGTCCAGCGTCCTGAATTACAAGTTATTTATAATTCGCAGGACTTTATTTGGGAAAACCAAGAACTTTGCCAGAAACTGAAATAAAATCACAACACTTTTTCGTTCTTTTAATTTTAATGGGTTTCTTTATTCTTCCGTATTATTATTCTACCCGGTTATGTTATGTTTTATGTTATTTTTAATTGTTCTACGACGCGTATGGTGGTTTGACTTACGTGTTTTTTATTTGCCTGACTGCTACGGCTGGTGGACTCGCTGCCTGCGATGGCTGATTGACTGCCTTTTTCTTCATGCAAGGCAGTGCCTTTTATAGATCGGGCGGCCTTCTATTTTCCCATGAATATCTTATTTCTACTCCAGAATGTGGGAAGGGTTCTTACATAAATATATATTGCCGAATTATAGTCTGCGGGTGCAGACGGGCTGATCGGTAACAGAAGGTTACCTAATCATTAGCCCTGCAGTCAGTGTCCAATATTCCCAGTAAGGAAAGTCGGAGACTGCTGACTGGCTCGCGCATGTGGGGGGTTTGCCCGGTAATCGAGGGTTACCTAAGCAATCACCTCCCAACAAGTGTCCAATGTCCCAGGTAAGGTGATCGGTGTGCACCGGTACCGTGGGAAAGGAATTTCGTTGGCACTTCGGGAATATATATTGTTAGGAATATTTATTTATTTAATATTATTTTAGGTACTTATTGCGTAAGCCCCTTGTGCTGGTCTCCTGTCTTTTGGCGTGTGCTGAGCTTGCATTTTTGCTGGGTGTTGATCGCTTCACCTGGGAGTAGCGCTGGGAGTAGCGTTGGCTGCGTCGTCTGCTTGTGACTAACCATGGTATCCATGGTTCGTTACAAGCCCTATAAGTAGGGAAAAGATGAAATAAAAACTTCAGTAATTCTCTGCACGAAAAGGAGAGCAGTCGTCTTTATTATGGAAAGCAGAAGCCCATTATATTGCTGAAACCCATCCTATTGGACCCATGCTATTGGGAACATCATCATCATCATAAGCTCACAAATTTATATACCGACTGAATACTGGTATAAAAGTAAAGTCGCGTCCAAAGAAGCGACTCACACGTTCCTTCTCGTTTTTTTAAATTTATTTTTTGTTGTTTATAGGTGCATATTAATTAATTAAGAAAAGGCTCATCTGAAATTGGTTGATAAACCCTCCGAAAATTATATTTTACCGTTTTGAACGTTACTCCAGCCGTTTCTCCATAGAATTTTATGAAGAATACTTTAAGTGACGCTTAATTATACAAGTCGAATTCATGCTTGCATTTCAAACAGAAGTGAAGAGTGAGAGATTTTTTGGTGATTTTTTGGTCAGAGTCTGGGCACATGAGCTTGGGGGCCCCTTAAGCTCAAGGGCCCCGGTGCGCCGCACCGTCTTGCACGTACGTAGCTACGCCACTGGCTCTATATAATTACTATGCCAGCCATATGTTTTTAGTACAAAGCCTATCAGTGATTAGTAGTTACGAGCAGCGTTTTCACGCAGCAGCTTGTGGTTAATATTATAGTTAAAGTTAAATGAAGGCATTGGCATAAATGCAGCCTTATTAACGCTGCTTCGCATCGCAAATTTTTTTTTTTCGATATCTGTTAGTTGGTGTTTGAGGTCTTCACTGTTTTCCCTCGATGCTGCTTTTAGGAGGTCTTTCACCAGCCTTCTTTGTTGTAGCAGTTTCTGCCTTTTCCCGCCGCGGTGTTTCTTCTATTTGGGTTTGGGTTGGTTGTATATACCACAAAGTATATATATTCTTGATCAGCATCAATAGCCGAGTCGATATAGCGAAGTCCGTCCGTCCGTCCGTCCGTCTGTCCGTCTGTCCGTCCGTCCGTCTTGATGAGCGCCTGGATCTCAGAGACTATAAAAGCTAGAGCAACCAAATTTAATTTCCAGACTCATGTGATATCACACTGCTACAAGTGTATTTCAAAATTTCGCCCCGCCCCCTTCCGCCCTCACAAAGGACGAAAATGTGTGGCAGGCACAATTTTAAAGATACGATAAAACTAAAAACGCAGTATCGTAGAGAATGCCCATATCTACCAGACTGCTGAATCTGAATCAGATCGGATCATAAATTTAGCCAGAATGACGAAATTAATTTTCAGTTGCTTCCCCTGCCCCCTCCAGACAACGACAACGCAACTCATTTTCCATCTCGCTCGTACACTCTGCCGCGTTCAGTGCGCGAGCAACCCCTAGCGGAGGAGATGTAGAATATAAATGGTACATCTATAATCTACATGTTAGATGTAAAATATACATTGTAGATGTAGATAGCAGATGTAGCAAAAAAATGTAAACTGTAAAATTTTTTTTTTAATTCTAAAATTCTAAAAAATCATAAGCTCAAAAATGTATATGCTGACTGAGTACGGGTATAAGTAGAGTCGCGTCGCTAGAAGCGACTCACACGTTCCTTCTCGTTTTATTTATTTTTTTAAATTTTTTTTTTTTTATTTCTTCTTTTGTTCTTTCACATCACGGAGTCGGTGCCTTTATTAGGAATTTTTTCTTCATGTTTGTGTAATTTACACAGGTTTTCAGATGAATGAATGTATCACTATTTTATATATATATATATATATATATATATATATGTATATATGAGTGTTTTGTTTATTTTGTTCGTTTAGTTTTTCCATTTTCACATTCACGTTTCACATTTCACAACCTTGTCACGGTCCCCATGTAGTTAGGTTCTTAAACGGTGATATAGTTAGATGAATAAAATATTTTGTAAGACATCCGTCTTATTTAAATTTAGTTTATTGAATGAATTCTGGAATATTTCTTAAGATCTATTTAGCTAAAGCCGCGCAGCTGCGCTGCCAGAAACGCCGGCAGCGGAGCGTCCGCATTTGTTTATTCGTTATATACATATGCCCAGCGCTGGTGGCAGCGGGGGGCGCGAGGGAGAATGCATATACTTGTGCGGATCATATTCTGGTGCCGTCGGTCTGTATGAAACATGCCGACGTTTGTGTGATCGTATATCGTCGCACTTGGAATATGCCTGGGAATATTAATTAAATAAACACAGCAACAAAGTGTTACAGTGTGTTCCCCTTAAGTACTCTTGGTACAGTGAAAGAGGTGCAGACAGTAATAAAATGGTCAAGTATATCGGGCCGAAAGAAACGACCGAAGAACGAAGAAAGAGACGGACTTAAAATGCTGGGTAAATTAAATAATTTTGAAACACCTTCGAAAAATATTAGGTACTCATTATCATGTACACTCTTCAGTGCAGCTATAATTGTTATCCGTAACTTTAAAAGCCATTACTGTACCTAAATTGTTACCTCGTAATGAGAGCTGGCGAACTGCTCGGTGCAGTGAGGAAAGAAGCCCATGAATTTTTGTAATGTCACGAAAATATATATAATTAAAGTTGATACCACCAGATCGTTAGTCCAATCCACAGGAGCCATAAAGTCCACCCGGCGCGCCAAAATGTTAGCCAAGATCCAAGCTAACTTTCTATTAGCTTTATATTAGCTTGGATCTTGGCTAACATTTTGGCACCCCCGGGTTGAGTATTAAACTCATTTCATGTAAGCATACGAGCTTTTCCCTATGCAAGCGGTAGAGAGTACAAGAAAAGAGCGCAGGAGAGAAAGCGATCTTAGCTATTATCATTTACAGGGCTTATTTGTAGGTATTTTAACTTCAAGTCATTTCAACATAAATCATCAGGACTTACATTAAAGTCTAGTGAAGTGACTGTACAGTCTCAAAGAGTCCACTTCAAAAACTCCTTCTCTTCACCTGTTAAGGTTACTTCTGGAGTACCACATATAGGCTCCTTCTTCAGTATTAACAAACTGTCGAGTACTCATGTATGCGGATGATGTTAAGGTCTGTGTCCAGTATAAGGACACTCTCGATTCAGTCCGATTTCAATCAATTTCAGTCATGGTGTTGTGCAAATATGTTACACCTAAATGCCTCGAAATGCAAAAGAATGACATTTTATCGCTCCGTATACCCTCTGCTTGATTCTTCAGAGAGAATTATCTTGGTTGATGATCTTTGTGTTAAATTGGACCCAAAGTTTTCAAGTTTTCTGAACACATTTCTACCATGGTAAATAAGGCCATGGGTGTGCTTGGGTTTATAAAGAGGTGGTCAAAGGAGTTTGACGACCCCTATATAACGAAGACTCTCTACATCTCGCTTGTTCGTCCGATTTTAGAGTACGGCTCTTGTGTATGGTGCCCCCAGTACAAAGTACACCAGGACCGTATAGAATCAGTCCAGAAAAACTTTTTACTTTTTGCTCTGCGTGGCCTTAACTGGGATGCAGGTGTGAGACTGCCATCTTATCCTCGTAGATTGCTTTTAATAAACCTTCCAACCTTAGTTAGAAGTAGAACGAGAAGGGTGTGAGTTTTTGTACACCACTCGGTACCCGACTCAGTCAGATACATACTTTTTTCCTATGATTTTTTGCTTTTAGAAAAAAAAAATTTTACATTTTACATTTTTCCCCCCCCCCGCGGGGGGGGGCGGGGTGGTTGGGGGGGGGGGGTCTTTTTTCTCCGGGGGCTCCCCCCCCCCCCCCCTTCCCTTTCTTTTCCCCCCCCCCCCCCCCCCCCTCTTTTTTTTTTTTTTTTTTTTTTTTTTTTTTTTTTTTTTTTTTTTTTGCGTTTCTGTCTGGGTTCTGCGCGTAACAGGCTTCGGCTTGGTGTCGCATGGGCCATTTGATGGTGCAGTCATTGCATATCCAGACAAAAAACAAAAAAAACGAGAAGGAACATGTGAGTCGCTTCTGGGGACGCGACTCTACTTATACCTGTACTCAGTCAGTATACACATTTTTGAGCTTATGCTTTTTTAGAATTTTAGAATTAAACGAGAAGGAACGTGTGAGTCGCTTCTAGGGACGCGACTCTACTTTATACCCGTACTCAGTCAGTATTTACATTTTTCAGCTAATGATTTTTTAGAATTTTAGAATTAAACGAGAAGGAACGTGCGAGTATATCTTTCAATTTTAAATCAAATTTTAGAATTAAAAAAAAAGCTTACACATTATATTTTTTTGCTACATCTATTATCTACATCAACATCTACAATGTATATTATACATATAACATGTAGATTATAGATGTACCATTTATATTCTACATCTCCTCCGCTAGGGGTTGCTCGCGCACTGAACGCGGCAGAGTGTGCGAGCGAGAAAGAGAATGAGTAGCTTGGTCGTTAGCAGGAGGGGGCGGGGGAAACTACTAACAATCAATTCCTTCATTCTGTCTATAATTATGATCCGATCTAATTCAGATTCGGCAATCTGGCAGATATGGTCATTTTCTACGATACTGCGTTTTTAGTTTCACCGTATCTTTAAAATTGTGGCTGCCACAGATTTTCGTCCTTTGTGAGGGCGGAAGGTGGCGGGGCGAAATTTTGAAATACACTTGTAGCAGTGTGATATCACATGAGTCTGGAAACCAAATTTGGTTCCTCTAGCTTTTATAGTCTCTGAGATCCAGGCGCTCATCAAGACGGACGGACGGTCAGACGGACAGACGGACGGACAGACGGACGGACAGACGGACTTCGCTATATCGACTCGGCTATTGATGCTGATCAAGAATATATATACTTTGTGGTATATACAACCAACCCAAACCCAAATAGAAGAAACACCGCGGCGGGAAAAGGCAGAAACTGCTACAACAAAGAAGGCTGGTGGAGATCCAGGCGTCAAACAAGACGGACGGACAGACAGACATGGCTCTATCGACTCTATTGATGTTGATCAAGAATATATATACTTTATGGGGTCGGAAACGTTTCCTTCTCTGCGTTACACACATCATCTTTTACCACAAATCTTATATACCCCTTAACTCTTTTTGAGTACGGGTATAAAAAAAAATTTTTTACATATTAAATTTTTTTGCTACATATGTATGTTATCTACATCTACTACGTATATAATACATCTCACAAGTAGGTTATACATGTAACATTTAAATTCTACGTCTCTTCCGTTAGAGGGCGCTCGCGTACACAACGAGGCGAGCGAGAAAGATAATGAGTAGCGGGTCCTGGCTGGAGTAGGCGGGCGAAGCAACTGAAAATTAATTTCTTCATTCTGGCTATAATTATGATCGGGGGGGTCATTCTCTATGAAACTGCGTTTTTAGTTTTATCGTATCTTTAAAATTGTGCCTGCCACAGATTTTCGTTCTTTGTTGGTGCGGAAGGGGCGGGGCGAAATTTGGAAATACACTTGTAGCAGTGTGATATCACATGAGTCTGCAAACCAAATTTGGTTGCCCAAGCTTTTATAGTCTCTGAGATCCAGCCGACAAACAAGACGGACAGACAGACAAGAATCTATTAAGGATTAAGAATATATATACTTTATATGGTCGGAAACGTTTCCTTCTCAGCGTTACACACACATCCACTTTTACC
This sequence comes from Drosophila obscura, assembly GCF_018151105.1. NCBI lineage: Eukaryota > Metazoa > Arthropoda > Insecta > Diptera > Drosophilidae > Drosophila > Drosophila obscura. The sequence goes on from NW_024542721.1 coordinate 1,100,938, forward strand.
ACAAATCTAATATACCCCTTAACTCTTTTTTGAGTACGGATATAAAAATTCATGCCAAGAAATATTTTTTTCTTTCGAATTTTCTTGAGTTTTTTAAATTTGAATTTAAAAGCTTAATTTCTTCCAGACATATGCTGCATCTACAAAGTGTCTGGGTCGGATTTATAGCTGCATTTGTCAGCTTGTCAGAACCGCAAAATTCTCTGCAACCAGATATAAGATACTTAAGTTTTGTGAAAAATAGAAGCACTTCCTCTGTAAAAAAACATGAAAAATATACTAAACCAGCAGACCCGCGCGCTTTGCTGCTTACTAAATGAATTTATTGTTTAGGAATTCATCGAAATTAAAAAATGAAAATGATAATTTTGATGTAATGACATATTTTATTTATTGCAATGCTTTGTGATAAACAATATTCTTTGTTTTGCCGTCGGTACAATGAATAATTTATGCCGAAGGTTTGCCTACTCGTGAGCACATTACATACAGTTGACCATGTGAAAATACCAGATGCTCCAAATTTAAACCACAAATTTGCAACGACTTTCCTTGTGATTTATTAATAGTCATAGCAAAAGCAATACGAATCGGAAATTGTAGTCGTTTGAAATCAAATGGCATGTCAGTCGGAATCATCGGAATTCTCGGAATTAAAACGTGTTCACCACAAAATTTCCCAGTCAAAATAGTTGCTTCAAGTAAATTAGTCATAACTTTTTTACAGCAAGTCTTGAACCATTGCAAAGTCGTGGTGGATTAAGATTCCGCAGCATAATTATGGTGGCTCCAACTTTTACTTGTAAATAGTATGGCGGCAATCCAGGTAAGTCCAATGAATTTAGAAATTCGACTGGATAATTTACAACATCATCTTTATTAATAATTGTATCAACCGACCTACACGCTTTGTTCCGGCCAAACCTGCTTTTTACCTCAACCAGTCATGGTTTCTATAATTTTGTACAATATTTGGAAACACGCTCTTAATCAAGTATTCCTTCGATGACACAAAAGTGCAAAAATTATTTGGAAGCGTTATGAAGCCAGAATTGTCAACGGGAAGTATGCCATTACCAATGTCTACAGTGTCGGAAAAAATCTGCTGACTCGTTTTGCAATTGAACCGTACTTGTAGTCATCTAAGTGTTTTCACAGAGCGCCACAATTAGTGTTTTCAAACCGCTATCATCAGCAGAGTTCCTAGTTTGACTACGGCAATGTTTGTCTGAATCACCTGCTAACAATCTGCACCACCAAACAATCGGTTATTCCACGTCTTCAACGTACGATTAGTCTCCAGTGACTTCTGTTGCCTAGTACACCCATCCCTATGGGCCTCGCTCCGCCATGCAGTCTTTTTGATGTTGCATGTAGGTTATCGTCAGCCTTCATTTCGGGGCCTTGGGGGTGCGCCGCGACCACCTCCAATATGTGGCCCCCCGGCCCCGCCCCCCCTCCGTCCCGCACAAACGCATTAAGCTCGGCACGATCATACTGCTGTTCACGCTCCAGTTCTTTGTTGAAAAGGTCGTGTATATCACGTTAGGCGCTGTCATACCTAATTGAGCTAAGCTGCTTGCCATCATCAAGCAATGGTCCAATAGCAATCAATGCTTCGTTGTAATTCTGGCGTATAGTCCATGTTTATATCACCCGTTTGACGGCGCAATCGATGTAAAAAAACCTGACAAATGATTTTGTGTTTTGCCACAATTCAATTGGCTTGCTGGACTCACGTGGCTATAATAATTGCGAAAAGTGTCGGAATTTGATGTGGACTTGATGACAATGCTGCATCTTCAAGTGTAAGATCCCAATGCATGTCATTCTCAAGCATATTCAATCGTTCGCATGCTTCGCGATACGTCCCACACAATTCTTCATCAACAGTTCGCAAAGATTCAAATGATGTTGGTCCACGAATATTTATTAGCAACAATCGCAAATAATAACACTCTTGATTGTTAGGATGAACTGTATAAATTCGTCCTATCGCATCTGAGTGAAACAATACTGGCTGACCATGAACGGCTTTTCCGCGTCTTCGCCTTTGAAAAACTTTTGACGAATTATTCCACGTATAATATTCGGGTACTTCGGCGTATAGCAATGTTTTCGCAAAATCATCTGCTTGACAAAACGAAAAAAATGCAGTTAGAGTTGTTGCTGGTGGTTGCGCAGCTCTTCGCATTGCATTTCCGGGTGTGAAAAAAACGCGTTGACCGTTTTCAAGATGAACAGCTAAATGAACTACAGTTGGATGCCTATCATGGATCGGGAATGATAATATGCGCCATACTGCTTATTTGAACTGATGTATCCGCCCATTTGAAATTGAGTGATCGGTAACATTAGCAACTGCTCCAAAAACAGCCATATCACTGCCCTTGTTGATGTATTTGCAAATGTATTTAATAGATTGAACTGAATTGCAGACCTCTACGTTTATGTGCGCTTTATAAATCATAGATAATAACGGTGAATATGGCACAACCCAACGATTATCAATCTCCAAATCTTGATTTTTAACTCTCAAAGTTACCGAATGGCCATTATCTTCAGTTGATATTCGGGATATCCATCGTTGCTCGTCACTGTATCAGAGACCAAATTTTTTGGAAAACGTTTGGAGCATTTCCCTTCAACCATACAGGGTGAATTCAAATTCAACGAACCACATGGACCGTGAATCATATTTTTGGTGACCACTTCAAACGATTCAGGATCCACTGTTGGATCTGAAATTTCTGCCGAAATCACATCGTCAATTTGATTCGTCCTTATTTTTTCAATCAGCCAAATTAAAATATGCGCATGAGGCAAACCTCGTTTCTGCCATTCAATTGAATACATCAAACATTGAACAGACCCAAATGCACCGTGTTTGACAATTAAATCCAAGAGTGATTTCAATTTTTGTCTAAAAACACGTGATAAAATATCATGGCGATCTTTCGATGTTTGGACAACAAACAATAATTACGAAATTTCTTCCCATTGCGGATTGCACGTGAAGGTGATGAAGAGGTCACCGTAACGGCGAACGTATGACATCGCATCTTGCGCGTACTCAAACATATGACGTGGACTTCCAACATACGATGACGGTAATATTATCGTAGTTCCAACGTTTTGTGCATTACCATCGTTGTTAATGGCATCACGCAAATGAACATACTTTTCGGAACGTAATTTGGCTTGGTTGAATCGAAGAAAATTTAAACGTTCAGATTCAATTTTTGCATACACGTCAACAATATACTGGTGGAAAAGTGCTCTACACCTCAATATGTGGTTGTATTGATTTTTCCGTATCTGCAGCCTGTATGCATAATAATTCATAGCACTAACTTTCTTTGTTCCTTCTCGACCGTCTACTGGATTTATCATTTTAATGTTGAAATTATAGCCATCTTGTCCACTCCAAAACAATATGGGATATTGTAGTGCATCATAACAGCGATGAGTCTCGGATACACGTTTAAGTTGTTCATTTCTACGATGAAGCACAATTTCACGATTATTAAATTGCTCACCAACTATGACTATTGCCACTTCGTCAACTGTTTAAGCATTGAAACGCCTTGCATGTTGGCCAACCGGTGTTTTATCAGCTCGAATAACAATTTTATGATCGTCAGATGGCATTCGATCAAGCGATGTTTTGAAAACCTGAACCAATTCGTTGTGCTCATGGAACATATTTTGCAAATCGAAACTAATTTGTCCCCGCGTGTTGGTAATAATGGCACACCGACGATCAACTTCGTCTTCCGCGTTCCCGATAAAATATAACTGCAAAAATTGGTGGTCTGCGTTGTCGAAAGGTAACAAAGAGCCAAACAAAGATGGTATATTTGACCTTGAATCTGAATAAAATATATGATAGAATGAGAACAAACGTACAATTTGCATAAACAAAACTATTTAATTACCTTGAACGTTGGAATGAAGTTGTCTCTTATATTTGTGGCGCCAAAAGATGCCTATGAGAAGCGTAATCGGTGACACTACTGTACGCGAACGCAACACCTTGTAGATTTTGAATATCACGACATTCATTTGCAGTTGTTGTTGCATCATTTTTCCGTTGATTTGAACGGGACTTTGTTGTGCGTAGTCGATTATTTTTATTGCGATGTGTAATGTCTTGGCTACTTTCACGGCTTCTTGAAGCCACAACTTGAAACGAATTTCGCGTTCGCCGAGCAAAATTAAATCGTCTCGACATTTAACTTTAAAAACCACACAGGTTGGTTTAAAACGCATACATTTTCAAAAGCAACAAATATACTTACACAAATTGCAACTTTTTCAGAAAAAAAATGTTCACACAAAAAGTTATAAAAAACAAAATATATCATCCAATGTTCTGTTCTACAGAATGACACAAAATGAAATGAAGTAGGCGTTCAAACACACATTTTTAGACCAAATTAGAGATTTTTTTTTGATTAATTTTTAATTTTTGTGGAACCTATTTATAGAAAAGTACAAGTTTGTTTGTGCAAACCAGGTCACATTCTCTGGCTATCATTTAAAAAAACAGCATGCAATTTGGTGCACGCGTTGCGGAGATAGCCGCTTACACACAGATTTTTTTCTACAAATTTATAGTATAGATTCTTAAAAAAAAACTAAACCATAAAAAAAACATGATACTATACAAATTTTTAAATCCCGAAATCTATCAGAAAAGTCATTTTTGTCTACAGCGGGAAGAAAAAGTTCAATTTTGTCGAGTAGTGTAATTAGAGATACAATTCTTAGCACCTCTTGTAAAAACGGGAGTTATAAGGTTAGGTTAGATTTATAGGCTGCTCGACCGAAGTCGAGGTAACTCGGAGGCAAGTGAGCCCATTGTGATGTCCGGTGCCTAGGCAGGTTTCGCGAACCATCCCGAGGCCTCTATAAAGAGCACCAGTTTCTCTAGAGGCATGTTTGCCAGGCTGTCCAGGTCTTCTTAGAAGGCTCCGCCGAGTATTCGGGGACGCCTCCGAATGAGTGCAGGACAGTTGCAGAGAGGTGCTGGATGCTCTCTATTTCCTCCTCGTCCCTGCAGCTGCTGCAGAAGTCATGGTGGTCTGTACCATGTGGCCATGCGGCCGATGACACAGTGCCCCGTTATAACTCCTGTCAGTGTTCGCACCCGACTCTTCCTGCAGCTTTGGAGAGTCTTGGTGCGTTTAGGTTCATAGTGGGGCCAAAGCGAGCGAGAGATCTCACAGTTGGGTATGGTGTTCCACCTCCTGTCCGATCTCGTTCTTGCTCGGCCCATCATCTGCGAGATGATGTCTCGTAGTGGCCTCCGTATGTCGCTGACTGCGTCCGCCATTGGCTTGGCCGATCCAGCTCTGGCACACTCGTCCGCACTCTCGTTGTCCGCTATGTCGGTATGACCCGGAACCCACGTGAGTGTGATTGAGTGCGCGCGTATCACGTACAAGTCTGCTTGTGATGGATACCAAGGCTTTGAAGGCAGCCTGACTGTCGACGCAGATTGCTATGTTCCTCGGAGGTATCTCCAAGGTGTGTACTAACTTAGCCGCTTGCCATACTGTATATATCTCCGCCTGGAATACACTGCACCAGTCTGGTAGTCTTAGGGATGTGTTGGTTGCTAGTTCCTCAGAAAAGATTCCAGCTCCTGTCCTTTCGGCCGTCTTTGACCCGTCGGTGAAAATGGAGAGCTCGTTCTGCCCCTTTCCTCGGTGTTTCTCTTTCAGGAGACTTTGGAGTCTCTGGCTGCGGAGCAGCCACTTTTGCTTTGTTGAAGAGTCTCGTCGATTCCTTCCTGACTTCGCTCAGCTCCCGTGACCACCACGGGCTGTGATTGGACTTTGGGGGTCGGCTGATCGGGCAGGATCTGAGAAACTCCTGCTGTAAAGCATTGGTGACATTCTGCGCAACTTCCTCTAGTACTCCCGTTTGAAGTATGTCCCCTTCCGGTGGGTTGGGCAGCACCTTCTGTACGGTTGCGGAGAAGCGGTTCCAGTCTGTCCGCCTGGGATTGCGGTAGGCCTTGGGCCTTATTCCATTTGGTGCTGTACACTATCCTGTAGTGGTCCGAAAAGAAACTCACTAGACACGTGCCAGTCATCGATGGTGAGGGAGTCGCTATTCGAGGCCAGTGCTATATCTATAACCTCTGCACGGTTCTTTTTGCGGAAGGTGGGGTGGTCTCCCCGGTTACACACAAAAAGATTTGTGGACAGAACGTAATCGAACAGCGACTCTTCTCTCGAATGTGTGCCCGTACTTCCCCAGAGGGAGTGATGGGCATTAGCGTCACAGCCTAAGACAATGTCGAGGCCCCCCCTCCGCGCTTGGTGGATGAGGGCCCTGACATCCTCCGAGGGTGGGTCTTCTTCTTCGTACGGCAGGTATGCAGAGGCCAGGTATAGGTTTTTCCCGTCCTCCCTCTCACATAGTGCCGCCGTTAGGTCCGGAGTGCTGTAGCTGGAAGAAAACAGTATACACTATACACTATACAGGTTCTTGGCTTACCCGCGGGGTGTGGCGTGAGAAAGCGGTATCCGCGACCGTTCAGTCCCCGAACCCTTTCACTTACGATCCAGGGCTCTTGGATTAATCTGCACCACCTTCATGCTATTCAGCGGACCTGGGGTGTCGCTGTACTTCTACCGCCAGGGTGCCCATACCGAAAGATATGCGGCAGTCCGTTGCAAGGAGTTTGGCAAGGCTTTCCTGACCAATACTGATCCAGAGTTCCTTGCGTTCCCGTTGTCTCGCGCTATCGCCCTTGTGATGGTCCAGTCAGATGTCTCCAGGATCCGGTTCTGTGACTTGATCAGAACGAGTGTGTCCTCATCCGCCTTGATCAGGGGAGGAATCCACACCTTCATGATCGTTCTCCTGGGAATCTGATTCGTGCCGCTCCTGGCCAAAGTTCACCAAAACCTTGCACTGGGGCTTTGAGAAACTCAAGAGTTTCTGCATTGCCACAGGCCACTGCCTTGGCTCCCTTATACCACTTGATATTTATCTGCGCGCACAATGGCATCCGTCATGGCGGTCAGGATCTCCGATTCTGCCTTCAGCCAGTGGACGTCCGAAATCTTCCTCTCTGGGTCACTTCGGTCGATGATGGCTACCTGCAGCTCGACCAGCGATCCTAGGATGGCCAGAATGTCCTCTGATTTCCGTCCTCTGCCGCTTGAGCCTTGGCCCTCGACCAGTCGGTTCCACCGGTGCCTTCTGTACAGAAGGCGTTGGTGGTGCCTTAGCGCTCGCCGTCTTCTGCGTCGGAGGTGTAGTCTTCCCACTCTGCTTCCCAGACACCTTTTCCCCTTTCTCCGTTAAGGGGTTGGTCCACCTTCGTCTTCGTGCCAGCTGATGCCGACGCTGAAGTCGACGGTTTGGGGTCCTCAGTCACCGCTGCGTGTGCGCTTTGGGGGGCTTGGTCTCCGCTGTTAGGAGGGACTTCGTTGAGCCGCTCGTACACCTCCGCACGTTTTGCTCGTGCTTTTTCTTGAGGCTCTTTTCCCTCGCGTTCAGCGTATCGGGGGGTCGTTGGCTAATACCACGAAGGTATTTTGCCGATGCCCTGTATCCCGACAGCCGCTTGCATAGGGTCTCAGCCTCCTTCTTCTCGTCCGTCACAGTTGGTGGACCCGAGTCAACCTGGATGTTGGGAGCCGTGAATTGTGGCTCCGCCTTCTGCGGCTGCACGTTGTATCCGAGTTGAGAGAAGGCTGTAGCCAACTCTGCCTCCGACACTGAGGGACCAGTGAAGTCGAAGCTTCCGTCTGTGGTTCCCGGTTCCAGGTCCTCTATCGTCCCTTTCTGTCTGCGGATCCTTTTGTTGCTTGTGACATTACACGATTTGACAGCCAAGCACTCCACTGCCATTTCGGGTTTCCTGCAGTCACAGGATATCGACGGGCCTGCGCTCGCACCCCCAATCACCGCCGGTACTGAGTCTCCGACTCCCTGCACCTTAACCGTTGTTGCGTTATCGGACATTTCACCATAACGTCTGTGTTTTATCCCTCCCGCCAGGGAGAACTACTTTTGGCTTCAGCGCTCCCCCATGACCTGCCCGGCTTGGGTGGCCCTTCTGCGATACTGCGTTTTTAGTTTTTTCGTATCTTTAAAATTGTGCCTGCCACAGATTTTCGTCCTTTGTGAGGGCGGGAGGGGGCAGGGCGAATCTTTGAAATGCACTTGTAGCAGTGTGTATTCACATGAGTCTGGAAACCAAATTTGGTTTCTCTAGCTCTTATAGTCTCTGAGATCTAGGCGCTCATCAAGACGGACAGACGGAGAGACGGACGGACAGACGGACATGGCTCTATCGACTCGGCTATTGATGCTGATCAAGAACATATAGACTTTATGGGGTCGGAAACGTTTCCTTCTCTGCATTACACACACATCCACTTTTACCACAAATCTAATATACCCCTTTTTTGAGTACAGGTATAAAAATTCATGCCAATAAATATTTTTTCTCGAATTTCTGAGTTTTTTAAATTTTAATTTAAAAGCTTAATAACTCCACTTAGCTCAGCTAAAAAGTGGGTCGGATTAAGCTCATTTGTCAGCTTTCAGAACGAAAGTTATATGCAACCAGATATAAGATACTTAAGTTATAGGTATAGGTTTTTCCCGTCCTCCCTCTCACATAGTGCCGCCGTTGGGGCCGGGGGGGTTAGCTGGAATTAAACAGTATACACTATACACTATACAGGTTCTGGCTTACCCGCGGGTGTGGCGTGAGAAAGCGGTATCCGCGACCGTTCAGTCCCCGAACCCTCACTTACGATCCAGGGCCTTGGATTAATCTGCACCACCTTCATGCTATTCAGCGGACCTGGGGTGTCGCTGTACTTCTACCGCCAGGGTGCCCATACCGAAAGATATGCGGCAGTCCGTTGCAAGGAGTTTGGCAAGGCTTTCCTGACCAATACTGATCCAGAGTTCCTTGCGTTCCCGTTGTCTCGCGCTATCGCCTTGTGTGGTCCAGTCAGTGTCTCCAGGATCCGGTTCTGTGACTTGATCAGACGAGTGTGTCCTCATCCGCCTATCAGGGAGGAATCCACACCTTCATGATCGTTCTCCTGGGAATCTGATTCGTGCCGCTCCTGGCCAAAGTTCACCAAAACCTTGCACTGGGGTTTTGAGAAACCAAGAGTTTCTGCATTGCCACAGGCCACTGCCTTGGCTCCCTTATACCACTTGATATTTATCTGCGCGCACAATGGCATCCGTCATGGCGGTCAGGATCTCCGATTCTGCCTTCAGCCAGTGGACGTCCGAAATCTTCCCCTCTGGGTCACTTCGGTCGATGATGGCTACCTGCAGCTCGACCAGCGATCCTAGGCTGGCCAGAATGTCCTCTGATTTCGCCTTCTTCGGCTCGGAAGCTTTTGTGGAGTCGTCCGTCCTCTGCCGCTTGAGCCTTGGCCCTCGACCAGTCGGTTCCACCGGTGCCTTCTGTACAGAAGGCGTTGGTGGTGCCTTAGCGCTCGCCGTCTTCTGCGTCGGAGGTGTAGTCTTCCCACTCTGCTTCCCAGACACCTTTCCCCTCTCCGTTAAGGGGTTGGTCCACCTTCGCTTCGTGCCAGCTGATGCCGACGCTGAAGTCGACGGTTTGGGGTCCTCAGTCACCGCTGCGTGTGCGCTTTGGGGGGCTTGGTCTCCGCTGTTAGGAGGGACTTCGTTGAGCCGCCGTACACCTCCGCACGTTTTGCTCGTGCTTTTCTGAGGCTCTTCCCTCGCGTTCAGCGTATCGGGGGTCGTTGGCTAATACCACGAAGGTATTTTGCCGATCCCTGTATCCCGACAGCCGCTGCATAGGGTCTCAGCCTCCTTCTTCTCGTCCGTCACAGTTGGTGGACCCGAGTCAACCTGGATGTTGGGAGCCGTGAATTGTGGCTCCCCTTCTGCGGCTCACGTTGTATCCGAGTTGAGGAAGGCTGTAGCCAACTCTGCCTCCGACACTGAGGGACCAGTGAAGTCGAAGCTTCCGTCTGTGGTTCCCGGTTCCAGGTCCTCTATCGTCCCTTTCTGTCTGCGGATCCTTTTGTTGCTTGTGACATTACACGATTTGACAGCCAAGCACTCCACTGCCATTTCGGGTTTCCTGCAGTCACAGGATATCGACGGGCCTGCGCTCGCACCCCAATCACCGCCGGTACTGAGTCTCCGACTCCCTGCACCTTAACCGTTGTTGCGTTATCGGACATTTCACCATAACGTCTGTGTTTTATCCCTCCCGCCAGGAGAACACTTTTGGCTTCAGCGCTCCCCCATGACCTGCCCGGCTTGGGTGGCCCTTCTGCGATACTGCGTTTTTAGTTTTTTCGATCTTTAAAATTGTGCCTGCCACAGATTTTCGTCCTTTGTGAGGGCGGGAGGGGGCAGGGCGCTTTGAATGCACTTGTAGCAGGTGTATTCACATGAGTTGGAAACCAAATTTGGTTTCTCTAGCTCTTATAGTCTTGAGATCTAGGCGCTCATCAAGACGGACAGACGGAGAGACGGACGGACAGACGGACATGGCTCTATCGACTCGGCTATTGATGCTGATCAAGAACATATAGACTTTATGGGGTCGGAAACGTTTCCTTCTCTGCGTTACACACACATCCACTTTTACCACAAATCTAATATACCCCTTTTTTGAGTACAGGTATAAAAATTCATGCCAATAAATATTTTTTTCTTTCGAATTTTCTTGAGTTTTTTAAATTTTAATTTAAAAGCTTAATAACTCCAGACATTAGCTGCAGCTAAAAAGTGTCTGGGTCGGATTTATAGCTGCATTTGTCAGCTTTTCAGAACTGCAAAGTTATATGCAACCAGATATAAGATACTTAAGTTATGTGAAAAATAGAAGCACTTCCTCTGGAAAAAACCTGAAAAATATACTAAATTTCAAAAATTCTTTAAAGAAACTAAACCATAAAAAAAAACATGATACTATAAAAATTTGTAAATCCCGAAATCTATCAGAAAAGTCATTTTGGTCCACAGCGGGAAGAAAAAGTTAAATTTTTTCGAGTAGTGTAATTAGAGATACAATTCTTAGCACCTCTTGTAAAAACGGGAGTAAAAGTGGCAGCTTTCCATCTTCCAATAAACTGACCCGTTACCAAAGAATTTTTGAAGATAATTTTCAGAGGTTCACAAAAATCAACATCGCAGTTGCGAAGCAGAAACGCGAACCCGGGTTTACTCGAGTTGTCGAAATCAGCAATTGCCTCCAAAAGTTCCACCTCCGATATATCCAGTGAGCCAATATAGACCACCGAAGGGATAGAGTCTAAGACATCAGAATCAGGACAAGCTGCGCATGGCTTGAAATTTGAGGTAAGGTTTGCTATGCGACTATCGGTATTTGAGCTCAAGTTACCAGGGTTCATAGCTAAAGGAAGAGCACTCGTCGACCTTTTTGAATTTATGAAATGCCAGAACGACCTGCGATTAACCTTAAGTCCCCTTACAACGTCAGAAATATATATATTTATTTTATTTTATTTATTTAAAAAATCAATCTCCCGCTTATGAAGCACATACCTGGACCAGTCAACAGAGTCACGGGTCTTCTTAAATCGTTTAAACTTGTTACGCAGATTCTTATACCTCACAAGACCCTTCGTATACCACAGTAGCCTATACGAGACACGCACTCTTCTGTAATCATTATTATCAATAATAATATAATCGGTACGAATTAAAACAGTGTAAGAAAAGTCAGCACTAGGATGCAAGAGAAGAGAATCCCAGTTTACGTTTAACATGTCATCCCGTATAGCATTCAAACTTAAATCAGTAAAAAAATATTCGAAATCGGGTTCAGACCAGGGAGAGTAACTATAGATTTTAGCTGAGAATACCAACGGCACGTGATGCATGTCACATTCTGCAATAGGCAGCTCGCAATGTGCAACATAGCAATCAATATCCGCACTAACAAAAACTAAATCTAGAATCTTATTTAACCTATTAAAAATATTATTTTTTTGGGCCCATACAGTCATCCAGAAAAAGAGTTTCGTGCTGCAAATGCACGTTGCTCGGCATCAAAGCCGCCGACTGCGGATCGGCGGACCATACCAACGAGCCCAGATTGAAATCGCCAACGACGCAGACATGCTGACGGCCTCGTAGATTACCATATATTTTAGCAATATTCAGCGTGAGCGCCTTGTAGACTTCATACCTGCTATTCGGTGGAATATACTATGCGGTGATACATAGCGTCTCCGACTGACTGGCCGCTGACACACCAATGTGCTCCAAGATAGAGTCACCATTAAGGAGACAAATCGGGTCACAGCGTAGGGTGCGTCTAACGGCCACAATGACACCACCTCCTCTCTGACGCTTCGTTTTGGCACAATTTTGGCACAGTCCTTAAGAAATACTTGGAAAAGGTTGGGATCAAAGCACTCGTTGTCGAAGACGTTTTTGTTGGGCCAGGTTTCAACCAAGATGATTACGTCTGAAATTTTAGAATAATTTTTCTAAATTAAAATTCAACAACAAAAAACGGAGTTGGGTGGCTGCAAATTCTGTATATTTCGACGAAAAGACGGAAGACTCAAAAAAAGGGATGTGCGCTCGATTTCAATATTAATTTTCGACTTCTTTCCATTTTCGTTATAAAATATTCTTAAACCTAACTTATCTAGGGCGGCGAAGTGGGGCGAATTCACCAAGAGCGAGAGAGAGCTTTATTGCGCTCCCGCTTCGCCCTAAACTATCTTACACTAGACTTCAAATTTTACCAAAATATACAGATTAGCGTCGTGACGCGACAACGTCGAAATCGCTGCCAAGAAGACAGCCTGAGCCTTAGTGCGCATACCTGCTATATTTTGAAAGAAAGTGCGAATGGAATTGGCCCCTACATCAGCATCAGCGGCCACGGGAGAAGGATCCAGAGCAGGACCACGCAATTCACTCTGAACAGCAGGGCCAAGATCCATACTAGAAATGCGCCGAACCATCGCAGTGTGGATCAGCAGCCCAACCTCGTCGAGTAGACTGCGCGGGAACGCGGCTGGGAGACCCACTCTTTTTGAAAGTGTTGACAGTGGCGCTGAAGAGAGTGATCCACTTAAGAGCAAGCGCTTTCCCCAATTGTCGAGTGCAGCGCTGACGCAAGCATAGCACACGAAGCAATGCACTCATGCAGTCAAGAGAAAGCGCTAGCAAGAGCATCGCCACCCGACCCAGCAGCAGCAGAGCGAATGCCTCACAAAGCGCACCGTGAAAAATACATATTGTAGTTGTTGCGTCGCCGTGGAATGCCAAACCACGGGCGGTTGCTTACAGCAAAGAAGCGAACAAGTGCAGGTAGAATATTCTGTCGAAAAGCGGCGATCATAAACCCTGAGACGCCGCACAGTGGCTCGTTTTCTCAAAACACGTTAAAAAATTAATAACTTTTGAACCCGGGTAGGTATAAGTCTGAAATTTAATACATATATTTGCAATACTTAAAATAATTTGTTAAAAAAAATTTAAGGTAGGCGTGTCACTGGAAGGGGCGTAATTAACGGTCAAACTCGAAATTTAGTTTTTTATACCCGTACCCAAAAAAGAGGTAAGAGGTATATTAGATTTGTGGTAAAAGTGGATGTGTGCAACGCAGAGAAGGAAACGTTTCCGTAAGCACGCCAAGATCTTCAGGGTTTTCTGCAATTGCGAGAAGAGGTCGAGAATTTATTACAGCCTGGATTTGGCAGACCAATGTCCGAAGCTCGTCAAAGCCAAAGAGTGACGATCCCAGGGAACGATATAAATGCTGCTTGCCGCTTCTCGCTCATAAACAGCCGAAGGGACCGCAGTAGTCGATTCCAATGACGCTGAATGCAGGCGAATCCTGCACTCGATCCTTCGGTAGGTCAGGCATTATGTGCTCCACAAGACGAGGTCTGGACCTGCAGCAGATGATGCATTTCCGCAACGCTCGAGCAACAGTTTTCATGCCGCCGATTGGCCAGAACTGCAAGTAGAGACTGCGGACCAGCTTGGTGATGCTTCCGTTGAAAGTGCATGATGATGGCGAACGTCAATGGATGATCCCTGGGCAAAACGATTGGGTGGCGTGCATCGAAGCCAAGAGTTGAGTGCCGCAAGCGACCACCAACGTCATCTATGAAAGGCGAGAGAAATATAATGCTGCTGGAGGACTCCACACAGTTCCCCTTCCGCAGAGCACGGTACTCAGGATACAGGTGAGCTCGTTGAATGATGCGACACAACAAATGCGATCCTTTGCGAAGGTCTTCAGACGAGAGATCAGGTGACTTTTTCTTACTGACGAACTTATGAACATATCCAAAAATGCGCATCATGACTCCGAATGAGTTAATGTGCTTAAACGAAAGCGAGATGTCGACACGATCAGACGACAGCAATACTCGATGTCTAATTTCCCGAAGACTGAGTTCGGGCGAACAACGTTCAGGCCAGCTACTTCTTTCGCCTTGCAAGAAAGAAGGTCCATTTATCCACAAACTAGACTGCAAGAGCTCCTGAGGCGCTGCTCGCTTTGACAGAGTGTCAGCCGGGTTCATTTCAGTTGGGACATAGCGCCAATCCATGCCCCTCGTAAGTTACTGTATTGCAAAAATCTTGTTAGACACGAAATTTGGATGGTGCCTTTCGCAACCAAGACAGTACGACAGTTGAATCCCACCAGCAATGGATCGGGCAGTCGAAGGTATCCATTTTTCTAATTTCGCGAAGTAAATTGGCTAATAGGAACGCTGCACATACCTCAAGCTTAGGCACCGGGAGGGTTTTCAATGGTGCAATTCTAGCTTTCGAGCAAAGCAAATGTACCTCATCGGCGGTATCCTTAAACGAACGAGCATAGATACAAGCCCCATAGGCCTGGAGGCTGGCATCACAAAAGGCATGCAACCTTGCCTTAGGTTGAAGTATGTGACGCGGAAATGTAGCGTGACCCACAGTAGCGAAGTCCTTGCAAAACTCAGCCCAAGCCGATTCCAGTGGCTGAGGAAGACTTTCATCCCAATGCAGCTAGTCTCTCCACATGCGCTGCATGATGATTTTCGCTCTTGTCAATGTGGGTCCAATCAATCCCATAGGATCATAGCACCGTGCAATGGTTGACAATACCGAACGCTTAGTGTGCTTGCCAACACCGATTTGAGGTGCAAAAGTAAACAAGAACTTGTCCCTATGGGGTTCCCGGTTGAGTCCAAGCGCCTTGGTCACATCGCTGCCATCATCGAGCTTCAGAAAACTGTCCCTTTCTGCCTCAGGGACTTCACGAAGAACATCAGAAAAGTTGGAACACCATTTCCTTAACTGAAAATTGCCACAAGCAAGAAGTTCCGTGGTTTGTCGCATAATATCCAGCACTTCCTCGACTGAACCCAATGGATAAATTGAATTCCGAACCCAATGGATACGAAGACGACTCATCTATGTCCAGCTGATGCATAGCTCGAATAGCTAAAAACTATGCAGGCTTAGTCCCATAGGTGACAGTGTTTAGCTTGAAGATCTGTATATCGTCGTCAACAGAGTCCCTCCACAAAATGCATTGGAGCATGGTGTCGGACATTGAGACACGCTCGACCCTATACATTTTACCGATATCGCCTGTAAGAGCAATGGAAAATGTACGAGATCGAAGAAGCGTGTGAAACAGCTTGGCTTGAATGGTGGGACCTGACATAAGCAGATCATTCAACGAGAGACCAGATGTGGTAACTGCAGAGCCGTCGAATACGACTCTTAGCTTTGTGGTGGAGCTGTCCTATTTAATGATGAAATGATGCGTTAAGAAATATCTGCACTTGTGTCTAACTTCATTTGGCACCAGAGACATATGATCAAGGGACAGGTACTCCTTCATGAATGCCGAATATTTCGAATATAGAGCTGGATTACGCACGAACTTGCGCTCCAAATTTTCCAACCGTCGCTTTGCTTGCAAGTAGCAATCGCCCAAGGACTCCAGACTTCGCTTCATGGGCAAGCTAACGGAATATTCCCCTGAGGGTAATCGAGTGTGCTGGTTGACAAAGTGGTCCTCGCAGTGCAGCTCCTCCTTTGTTGCTCCACTTCCCAAAATTGACGAACCAACTCATCGAGCCGAGAGCTGTTATTGGTGTCATCCGAAGGTTGGACGAATGAAATGCAAAAGAGTGTGTTGCTTCGATCGGCAAGTGCGGCAGGGACCTGATCTACAATCTCTCAATTGATGGCCCTTTCGTAGGCAATTAAGGCAAAGCAAGAGCCTTTTGGCTTCCAGGCGACGATCATTCGGCGATAGAATTGCAAACCGTTGACAATTGGCAATCATGTGATGAGTCCTCTCGCACAATTTACAGGAAACTGGAGCGCTCGATGCTACAAACGACCTTGTTTGATACGTACTCACGGTTTTTCTGACTTGCCAACCTGACCATCTTGTCCTTGCATGGATTGATCCGCATTTTCAAGCGTTCGACATCTTTTTTCCAAGAATCCAGATAATTTGTCCCAAGATGGCCGTTCTTGATTCGACGAAGACTCCTCCCATCTATTTTGAGAGACTTTGTCCAGCTTCTGAAGAACAGTATGCACGAGAATACAATCCGCCACTTCTTCCTTGCTTGCAAGCGACTCCATGGCACGAATATGCGAGGTAACTCTGTCGGTCAGTTCCCTGAACCTGCCCACCGATACGTCAGCCTTCAGGGATGCGCTACTCAAGCGAATCTGATGAGCCTTTGCAAACGTATCATGTGGACCATATTGGACCAATGGAGTTGACTAACAAACAGTATAATCACGTTTAGTTAGTTGTCGACGCTTTTTCTAAATTTGTTTAGCCAAAGAAGAGTACAGGCACTAATGAGGTGGTTCATAGGTTGCAAAAACAAAGTGTGTGATCACAGTTAAAGGTACTGCTAATGTTTTCGAGGAAAATTGTAAGGAGAAGGGTATCCAACATTTGCTGATAGCGACAGGAGTACCACGTGGTAATGGACAGGTAGAGCGAATTAATAGAGTCGGTTTTACCGACTTTTCGCAGAAGATGCGTGCGTGCTTCTCTCTGCTGTTTATTAGTAAAACTAATTTAACATTGCAAGCTTAACTCTAACACACCTTCGTGCCGCTTCGTGGCGCATGGTGCAGGAGGTCAGTCGGATCTTCTGACATAGGGGTAATTGGCCGCGAATTCAAGCACGCTTCTATTTTGGTGAGGAGGGTCGACAACTCTTCAAAAGTGTACTTCAAACTTTTCACTCCCGCTTCCCACAAGTCACCCATGTGAGGTGCACTTGGAGGAAACGCTACGTGAGATGCTGTTGAGGATATGCTGCAATAACGCAGTTTCTTGTAGCTACCATGAAATCATGGGAAAGGGCCTTTGCGGCTCATACAAATATTTTTCCATTATCGGAATACATTTGCTGAGGGCAACCCCGTCTTGCCACAAATCTGTGAAAAGCGGCGAGTAACCTTTCGGTTGTGAGATCTGAGGTTGCCTCCAGATGGATCGCCTTCGTGCTGAAGCACACGAAGACACACACATATCCCTTGGTGATACGGCACGCTCGATCTGTGTATGTCTGGATTTCGAATTGTATAAGTTGGATAAGTTACAATGCACCGTGCGTTGCTCCAACTCCGTCTCGTGCAAAAGTACAGCTGGGATGCGCCATTAGTCTTGGTTCAATTGCAACCTGTGATGAAACACCTCTGCTAGCAAGGTCAGCAGGGCTGTGCTCCGATCTTACGTGAGACCACGTTCTCTGGATGACGGACTGTGTGATCTCGGTATGCTAATTTCTTGGAGAGTAGGATAGCTAGGTAGAAAGTCCTGCCATCTTTTGAGGAGGTTTGTTGTCGTCCCACCCGAGCTCTTTAAGCCAAATTTCCTGCATAAAGATTTTTACTCGGACTACAACTGGAGCTAGCCTTCCCGCTGGAGCGAATAATTTGGATAGGACTTCTCTTTTGATGCAAGAGGAACTTAAGGCTACACCGGATGGTCTTAAAAGAATTCATCACTATCACTATGTCTTTGCTGCGCTAGCGTCCCCCATTCAAAGAAATTGTCACATGGTCCTTAGGAATGTCCTGGTGGACTTGCTTCGCATTAGAAGTCCACTTTCTCAACGGAAAACCCCGCACTATCTAGAGCAGCGCAAAGTTCCTCTATCGTTGCGATTGTACCTTGTGTTGTGTGTGCGCCAGCAAGCACATCGTCAACATACATCGAATTGGATATGATGTCGCTTGCCAGTGGGAAGCGCAAGTTCCTTCAGCACACGAATGGCCAAGAATGGAGCGCAATTTACCCCGAACGTAACAGTGGTAAGCTGATAATCACAGAGCTCGACATCTACGTTTCTGGAAGGGATTTTTTGGAATCTTGTTTGCGAAGGATCGAGGGTAATTTGCCGGTACATTTTTGTGATGTCAGCATTAAAAACATATGGAAAGAACCGCCATTTCAGTATCTGAATGGTTAGATCTGATTGGAGAACTGGTCCTGGTTGGAGAATGACTTGCCATTTGAGGACGTACTGGAGTTAACGCCTCGACTACCCGTAGTTTTTGTAGTGGTGCTGTCCGGTTTTTTGACAGCATGATGGAGCAGATAGAAGTTATCGGAATCATTACTTGGAGGTACTTGGCGCATATGACCTAAGACAAAGTACTCCTGGAGGACGCGATCATACTGCACTTTCAACGGAACTTTTCGTTTCAAACTACCTTTGAGCTGGTGCGATTGATCTCGAATGACCTATTTTGGTATGCATTCAGGATTCCGAAAGGGCAAAGATACCCTATTTCCGACACTTGGATCTGTACGGGTGGTTCGCATAAAATTGTCTTCACAGACGGACTCAAAAGAATCTTCAACCAATTGCAGCAATTGCTTGGCTCAAGCCCGATACTTGCACTTGAACTGGATAGAACTGGATGATTCTGAACAAGCGGTCTGAGATGAACGTTGCTTCCGACCCCGAATCGATCAATGCACGTGCTTTATAGCTAGTGCCCAAGTGGCATATGTTTATAAAAGCTTTGCCTAGCAGAACACCCTGTGTGTTTGCTGTGAAGTAGTTCTCGATATTGAAGGCTGAAGTGGACTGTATTGGTTGACTTTGGTTTTGATTGGAGGAACTGATTTGGCGGGCTCTGAAGGGGGGTAACCACGGTGCAGAAGCGTGTGGTGGCGACCTTTGCATAAGAAGCAATTATGCTGACTTGTGCAGTCTTTGATCCGATACCCTCTAGCAAAACAGTTCAAACATAATTTTTGTTGCTTTATGTAGTTGGATCTATCATAAGCAGTCATTTTGAGAAAGCGTGGACACTGACGCACGGGATGATTTTTCTTTGAGCAAAGGTTGCAAGTTCGCGTCTTGACGCTGAACTTTGGTAAAGATTGTTCGCACAGTGACAAGGTTATCTGCGGCAACTTGAAGGAAACTACGAACATCAGCACGCCGTCCGGAAGCGGTTATTAATGGTCACTTCGGAGTGTTCAAGGGCCGTCAGGCATCCTTGGACAGCACTCTTGATATGTTTCAAAGCAGCTCCGGATACTTTGTGAATAGGGGGAAAAGGATCTTCAGCTGGATATTAACTAGCGTTCTTCTATTTTCAAAGCGCTTTGTGAGGGCGGACCATGCGGACTCAAAACCCTCATTCGGGAGCTGATTTTTGGCTGATTTTATATAATTTTTCCACCTGCCATAAACTTGAATTGTTCGTGTAGATAGCAGTGAATAGGTCCCGGAACATGGGCCATTTCAGATAATCGCCGGAGAGCACCTCGGTTTCAAGGGGTGGTAGCCTGTAGCCTCGTTGCTGGAAACTAGGTACCGATACAGGAGCCGCATTCTGCACAATTTTTCATAAACTGCATAGCAATGGTCATATTTCGCGTTGATAGAGTGAATCGTGTCGCTGTCAGGTTCAGGCAAATTGAGAGTCTTGCTGCAGCGCTCACATTTTACCCGTACCTTTTCCCATTACTTCCTCCAGACGGATCTTAAGAGTGAAGAGCGAAACCTCCACGAAGGATGGATTGGCAAATTTTGCCTCAAATTTACTTAGACGGTCTGATGCAGCGACTAAAAACAATTTTTTGGACTCAGAAACCTGGTTTGTTACGGTACGAGTGACACGTGAATCTGAACTTTTTCGTCTTTTGGAATAACCGTCCATAGGTATGTACATATATGCGTTATGCGTTGGCGAGTGCGCTGTATGCTTTGCTTGCAATTGGAAATATAAGTATGTATGTGCGTAACGGGTTATTTATGCATGTAATTGGTTTGGTTTTAGGTTTCGGATTTCAATATCTTGCGTTAATAAAGAGCATGCAAGCATTTAGGTGTGGCGGATTACAAAAAAATGAACAAGCGCTTGAATTTTGTTTGCGAAGGCTTTTTTGATATAAACTGTGTGTGTTTTTGGATAGGAAAAAAACTGTGGGTATATTTGGATAAGAAAATCGCAGAAAAATCAATGTATGTAAATATGTATGTACATATGTATGTTAGTCCGTTGAAGTACGTTCGATGCGATCGGCTCGATGGTTCTGGGTTGGGTTCGATCCACTATGTTCGAAGTTCTAGGTTCGATGAGGCTGACAAAACTTGGAGAGTTGATTTATGTACATCTATGGAAAAATGGCGGTCCTTCTTGTCCTCTTCGCCCTTTGCCTTTTTCTCGTTTTTTGTTTTGTTTTCATATACACTTTTCTTTCTATAGATTTCCTCCACACACCATAAACAGAAACACACAGATACCAATGATTAATTGGAATTTTAGGACTTAGCTGGCAGATTCTCTGGAGCAAGCTGGGCGAGCGGATTAGGGGATGGCCTATTTTGTAGAAAAATCCAATGTGTGTAGGTATCCGGCTCAAAGAATCAATGTTCGTTCGTGGTGGGAGTTACTGCCAGTAATCTTTTAAAATTCCGCTTTGATAGATGTGTTCGGTTTTAATGGGGGTTATCTCGTTCGGAATGCGAACTTCTCTCTTCAGTTCATTCGTAAAACTAACTTAACATTGCAAGTTTAACTCTAACATACCTTCGTGCTCGTAAGTCGCAGCCAGCAACAGTTCTCTTGAGCTTTTGTGTTGGATGTTGCAGTTGCTTCATTTTGGGTAGGCGCATGGTGCATGCTTTTCGGCATGAACAATCCGAAAGCCTTGTTGGTAGGGTACAATCGTTTATAAACTCCACTCCTCCGAGAAGTACTAAGATATCCCCATTTAAGGATTCGACGGGCGTTAATATGAGGACAAAACATGACAGTGAATTAGAAAAGCTTATTAGGGAAGAAGGAGAACATAACACAGAAACAAAATGAAAATCGCAAGTCAATCAACAAATTCCGTAAAACAGAAAGCGAATACCAAGTCAATGATATGGTAGCTATCAAGCGTACACAATTTGGAGCCGGATTTAAGTTGAAGGGAAAATTCTTAGGTCCTTATACGCGTATACGCGGCAGGTATATTGTTGAGAAAGTGGATGGTAAAGGGGCTTTAAAGACCAATACGATGGCGGAATACATGAAGATGTGGTCTCAATCATTCGAGTCGAATAATGAGTCAGGACGGCCGAATGTAGGGTTGGCAATCCTTTAACCAGCGATTATCCTACTACACTACTCGACAAACTCGAACTTTTTTTCCTCAAGGAACCAACCCGACCTTTTCTGATAGTTTGGGGCTTCAAATTTTTTTAAATAATTATGTTTTTTTTTCTACGGCACAAACAACAAGCTTTGCTTGTTGTGCCAGCAACGGTAAAACGGTAAAATGTAATTTTCGGAGGTTTGGTAAAACAATTTTAGATCCGCAGTTGCTCATTTTAATGAGCAATACCTTAGACGACGCCGAATTAATGCACCTGTACACAAAAAAAAAGACCCATAATATATATTTTTTTTACTTTTCCTGAATTTTTAAAGTAAAAATTTCGTAAAAAATACGGCACAAGCATAACTTTTGCATATGAAAGCTTAATACTTGAGAAAAAAATCTTTTCGAGTAGTGCTATCGATATGGACAGTTCAGGATAGCTTAAATGAGTATATCGATAGAAAAGTAAGAGTTTGACTTCGGAAGCGCGAAGACATGTATTGGGTGTGCGCATCGTCGTAATAAACTTGTATCAATTGTACCTTTAAGAAATACATGCATAATAGAAATAAATATTATAACCAATGGATTTGACGACCGTTTTTACGAAGCTTCTGGAGCGGATTAATACTCTCTTGTAGGGAACTCACCAAAGATCCCTGTATCTAACTTTTAGTCTTAACAAACAATGATGACCCCTTTGGTTCCGAACAATGCAAGCACCCCGGAAGCTGACGATATAACATACCTGGACATCCACCTGGATAGGCGGCTTACCTGGTACAAGCACATAGAAGCCAATAAGGGGCATCTTAAAATTAGAGCAAGTAAGCTCCACTGGCTAATTAACGCTCGCTCTCTAACTTAGACTATAAATTCCTCCTGTACAATGCCATGTTGAAACCAATCAGGACTTATGATTGTGAGTTATAGGGCAACGCAAGCAGAAGCAACATCGACAATATCCAGTGATCATAGTCCAGAATTCTGAGAACCAATATTTGGGCACCTTGGTACCCCCGGAACGAATACTTGGACATCAAACTCATACTTTGAAGAACAATCGCTGTTTGAATATTTCATGCTCATTGGAAAGCTTAATCAGATCGAGGAGCTGCAAGGCAATTTTAAAACTGTGCACAACGAGCTTGAGAAGCTGGACTATGACGAGATTGGATCTGAACGTCTCCCTTCTATCTGTTGATAGATTTAAATCTGTTGCCGCTAAATCGCATAATATACACCACAATAAACTTTGCATATATAAATATATCGTGAAACTACAGTACTGAAAAAATAAATAGATTTGTTTTAAAAATAATCCTAGCTTTAAAATGTATACGAGTACTCACTTTTTATACCCGTACTCGAAGAGTTATGGGGTATATTGTATTTGTGGTGAAAGTGGATGTGTGCAACGCAGAGAAGGAAACGTTTCCGACCCCATAAAGCATAAGTTTTATGATCAGCATCAGTAGCAGAGTCGATATGGCCATGTCTGTCTGTCCGCCCGTCTGTCCGTCCGTCTTGATGAGCGCCTAGATCTCAGAGACTTTAAGAGCTAGAGAAATCAAATTTTGTTTCCAGTCTCATGTGATATCACATTGCTACAAGTGTATTTCAAAATTTAACCCCGCTCCCACAATGGATATTTTTAAATATACTGTAACGAATCATGGCTCTAGCCATGTCTCGTTACAAACAGTGGAGTGGCAACGGATCTACGCCGTTCGGGAACAACCATCAAACTGATTTACGCAGAGACACCGAACCATGGCTCTGGCTAGTTTCTCCTCACAACTAGCGGTGCGTCAGCACCCCGGGAAATACAATAGGCTTAGGCAACGCACGCATTTATTAAAATTAAGAACTCTTGATCAAACACCTCTACACATTCTGCATTATTTCGCAGAGTTGCCAAAACCTCATTTCGAAACCCAGTTCCCAACTGCACCTTCCGGGATTCAGCCTCAGCTAAACCACCCTGGCCCACTAAAAATTGTCAACGAAGCACCAAGCTTCGACCTAGTTACCACACCCCACAATTATTGTTATCCAATAACCTTAAGTCAGCAAGAATTAATTATTTTCGGATCTCAGGTGCGATCGTCAGCTGCATAAAAGGGCCAAGATCGGCCGAAAGAGCAGGCAGTCCATCAGCCCGAACACGAGACACTGACTAAGCAGTCCACCGGCTCACAGGCCAAGTAACAAGATTCGCGAGTAATCAATTGAAAACAAGCCCCCGAAGAATTAAGTGAATGAAAGAATAAAGAAATCAACCAAGAACCACAAAAGCAAAAACCACCGCACCATCATTTCTTCCCTTGCCTACTGTATATCAGGCCAGCTCGAAACCTGAAGTTCTCCTCCAATCTACAAATTTTCTTGTAGAGGACCCTGGACAGACTGAAGCATACCTCAGCCTGAGATAGGACCTTACAATACGATAAAACTAAAAGCGCAGTATCGTATTGAATGACCATATCTACCAGATTGCGAATCGAAATCAGATAGGATCATTATTATAGCCAGAATGAAGAAATTAATTTTCAGTTGCGTTCCCTACCTTCTCCGGAGCAGCAGACTCTACTTATTCTCTGTCTCGCTCGCACACAAATCACAAGTCATAAGCACACATTGACTGAGTACGGGTATAAAAGTAGAGTCGCGTCCACAGAACGACTGATACGTTCCTTCTCGTTATATTTTGTATAAGATTAATAAGAAGGTGATAACGAATTTCTTTATAGAATATACTTTATGAACATATATTGGAAGCAATAGGAAATCGTGGCGACTGTCGAGGCAAAAGTCTGATAACAGATTATACGGTTTTAAGAAAGGTAAAGTTATTATGAATTCTAAGATATATGATTATAACTTCCTTCCTTAGATATGGACACATCCTAAGGTATTAGAGGACGCATGGAAAAATGCTACTATCGTACGTAAAAAACGTATTGTTTACATTATAATCATTTTTTAGCTAACCATATATTTTTAGCAAAGAAGCAAAAAAGATACAAAAAGACTCAATTGTCCGAACTCTGAGGAAGATCAACCAGATGACATTTATGACAGTCAAACTGGTGTTATGTCTGTAACTAATGATTGGTGGCGCAGGTATCTGACAAAATCAGATTTGGAATCTATAATTCCTAGTAATAAACTCCGGATTATGTTTTCCATTCTTCGAATGTGTGAAGAGAAGGGCGAAAAATGGTAAGCAGTCGCACACCTTAGTTTATTTACCCTTTAATTTCGACGACCAATAAATATACATATATCTTTGAAACAGACTGTCAAGACTCTATCTAACTAACACCATCTATATTTTGTTACTACGTAGCACCATCTATATTTTGTTACAACGTAGGCTGCTATTTATGGCCGTACCTGGGGCGCGTCTGCCGCGCGCGGCGCGTTACATAGGTTGCTGGGCCCTAGTGGTGGCAAAAGTTGCGTCAGTGTCGATCAGTGCGCCTATCGGTCGTGGGCATGGTACCCATCAGCGCAACTACACCACTAATAACAACAAAATGTAGCAAACAAGGCGCTAAAAATGTATGTGGCAAAAAGGTGAAATTACATAAAGCTAAAAAAATACTGAAACTGATTGATATTATCATATGAATTCGCCCCCGATGCCATAGCCTGCTGGGCGACTCGGGGCATGAGGCCCCCAACCATGAAGTTGAATATTTATATGGCATTCCGTCCATCCTGACGCGCTCGTTGCAAATGTGTACCCGTCCAAACCCCAACCACGCGCCGTCCCTGTAAACGCCCGCCACGATGCCGCGTAGCGCGCGCCCTGAAGGCTATAAGTTTCTGGCCTAACCATGAAAAAACGAACTCTGGGTGGTTAAAAATAGTTTTATCGTTTATAACAATATTGTAAAGGAAAATTAAACCCTATTTTAAAAAATTTTACCTTATTTTCGCAGCACTTTTGGCACTCAGAAGAAAGTATTTCTAAAAGGCTTTATCAGCCTCTTTCGGTGTCAAAAAATTTTGAGAACTCAATTTTTTTTATAGCTGGGGACAAAAAGATCCTAGTGGATGTGAGGAAATGTCTGAAGAGCAGATAACCTTTTTGTTGAGGCACGGGTGTTAAATATATTCCGAAGCAATAAAGGGTAGACAAGTTTATATAGCATTCCAATATATTATTTAAGTTTAATAATAATAATGAGAGAGAGCTTTTTCATCGTTGCCTAATACGTCATTTCGTAGAGTTGTGGAATTCTTAAGCATGGTGGCGTTTCCGTATGCGCCTACGTAGCCGTTATTGCTTAAATTTTCTGTACTCTTTCTACATGTTTATACCAATTTTCAGGACTCTGATGGCTTAATTTAGACAGCATGGGTACGACTAAATTATGCATCCTCTCTACCTGGCCATTTCCACGTGGTACTCCGGTAGCTATAAGTAAATGTGTTATGCCTTGCTTCTCGCAATACTCCTTAAAAACGTGCCCTTATGCGGTTGCCCTATCTGAGATAATCCTTTCAGGACTTCCAAACAGAATAGCTTGCCTTTCGAAGCAGCGAAATCACTTCGTCGGCTCCTGTCTTTCGAGTTGAATATAACCATACAAATTTGGAAAAACCATCCACAATAACTATGATATTATTATACCGTTTGTTTGTCAATTCCATTGGTCCAACATGATCAATATGTTGACAATGGCCTATCTGCCTTATCTATTTGCAACAGAAATCCTTCCCTTTTGCAAACTTTTGAATTTACAATAATGCACTAAACACAACTGCTGACAACACGCTCCTCCTTTTCTTTTAATTTTTGGTATATAATAGCCCTGTTTATGTGCAATTTGAATAATCTCTACTTCCATCTGACTTGGAACGACAATAAGTTGTCGATTCGGATCTTTGAACAATATTTATTCTCCATATAGAAATATTCGTGACCTTTGTCCTCCACAATGCTCCGCAAAACTTCAGTCCAAGCGTCTCTCAGATGTGCTTTTCTCAGCCAATGCACTACACTATCCGTCAACACAAAACATGATACGCGACTAAGCGCATCCACGTGTCTAATTTTTGACCCTGATCACTGCTCTATTTGGTAATCAAAATCTTGTAAATACCACGTCATCTGACCACACGAAAAGGAATTTCTTTTTTGTTCATAGTCATTGTAAATGAATTACAATCTGTTATAATTTTAAATCGTATGACTAAACACCCGCCACTTTATCAATGCTCCCATACAGTAAGTACTTCCAATTCATAAGAATCATTATATATATCTTTCTTGAGCAACACTCCTACAAATCGATATTTGCTCGCATCCGTGTGAATCTCTGTTTCAAATCTGGGATTGAGAATTGGGCCTGACTAACGCTGACTGTTCAAATGCTACGTGCTGCAACTCCTTAAAGTCAAACTTTGCATCCTTTCGCAAAATATCAGAAAATGGCTTTGCCATAACTGCAAAGCCATCTATACACCTTCGAAAATATAAAGTTAACCCTATAAATCGCTGAATATCCTTTTCGTTCCGAGGTATTTGGAAATTAGAAACAGCCTGCGTTTTCTCCTCATTTGGAGTTACATAGTAGGTACACTATGTAACCCAAAAAGTTTATACTTTCTTGAAGGATTTGACATTTAAACAAATTAATGAGCAAACCTTTCTTCCCTGCAAACACCTTAAACTTTTTTAAGCTTTTCTAATCCATCTCTTACTTCCATACTTGGGGTAATGACGTCATCCATATAAACAACAGCTTCGCCACTCAGGATCATCTCTCGCATTACCATCATTATGAATCTGGTAAAAACTGCTGGCGAGTTTGATATCCCAAAGGGAACGTACTTGGCGCATGGGACAATGCATTGGGCAAATCCAATGTTGTGACAACTGACGCCAACTGACAAGCTAGACCTGATAATTTTCTCATCCAGCTACTCTTGCACCTGATCGTAAACCATTTTTTGATCGCATGGTGTCATGCGCCTCGCATGTTGGCAACTCATCCGTTAAAAGGATCTTAATTTTGATTAGAGCACTTGTGCTTCGTTTCGGCTTATATTCAATACTAGCGGTCCCGGTGAACCTCGTCTCGCCCCAAATTTAACACCTTTAGATCAACTTCAGAGTGATAATAAAACATAGATAGTTCAAATTTCAATATGATTATTTAAATGAAATCGAAATCAGCTCTTCATTTCATTCATTCTGTTGAGCTACTGAGCTTCTTCGGTAGCGTTGTTTTGCGATATTATTAAAAAGACGACGATTGTTCAAATAAAATATGGTTTATTGTTGTAGACAGTATATAAGGCGGCACAGAGTCGAAGGGATAGCAAAAGGTTCGAGTTAGGTTGATGTCGAGAGCAAGACGAGTCCGTTTGATAGTTAGCTGGATTCAAGACGGGGTCAGATTGAAGATGCGGGGTCGGTTCAAGACGGTGTCGAATTGAACAGCTCGATTCCAAGACGATGTTCAAGAAGTGATTGCAAGATCAAGACTTAATCAAAGGGCAAGCTGGCCGAATTGCCCGTGCCCTAATGCGAGCGAGAGCGACAGATCGACAGAGTGATAACGTGATAGCGAAAGGCGATAGAAAGAAGGTCCAAGATGAAGACACGAGAGAACGGCTGCATAGGCATGCTGCCGTGCGGGAGCATGAATGTGTACATATGTTTGTAGGTAGATGCCAATTTAGTACAGTGGGCAGTGCAAACAACGAACAATAATAAGGATTTACTCTTCTGCTGCACCACTGGCTATAATCTATCTATTTAAGTCCACGATTTGGACTGTTTGCGTAACCAAACATACTCCCTCCGTTGAAGAGCACGGGTCTTTAACAAACTTCTTTCAACATCATAAAGGGTTCAGCAGACAAAGCTTGTTGTTGTTGGAGCGTTGTTCCTTCCATTGATACCTGCAGATTCGCTGCAAGGAAGCAACGCGTTGTCCCACACCTAATCGGCTATGTTCAGTAGAAACACTGGGTTTTACAGTCACTAAGAGAATGTAGAGGTTAACAGCCGGTGAATAACCTCCGACAGTCTTACCTAACTGCACAATAGATATAATAGATATAACTAAGCCCTTCAAACACGCGGGCTTACAGTTTTTCAGACCAGCAGCGAGAGCTTACAGTTTCAAACGCATTGCACTTGTGCATCCGACAATAACAAAGGCATGCACACTGAAAGCACGAAACCGAAACGAAACAACAGCAAGCAAGCAGACCGCAAAGCAGATGACGCGAGAACCAATTCTGTTGCTTGTGCACAAACGACGAACCGAAAATCCGTGGTTCAAAGCGAATTAATCCAACGACAAGTTTTATGTTTTTTATGATAAAATTTAACAAGCTTATGTTTATATCACGTCGGGGTCACCAAATGTTGAGCTAATGAGCTTTTTCAGTAGCGTTGTTTTGCGAGGTTATTAAAGAGACGATGATTGGTCAGTTAATATATTCACAGTTTATTGTACTGTAAGATACATTATTTCAGGCTGGGATATACATCAGCCTCAACAAGAAATTTGTAGATTTGGTGGAACTTAAGGTTTGGGGCTGGCCTTGTATGACCGAAAGAATGGTAGGCAATCTAGGAAATTATATGACTCAAGAACTTCTGTCGTTTTGTTTTGGTTTTGTTGATTATTTTAATTCTTTTATTGGCTTGGCTGGTTTGTTTACAATTTAGAACCTGCTTGTTTTGCTACTTGTGTTGCGGGCTGGTGGACTGCCCAGTGCAGTGTCTTGCGTTCGGGCTAATGGACTGCCTAGTGTAGTGTCTTGTGTTCGGGCTAATAGACTGCCTGTTTCTTCGGCCGATCTTGGCCCTTTTAAGCAGCTGGCGATCGCACCTGAGACCGTGATTTTCCACGGTCTGTCTTTGACCCAGAAATAATTAATTATTGCTAACTTATGATTGGTGACATTAATTGTGGGGTATGGTAAGTGGGTCGAAGCTTGGTGCTTCGTTGACAATTGGCTAGTGAGTCAGTGGAGTTGAGGAAGTGTTTTTGCTGTGACTGCATTCCAGCAGGTGCGGGCTGCAGGTGGGAATTGGGTTTAGAATTTGTTTTTGCTAACTCTGCATCGCAGAAGGTGATAGCTGAATGGTAGGCCGATAATTTGAGGCCGAGTGGTTGGGAAATATCGCAAAGAAGTGGGTGACCGAGAATTTAGTGCTGTCTTCGCTGATTGCGAAATATTGCAAGAGCTGGGTTGTTTTAAATTGGTGTGTAGACAAGCATGGGTAGAGTTGTTAATCGAAAGTTCTTAATTTTAGTAATTGTGTGCGTTGCTTATGACTATTTTATTTTCCGGAAGTGCTGACACACCGTTATTTGTAGAGAACTGTGGCTAGGCCATGGTTCGTTGGCTCTGTGTCTATCAGTTTGATTATTGTTTCCGACCAGCGTGGATGCGCTGATACTCCGCTGTTTGTGAGGAAACCATGGCTAGAGCCATGGTGGTTCGCCTTTTTCCGGGTTCTCCTGTTCTTTGGCTTGTGCCGAGTCTTCGAATTCGTCGGTGTTAACTTCGTCACTTTAGCGTGGCGTCGGTAACGTTATATTTTCTGCTTCTGCTGTGATCATGGAACTCTTTGTGCTGTTCTGGGTGCTTTGTAGTTGGATTCTGCTTGGTGGGTCGATTATCCCATATGACGATGAATTGCTCGGCGATGTCTGACGTCCTGTGGAGATTAGCAACATTTGGTAGTTCTTTGTCCAGACATTCTCGAATCTACGATACTAAGTCGGGTGGCCAAGGATCCTTGGGCAGTTCTGGCTCGCCTTCGGTGGGATCGGTGGCTTCGGGGTCAAAGGTTTCATTCGGGTCTTTCCGCAGGATGGGTCTGTCGAATGTGCAGACGGATCGATCCTCCGGTGGTAATCGCTTATGTGGGCGATGATCTGGGTTGCGTTGGACGTGGGTAGAGTAGTTTCGTAGGTCTGGTGGAATACTTGGGTGGCATTGTGTCCAGACTGGTGCATGTACTGGCTGGTCTCGACGATGTCTCTGTTGTTGGACCAACGGCTTGTTTGGGCGACGAAGATTTCGGACATGGCTCTAGTACGCGGAAGGTACTCCAATGTGTTGGCGAAGATCTGTGTGGCGTCGGCCAAGGGCTACGGTTGATGTTTTGTGGGGTCATCGTCCTGTTTTCCGGGGCCTGGCAGAGAAGCTCGGTGGATATTAGTTCGATTGTTGGCCCCGACCAGCGTGAGGTTAGCGTGGCTTTTTCCCATGTTGCTGGGCTGTCGGATTGTGTCTGTCGTTGTACTTGCTCGATGCTGGTGGTCTGCTCTGAGGACGTCCTTGTGATCAATTTCTCCGTTGCGGATCCTATGCTTGCTTGCTCTGTTGCTTAGCTTGGACCTGGGCTTCCTCGTGATTTTGTTTGGGATGCGTGTTCCCAGCTGTTGGCCTAGGACGCGGTTGCTCCGTAGTGACCGTGGGGCTCGTTTTCCCGATTGCTTGATTGCTGTTTGCTGGTGTTGACCTCGGATTCGTGTTCTCCGTTGTGGTGTGGTGCTTCGTGTTCGTTGCGATTGGTTCGGGTGTCAAGTGCTGCGTTGCGTTATTGGGTGCCGTGTGCGTTGTGGTAGGTCGTGGACTTGGGTTCGTTGCGATTTGCTGGGATTTCTTTTTTCGGAGTTCGGCGTCTTGTTCGTGGATGGTAGTAAGCACGGGTTCAGTAGGCGTGGGGCGACGGCCTCGTAGCTGTAGCAGAGTGGTGCCGCATTGGATCGTCGTTTCGGTAACACATAGGAACTCCATGCCGACAATAACTTGTTCCAACATGTTTGGCAGAACCAGGAGCGGTATTTGTACCTCTTGTTGGTCGAGCTTTATGCGTTGTCGTAGATCCTGTTTAGCTCCTTGGCTGCGTCGTTCCCGGTGTGGTGCATGAGTAGCCGTATCTCGATGAGTTAATCCTTGAACAATTCCCCTACCGCTTGCTTGCGGGCCGGATCCGGTCTTCCAATTGATCAAAATACCGTGGCGGCAAGAAGAACGTCAAGAATTCTTGACGGCAATATGGCCATGAGGTGCCTTGCAGTTGGCTGGTGTGGTACCAGCGACTGGCCCGATCGATGAGAAGTTTTGTCATGGCCCGAGGAAGCTGATTTGTGTGCACCCCATATAAGAGCGCACGTTCTTCGAGTAGTTCTAGAAATGCAAGTGGGTCGTCCTGTCCGTCGAACCTGATTCCCCAGTTCCGAATCTGTTCCGCGATGTGGCTGTGGTGGCGTCCATCTATGGGAGGGTCGATGGCTGGCACGTTCCTCTGTGTGGGCGAGCGGCTGGTCTCGGTAAGTGGAGGCCTGGGAAAATCGGCTGGCGTTACGATGCGTGGGGTGGGCCGCGAGTGCTGTATTCTGCCGCGGGGGGGACTTGTAACCTGGCTTTCGGGTCCATTTTCCGCTGGTCAGATGGCCCAGGTGTGGTGGGCATGGGTGACCTGGAGCGTCCTGCTGGTTTGGCGTATTGCCGTTCGAGGCCTCCCAGTCGAACCAAGGCGTCCTGCGAGAGTGTTCCGGCGACTAATGCGGCGAATCTCTTTCGTCGTTCCTTAACCTTTCCATCGTTGACAAATTTGAATTCCTCGGCAAGGACTTCCAGCTCGTCCCGACGCAGTTTGTAAATCCAGCTGGTGGTGACCCCTGGATTGGTATGGTGTCCCTCAGGGAAAAATTCGTCGGGTTGGCCGTCAATGTAGACTTCCATGGTGTATTTCTGTGCTTAGTGGCACTGACTTACGTTTTTTTTGTGTATTTTTTGTTCGGTAGCATTTTCATTCGACACTCGTAGGTTCGGCACAGCGGCACTACTTGTTCGCGACCGGATTTTGCGTGGGCGTGGGTTTTGTGCTTGACGGGTATTTGTCCTTGCTAGCCTATTCTCTTTCAGTGGTCGTGAGTCTTTAGTCCACGAAGCCCCGAGTTAAGGTGTTCTCAAAGTTTCCTTAAAGTCGCCTTAAAGTTACCAAACGTCCCTGCTCGGGCGCCACTTGTAAGATACCTTATTTCATGCAGGGATATGCATCAGCCTGTCCAGGGTTCCACAAGAAATTTGTGGATTTGCTGGAACTTAAGGTTCGGGGCTGGCCTTGTATGACCGATATAATGGTAGGCAATGTGGGAAATTATATGACTCAAGAACTTCTGTCGTGTCCCGGCATCACGCGTGAACGGCTGGACCGATTTCGCTAATTTATTTTTTGTTGTGTTTGTTATTGGCAGCAGAAGATTCTTATGAAAAAAAAAACTAAGAAAAATAGAAAATTTAAGAATACTCGGAAAATGTTAGTATTGTTGTATAAAGTAGGGCTTTCCAGGGCTGTCAAACGTTTGTTTGATTTTTGTATAAAAATAAATTCAGTCGGTTTAGTGTGCTAATATAGTACAGATGAAATAATCTGTTTAGAATGATTTGGCTAATTGTTGAAAAATAGTTTAAAAGTGCTGAAAAAGTCGGAAAATTGTGCGGAATGTAGAATACATTTTTGATATGTTTTGAAAATTGTTTTGTGTGAGTATTTTTAATATATGTATTCAGATTGATAAAGATGCTGCGCAAGAAGTTGTTTTTCAAATATGAGTAAGGAAGAACGGGAATCCGTACGAGAGATAATAACATGAAGCATCCATATTCGTAGCGGGAGACGGAATGTCAGTCGATCAAATGAAGATGCCGGAAACGGGAATGGAATATTGTGTATTTTATATCCTCCAATTAGTGCAAATCCAAATTTATGTTGAACGTATTATTCGACTCACTTCTCATCCATGCAACCACAATGTGCCACAGTTAAACGTGGCCGGGTACAGCTAGTATTAAATAAATAAATATTATTAAAAATATATTCACGAAGTTCGAGGGAAATTCCTTTCCCACGGTACCGGTGCATACCGATCACCTTACCTGGGACATTGGACACTTGTTGGGAGGCGATTGCGTTAGGTAACCCTCTGTTACCGGGCAATCCACTCGGCAATACATATTTATGTAAGAACCTTCCAAATTTCCGAAATAAGATATCTCTAAGACATTGGTGTCTAAGACATTGGTGTCTAAGACATTGGTGTCTAAGACATTGGTGTCTAAAACATTAGTGGGAAATTCGATGTCCAGCCGATCCATAAAAGGCACTGCCTAGAATGGGGACAGGGCAGTCGATCGAGAGAACATACACGTCGCGGACAATCAGTCTTCTGTTACCGATCAGCCCGTCTGCACGCGCAGACTATAATTCGGAAATATATATTTATGTAAGAACCCTTCCCACATTCTGGAGTAGAAATAATATATCTGTAATACATTCATGGGAAAATGGAAGGCCGCCCGATCTATAAAAGGCACTGCCTTGCATGAAGAAAAAGGCAGTCCACCAGCCATCGTAGGAGGCAGTCAATCAGCCATCGCAGGCAGCGAGCCGTAGCAGTCAGGCAAATAACAAACACGCAAGTCAAACCACCATACGCGTCGTAGAACAATTAAAAATAACATAATACATAACATAACCGGGTAGAATAATAATACGGAAGAATAAAGAAACCCATTAAAATTAAAAGAACCAAAAAGTGTTGTGATTTCTATTTCAGTTTTCTGGCAAAGTTCCTGGTTTTCCCGATAAAGTCCTCGTGAATTATAAATATCTTGTAATTCAGGACCCTGGACAGACTGATGCATATTCAAGCCTGAGATAGATCCTCACAAGTTAATTGTATCGAAAAATAGCGAGAGGTGTGCGGATTTGATAGCGAGGTTTACGATGGGTCGATAGAAGACGCGGGCTGGTTCAAGACTTTTGAAAGCGATATATTTATGTTATGAGCGTTTAGATTTATGTGGCAGGCAGCAGAACGTTTAACCAGCAAAGCACCAGCAAGAGCATACGCGAAGGCAAACATAACGGTGATTAAGAGAGACGTTACATTAAGAGATGTTACATATGCTCAACTGCTCCTTGTGCTGCCATGGGCCGGCGCTTAGCCGAACAGTATCCTCTCCAAAAATTATGATTTTACGAGGTCCCCGCTGCTAAGCTAGCGAGCTTTTTCACTAGCTGTTGAATTTATAGCCTTTTTACACTACGGTTGAGTTATTGAGTTATTGCGTTTTGGGCAAAACTCAGTTTTTTTTATATAGGTTTAGCATAGGAGACTAGTGGTGGCAAAACCCCTGTCAACCCTGTCCGCCTATCGTGTGAAATATCACCACTAGAAACAACAACAAAAACATGTTTTTTACATTAAAAAATTAAGGAAATATTACTTAAAAATTATACTTTTAGCCAATTTCATCATTAGAAGCGAGATTTTTGTAGACCTATTTGCCTTTACAGTCTAGAACTTCTAAGACTTCTGGAAGGAAAAAATAATGGTATTCGTGGTGTACGGAAGAACTCCCACATACATGAATGAAAATCATTACAAATAAATGAATTTGAAAAATTGAATGTGTTATTCATTGAGAACTATTCATGAAATGTAGCCCCAAATCTTTTCAGTGTAAATAGGGTACTATATTAAATAAGAAGTCGAGCGGATTCGATATAGTTTATGTGTGTACAGTTTATTTATTAAGTAGGCGAAATATGGGGTGTTTAGGTGCAACGAAAGAAAAAGCGAGATGTGCCGGTTGATCAAATCAAAGCAATGAAATGAAGACGCAGGGTCTATTCAATATGCGAGAGAAGTGGGTGATAGATCAAGACGAAAGAAACGTGAATGCGATAATGATGACGATCAATTAAAGTCTGAAAGAGAAAGCGATAGAAGCTCGGCTGCTGCTGAGCCGAGCACGAGCGATAGATAGAGGGAGAGAATGCGAGAGAACAGCATAGATGCTGCAGTAGAAAAATGAAGAAGGAGATATAAAGAGGCTAAAGATCGGCCACTGCCGTGAGTAATTATAAGAGGTTACAATATTTATATGCAGTGGGCAATGCAAATAGCAAAAAAAAAGTGGAATTACGTTATTTTACTCCACTGGCTATTTTAGAGAAATTTGTTGGGGAATTTCAGGCTGGAAAACCAGACACCCACAATAGGCATTTCTTGTGAGATGACTTCAGCATTGGACTGAAATCTCTTGCCGCAGAACAATTTTTTCATTTTTGCAGACAACACTCACTAGGAACTAAATCCTTGGAATGGCGTGCAATTCTTAGCCTAATTCATGGATTTTCGCAATGGAAACTGCACATGTCTGCAACCCTGCATTGTTCTGCTAGGAAAGATTTTTTTTCTTGGCCGAATTCTGTCGTTTATTTTTTAAATCCTTATAAAATCGATCCATTTAGCTGGCATAATATTTGCCATTGCCTGTTTTACGATGTTAATCATCGCAACTCGAACGACCTCGCTTAAACTCTGCCACCCAATATTTTATTGATGTATGGGAAGGAGCAGAATCACATGAGGGAGAATCCAACTCGGCTTTAATTTTGGTTGGACAAAGACCTTTCAAATAAAAGTATTGAATCACATAACGATGACCAGTTTTGACCATGTTTGAAAATCCATTTAGAACGTTCTCTATTAAAATCAACAAAAAAAAAAACAACTGCGCAAGGTAAAGGCACCAAACTTCAAGTTTTTTAAAGCCGGTACTTCCCCTTTATACAGACAGACAAACATGCCTATATCAACTAGGTTATTGATATTGATCAAGAATATATATAGGTTTGGGGCCCCCCCCCCCCGCGGGCAATTATAGAATTTATTAGCTTTTCAGAATGGCAAACTCAACAGATGTAATTACGTTATGTAATTACGTTATGTGAAAAGAAAAGAAAAAAAAATAAAATCTAACTCTAAAAAAAGCAATAAAAATAGTAATTTTTTTAAATTCGTAATAAAAAAAAATGACTGCACCATCAAGTGGCCCATGCGACACCAAGCGAAGCCTGTTACGCGCGGAACCCAGGCAGAAACGCAGCCCTCCTCCCGCCCAACCGACCGAGGGGCGCTGCCGCATGACGCGCGACGCGTGTTACCGAACCAATCGCGAGCATACAGGAAAGATAGGTGTTAGACTAAAATTCGAGGAAAATTAGAGCTAAACACAACTCAAAGAGCTAAGCATGCAAAGATAGCTATTAATTAAGGGAAAGGTATGTTAGTATTAGTGATTTAAAAAGAGGAAGGGAATTAGTAGTTGATATTATGTGGTAGAGGTAATTGAAGTCCGAGCAAAGTACCCTAAATGGTTCGTGCAAGGAATAATTCGATCTACAAAGCGGAAGGAACAAAGGAATGAAGTTTCTAGTAGATCTAATAGGAATCGTAAAGTTTATGCGGCTCAACAAGTCCGGGCTATCTACGTCACTCCTTGATCAGGTTGTGCATAAAAATCACACCAAGCATTTTTCTACGACTAACTAAGGTTGGAAGGTTTATTTAAAGCAATCTACGAGGATAAGATGGCAGTCTCACACCTGAATCCCAGTTAAGGCCACGCAGAGCAAAAAGTAAAAAGTTTTTCTGGACTGATTCTATACGGTCCTGGTGTACTTTGTACTGGGGGCACCATACACAAGAGCCGTACTCTAAAATCGGACGAACAAGCGAGATGTAGAGAGTTTTTGTTATATAGGGGTCGTCAAATTCCTTTGACCACCTCTTTATAAACCCAAGCACACCCATGGCCTTATTTACCATGGTAGAAATGTGTTCAGAAAACTTTAACTTTGGGTCTAATTTAACACCAAGATCATCAACCAAGGTAATTCTCTCAAGAGAACCACCGCAGAGGCTATAATGAGCCAAAAGGGGTCTGGAGCGATGAAATGTCGTTACTTTGCATTTCGAGGCATTTAGGTGTAGCATATTTGCACAACAACATGATTGAAAGTTATTGAGATCGGATTGCAAGCGAGAGTGAAATGAAATGTCCTTATACTGGACACAAAGTTTAACATCATCCGCATACATGAGTACTCGAGAGTTTCTTAATACTGAAGGCAGATCATTAATAAAGAGTGTGAATAGTAGGGGGCCTAGATGGCAGCCCTGTGGTACTCCAGAAGTAACCTTAACAGGTGAAGAGAAGGAGTTTTTGAAGAGGACTCTTTGAGACCTAAAACGAAGGTAGCTAGAAATCCATCTCAAAAGATTAGGCGGAAACCCTAAAAGGTTAAGTTTTTGTGCTAAAAGGGAATGGTTTACAGAATCGAATGCTTTACTAAAATCAGTGTAAATGACATCCGTCTGCAAGTTACCTTGAAAGCCTTTAATGATAAAAGAGGTAAACTCTAATAAATTTGTGGTTGTTGATCGTCGCCTTATAAATCCGTGCTGGGACGGAGATAAAATTGATTTGCAGAGATGTTGCAAGTGCGGAGTTAAAATTTTTTCAAACATTTTAGGAATAGCGGATAACTTAGATACACCTCTATAATTATTTGCATCAGACTTGCTACCTTTCTTATGGAGCGGAATAATAAAAGATTCCTTCCAGATGGGGGGAAGCATGAAGAGTTAATGGATAGGGTGAATAGTTTAAGCAAGGGTCCACACAGAGCGGCGGCACAGTACCTAAGTACACAGCCGGGAACTCCGTCGGGACCTGGTGAAAACACCGGCTTAACTAGTCGAAGATCATGAAGCAGTGAGCTTTCATTTAACAAAGGGCTGAAGATGCCATTCGACCTTGGTAAACTGTATGGATACGGCTGACCAGAGTAGGTTTCATGAGAATAGGTTGTTTGGAAAAATTTGGCAAAAAAGATCGGCAATTGCCTGATCATTGTTTGCTGACATATTGAAAAAAGATAACGAGGATGGATGTGCGGACGTTCTACGCTTACTATTTACGAAGCTGTAAAACTGTTTAGGGTCCTGTGAAAATCATCGTATCCTGCATCGAGATAGGTAGTTTTTATAGCATTGAGCATTAAGAACGGAGAAATTTGACCGAGCTATTACATAGTGAGAAAGAGAAGAGGGAGAACCAACTTCTCGAAATTTTTTATAAAGTCTTGATTTTAAACTTTTTAGACTGGTCCCCCCGAAGTGGGACACAAGATTCAAAAAATGTGTCAAGTACATTGTAAAAAATGTTTGTGCCTTTCATAACGTCAGTGCACAAGTACAGAGCGGACCAATCAAAATCCCTAATAAGGTTATTAAGCTTCGTAATCTCGGCTTTACGAAAGCAGCGGACACGTTCAGATAGCCTATCCATTCGATCCAATACAGTAGGGCCAATATCGACTGACACTTCGAATGTAGGATGGTAGGAGTCTTCAGGTATACTGAGCGGAAGGGCTCGGGTTAACAACGCTATGGTCGGATCCGAGACAAAGCACAGATCAAGCAATCGACCCAAGGAATTTTTCACATGGTTGACTTGAGACAGGGATAGGTCTAGCAAGCCGTCGATAAAGTCATGTCGTGACATGGGCACAAGGTTATTAGACTCGTTTACCAAAGACCAAACAGTACCTGCCAAATTGAAATCACCAAGAACTATCATATGATCTTTATCTGATAGCGAGGAAGAAACAGTTTTTAAAGCGGACAGGTGATGCTCGTATATTAAGATATCCGAGGAAGGTGGAATATACGAGCAAGTAATGAAAATGGAAAAGCCTGGGAGAATCAGTTTTACGCACAGGAATTCCAGGTCTTGTTGAACCTGGACCATGAAATGTTCCGACGTGAAGTTTGAGTCCACTGCAATAAGGACGCCACCTCCACGTCGAGACGAACGGTCATTTCTAAAAATTGTGTACCGACCTGCCAAAACTTCGGAACTAAGGATGTCCGGCTTTAACCAGGTCTCGGGGAACACAATAACGTGGGACGAGAATGCTAGACTCTCAGAGGAAAGAGTGCTGAGCTTACTACGTAAGCCTCTAGCATTCTGGTAGGTAACTACAAGAGAGGAAGTTAGTTTTTTGGATGGTTGGAAGTAGAGGTGGAAGATGAGGATGGAGATGGAGCACTGGTCTGAATGCTAGGAAGAGTAATGGGGGAC
This sequence comes from Drosophila obscura, assembly GCF_018151105.1. Taxonomy (NCBI): domain Eukaryota; kingdom Metazoa; phylum Arthropoda; class Insecta; order Diptera; family Drosophilidae; genus Drosophila; species Drosophila obscura. Next base: position 1,140,560 of record NW_024542721.1, read on the forward strand.
CTATTCTTTTTCTTAGCCTTAAACTCTTTAACCACCAAATGCTCCGGCCAAAACTTGGCGGAACAAATGGTTTCAAATTGAGTTGACGAGACGCTTATCTTGAAGGAATATATCTCCCTGGCGTAAGAAAAGTTAAATTTTTCCACCTTTAAGACGACGGCTTTTATTTTGCTTTGTATAAAAGCGGTCACATCATTGGATGTGAGGTCAGGGGCTAGCCGCGAGACAAAAACTTGTCGCTTTGGTGGGACTCCCACCAGTGGTTTTGGCACCACAGGCCTAGTACCTGTGATGGCAGTATCCGGTGGTCCTGGACATCTATTAGCTGGTAGGAGCGAAACTGAGGGAATAGTTAAGGGGTTGGGTGCGGACTCGATGGACACGGACTCTACAGACATTTCCAACTGCATACTCTCCGAAGTGACGCATTCGGCTCCCGAATCTGCATCACCAGCAGCGATCGTTGCCCTTGGAGTAGCAAACGTAATCAACTTCTGCACTAAGGGAGTGGTCGGAGTAAGTTTTTCAGATGCCGGTGGACATGAGGCAGTCGGCACTTGCAAGTCCCGAGGAGTCGACTTCTTGCGCCTCGGAGACTCAGCCAGCAGCTGTAAGCTGCTGAACTGAGTGGTAATGGCCAAGAGCCGATCATATTGCTGTTTAAAGCCTACGATCAGCTCTTTGAAGCCACTCCGCGTCTGCCTCATGAACGAACGCATGTCGTTTTCCACAGCACGGCATTCCTCACAACTATAATGTAGGCCGTTGTTTTGGGAAATGGCATCTCCTACACGGCCCGAGATCCCTACACAGCAGGGGATATTGGGCTGGTCATGGGTGATCTGCTTCTTGCAGGTTTTTTTGGCACAGACGACAGAAAATTCCATATTTATGTCTTTTATTTTTTTTACTTCGGGAAAAAAAGTTCAAAACAAATATCAATCAGACCACTGTGCAGAGCAAATGCTTAGAGCAATGCTTAAAGCGAAATCGGTAAAAGATGAGAGAGGAGAGTGGTTGCAGCAACAGCTTATAGGTGAGAGCGTTACTGCACAAAAAGTTACAAGAGCGAGAGCGAAAATATATTTTAAAATATTTTACCTTCGAATGATAAAAGCAGCCTGGAACTCACTCCGACTGGTTACAACAAATTTGCTTGGTAACAGCAAGAGTGATGATTACGTTAATATCGTTCAAGACCTAATTGAGAATTATGAAAAAATTTGAGCCACTCCCACTTAGACTTTTTTCCGACAAAACTAGGGGACGTTAGTGATGAACACGGAGAGAGATTTCACCAACAATTGAAAGCTATGGAGCGACGGTATCAATGTGTTTGCAATGAGAATGTTGGGCGACTATGTGTGAACTCTGATTAGGGAATCTGATTCGAATTATAAACTTGTAGCAACAAGACCCGCAACCTTCCAAACAGTATTTTTTGTCTAGTTTTTTTTTTCATTTTTTTAGGTATGGTTAGCGAATTATAGCACCACCGTCTCTCCATAGATTTTAATGAACAATACCTTAAACGACGGCTAATTAATGCGGCTATCTAAAACAAAAAATGTATGCAAAGAAATATTTTTTTTCGACTTTTTCTGAGTTTTTAAAGTCAAACTTTCGGGGAAAAATACCGCAAAAAAAATGATGAAATTTGTATTTGGAAGCTTAATATCTTTCAGGCGTTAAGCTGCAGGTACAAAGTGGCTGGGTCGGATTTAAAGCTGCATTTGTCAGCTTTTTATACCCGTACTCAAAAAAAGAGTTAAGGGGTATATTGTATTTGTGGTAAAAGTGGATGTGTGTAACGCAGAGAAGGTAACGTTTCCGACCCCATATAAAGTATATATCTTCTTGATCAGCATCAATAGCCGAGTCGATATAGCCATGTCCGTCTGTCCGTCTTGATGAGCGCCTAGATCTCAGAGACTATAAAAGCTAGAGAAACCAAATTTGGTTTCCAGACTTATGTGATATCACACTGCTACAAGGTATTGAGAATCCCCCCCGCGCGGCAGTGCGAGCGTGCTTCGCCCCCCCCCCTTCCGCGACACCCCCCCCCCCCCCCCCGCCCCCGCCGCCGGCCCGCCCCCCCCCCCCCCACCCCGACAAAAGAAAGGACAGAAAAATGTCTGGCACAGTTTTTAAGAATCCCCCCGCGCGCCCCCCCCAGAAAAAAAAATTTTACATGTTTTATAAAACTAAAAACATGTAAATTATAGATGACCATTCCTATCCCCCCCCCCCCCCGGGGAGCCGAATGAATTCGTATAATATGATCCGATCATAATTGATTCGCCAGTCTGGTAGATATGGTTTTTCTTTTTATTTTTTTTTTTTTTTTTTTTTTTACGGGGGGGGGGGGCCCTGGATCACGCGCCCCCCGCCGCCCGCGCGGTCGACTCGGTATGTGATTATATATACTGGGGCAGGAAATTTTCCTTCTCTGCGTTACACACATCCACTTTTACCACAAATCTAATATACCCCTTAACTCTTTTTGAGTACGGGTATAAAAAGTTTTTGTAATAGCTAACCCTGAACTTTGAGTGGGTATTCTTCCAACACCATCTCCGTCCCCTTCACCTTCTGTCTCAAAAAACTAAATTCTCCTTTTCCTCTGAAGACAAGCTATCAGAATGTACGTGGCGTGTACAGCAAGCTCAACAAGTTTTATGCCAATAGTGGATATCGGGTCAAGCAGCTCGACGAGAGTTCGACTGTGGTTGCAGTTGCTCGTATCGGAAAGGAATGCGCACAGCGAACTTAAATTTTTTTTCGTCATCTCTAATAAGGGCCTTTTCTAGGCATTCAATAGGTTACTGTACAAATTATTTGCTCATTGTTGCACGTGTTCCTTCTCCAAAATTTTTTCAAAAACTATGTTCGTGTGAGCACTAGAGTGCACTACCGAACACATTTGCACTAACACACAAGATAGAGCAAGTTCTATTACGTCGAAAAATTCGACGAACCAAAAACAAAGTTACGAACAAGTTTAGTCGAATTTTCGGCGAGCACAACATGTTTGCATGTGGTCGGGTATGTTTAGAGATGAATAATACTTTACAAAATACTTGAACAAATTTTGTTGAGATAAATTCAAAACTGAGACACTAGTTCGCATAGAAATAGACGAACACATTCTTGTCATCCTGATCAAGAATGTTCACACATATTTAAATACTTTTTGAAGTCGAAGATGATTTGTTTTGTCGGTTACAAACTTCTGACAAATTTTGACGCTTTTTAACCCATAAAAAAATATTAACTTTGTAAAGATTTTCTAATATATATATTTTTCGTTCCAGTTTAATTTTTTCCGCTTTTGTGGCAGTACTCAATGTGGTCGAATACTTTTTCAAACGGATTACGGATTCTGATCCCGAACTATTTTACCTCGCCCGTAAGCTCAGAAAATACTAAATAACATATATTACAAATAATAACAATTAAACTAGTCAACAAAATCTGACATTAACTTGGAGCTACAAAATATATATAACATCGATTTTTGTATGGTAAATCATAATATCCAGCTCCTCGGAATCGAAAAATTACGGTCGAACTTCATATAACAAAAAAGGGGCAGGAATTTTTCGCTTGAGTATTCAGCAACAAGGGCGGAATCCACAGATTTATATCGATAGTTGCCTATCGTGTCCGTGTGTGGACTGAGACACTAACCATACAGTATATAGATGGCTCCCAGGCGCTTCGGCTCTGTGAGGCTGAGACATTCGGGTCGGGAGCCAGGCCATTCGGGTCGGGAGCTGGGCCGTTCGGCATGTATGACTCATGTCGGGAAGCGAAAGCAAGCTGAGCATTGCAAATGTATGTGTGTAAACAGACACAAAATTTTGTATCAATTCTGATTTTCCGAAACCGTTTTGAGTTTGTTTTGAGTTTCGTTTCCAGGTTACGTAAATGTGTGTGTGCCATGTATTCACACATACTGTGCTTGTGTGTGGGCTGTACAATTTTTGACCACTTGAATTGGTTTTTCGTTTTGTTTTGAGGGCTGATGTGATGTAGCGACCTGTGCTGACCTGCCGCAATATAACTGAGAAATGGTCAGAGTGGGTGGGGTTGGGAAATAAATACAATATATAAAAATAAAGGATGTTATTTCTGCTCATATCTCCTAAACTAAAATTATCTTGAAAATTAGATTCGCTAAAGCTTTGGAAAATGTTCTACTAGATCTGTACATTTATTTTATTCAAAGCGTTCATAAAATATTTTTTAATTTTGCAACCTCTTTTTGGCTGAGTCTCCACTGAAATAAACACAATGCAAACAAATAACAACTTTAAAACCAAACTCGACCTATTCAGGGCCTGATCAACCCTCAACCGGGCCCTGGGCAACCATCAATCTGGGGCCCTCCTTTATTTTGTATTTTTCTCAGTGGCTATTATATTTTTTATTCATTATTTGGAGTTTTGTTTTTTCAACAACATTTTTCTGTTATCCCTAGGGGGGCCCTAGGCAACTGCTAATCCGGCCCTGGACCTATTCCCGTCGTCAGACTTCATATTTTGTTGGCGTATTCTGTCGCTCGACTCGACGCGGGTCTGAAGCCAAAAGCAGAGGCAAAGGCTAACCTTAAAGAGAATGGAAGAAATAATGAACGCTTTGAATAAAATAAATGTACACATCTAGTAGAACATTTTCCAGAGCTTTGGCGAATCTAATTCAAGATAATTTTAGTTTAGGAGATATGAGCAGAGATAACATCCTTTATTTTTATATATTGTATTTATTTCCCACCCCCACCCACTCTGACCATTCCTCAGTTATATTGCGGCAGGTCAGCACAGGTCGCTACATCACATCAGCCCTCAAAACAAAACGAAAAACCAATTCAGGCGGCCAAAAATTGTAGAGCCCACACACAAGCACAGTATGTGTGAATACATGGCACACACACATTTACGTAAACTGAAATCTCGAACAAAGTCGGTTTCGGCAGCTAAAAATTATTCCATGCATACAATCATATATTTTGGAGTGTTACACGTACACAGCACATGCATGCTTGCTGCCAGTCGGCTCGTGTGGCGTCATGAGCCGAACGCGGCCATTCCCAGATCCGAAGATCTGGGAACATACGCTGCAAACTCAGCTGCGCCCCTTCGTTGTAGGAACTGGCACATCTATATACTGTATGGTTAGTGACCTGGATTAGGGATGGGTATCGATATTGTATCGATACTTAAATGCGATATTTTAGTTCAAAACGATATGATATTCAAAGTGATATTTGCCGAAATCATCGATATTTCTTACAATATATTGAACAATCTTTGTCGGCGCGGAGAAAAAAGTTTTGAGTTTAACGTCTTAATTCGACTGCATATAGATGAAATCAGAGAAAAATGGATCTCATCTCAGATTTTAGTTATTTTTTCTTCATCTTATATTTAGGTAGTGCCCACTTGCACTAACCATACAGAATATATGTAGATGTGCCAGTTCATACGAATGTGGCTCAGCTGAATGTTTTGTTCCTGTATACACTTATGGACAAAATAATATGTGTGCTTTACTTTTCTTTTTTAAATTTGTATTTCAAATTAAAATCTTCTCTAATGTCAACCAATCAAAGTTTTTTCAAAACTAATATTAATTTTTCTTAAACAAAAAGTAAAAACAGTTTAATTTACAACAAAATTAAATATTTCCTTAAATCCGCCAATTTTGGCTGGACCCAATATTAGGTGTCTGAAGAATAATGTTTAAATTGAATCGATATTTTACTATTTGACAAAAAGACTTTCCGACCTCTTTTTTGAATTCACCCCAGTGATTCTAGATGGAATTAAGGTCCGGGGATTGACTTTGCCAGCCAAGAACATCCACACTTTGCTCTCGGAACCAATTCCGTACTAGTCGACAGGCGTGCTTCAAGTCATTATCCTTCTGGAACTTCCATAAAAGTGGCATATTATCCTTGGCATATGGTAGCATCACCGTCTCCAATAGATCTTTGTATACGAATCTGTCCATTATTCCGTCAATACGATGAATCGGACCAACACCATACAATAAAAAGCAGCCCCATACCTTTAGGCTACCACCTCCATGTTTCATAATTTTATATATGTACCTGGAATCAAATTCTTTGCCTTTCGGACGACGAACATTCCTTTTGGCATCATTTCCAAATAAATTTATCTTGGTTTCGTCACTCCAGATGATATTACGCCATTTTTGTACACCCTCCGGTCCGCACCAGGTTCTACGATCTAGTGAAAATTTTGTCCTCATCTGTAAATTTTGCCTACCGAAGCAAAGGAACCCTGCGAGCAATCCTACCTGGTAGGTTTGCTATCGCCGAACGGTCCGTGATGACACAATATTCCCAACTTCGTTGGCAATCGTCCTGGAAGACTTGACCAACTAAACCATTAAACAACTGAACCGAGTTTCACCTATTTTTTCCGGTTTTAAGGCATTGGTTACGAACTTTTGAGATAGTTTCATTAACCTGGCAATGGATTTATAAGTTTATCCTTCATCTCGGAGTCGTCGAATGAGCCTTCTCTCCTCCGCACTGCATTGACGCCCTCGGCCCATCTATTACAATTTTAATGACTGTTTAGTCCCAAATTAGTTATATATTCCTAATACCTTACCTTCTGAAACCAAATAGTTATCTTGATAACCTACATTTTAATGTTTTGCTTCATATACCTATTTTATTGACTAGCCGAATTTTCCGTCTAATAGCCATATGACATTAGACTTAGACAATTTTGCTGCGTAGAGAGGGATAGCATGAGAGACAGAATGGAACATTATTGTTCGTAGCCGTCTCTAGACGAGTCTAATGGCTTTCAGTCGAATAACTAAGGCACTACTTGATACAAAATGATGTTTTCCAGCTAAACATAGCCACCAAGCCAGTAAAATTGTATCCGCAGAGTAAAATTTTCGAGCTCAACTGGACAGCCAGCTTGACGCGTATAGTTCTCTCGCTCTGACTCCAGACATTTCCCATAAGTCCAGCTAGTAAGTTAGCAAAGTCTAATGTCATATGGCTATTAGCCAATCCACAAATTTTCCCCGAAAGCTAATTAAATCCGGGAATTCCCCCAATTCCCACCGAAACAGTGTGACGATATTAAAAAAGGATAGTTTCCTTAAGCCTAGTACTCAGATCGAAAAAAACACCTCGCGAACAGAATCAGGGTTGATATTCGTATGAAACCGATAAGAACTTTTTTACGGCAAAAACTGTTTTCTAGGCTCTGTACGGAGTCAGTGCTCAGATCAAAAAACAAAAAGGTCGGTATATACTGGAAAAGTATCCGAAGTATATGCTTGTTTTTTTGGTATGTTTCGACCCACCTCGAAAAAGATATCAATTTGATATAATTTGCCAGCAAACACGAAGCAAACATAGCAATAAGAGAACAAAAAACCAAATGAAATATTTTAATAATGAAGAAAAATAGAATCTAGCTAATGCAGTATTATATGAATGACAATTATATGGATATTATAATTTATTATTTTTATTAATTTTCATAAATATAAAAAATATATTTTTTTTCAAAACATTTTTTCTTCACGGTGTCCGGCACGGGAGGCGTCACCATCTGCTGCTGCTGATAGTCAGACACATTATCTTGCCAATAAAATATTGGGGAGCCCAGGATATGGCTGGGGAAGAGCGGCCCCAGCCGAAGAAGTGCATTTTATTAACTTTTAACAAAACCAAGCAGCGGTCTGAGCAGTGTAACCGTTCGGAATGCAGTGCACACCTCTGGTCACACACAGGCCGCTCGAAGAATATATGACATTTGTTTGCTGGCAAACAGTTTTTGGATCTGAGTACTAGGCTTATAAAATGTTATGTCTATATCGATTTAAACCGATATCTAAAAAAAAACATCTTTACACCTATTATATTGTCCATAATTTCATATACTGTTTGGTTTATGACACTATTATACTTTTATACACATACTAAAAAAAAAAACTAATATAACAACAAAAATATATAGCTAATTAATACCGATTTTATCGATATTCAAGGCGATATGACGATATTAATTACGATATGATATCTTCGATATGATATTCTATGTGATATCTTGTTTTATATCAATATCGATATTTGCTTGACGATACCACTAACCATACAGTATACTGTATGGTTAGTGACGATACCCAACCCTACTCCAGGGCCCTTTCCTTTCCTAAGCGTGTGTGTCACTACCACATACTTCTGAGGGTTCACACTGATATTTCACCTACATGCCCAGCTCTCAAACCTTTTAAGGTACCGCTGGAGGTCGTCAACGCAGTTGGCACTTGACAGGTCTAACGTGTCGTCGGCCAATGTGGCAAGTTTCACATCGATTGGCTGGGACGTATTGTCAACGCTATTCTTAGGCATATCGTGAGTGAAAATGCTGTACAGCGTTGGCGCTAGTACGTCCGCCCTTACTGGCGCTTAACAGTAAAAAGAGTAAAAAAATTCACTAAAATTGATTCCAGAGCGCCTTGAAACGAAAAGTACGACTTTTTGCTGAAAAGTAAAACGCAATGTGAATGTGAAAACCGGAGCCGGCCTGAATAACTACCTGTCTAATTGTAGACTTAACTTTAAGCGTGATCCGAAGCAATTTTTTAGGTAAACTCAAAATGTAACTTCCCAATTTCCGTCATCTTTTTCCTTGAATGGCAGCAAGGCTGATAGAGACTGTGAAATTTTTAATCTCTTCACTTAATTTTTTCAACTCTGCTACTCAATTCCTTCTAATAACCATCCCTCTATTTTGGCTTCATTTGACATATTTTGTCCCTATCAATCATATCCTTTCCCCATGAATAGTTCTAACTGTATATATCCGCCCTTCATTGACTTTAATGGCCTCTTAATTAATTTAAAATCATGTCAATTTTCTTTTTCTACTGGCCCCGATATGGTTCCCAGTGCTGTTCTTAAACTTTGTGCAGATTCTCTCTGTGTGTCCCTCCTAAAACTGTTTAACCTACATATCTCTCGAGCTGGGCGATTTTCCTACCGTCTGGAATGAGTCATATATTATTCCCATTCATAAAAAGGGTTTCATGTTTCTAATTACCGTGGGATTTCCCATTTATCTGCAATTCCCAAACTCTTCGAAATGAAAAATGATAACTTCCCAGCTCCAACACTTTGGTTCTTCCTTATTCTCTGATTTGCAGCACGGTTTTGTGAAACGTCGATCTATTTCTTCTAACCTCCTTTTCCTGGGTGTACGACCATCGAGCCGGCAGACACCCCAAGTGAAGGCCCGGAAACCTCGATGGGGCACATCCTCACAAAACGGAATATTACCTGGGCAGTAAACAGCTTTAAATCCTACAAATCGCCTGGCCCGGACCAAGTCATTCCGGCTCAGTTGCAAAAAGCCGGGGAGATGGCCATCAACTGGCTGCAAAGTATCTTCAGGAAGATACTGACAGTGGGAAAAATCCCCCGAGCTTGGCTAAAGGCTAAAATAGTCTTTATCGCCAAAGCAGGGAAACCCTCACACACAACCCCAAAAGACTTCAGACCAATAAGTCTATCGTCCTTTCTTCTCAAAACCTTTGAGAGACTAGTCGGGCTGCAGCTGAGGACAACTATAAATCCTCAGTGGCTGTCAGGCGCTCAACATGCCTACCGAAAAGGAAAATCCACGGAAACGGCACTCCATGAAGTAATCTCGGCGGTAGAGAAATCCCTACAAGTCAACGAATACTCCTTAATCGCTTTCCTAGACATTAAGGGAGCTTTTAACAACGTCATACCGGGAGCCATCACAGAGGCCCTGACTGACCTGGGAGTGGATCGTCACTTGATGATGCTCATAGATCAATTGCTCACATGCAGGACAGTGACATCATCAATGGGATCGTCCACTCAGTCTAGGTATGTCAACAGAGGCACCCCGCAAGGTGGTGTCCTGTCTCCCCTTCTATGGAACATAGCAGTCAATAAGATACTGTGTGACCTGGAAGGGGGGGGGCTGCAAGGTGGTAGCATACGCGGACGACGTTGCCATTATTTTCTCGGGAAAGTTCCCTCAAACACTCTGCGATCTAATGACCGCAAAGCTCGCGCGACTCTCAGAATGGACAGAGCCGCGTGGACTGGGAATCAATCCCTCTAAAACGGAACTTGTATTGTTTACAACCAAATACAAAATCCCGTCCCTCAACCCCCCAATACTAAACGGATGTAGGCTCTCCTTCAGCGACAGTGCCAGTTACTTAGGGTTGGTAATTGATCAAAAACTTAGCTGGAACCTGAGCATCAAAGACAGAGTGAAGAAGGCTACGATAGCCCTCTACACTTGCAAGAAAGCCATTGGGCTCAAATGGGGCATGAACCCAAGAATAGTCCAATGTATTTACCTGGCAATAGTCAGACCAATACTACTCTACGGAGTCGCAGTGTGTCCCCTATCGAAGGGGACCATCACTAAACAACTGGGCGAGGTTCAGCGCACTGCAGCCCTATGCATCAGTGGAGCTCTGAGCACAACACCAACGGATGCGCTAAATGCTATCCTATGCCTGCAGAGCCTTGACCTTGCAGGTAAGGAGCAGGCAGAAATGGCAGCAATCCGTCTTAGAGACTCTGACCAATGGGTGTCACATCACACCGGTCATGCGTCCATCCTAAATGGAAACAAAATCGTCCCCACAAAAACGGACTACTGCGTTCCGAGGGAGTATACAGATACCCCCTTCGAAACAATCATCCCTCACAGAAACATCTGGCTTGAGGGACCACCTGGTGCAAAGGGAGCCATTCGAATCTTTACTGATGGCTCAAAGCTGGACAACAAGGTCGGAGGAGGAATCTACTCCGAACAGCTGAACATAAGACAGTCCTTCAGGCTCCCGGATCACTGCAGTGTCTTCCAAGCAGAAGTCATAGCGATCAAGGAGGCTTTGAGCTGTCTTCAGGAAATAGCCCCTGCGGCAACTCATATAAATATTTACAGTGACAGCCAAGCTGCGATCAAATCGCTGAATGCGATAACAACAAGCTCGGCCACCGTGGCAAACTGTCGCAAATCTCTTCATGAGATGGCCTATCAGTTCGTCATCAGCCTAATATGGCGTCCCGTTGGTCACCAGGACATTGAAGGCAACTGTATAGCGGACGAGCTGGCCAGAGCTGGCACAACAATCCCCCTTCTCCATGATAAGGAGGATATTCGTATGCCAATGGCCACCTGCAAGCTCAAAATAAAAGAACATTTTAAGCGACTAATAAATGACAGATGGCAAACAGTGCCACTATGTCGCATAACTCGGCAAACATGGCCTAACATTACTAGGAAGCGCACCGATGAGCTTTGCAAACTCAGTAGGAGTAGGTGCAGCTCAGTCATACGCTCCCTTACGGGACACTGGCTAATAGGCACACATGCAAGTAGGCTGGGCGCCCCATATAACGACTTCTGTCGAAGCTGTAGAGATGATGACGAGGAGGAGACTGGGGAACACCTGTTCTGCTCCTGTCCGGCTCTCAGTAGAAGGAGACTGCAATACTTGGGCGCTCCTTTTCTAATTGACATTTCGGACATGTCTACAATCAGTCCCAGACGGATCGCAGGCTTCATAAGGGCATCCGGATGGGATAATGGATAACATAGGGTCTCACGAGGGAGAAGGGAACGTAATATGCGGTATCACAACGGGCCGAAACCGGCCTAGGTGTGTCGGGTCTCTGACAATCCCGACAGCCGCTTCAACCTAACCTAACCTAACCTCCTTGAATTCTCTACCTTCGTTTATGCGGGTCTCGCTAAGCAGTCTGAAACTGATGTAGTCTATAAAACATAATCTCCTTATCCATAAATTATCTCTCATAGGGTTTTCATCTAAACTTATTTTCTGGATTAATGCCTACCTTTGCAATCGTTCTCAGCGTGTCTGTTTTAATAACTCTCTCTCTAGGCCTGTTTCTGTATCGTCGGGGGTACCTCAAGGTAGCCATCTTGGCCCTCTGTTGTTTAATTTGTTCATCAATAATCTTACCAAAATCTTAACTCATTTTCGAGTACTTATGTATGCGGACGATGTGTAGTTATGTTTCTCCTATAGCGACCCCGTGTCGCCGTTTCCAATCCGATCTTGACGCCCTCAACAACTGGTGCTTAATAATCATTCTTCCCTTAACATTTCTAAGTGTAACTTAATAACATTCCATCACAGCAAGCCTTACCTTTTTGATTACAATATCCATAACTGCTCCTTAAAACGCCTTTAAAAAATTTTCTGACTTGGGAATTATCTTTGTACCTAATCTGTGTTATAACTCACACATATCCGCTATTTCGAATAAAGCCAGAGGAGTCCTTTATCAATAGATGGTCTAAGGAGTTCACCGACCCTTATACCACTAAACTTTTATATGTATCCCTTGTCCGGACTATCCTGGAATACGGTTCCTGCGTTTGGTCTCCGAATTATCAAAAATATCAGGATATGAATGAGTGCGTTCAAAAACAGTTTCGCCTTTTTGCACTTCGTAGCCTTAATTGGGACCTCTCTAGACATCTTCCTTATGAGAGTAGGCTCCGGCTCATCGATATCCGCTCTCTCGAAAGCCGCAGGATTTTCCATAGAGTTTTTTTTCTTTACAAACTTCTCGCTGGTGAGGTTGATTCCACTGCCGTTAGTAGGCTTTAGTAGCATCTCTGTCCCTTCTCGCCCGAATAGGCATTACTTTCCGCTGCATTTTCAGCTCTGTCTTTCTAATTACTCTGACCATGAATCTTTCCGTAGCCTTTGCCGTAACTACAATACCTTCTTCCATCTGTTTTCCTTCGCCAAGGAAAAATCAAGGTAAAATCGATGTTAACGAATAACTTACATTAATTGAATCATAACTTAATAGGCTATTTCCTGACTACAACTTGCTGTGAGCTGAACCATAGCGGCTACTTAAGCCAATAAACTAGTCCTATTGGGTTAGGACAATAGCCATAGTCTGGTTGTTCATGTTCTTGTCATAACCACATTAATTTATAATTCGTTAGTTTAACTGCTCATAGTTGAACCTTAGAAAATAAATACAAATACATGGCTGCCAGAGAAGGATGTTAAAGACACGTGCTCTTCAACGAGGGGAGTATGTTCGGCTAAGCGCCGGCCCATGGCAACACAAAGAGCAGTTGAGCATATGTAACTCTCTAGCCCGCCGGGCGCCCGGGGGCGCCCGCCGGCCGGCGCGCCGCGGGTGGTGCCCCGGGGCCCCGGCACCCCCCGCCACAACCAGTTCTGCCATAGAAAAAAAACCATAATTCTTAAAAAAATTGTAAATCCCCATATCTATCAGAAAAAGTCGGTTTGGACCCTTGAGGAAAAAAAAAGTTCGATTTTGTCGAGTAGTGTAAACGTATTTTCGGTTGGCACAGTGACCTGACTGCCACATCATTACAATTGAACTCTCTCAAACCTCTTGTTTTCGCTTAAACACGGTCCAACTCGGGTCTGCCTGTTGTGAATTCTCGCACCATAATCTTCCCACTCGCCTTACATGGCAAATAAAGCAAATACATAATAAAATCGAGCAAACTGTGTTTTGATGTCAATCTAATTTCTATTTCGATCTAAATATACTCCATTGAAAAAGCTCAATAGCTCCACACATAACTTACACAATATTTTATAAGACTGAAACTAGTGCAAAAAATAATAGTTTTACCCTTTTATTCAAATAGTATACAAATTCTGACAAACTTTTTGTATTACAGATATACCATCAAGCCAAAAACCCTCAGGAAAATGGATCAGTGGGCAAGACTATTACAGACTGGATGGTAAAACACCTAAAAACATACGACATGAAATGATTAAACGATTTAACAGTGAAGTCAACAGACGTGCACGGGTTTTTTTAATATCTGCCAGGGCTGGAGGCCAAGGAATTAATCTAATTGGAGCGAATAGAGTGATAATTTTAGACACTTCTTGGAATCCATCCAATGATCAACAAAATATATTTCGAATATTTCGTCTGGGGCAAAAAAAAAATTGCTATATATACCGTCTAATTGCCATGGTATTGTAAAATAAGCCATGAACCTATATACAAATTTTCATTTTGACTTTTTTAATAACTACAGGGCACTATGGAGGAAAAAGTTTACTCTCGGTCTGTTACAAAACAAGCTATGAGTTTTCGAGTAGTAGATGAACAACAAATAGATAGGCATTATAACATGGAAGAATTATCAGAACTTTATACGTAAGTAATAAAATATTTATGAAGCTAAACTACATTTTTTTTTTGCATTTACAATGAGAAACAACGTCTGCTATTTAAGTTTCTGGCTATTTAAGTTTCAGGCCTTCGTATTATTTAGCCTGATTAGGAAACAATGGTCATTTGCACTAAAAAGTTTTGTATTTTCTGGGATAAAACTTAATACAACTTTATCTTGTACGACCACGCATAATATCAATTACACTAGTCAACACGAAAATTAGGCTGTGGCCCAAAATTACTTTTTGTTATAAATTTCGGGGTTTAAAATTTTTTAACGAATTATGGTTTTTTTTTATGGTGTAGTTTTTTTAAAGAATTTTTTCAAATCTGGTATTTTTTTAATATTTTTTTTCAGATGTACTGCTTCTATTTTTCACATAACTTAAGTGTCTTATATTTGGTTGAATAGAACAGTTCTGAAAAGCTGACAAATGCAGCCATAAATCCGACCCAGACTCTTTGTATCTGCAGCTTAACGCCTGGAAGATATTAAGCTTTCAAATTCAAATTTCATAATTTTTTGCGGTTTTTTTTTCGAAATTTTGACTTTAGAAACTCGGTGAAAGTCGAAAAAAAATAATTCTTGGCCAAGTTGTAGATAGACGCATTATTAAAATTGTTCATTGTTCTTTAGAATCTATGGATAACCGGTAAACTTGCAGCCGTTTGACCAAAACGACTCAAAACAAATTTTACCTGGAAAATACCGTCCGGTACGTTGCTTGTCCAATGCCAAAGGAACACGTTCAGGTATTAAAAATTCATCCCCTTTTCGTCTGCTTTGTTTTCAATTGGTAGTTGGGCCCGCAACCTTCCAAAAGGTATTTATTTGTTAATTTTTTAGGTTTGGTTAACGAACTTTAGCTCCAAAGTTTCTCCCTAGATTTTAATGAGCAATACCTTAAACGACGCCTAATTATTGCACATATACACAAAAATATATACTTTTTTCGACTTTTCCTGAGTTTTTAAAGTCAAAATTTCGTAAAACATACCGCACAAAAATGATAATTTTTGCATTCAATGCTTTATATTTCCCAGACGGTAAGCTTAAATCACAAAGTGTTTGGGCTTAACTTCTAGCTGTTTTAATTATCTTTTTGAAATAGAAAAGTTCTTCACAACCAGACGGAAGATACTAGAGTTTTGTGAAAAAAGAAGCGCAACCTCTGAAAAAAGCTTAAAAAAATATCATCAAACCATTTCTAAGCCACAAACCTTTAAGAAAAAGTTGGTTTTTTTCTTTGAGTAAAACTTCTATCGACTAGTGATATTACAGAATTGAGGTTATGGTAACATATTTAATGTCACAACACACACTGACAGTTATTTCAAAGCGTAGACCTACTTAACATACGACAAAAATTTCATAAAATTTCATACTAGTCACTACTTGTTAAAAAAAAATTAAAATTAACGGAAAAAACGAGAAGGAACGTGTGAGTTGCATCTGGGGACGCGACTCTACTTATACCCGTACTCAGTCAGTAGAAATTTTTAGAATTTTAGAATTACAAAAAAAAAAATTTACATTTTACATTTTTTTGATACATTTGTTATCTACATCTACATATATTATGTATATTCTACATCTAACATGAAGATTGTACATGTACCATTTAGATTCTACATATCCTCCGCTAGGGGTTGCTCGCGCACTGAACGCGCCAGAGTGCGCGAGCGAGAAGGAAAATGAGTTGCTTGTTCGTCGGCAGGAGGGGGCAGGGGAAGCGACTGAAAATTAATTTCTTCATTTTGGCTATAATTATGACCCGATCTAATTCAGATTCGGCAATCTGGTAGATATGGTCATTTTCTACGATACTGCGTTTTTAGTTTTATTGTAACTTTAAAATTGTGGATGCCACAGATTTTCGTCCTTTGTGGTGGCGGAAGGGGGCGGGGCGAAATTTTGAAATACACTTGTAGCAGTGTGATATCACATGAGTCTGGAAACCAAATTTGGTTGCCCTAGCTCTTATAGTCTCTGAGATCTAGGCGCTCAACAAGACGGACAGACAGACAGACAGACAGACAGACAAACGGACAGACAGACATGGCTATATCGACTCGGCTTTTGATGCTGATCAAGAATATATATACTTTATGGGGTCGGAAACGTTACATACATCCACTTTTACCACAAATCTAATATACCCCTTAACTCTTTTTTGAGTACGGGTATAAAAATTAAACATCTTATGTCACAAAACACAGTGACAGTTAAATCAAAGTTATACTTGATTAAACGAGAAAGAACGTGTGAGAAATTTGTGAGCTTATGATTTATGTAGAATTTTAAAATATTTTACATTTTTTTGCTACATCTGTCATCTACATCTAACACGTTTATTCTACATCTACAATGTAGATTCTACATCTTCTCTGCGAAAGATTGCGCACTGCATACGGGAGAGTGTGTGCGAGCGAGAAAGAGAATAAGTGCCGTAGTCTCGTTCCGGAGGGGTGGGGGAAGCCACTGAAAATTAATTTCTTCATTCTCGTTATAATTATGATCTGATCTGATTCAGATTCGGCAATCTGGTAGATATGGTCATTGTCTCCGATAATGTGTTTTTCATTTTCTCGTATCTCTAAAATTCTGCTTGCCCCAGATTTTCGTGTGGTTGCGGAAGGAGGCGGGGCGAAATTTTGAAATACACTTGTAACAGTGTGATATCACAGCAGTCTGGATACAAAATTTGGTTGCTCTAGCTCTTATAGTCTCTGAGATCTAGGCGATCATCAAGACAGACAGACAGACAGACATCCACTTTCACCACAAATACAATATACCCCTTAACTCTTTTTGAGTACGGGTATAACAAAATGGCAATGTTGAAGAAAAGTTTAAGATAGTAGTAATATTCAAAATCCTTTTCAACCCATTAATTTTTGTGAATATCGACGCTATAGATGCCGAGTAAAAATTATATAAGTGCGCACTTATGAAATTTTTAAAAAGATTTTAGGGGTATATTGCTCATCCAGACCTACAAATTAATTTTGTCTCGTGCAAATTACATTCAAAAGTTTGTAACTTAAATAACACTACTCGACACAATTGAACTTTTTTTTTCCTCAAGGAACCAAACAAACTTTTTCTGATAGATTTGGGGCTGTAAATTATTTTTAAGAATTATGGTTTACGTTTAAGTATCTTACATTTGGTTGTAATGAACTTTACCATTCTGAAAATCTAAGAAATGCAGCTACTAATAAGACCCAAACACTTTGTGATTTCAGCTTACCGTTTGGTAAGACTTTAAAAACTCAGGAAAAGTCGAAACAAAATTATATCCTGGGTCCTTAATTTTTCTGTGTATAGCTGCATTATTTCGGCGTCGTTTAAGATATTGCCGGTAAAACGGTAAAATGTGATTTTCGGATGGTTGGCTAACCAATTTTAGATGAGCAAAACCTTAAACGAAGCCGACTTTTCCTGAGTTTTTAAAGTCAAAATTTCGTAAAAAATACCGCACAAAAAACCTAATTTTTGCGTTTGAAACCTTTATTATTCCAAGACGGTTAGCTAAAACCATAATGTGCTTGGGTCAAATTTCTAGCTGCATCAATTATCTTTTCCGAATAGCAAAGTTCTTTACAACCAGATTTAATATACTTAAATTATGTGAAAAAAAAGAGCCACCTCTAAAAAAAGCTAAAAAAAAATACCAGATACCAAAATCTTAAAAAATAAGATCTGCCATATAAGCAAAAATATCATCAAACATTTTCAAAGCCCCAAATCTTTCAGAAAAAGATGGTTTGGTTCCTTGAGCAATAATCGTGTCGTGTAGTGTAATAAGAGTCCGAAATACAATCGAACTTCCAAAATTATTATAAATATTATATATGAACTCTTAGAAAATGCTTTTGGAAAATAGTTAGACTTAGAAGTGAGCCTGGGGAAAGTTTGATAATGTTAGTAAAAGCTTATGGAGTCGTAGATACTTTCTTCTTTTTATTATAAACTTTTAAATATCCAAATTTTTTACTTCACAGGTTGACGAAGCCAAAAAAATGTGAAAGAACTATGCCAGTACTACCTAAGGACACTATACTAGCACACTTGTTAAGACAATCGGAGCTTGTTTATAAATACCATGAGCATGATAGTCTCTTAGAAAATAAAGTCGAGCAAGAACTGAGTGAACAAGAAAAAGCGGATGCTTGGGAAACTTACGAAAAGGAATTAGAAGTCAATCTGGGTAATCAGTCAATAGACTGGTTACACTACTCGACAAAATTGAACTTTTTTTACGCTTCGAAACAAACCGATATTTTCTAATAGAGTTGAGACTTAAAATTTTTTTGTATATTATGTTTTTTCTCTATGACAGCATTTTTTATTAAAGAATTTGGAGGTAGTGGTTATTTTCACATAACTCAAGTATCTTACATCTGGCTGTAGTAATTGTTGCCATGCTGAAAAGCTAATATGGGCAGGTATAAATTGATTTCAAGATATTTGTGGTTTCAGCTTACCGTCTAGGAAATATTAATCTTTCAAATGCAAAATTGATGATTTCTGTGCTGCATTTTTTCATAGACATGCATAGACGTATTTTTTAAACCATCTAGTTTTTAGGTTGTTTTTCAACTTAGACACGAATTTAAAAAAAAGTATATTTATTTAATACCGAAATTTTTGCTCTTTGAATTTTCCTTTACTCAAGTTTAAAGCCCATATTTGCGCTTCGGACCCGTTTTGCTTCTACATCAATAACAGTGACGCTAACTCGCACAAATTTTTACATTTATACACGTAAAATATAAGGATTCCAAGTTTTCGACTTTTCTTGAGTTTTTGAAGTCAAAATTTAGAAAAAAAATACCGCACAAAAATTATATTTTTTGCATTTAAAAGCTTATGATTTCCCAGACGGTAAGCTGAAGCTAAAAAAAGTTCGGGTTTAATTTACAGATGCATTCATCAGCTTTTTAGAATGGCATGGTTCATTACATGCCGATGTAAGAATACTTAAGTTATGTGCAAAACTAAAGCTCTACCTAGGAAAATAATTTTAAAAAATACAATTTTTTGTATAATTATTTAAAAAAAGTTCTGACACAGAAAAAAAATGTGATTTTTAAAGCACAAAATCTATAAAAAATAGTTGATTTGGTACGAAGCTGAAAAATGGTGTCGGGTACTGTTACTTATTAATTATATTATATGTATTTTTAATTTTATATTTTTCTCCTTCAGAACAACAAGAAGGATTAAACGCTGAAAAGTAAGCAGGTTTTTTAACCGTTTTGTTAGAAAAAAAAATTGAGTACTGACAATTTTTGTTTTTGCAGAGGTCAAATCAGTATTCCAAGATCAAGACTGTCCTCGTACATAGCTCCTATTCCAAGTCTGGATGTAAGTAGAAATTTAAAAACTATAGAAAAATATTTTAAAAGATTGAATTTGTTACGAAGATAGAACTAAATCACTTCTACGACAGATGGGCCTATCCTGTTTCTATCGCTTTTGGCCCACTTTCTTATCCGATTATATCTGGGAAGCCTCCTAGGCTTACCAAAAAGATATCCAGTGTAAAAAAATAGTTTTACAGTTTCGTAATCAGTGAGCGTTGAACAATCCTCGCTATCATTTCTTAATTCGTCGGCAAACAATGATCAGGCCATGGCCGATCTTTTTGCCAATTTTTCCAAACCACATATTTTCATGAAAGCTACTCTGGTCAGCCGTACCCATACATTTTACCAATGTCAAACGGCATTTTCAGCCCCTCACTGTTTCATGATCTTCGACTAGTTAAGACGGTGTATTCACCAGGTCCTGACAGAGTTCCTGGCTGTGTACTCAGATACTGAGCCGTCGCTCTTTGTGGATCCCTGCTTAAACTATTTACCCTATCCATTAATTCTACTTGCTTCCTTCCAATCTGGAAGGAATCTTTTGTCATACCTCTACATAAGAAATGAAACAAGTCTGACGCAAAGTATTATAAAGGTATATCTAAGTTATCCGCTGTAAAAGCTGTAAGCTGTAAAACTGTTTAGGGTCCTGTGAAAATCGTAGAATTGAGCGTTAAGAACGGAGAAATTTGACCAAGCTATTACATAGCGAGAGAGAGAAGAGGGAGAACCAACTTCTCGAAATTTTTTATAAAGTCTTGATTTTAAGTTTTTTAGACTGGATAACTCTTTGGTAAACCAAGGAGGCTTCCCAGATCTAACCGGACAAGAAAGTGGGACACAAGAATAAAAAAATGTGTCAAGTACATTGTAAAAAATGTTTGTGCCTTTCATAACGTCAGTGCACAAGTACAGAGCGGACCAATAAAAATCCCTAATGAAGTTATTCAGCTTCGTAAACTCGGCTTTACGAAAGCAGCGGACACGTTCAGATAGCCTATCCATTCGATCCAATACAGTAGGGCCAATATCGACTGACACTTCGAATGTAGGATGGTAGGAGTCTTCAGGTATACTGAGCGGAAGGGCTCGGGTTAACAACGCTATGGTCGGATCCGAGACAAAGCACAGATCAAGCAATCGACCCAAGGAATTTTTCACATGGTTGACTTGAGACAGGGATAGGTCTAGCAAGCCGTCGATAAAGTCATGTCGTGACATGGGCACAAGGTTATTAGACTCGTTTACGGAAGACCAAACAGTACCTGCCAAATTGAAATCACCAAGAACTATCATATGGTCTTTATCTGATAGCGAGGAAGAAACAGTTTTTAAAGCGGACAGGTGATGCTCGTATATTAAGATATCCGAGGAAGGTGGAATATACGAGAAAGTAATGAAAATGGAAAAGCCTGGGAGAATCAGTTTTACGCACAGGAATTCCAGGTCTTGTTGAACCTGGACCATGAAATGTTCCGACGTGAAGTTTGAGTCCACTGCAATAAGGACGCCACCTCCACGTCGAGACGAACGGTCATTTCTAAAAATTGTGTACCGACCTGCCAAAACTTCGGAACTAAGGATGTCCGGCTTTAACCAGGTCTCGGGGAACACAATAACGTGGGACGAGAATGCTAGACTCTCAAGGAAAAGAGTGCTGAGCTTACTACGCAAGCCTCTAGCATTCTGGTAGGTAAGTTTAGTTAGTTAGTTTTTTGGATGGGTGGAAGTAGAGGTGGAAGATGAGGATGGAGATGGAGCACTGGTCTGAATGCTAGGAAGAGTAATGGGGGGCCTATTCTTTTTCTTTGCCTTAAACTCTTTAACCACCAAATGCTCCGGCCAAAACTTGGCGGAACAAATGGTTTCAAATTGAGTTGACGAGACGCTTATCTTGAAGGAATATATCTCCCTGGCGTAAGAAAAGATAAATTTTTCCACCTTTAAGACGACGGCTTTTATTTTGCTTTGTATAAAAGCGGTCACATCACTGGATGTGAGGTCAGGGGCTAGCCGCGAGACAAAAACTTGTCGCTTTGGTGGGACTCCCACCAGTGGTTTTGGCACCACAGGCCTAGTACCTGTAATGCCAGTATCCGGTGGTCCTGGACATCTATTAGGTGGTGGGAGCGAAACTGATGGGATAGTTAAGGACATGGGTGCGGACTCGACGGATACGGACGCTACAGACATGTCTACCTGCATACTCTCCGAAGTGACGCATTCGGCTCTCGAATCTGCATCACCAGCAGCGATTGTTGCCCTTGGAGTAGCAAACGTAATCAACTGCTGCACTAAGGGAGTGGTCGGAGTAAGTTTTTCGGTTGCTAAAGCGAAATCGGTAAAAATAAGATGAGAGTGGAGAGTGGTTGCAGCAACAGCTTATAAGTAAGAATGTTACTGCACAGAAAGAGGGCGTACTTACGAAATGCAGCAAAACAAACACACGACTAACCGACGCACAAAATTAATTAAATAAGTTGTGTTTTTACACAATTATTAGCCATGCACCCGCGGTAAAGATTGATTTTAAGGTAAGTTAGTTAGAGAGTTAATTTAAAGATAAAACACCGGCTATTTAAGTAAAATAAAAGGAAAGTGCGGAGCGTAAATCAAAAACACGTCTGGTCACTACGAAGGAGAACGAACGATATCTCCTTCTTCATTTCGCTACACCTATACACCCCATATTTCGCCTTCTAATAACAAATAAATTGTACACATATAAACTATATCGAATCCGCTCGACTTCTTATTTAATCTAAAACAACAGCTAGTGAAAAATCTCGCTAGCTCACTAGTTCTGGGGTATATCTTTCGGTTACCGGAACATTACAAATTTAAATTTAAAGTCAGTTGAAAATTTAGACTTTCCTATTCCAAGCAAGCGGAGCGGGCTTCTCACCCTTTTCAGTTTCAAAGTGCTGGCCAAACTGTCGGTTATAAAATTGATTTGGGAGCCTGAATCCATTAGTACCCTTGCTATCTGGTAATCTCCAAGGCGGCCTTTTATTTTTACAAGGGCTGTGGCTAAAACTACTTATACTGAATTCAACGACCGCGCATGGTTGATTTGGAGCACCTTCGAAAAATTTTAGGCACTCATTATCATATTTACTCTTCTTAGTAGTGGATATTATGTGGTAGAGGGAATTGAAGTCCGAGCAAAGGACCCTAAATGGTTCGTGCAAGGAATAACTCGATCTACAAAACGGAAGGAACAAAGGAATGAAGTTTCTAGTAGATCTAATAGGAATCGTAAAGTTTATGCGGCTCAACAAGTCACGGCTATCTACGTCACCCTTGATCAGGTTGTGCATAAAAATCACACCAAGCATTTTTCTACGACTAACTAAGGTTGGAAGGTTTATTAAAAGCAATCTACGAGGGTAAGATGGCAGTCTCACACCTGCATCCCAGTTAAGGCCATGCAGAGCACAAAGTAAATAGTTATTTTGGACTGATTCTATACGGTCCTGGTGTACTTTGTACTGGGGGCACCATAAACAAAAGCCGCACTGTAAAATCGGCCGAACAAGCGAGATATAGAGAGTCTTCGTTATATAGTGGTCGTCAAATTCCTTTGACCACCTCTTTATAAATTCAAGCACTCCCATGGCCTTATTCACAATGGTAGATATGTGGAGTCTAGTTCAACGCCAAGATCATCCACCAAGGTAATTCTCTCAAGAGCACCGCCGAAGAGGGTGTAAGGAGCCAACAAGGGGCTGGAGCGATGAAATGTCATTACTTTGCATTTCGAGGCATTTAGGTGTAACATATTTGCACAACACCATGACTGAAAGTTATTGAGATCGGATTGCAAGCGAGATTGAAATGAAATTTCCTTATACTCGACACAGAGTTTAACATAATCCACATACATTAGTACTCGAGAGTTTGTTAATACTGAAGGCAGGTCATTAGTAGGGTGAAATGGTGAAAAGTAGGGGGCCCAGATGGCTGCCCTGTGGTACTCCAGAAGTAACCTTTACAGGTGAAGAGGAGTTTTTAAAGAGGAATCTTTGAAACCTAGAACGAAGGTAGCTAGAAACCCATCTCAAAAGATTAGGCTGATGTTGGTTGATTTGAGGATGTTTGACATTGAATTTTTTGCAGGTGTCGCTTCTGATTGGTGAAAACGGGATAGAGTGTTTCTGACGTAATTGGATGGCTCTGTCGACTGTGCTAGGATATTTGCATTTTCTTTTATAGTTTTTTGAAAGGGTGTGAAGTGTAGTGTCTTTTGCATGGATGAGGTTTTTGGATAATTTGCCTGTTAGGAAGTCTCACTTATTTTCAATCGCGTAAATGTTGGCTTCAGCATGTTATTTATGGGTGTGTTAGGAAATGCTCCTCTCTAAATGCTGCATTGAGGATGGGTTTTCTAGGCCAGTGTTCCGCAAAGCGTGTGCCGCGGAACACTGGTGCACCGTGGTCATCGGCTGGTGTGCCGCGGAAAAAATATTAAATAGGAATACAGAGAATATAGTTAATTTATTATTTAACCAGTCAATCACAACTCTTGTACGAATAGTAACTAACAGTTAATTTGAATACAAATTATATTAAGAACATGATTTTAAATAAGAAAATTTTTTATTAGGGTATCCATGTCAATAAGTAATGATATTTGAAATACATACGTATCCAAGCATGCATAAGTATGCATGTATGTATGTGTGCTCAGCAAACGAGCTGCCTGATATTTTGATTACCGAAACTAGGGTTGGGGCACGAAAATACTTTTGGTATTTAAGCTGTTATTTAATATTTAAAACATAGTACTCAGATCGAAAAAAACACCTCGCGAACAGAATCAGGGTTGATATTCGTATGAAACCGATAAGAAATATTTTACGGCAACAACTGTTTTCTAGGCTCTGTACGGAAGGCAATACTCAGATCAAAAAACAAAAAGGTCGGTATATACTGGAAAAGTATCCGAAGTATATGCTTGTTTTTTTGGTATGTTTCGACCCACCTCGAAAAATATATCACTTTGATTTCTTTTGCCAGCAAACACGAAGCAAACATTGCAATAAGAGAACAAAAAACCAAATGAAATATTTTAATAATGAAGAAAAATAGAATCTAATTAATGCAGTATTATATGAATGACAATTATATGGATATTATAATAAAATATTTTTATTAATTTTCATAAATATAAAACAAATATTGCTTTCAAAAGAGTTTGTCTTCACGGTGTCCGGCACGGGAGGCTTTGCCGTGCCAATAAAATATTGGGGAGCCCAGGATTTGCCTGTGGAAGAGCAGCCCCAGCCGAAGAAGTGCATTTTATTAACTTTAAACAAAACCAAGCAGCGGTCTGAGCAGTGTAACCGTTCGGAGTGCACACCTATGGTCACACACTGGCCGCTCGAAGAATATATGAAATTTGTTTGCTGGCAAACAGTTTTTCGATCTGGTTAGGTAATTCTCTAAATTAATTAGGTTAATACAGACTTTTGTTACCAACCAGCTCGCAAAGCTTTAAGAGAAGGCTAACATTAGCGGCTCGGAAAACTTGTGCTATACACAGGTACACACACATATGCATGTACTTGCAGGTTCTTTGCGTGCTCAAACATGCAAGCGAATTCTAAATATTTTTCCAGATTTGTACTCAGTTTTGAACTCGTGCGAGAAAAAAGCGTGGATTTAGTCTCATATTAATCGTTATAAATTTTTTTATAACAAATAAATTGCCAATAATACGTTTTTATAATGAAAAAATTTGTTAAACGTACCGCAAGTTTGTCATGTGAAACTAATATATTGCCAGAAGAAGCATAGTCAACGAAAAAAAAACCTAAGATTGTTTATCGCAAATATGATGAGAGCTATGTCAGCTATGGCTTTATTTATTGCGGAGACGAATCGTGCCCAGTTCCAAAATGTTTGGTTTGTGGAGAAACTTTGGGCAATAATTCGACGGTGCCCAGTAAACTTTTACGACACTTAAATACTAAACACCCAACGTTAGCTAAAAAAGACAAAGCATTTTTTTTACGTATGAAAGACCATTCAAAGAAACAAGCAACTCTCATGACTTCGTCTTTCAAAACATCAGACAAAGCGCAAAAAGCAAGCTACGCGATCGCTAATATGCTAGTTAAAGCCAAGAAGCCTCATTCTCTCGCTGAAACTTTAATTATACCTGTCTGCAAAGAAGTTGTCAAGATTAGCCAAGAAGTCGTTAAGGAAATCGAAAAAATACCGGCGTCAGCAGATACAATCTCTCATCGCATTGATGATATTTCAAAGGACATTGAATCAACGTTAATTGAAAAACTACAACTTAGTGGAGTTTTTGCGCTACAAGTGGATGAGTCTACTGATATCAGTGGTCACGCACATCTCATCTCAAATGTGAGGTACACTGACGGATGTTAAATAAAAGAGGACTTTTTATTTTGTCTGCCCGGTTACACCACAGGAGAAGAATTATTCAAAGTAACAGACCAGTACTTCAGTGACCATAATTTGGAATGGAACAACTGCATAAGCATTTGTACAGACGGAGCAGCAGCTATGACGGAAAAAATTAAAGGTTTTTTAACCAGGGCTTCTGAAAAAACCCTAACATTAAAAATGTACATTGTTTTTTGCACAGGGAAGCACTGATGACAAAGTCTTTGCCTGATGAATTGTTGTCTGTCCTACAATAAGTTGTTAAAATTGTCAATTACATAAAGTCGCGACCGCTGAACTCACGTCTGTTTAATGCAGTCTGTCAGGAAATGGGAGCAGATCATCGGTCACTTCTTTTTCATACAGAAGTACGATGGCTTTCTCGGGGTAAAGTTCTATCTCGGATTTACGAGCTTAAAAATGAGACCCAGGCGTTTTTAGAGGCCCAGGGTTCCGATTATGTTTCTGTGTTTAAAAAAGAAGAATGGGTGGCCAAACTTGCATATCTGTCGGACATATTCACTCATTTAAAAGAGCTGAACAGAAAATTGCAAGGCAGAAACTCCAATATTTTAACGTCTTCGGACAAAATTGAAAGCTTTCGCGCTAAGTTGGTGCTATGGATCTATATGTTTTTAAATGTCATGGCTGCCGATTCAGAAAAAAAAGTGCAGGCTTTGATAGTGAAGCACTTGGAGCTATTAGCTGAAAAAAAGAATTGTTTCTTTCCAAAGTGTGACCTGCAACCTATGGACTGGGTACGAAATCCATTCTCGGATATCATTAACCTTGGACACTTACCGATAAAGGAGCAGGAAGAATTCATGGAGTTAAAAAATGATCGGACATTAAAATTAAAATTTTCTGAAATTGAGCTTGCACATTTCTGGCTGTATATAAAAAATTAGTACCCACTGCTTTCAAAACGGGCTGTTGCGACTATATTACCATTTGCCACAACGTACTTATGCGAACTTGGATTTTCAACTCTCACTACAATCAAAAAAAAAATAAGAGAACGCCTGAGAACGATAAATGAGGAGATGCGAGCAGCCCTATCTATGATTGCTCCAAATTTTGATCGCCTGTGCTCAGTTAAACAGGCTCACATTTCTCACTGAACATGTATAATATATGTACATTAAATATGTATTGGTATATTGATTCTATAAATATATAAAAATTAAATAAAAATTTCTTTTTTCTTTGGTGTACCTTCATAATTTCTGGATTTGATAGGTGTACCGTGAACACAAAAAGTTTGCGGAACACTGTTATAGGCGATTGAGTTGGGATTTGGGTGCATTTCCATATATCGCAAGTCAGAAGTCTATTTTGGTTATTACTATGGATTTGATAATTTGGATTGGCTGGTGAGGTGATGCCTAGTGGCTTAGCAAGGTCTGTTTTGAGTTTTTTTATGTGGGAGCTCCAATTGTATCTTGTGTGGATTGCCTAAGATTCTTAGCGTTTCGGTAGAATGGATAGTTGTGTCCCCAGTGAGTAACTTGGGTTTGCAGTTATGTATGTTTACGGCATATACATATGTATATGTAGGCATATGTAGGAGCTGGCATTTTTTTTTAGAGAGGACTGAGCCCGAGTGTTTGCACCAGTGGTCTATTTGGTTGACAATTGATTGGATCTTATTTGTGGGACTTTTTTGTTTGTTTTGTTGTATGAGTAGATGAAAGTCGTCCGAGCTTGCACAGAATTTAATTTGATTGTGAAGAGAGATTATGTCGGTGAGGGAGTTGTAGAAAAGGTTTTTGATAGGTCAGTTTTCACGAGGAGGGCCTTATTTCCATTTTTGTAATTGCTGTATGACAGGGTGAATTCCAACTCTGTCGAACGCTTTGGTGAAGTCAAGCGAGATTATTGTTAGGTGCTATTTGATGGATATATCTCTGGTGGTCTACATAGAGTAGACTATCTAGTACCGATTTGCCCCTTTTAAACCCGAGTTGGATGTTGTGAATCAGATTGTTATTTAAAAAAACCATCAAAACCTATTTGCCACGATCTTATCAGGTGTTTTGGCTAGGCATGAGTTTAAGGAGATAGGACTATATGATTTAATATCTGTATGTGGTTTTTGTGGTTTTAGGATGGGAATGACAAGGCTGTGTTTAGGAGATTTTGGTATGGAAGAGTCACGAATGTTGTTGTAGAGGTGTAGAATTCTGGTTTTGATCATGTAGGGAGAGTTTTTCAACATCGAGTAGGAAATGCAGAAATGCGTATAGACCAATTTGTGTCGCAATCTCGCACAAAAAAAAAAAGGTATCGCTGGTATAATGAAAACAAAAACGATGGACCAAAATAAGAAATAAAAAAAAATGTTATTAATGTAAAATCCAATTTCGGCGGAGATGTAGAATCTACATTGCATCTTGCATTGTAGATGTATAATATACATTTTAGATGTAGATGACAGATGTAGAAAAAAAAGTTAAAATGTAAAATAAGCTCAATACGGGTATAAAAGTAGGGTCGCGTCCACAGAAGCGACTCACACGTACTTTTTTTCTATGGCAAAACTTATTTTTAAGAATTTTTTAAAACTGGTATTATTTTAAAGCTTTTTTCAGAGGTAGCGCTTTTTTCCACATAACTTAAGTATCTTACATGTTGCTCTAATGAACTTTGCTATTCCAAACGGATGTAAAATTCATAACTTATGTGAAAAAAGAAGCAACAACACAAACACATGACTAACCGACGAATAAAATTAATTTAATAAGTTGTGTTATTACACAATTATTAGGCATGCACCCGCGATTAAGGATAGATTTTAGGTTAAAGAATAGTTAGCGAGTTAATTTGAAAAAAAAATACCGGCTGTTTAAGTAAAAAAAAAGGAAAATGCGGAGAGCAAAACAAAAACACGTCTGGTCGCTACGAAAGAGAACATTAAATTCTGGCAGCGATATTTGTACAATGAGCGAGAATATCTATAGACAGTTGTTCCCAGTTGCTTTGAAAAATGTAATAAAATAATGGATAGGAATGGGAGGCAAGAAAATGTATATCTTGTGTTCATTTAATGTTGTCACTAAGTTGGATGATGTTCCTTTGGAAATGTGTTTCCATGTAGTCCGTGACGATGATACCCTGTATGAAGGTGTGATTGGAAGTGATGATCTCGAAAAGACATTCCGTCAGATAATTTTACACGACAAATATTACACTACTCGACACAATCGAACTAACGCAAAACAAAAACACGTCTGGTTGCTATGAAAGAGAACGATCGATTCTGGCAGCGATATTTTTACAATGAGCGAGAATATCTATAGACAGTTGTTCCCAGTTGCTTTGAAAAATTTAATAAAATAATGGAATTGGAGGCAAGAAAATGTATATCTTGTGTTCATTTAATGTTGTCACTAAGTTTGATGATGTTCCTTTGGAAATGTGTTTCCATGTAGTCCGTGACGATGCCTGTATGAAGTTGTGATTGGAAGTGATGATCTCGAAAAGACATTCCGTCAGATAATGTTACACGACAAATATTACACTACTGGACTAAATCGAACTTTTTTTTCCTTAAGGAACCATACCGACTTTTTCTGATAGATTTATGGCATTTAGGGTATGCGGCAGGTCAGCTCAGTTCGCTAAATCAGCTGGCTGGCTACCCTGAACAAAAAAAAAAAACAAAAAACCAATTTTGGTTCAAGCGTCCAAAAATTGTAGAACCCACACAAGCACAGCATGGCACACACACATTTACTAACCTGAAATCTCATAAAAAAATATGGTTTCGGCAGCTAAAAATTATTCTATGCATGCAATCATATATTTTGGAGCCAGAGCCGAAAACCTGGGACCGTACGCTGAAACCTCAGCTGCGCCACTTACGTTGTATGAACTGGCACATCTATGTACTGTATAGTTAGTCGTTTAGCTCTAATATTCATCGAATATTAGTCTAAGCCCTATCTTTCCTGCATGTTCGCTATCGAACAGACGAAGAGACAAGAGTCGACGCCAGTGATCTCAAAGGCATGAAAACCGTCGAGCCGCTTTTTCGGAAGATACGCCATGATGTGCTCCAATATTCTATGCTTAGTTCGAAAGCATCTTTCGCACTTTTTTACTGCCTTGGTTACCGTCTTCCTTCCCCCAATAGGCCAATATTGGGATCGGATTAATCTAAGCAGATCTCGAGGTCCAGAGTGCAGATTTCGTTCTTGAAAGTGAGAAATGATTGAAAAAGTAAGCGGATGACTGCTGGACGTGATGATGGGATGACGGCTATCAAAATCCAACGACGAGTTCTCCAGACCGCCATCAACTCTGAGAAGTTCGAAATGATCAATGATAGGATTCAATGATACGAGTGAACTAGATGAGGAGACCACCTCCTTAGAACGCAGTGTCTTCATGTCAGCTCCAATAACTGAGTTCCATGTTCAATGTCAGATATAGTGCCGGGTGCCGAGTCCGGTTGACAAATTTGTGAGTTAATAGCCAAAAACGCTTTGCAGGGAAGCAAAAGATTTCGCATACTTAGAATCAGATACAATATCTACGTAGGGAGATTTTACTAGGAGAACCTTCCGACGAAGCTCCAGGGTTGGCTTAACAGGTAGCACCGTGGGTGGCCAGTCATCAGATGATCCGCAAAGAAGGTCCATGAGCCCAAAGGCTCAACTCGCTCAACTCTACTGGAAGAACCCCTAGCGAGAAAATGTCGGCCGGGATCAAAGCTATGGAAACATAATGCCATTCCATTTGGGCAGTAAGTTCCTGTATCGTTGCCACTCTATTTGCGACAAATACGTTGAATCTGGACGGCTCGTCCCGAATCCAAGAGAGCGCAACAGCCGAATCACACCAACAGTAACACTTCCCTTTGAATACCTTCATTCCGGCTATCTCAGATATGAGCCTAGCTAGCAACTCCGCTCCACAAAGCTCCAGCTTTGGTACAGTAAGTGTTTTCAATTGAGCAACACGAGATTTTGCACATAGTAAGTGACTGCTGAACCGCTGACCCTTCGACGCAACATAAATGCAGGCACCAAAATCTTTTATGCTGGCGTCGCAAGATCCGTGAATTTCTAGCTCAAAATTCGTAATAAGTACGAACCGACGAAATTCATAGCGTCAAATCCTGCCAAAACTGCTTTGGCCTTTGTAAGGACAGATAGTCCAAGGGGGTCGTAGAACCGCGCTATTGTTGACAAGCCTGCTGGGATGAGAAGAATGTAGGGCCGAAAAGAAGAATAAAAGTTGATTAGACACCGGATTCCAGGCAAGTCCTAATGTTTTGGTAAAATCGCTGCCATCGTCGAACTTCAGATAAGTTTCCTTGTCCTCCTCAGGAACCCTATCGAGGACAGCAGGGACGTTCGAACACGATTTCCTTAGTCGGAACTGGCCTCTAGACAAAATTCCGGTAGTTTGCTCACGAATGCAGATAGCCTTCTCCTGAGAGTTGGCTCCAGATATCAGGTCATCAAAGTAGAAGTCACGGCGAAGAATCTCAACCCCAATAGGAAACACTATCTGTTCATCCATTGCCAGCTGATGCATCGCCCGCACAGATAAATACGAGGCAGGCTTCGTTCCATAAGTAACGGTGTCCAGCTTGAACACACGCAACTCCTCTTACACGGAATTCTTCCATAGAATACACTGCAAGTTACTATCCTCGGGTGAGACCCTTACACATCGGTACGTCTTGCAAATATCTCCCGTAATCGCAACTGCATGTGACAGAAATCGAGTAAGAATATGGTAAAGTTTGGGTTGGATTACAGGACCGACCATTAAAACGTCGTTCAGGGAATAACAAGATGAAGTTGATGCGGATCCATCGAAAACGACCCGAAGCTTGGTTGTAGAGCTATCTTCCTTTGTGACGCAATGGTGAGACAAAAAATATCGGCAGGAGCTGGTTGACTCAGCAGGAACCAAAGACATATGACTTTGATCAAGGTACCCGTTTATGAAAGCAGCATACAGAGATTTAACATCAGGACGGCGATCTAATTTCCGCTCAAGGGATAAGATCCTACAAAAGCTCGATGTACGATTCTACCAAGATATCCAGATTGTATTTTCCGGGCAGACTAACACAATAATCGCCGGTTTGCAATCGGCGGAAATGCTGAACAAAGTGAGCTTCACAATCTAGGTCTTCTTTAGTAGAATTACCTCTGGGTTCGTTGCAATTCTCTACCTCCCAAAACCGTCGCAGCAGTACCTCAAGTCTCTCGTCTAGGTTATCCTCAGCAGCTACGGCCGGAGCGCGAGTTATGTATCCAAACGGTTTTAAGGGAGCGTAATTATTACCGTTATTTGCTATGGCAAATAATCAAGGATTCTTTTCCCGAAACACAGGACATCTGTATCGGTTGAGTGTTAAAAGTATAATGATGATTTATTCTGGCTTAGCTCTTTTTAAATAAGCCTGCTATATGTCGAACTCTATCTCTCTCTCTCTCCTTGTCTCTCCTTCCTTGTCTCTCCTTCCTTGTCTTCCTTCCTTGTCTCTCCTTCCTTTTTCTGTCTCTTCTCGGCTTCCGTGTCATGTCCAGTACAGTGTACATTGGTTACGGGGGACAGTCAGCAGTAGGTGTGCCATCTTGGGGAAGTAGAGACGGTAACTCCTCCCCCCTTGGTGTGAAGTGTGTGTATCCACAGCGGATACTAGGGTTCGACTAAGCATTTGGCCACAATGAACAATATAATTTTAGTTTCTGTATCGTAATATTAAGGTGTACATTTTTATTACAATATTTGTGTATAATGTGTGTTATGTTAAATTAGGTTCTTAAGGTCCTTTATATTAAGAATATTTGGTAACTGTATAAAAAAAAAAAAAAATTTATTCGACCTTCTTTTTATAAATCCTTTTGGTCTTCGATTTGTGAATCTTTTGTCTTTTTGCTGTAGTTATGGTTGCACCATTATTTTCTGATATTTTATGTTCCGTGAACCTAGGCGTAAGTTTGTTTCGTCGGTTTTCTTTTCTGTAAACTATTTTGTCTTCGTCTAAAGTCATTGGATCTGTTCTATTTTTATTTAGTTTCTCAGTTCTATTTGTTATTAACTTTTCGGCCTCCTGGTGTACCTTTGTATATAATTTCTCCATAAAATTATTTAGTTCCCTTAGGTATTCGTGTTCAGTGTTATAGATTCTTCTAGCATTTCGTCGTGGTCTAACACAATTTTTTCAGCCTTCCTCTTTTCAAAAATTATTCTATAGATTTCCGTCAAAGAGGAATCTCTCCACTGGAGCGTTACTTGACGATTGTTGAAAGGATGTCACGTGTACTTGAATCTTGTATTGACTACAAAAGTCTTTTAACAACACTAGTCAACACGATTTTTCCTCAAGGAACAAAACGAACTTTTTCTTAAAGATTTTTGTTTTCTATGACAGAACTTTTTTTTTAACAATTTTTGAAAACTGGTATTTTTTTTTAACCTTTTTTCAGAGGTAACGATTTTTTTTTCACATAACCCTAGTAAACTCAGGAAAAGTCGAAAAAAAAGTATATCCTGTGTACTCTATTTTTGTGTATAGTTGCGTTAATTTGGCGTCGTTTAAGGTATCGCTCATTAAAATCTATGGAGAGACTTTGGAGCTAAAATTCGTTAACCAAACCTAAAATATGGAAAAAATGAACAAAAAATACCTTTTGGATACCTCTTTACAACCAGACGTAAGAGTTATGTGAAAAAAACAAGCGCTACCTCTGAAAAAAGCTTAAAAAAAAATACCAGACTTGAAAAATTCTTCAAAAAAATGTTCTGCCATAGAAAAAAAACCATAATTCTTTAAAAAATGTAAAAGCCCCATATCTATCAGAAAAAGTCGGTTTGGATCCTTGAGGAAAAAAATAGTTCGAGTTTGTCGAGTAGTGTTATCAGTCTCGGATTCCGTGGTAGAAGCCATTGTTTCCCAGATTGGTTCTAGTTCTTGAATAAAACTTAAGTCTATTTCGGTTGGACTTCGATTGTCGTTCTGGTTGTTTTGAGGTTGGGAGGTCGGTACAGTCGTATTCTGTGTATGGTTTCTTCTCCTACTTCTAGTATTTGGGCGACCTGATAGATTTCTGCACATCTAACCTAGTCGTTCGTTAGTTTAAATTTTATTTCTCTTTTGTTTGAATTAGATTTGATAATTTATCTTAAAATATATTCAAAGTCTTGTTTTTCTTTAATGTTGGTGTAGTATTAAAAATTATTTTTGTCTCTTCTTTTTTGTCTGAAAATGGCTGTTTGTCGTGTTCCCTTTGTGTACTTAATATTAGTAGTTTTAAAACTTAGTTTTGTGTGTGTAGGAGTTTATATATTCAAGTTGTGTGTATGTTTTTAGATTCTGTGTCCTGGAATACTGAAATGATTGAAATGTTAATATTATTAGCCAACATCTTATTTATTTTAAAATTTTACTTTTTTTTTTTTATTTTGTTCTTGTGAGTGTGTTCTGCTGGAAATATGTATAATTTTCTTGCCGGTGGTGAAGTGATGGATGGTGAAGTGAATTTGGTCGGTCTGTATGGACTTCTTCGAGTTTTAGAAATGACCTGATTTTTTTTTTTTTTAACGACATGTAGCTGGAATTGGTCAAGTCAATTTAAGTTTTATTTTATTATTTTTGTTCATTTTTTTGTTTGTTGTTTATTTTATATATATATGTTTTTTTGTTTGTTTTTTTTGTTGTTTATTTTTTTTTTTTTTTTTTTGTATGTTTGAAATATTATTTACCATCTTCAAAGTTACCTACAGCCAAAAAAAAATACCATGTATGCCCTCTCAAGGCTTCAGCATTTTGGTTGGCCGAGTCACATCGAGCAAAAGTGACGTGTTCGAATCTAAATGGATACGTTCACTTCCAGCACGCTGGAATACTCTCGGCCAAAACGACGTTGCCGTCAAACCGCAACATGTTTCTCTGTTCGGGTCCAAGCACACAAAAGTGACCAGTTCGTATGAGCGAATGAGCGTATGAGCGAATTTCAAATGTTTTGCTAAAGTAAGCAGAAATGTCTTATTTGTGGGCGCTTCGGAGCTGGAGGGCGATAATGCACACGGCACTATTGAATAAATCCGATCCTGCAGGAAAGATATGCAATCAAAATGGTTTTAATCTCCTTTTTAAAGATTAAAATGAGTACCGGGTATAAAATTAATAAATAATAATATCCATATAATCGGTATTCATTCGACTCCCTAATTAAATTAAATTTATTTTCATTATTGTAATTTTTTAGCTGGCTTGCACTTGTTTCCTTCTATATTTAATGTGTGTGTGTTTTTGTGTCATGTCATTAGACGACGGAAGATGAAAATTTTCAATGTTCCGATCGAGATGGGAAAATACCATCGGTTGCTTTTCTAGTATGTATCGAATGGATTTTTCTCGGAACTGAGTACCGGTCTGCGAAACGCCTGCTACGAAATTTTCGGTCGACCGAAAAACAGGGATGATTTCTTATCGGTTTCATACGAATATCATCCCTGATTTCGGTCGACGGAAAATTTAGCGCGTCTGAGTACTAGGCTTTAACGAAGTTACATTAATTTGTAATATTTTGATATATACTTGTATATGTATTTTTGTACATACCTGTGTAGGTTTTAATTAATATAAATGCAACTAAATTACCACAATGGGGTTACAATGACCGACGTTTGGCAAAGGAGCTCTAGATAGTGATTCGTTTTCCGTGCCTCCGTGGTTTGTCTTTTTGTCGTTATTTTATTTGTATGTATTCACTCTTTAATTTGCACCAAGCTACGGCTTAAATGGGATATTGACGTGAAGGTCTTAATCCTTTAAACTCTTGAACGCAAATGATTTACAAGCCTTTCAACATGGCCTTTTCTAGTAGAAAGTGAGCTGCGCACTTCCGAACCGAATATTTCTTTCTCGCTCACACTCAATAAATGAGCAAGGCTATAGAATAGGGGTGGTTTTATAGAAAAGCGCCCAGCTGTGCAATTCGGGAGTCAGATATTTCCTTCTCGCTTACACTCACTAAACGAGCATAGCAATAGGACAGAAATGGAAAAAAAGTTAGGAAAATTCAAATGAAAAGAAAGGAAAAATAGGTACCAGGTGTTCACAAAAAACCAAAGGAAAAGAAAGCAAGAAAGAAAACCAAAACGAAAAAGTACTTTGGCAAATGTGTATGAATTTTGTTTTTGTTATAACTTCACTTCACCATCCATTCCTATAGGAATTCATGCATCATGCACGTTCATAATTTTTTGTTTTTATTGTTTATATGGGCAGCCAGGCGACGACCGACGGAAAATGTGAAAAAAAAGCAAAAAGCTAAAATGAAAAAAAATTATCCCGTTGAATGAACGTGGTTAGACCAACACCAAAAAAAGAAAAAATCGAGCAACGGTTTTAAAATTTAAGCCAAAGATGGACAAAAGTGCGTTACAAAACAGAGTGGTTAGGTGGGGTACAAAAGGCCCCGAGGAGGCACGAAACTTTGTGCCAAAAAGAAGTAGGGAATCAAACTATAAATGAAAACCTGTTTTTTTGTTAAAAATCCGCGGGGCATCTGGCGAACGGCGTTACGACATGTCATTGAAAATTTTTTTTCTCGGATGAGTAGTAGAGAACAAGGAATTTGTAATAAGTTTGTGAGGAATGATGTCCTCACACGCATGGACCCTAAGGGGTTAAGAGCTATCCCGGTGGCCGGATAACCGGATAACGGCGAATTGCCTGGGAGGGGCTCGCCCATGACCTTTTATGGACATGCGATCACGCCACCAGCTGGGTCCCGTTGCCAAGCAAGTGGAAGGCAGAAGAGAGGCGGGATAGTGGGATCGGGCCGGCAGTGGTCCAGCGCATGACCATTTATGGCCATGCGATCACGCCACCGGTTGGGTCCCGTTACGAAGCAGGTGGAGAGCATCGGACGAGCCGATGGAAAATAACGCCGACGACTGGAGGGAAGTCCCGTTGTTGCCAGGCAGCGACGAGGCGGCCGTGCGCCAAGGAGGAAATAAAAGGAGGCGCGCGACTTCGGCTCGAGACAGTCAAGTGCGGAGAGTGCAAGTGCGTGTGACAGCGAATATCGAAGAGAGTCAGAAAGTTACCCAAAAAGCATCAAGAGAAAGGACCTGGTGTACCGCTCGCGCTACGGAAGGATCCAGTGAGAGCGAACGTGTCGTGTGCGAACCGAGTACGGCGGACTTGGGCTTAGCGCTAAGAGTCGTTGTCGTACTGGTTCTCAGAGCCGACAGTGCCACGCTTGGGGATCCCGAGGAACGGCGAGTGGGCGAGAAGGACCAAACGTGACGGTGATCCCAGTGCTAAACCAAAGAATAGACTAAGTTGTCGTCCTTAAGCGTACTTCCTAAGATACTAATAAAGAACTCGTGTGTAAAGAAGCCAACCAAGTCTTTCTGCTTTGTCCCCCGGGCAACACCCAAATTCGTTGCAGCGAACCCACCGGCCGCTGAGTACGCCAAGTGCACACAAGGCGGACCAAACCGGTTCGTTACAACTGGCGCCCAACGTGGGGCCTGGTGACAAAGTAAGATCGATTTAGGGAGGGCAGTGCCGAGTTCGAAAGGAAGAAATGGGGAGACGACAATGGATCCACGCGATGAGGAAGGAGGACCTGGTTCAGTGTGGCCTAGCCTTTGGACTGCAGCTGGAAGGTACGCTATCCGAGATGCGCCGGGCATTCAAAGACTGGGTGGAGAAACACGAAGAGGAACCAGAATACGCAGATCTGATCGAAGAATGGGAGTTGCGCGCGGGCAGAACGACGCCCACGCCCCAGATGGAGGAAAAGCAGGAGGCGTACGAACGCTTGGCCATACCCGGCGGAACAGGACAGTCGGGAGTATGGAAGCTACCGGCAGAGGCCGCGGAGGAACTCATCGCCAGTCTGGCCGTGCCACAGAAGGGTCGATCTCCTAGCCGGCAGCGGACAGAAAGCCGAGAGAGGACGGCCATCCCAGCTCCCTCAGGCCAACGGGAGTCAAGGAGCCCACACCCGACGGGAGACGAACAAGCGAAGAGGCAGCTGCGAGCAAGCTATGCGCACGTGGCCAAACAGGTGAGAGAGTGGTCGTTCCGATTCGACGGGACAGCAAAGCCCCTTGAATTTTTGGAGCAGGTCGAATGGTCAGCGGACATGTATGGGCTGGAACTGGATATGATCCCCAGGGCGATGCCCGAGCTGCTGAAGGGGCGGGCACTTACGTGGTTTGTCGCCAACAATAAACATTGGCAATCTTGGGCGGCGTTCTCACGCAGCTTCCAGGCGTTCTTCCTCCCGAGGGGTTACTTTGAAAAATTGCTCCAGGAGGTGAGAACGCGGAAGCAGAGGTGGGGAGAATCCTTCAAGGATTATATGCTGGAGATGCAGACGCTCGTCCGACCATTGAAGTGCCCACCCGAGGAAGAGTTGGAGTTAATCCGAGAAAACAGCATGCCGGGCCTAAGGATGTTCATCCGACCACATAGATGCAAAGACCTGGAAACGCTGATGACCCTGGCGGATGAGTTTGAAGCGCTGGAGAGGGATCGGGTGGAATTCCAACGAGAGGACCCGACGAGTCGGGCGAAGGCCCATAATCCATTCACCAAGACGGCCGGGACGGAGGTATGCCGACGATGCAAGGACGAGCCTGTGACCGACACCTCAAAGCCAGCGGAGCGGAAACCAACGCCGCCAAAGGCAGAGGAGAAGGTGGACTCAAATGTTGAAGGGGGATTCGTGAAAAACCCCGCGCAAGCATGTCGGCGATGCGGGAGTGACGCCCATTGGGCGCAAGCGTGCTCAGGGCGCCCTCTGACATATTGCTGGCGGTGCGGCAAGGTCGGCGTGTTAACCTGGCAGTGCTGCAAAAGGGCGGGAAACGCCCCGCGACCCAAGCCACGAAGGGCCGTGCCGGGGTCGCAAGAGGAGGCCCCAACAACCTAGTCGGCGAGCTCGCCGAGGAGGAAGTGCAGCTGTCCGCGGTGGTGGTGATTGCGGGAAACGAATGGAAGGCCACGGTGGACACCGGGGCCACCAGCAGTTTCATTAGCTGTGAATTGGCGGAGCAGCTGCGGGGAGTCGGACGCGAGCACGAGACGAAGAAACGCGTGCGGCTGGCGGACGGCCACAGTCAAGAGGTTAATACACAACTCGAAGTGGAAATGGCCTTCGGAGACAAGAAGGTGTGGATGTCGTTGCTCGTGCTACCGGGCGTGATCGACGCGTTGGTCCTCGGCTGGGACTTCCTGACCGCAGTCGGCGCAGAGGTGACCTGTGCGGGGCACAGGGTCGTGATCCCTGCGAAAGACCGACGGGACGGACGGCCGGAGGAGAGGCTATCCGTGGCGGTAGTGGAGGCCATCGCGGCGCCCTCGACAGACGGAGAGGGGGTGACCGAGTCCCCAGAGGAAGGGTCGAGCGAGGAGTCGCGGGAGAAGGAAACGGTAGAAGGATTCCTTGAGCGGGAGTTGGCCGAGTTCAAGGAGATGACGGGGACGGCCAACGTGGCGGTGCACACGATCACAATGAGGGATGCACAGCCCATCAAGCAAAGATACTACCCCAAGAATCCCAAGATGCAGGCCGAGATCGACCAAAAGGTGGACGAGCTAATCGAGCTGGGATGCATTGAGCCATCGCGGAGCCCCTACAGTTCGCCGATCGTGATGGTCAAAAAGAAAACCGGGCAGTGGAGACTGTGTGTCGATTTCCGTCAGGTTAACGCAAAATCGGTCAAGGATGCCTACCCCATGCCAAGGATAGACTTCATCCTGGATCAGTTGAGAGAGGCTCGCTTTATCAGCAGCCTAGATCTGAAGGATGGGTATTGGCAGATTCCCCTGGAAGCGGCCAGCAGACCGATTACCGCCTTCACGGTGCCAGGGAAAGGGCTGTTCCAGTGGAAGGTGATGCCGTTTGGACTACACTCCGCATCTGCCACATTTCAGCGCGCACTGGACAGTGTAATTGGACCCGAAATGATGCCTCATGCCTTTGCCTACCAGGACGACATCATAGTCATAGGAAAGACCCAGGAGGAGCACCAGCGGAATCTAAAGGAGGTGTTCAGGCGTCTAAAGAAGGCAAATTTGAGGCTGAACATCGGAAAGTGCCAGTTCTTCCGACAGGAATTGCGATACTTAGGACACCTGGTGACGGGGGAGGGCATCTGCACGGATCCCGAGAAGGTGGCAGCGATAGCTGAACTACAGCCCCCAAGCAGTGTCAAGGAGCTACGTCAGTATCTAGGCGTGGCCTCGTGGTATCGAAGGTTCGTACCCGATTTCGCCACATTGGTACAGCCACTGAGCGCGCTATTGAAGAAGAAGGCGAAGTGGGAGTGGACGGAGGCGCAGCAGCAGGCGTTTGAGGCGGTAAAAGGTCGACTGGTGGCAGACCCAGTGCTGGCCTGTCCAGATTTCAGGAGGAAGTTTGTGCTGCAGACGGATGCCAGTGATTACGGGCTGGGGGCGATCCTTACCCAGGAGACCGAGAGAGGAGAACGAGTTATCTCGTACGCCAGCAGAACGCTCAATAGTGCTGAGAGGAATTACTCAGCGACCGAAAAGGAGTGCCTGGCCATTGTATGGGCCATAAGGAAGTTAAAACCGTACTTAGAGGGATATCACTTCAAGGTGGTCACCGACCATATGGCGTTGAAGTGGCTTAACAGCATCGAAAGCCCAACAGGAAGAGTCGCCCGGTGGGCCCTAGAACTGCAACAGTATGATTTCGAGATCGCGTATAGAAAGGGACAACTCAACGTGGTGGCCGATGCGCTCTCCCGGCAGCCGCTGGGGGAGCGGTGTATGAGGGTGGACGACGAACC
The DNA here is from genome assembly GCF_018151105.1 of Drosophila obscura. Classification (NCBI taxonomy): domain Eukaryota; kingdom Metazoa; phylum Arthropoda; class Insecta; order Diptera; family Drosophilidae; genus Drosophila; species Drosophila obscura. Next base: position 1,181,436 of record NW_024542721.1, read on the forward strand.
AGTCGGGGTCTCGGAAACGGTGGCCCCATGTGCGTGGATAGCGAAGGTGAAGGACCAAATCAAGAAAGAGCCCGAGAAATTCCCCGACTACGTGGAGGAGGCGGGGAAGGTGTATAGGCACATTCCCCACAGAGCCGGAGACGAGGAAGTCGCGGCCTGGAAGATGTGTGTCCCGATAGACCTACGGCGTAGAGTCATCAAGGAAAACCACGACACACCGGAGGCGGGACATTCCGGAGGAAGGAAGACCATGGCGCGCGTGGCGGGACGCTATTACTGGCCCGGGATGCATAGAGACGTGAGGGCCTACGTGAGGAAGTGCGAAGTATGTCTAAGGTTCAAACCAAATCAACAACAAGCCGCCGGAAAGATGCTGACCCAGGTGCCCGAGGAACCCTGGGTGACGGTGTGTGCGGATTTCGTGGGACCACTGCCCAGGTCTAAGCACGGGAATTCAATGCTGCTGGTGCTGGTGGACAGGTTCTCGAAGTGGACAGAGTTAGTGCCACTAAGGAAGGCCACGGCTGAGACACTCACAAAAGCGGTACGAGAACGCATAGTGGCGCGATTCGGAGTGCCGAAGGTGATAATTACGGACAACGGAGTCCAGTTTACGAGCCGGATTTTCAAAAAGTTTCTAGAGCAGACGGGGGTCAGACACCAGTTCACGGCACCCTATACGCCCCAGGAGAATCCCACGGAACGCACGAATAGGACAGTAAAAACCATGATCGCGCAATTCTGCGAGGGGGACCAAAGATGCTGGGACGAGAAATGGCCAGAACTCATGTTGGCAGTGAACTCGGGCGTGTCCGACTCAACAGGGTACTCGCCGGCGTTTATTGTCCAAGGCCGGGAACCACGTCTGCCAAAAGCCCTATTCGATGAGGAAACAATAGGGACCGGCCAGGGCCCGCTTACGCCGGACGAGAACGCAAGCAAGATGAGAGAATTGTTTCAGTTGGTGAGGCGGAACCTGGAAAGGGCGGCGCAGGACCAGGCGAGGTTCTACAATCTAAGGAGAAGGCCCTGGAAGCCGAAGATCGGAGAGGTGGTATGGGCGAAACAACACCATTTATCAAAGGCGGCTGAGGGGTTTGCAGCCAAGCTGGCGCCGAAGTATGCGGGTCCGTACACAATAACGGATTTCGTGTCACCCGTCATCTGCCGAATGAAGGGCCCCAAGGATAATCGGATGAGGACAGCCCATATTAGTGACCTGAAACCGCAACCGAGGGAGGAGGAGACATAAGGAAAAAAAAAAAGGTCTACACGAAAAGGGAGGAGCCAAGGCCGCGGCGAATAGCAGGATCGGGCGTGAAGATATCTGGAAGAAATGAATGGTAACATCAGAGAAAAAAAAAGGCAAAGGTCAATGATACCCGACAGGTGTGGAATCGCGGATACGGACGGTGAGATGCGTCGGAGTACACGGTGATTCCAGATGGGGTTCCGAGAAGGGGCCAAGATCCGGATCCACTCCAGGACACCAGGAGCGGTTTTCGAGCGTCGGGAACGACCAGATCGGATGCCGCCCATACGCAGTCTGCCGGGCGGGGAATCGGATGATCCTCGGGTCCGAGCTGCTGTACGGGGGGACATCCGGAGGGCGATCGATCCGAAGACGGGAGAAGCTGACCGGGTGGCGGGCCGTCATTCGGCAACCCGGGCGAAAGGCCGGAGGGCCTGTTGTTCGCGGGTGGGAATGATGGTCAGCATCCTGGGGTGAGTCTGGGGTCGGGCTGGAAAGAGAAGAAAATCAGATGTGGGATCCCAGGAAGCTGGATATTTACCGTGTACAAAAGCGAATCCACTCGGTGCAGTGATCGAACCTCGCTATGGCCGGAGAAAAAAAAAAGGGGAGAGGTGGACTTATCAGAGACAAGTGTGCCTAACGACCCCGAGTCGGCTGTATAGGGTTAACGCGGCGAAGAAGTTGGATAAACGGTACTTGGCCGTCTCTCATTGGTGAAGAAAGAGAGACTCAGAATAATGAGAGAGAGCGAAGTGAGAGGCTCAGGCAAAGCCCCGTTAGGCGGAACGATGAACACGCGCCCCAGGAATATAAAAAGGGGAGCGCGTCCGTCACTCGGCTCTTTTTGGTACACGTGTCAAAAAAAAAAAGGTTAAGATGAGGCAGCATATGGCGAGATACCTGGCGGAGCAACGGAGCTTGATGCGACGGGGATATTATGCCTCGGTGTCCCGGAGCCAGCGACGAGCGAATCGGCTCTCGCAGGATGGCGAAGGACAACGGAGGGAGGCGTCCCCTGAGCTGCAGCTCCTTGCGTCCCCACTGATCCCATCGGAAGGGTCAGTGGGAGCCACGGTGTCGCCGCTGGTGTCTCCTGGGGCCAGCGAAGCCGACAGCGACGTGGTGGTGACAAGCTGGGAGCCCGGCCCCAAGAAGGCGCGACCAGTAGCGAGGCGGCCAGCGAAGCGGCCAGCGAAGCGGCCCTCAGCAGAGGCGGAGGCGCGACCAGTGGCGAGGCGGCCAGCGAAGCGGCCCTCAGCAGAGGCGGAGGCGCGACCAGTGGCGAGTCGGCCAGCGAAGCAGCCCTCAGCAGAAGCGGAGGAGCGACCGACGGTGGCACGGCCACCGGCAGACGCCGAGGAGCGGGAGGCCGAGGAGAAGCGGGTCGCGGAGTGGCGGCGGCGGATCGCGCTGGAAGCAGCAAAGGAGGCGCTGCGACAGCAGCGGGTCTGGGAGGACGCGCGGGCGCTGGCAAAGAGGCTGAAGGCCACGCAGGAGGCGGAGCAGGCGGCCGAGGAGGCCAAGGAAAAGGCCCGGCAGGAGGCGGAGGAGCACCACCGGAAGTGTGTGCTGGAAAAGGTGGCGGCCGAATTGCGAGAGAGCGAGCGACGGAGGGCAGAGGAGAAGAGCCGCGAGGAAGAGGCAAGGCGGTGCACAGAGGAGGAGGAGGGTCGGTGGCAGTCGTCCCCTCCGACGCCGGGACCCGAGAGCCGAGGCCCGGCCACGGCAGAAGAAGAGTGGCAGGAGCGGCTACGTCGGGCGGAAGAGGAGGAGGAGGGCCTGTGGCAGCCTTCCCCTACAACGCCGGAGCCCGAAGACCGTGGCCAGGCCGAGCCGGAGGAGGAGGAGGAGCTGTGGCAGCGACGACCGCGGACCGAGGAGGAGGCGAGGTTTCCCGAAGGAGGAAGGGGGCCCCAAGCCTCGTCCCAGCAACAGCGGCCGGGAGCGGACGCCTCGTGGCAGCAGCAGCAACACCAGTGGCAGGGACCACAAGGCGCGGTGATCGGGCCGTACGTAACGCAGGAGGTGCGGACGGCGGTCCGGGGAGGAATGGTGTGGCACCACCAAATCCTCCACATCACCTGGGCGTCGGGGCCGGCACCTAGGGAGCCGGAGGCTCCGGAAGAAGCGCGGGTCTGGAGGAGACGCCAGTCCGACGGAGCAATGGCCGCGACCCAAGGGGGCGGTCGGCGGCAGCGGAGCCAGCAGCGGAACCGGCAGCGGCGAGCACGACGACAGAGTCGGCGGCGGCAGCGGAGCCAGCAGCGGAACCGGCAGCGGCGAGCGCGACGACAGAGACGGCGGCGGCAGCGGAGCCCAATGTGGAACCAGCAACGCCGGGCGCGACGGCAAAGTCGGCGGCGGCAGCGGAGCCGGCAGTGGAACCAGCAACGCAAAACGCGGCGGCAAAGTCGGCGGCGGCAGCGGAGCCCGCGGGGGAACCGAAGGAGGCCACGGCGGTAGCAGAGCCAGCAGCGGAACCAGCAACGGCGAGCGCAGCGGCAAACGCGACGGCGAAGTCGGCGGCGGCAGCGGAGCCCACGATGGAACCAGCAGAGGCGACGGCGGCAGAGGAGCCAACGACGCCAAGCGCGACGGCAGCGGAACCAGCAGCGCCGGGCGCAGCGGCAGAGTCGGCGGCGGCAGAGACAGCGGAGCCAGCAACGGCGAGCGCAGCGGCAGAGGCGATGGCGGCAGCGGAGCCAGCGACGGCAAGCGCAGCGACGACGGCAGCGAAGGCGGCAGCGGAGCCAGCCGCGAGCACGGCGGGAGTTTGCTCACCTGAGCCATGGGAGCGGGGTCCGTGGCAGTGGCCCGCGCCGGAAGCCAGGCGCGCCAATCCAAGGCCGGAGCGGCAGGTGTCGTGTCCGGAGGAGCGGGAGAGACCGCGGGCACCCATGCAGCGCCAGGCGTCGTGGCCGCAGGCACAGCGAGGGGCGGAGGGCCCACGCTGGCGGCCCGTGAGACGGGAGGAGTGGCCAGGGGCGGTGGAGCGCGTCCTGGCTCGAACGCGGTTCACCTCGAGGCGCATCAAGCGTCTGGTGAACGACGGAGGGGTCCGGTACCGGGTAACGGTGTCCCGGGACCACCAGGAGGTCTGCCGAGAATCTGGGGCTTGGTAAATAAACAGAGATCATGATAAGAAAAAAGGAAAATAAAAGAAAGGCACTTACCATCACCCATTGACAAATTCCTCGTTGCGGAAGTGGAGTACGCACGCGGCCAAGAGAGTGATATCGAGTGGGACAGGAATTCATCCCTACGTCATATCGATGGCCGGTATGCAGCCCTGTGATAGTCGCACGCGCGTGCGCGTTTCACCGATCCGGCAGCACCCCATCAGGTAAGCCCGGCAGGGGGCGCGTCAGAACGCGCCCGGTCCAGCAGAGGGCGCCAGAACGTGCCTGGGCCGGCAGAGGGCGCCAGAACCCGCCCGGTGTAAAGGCGCGGGCGGCCGTTGAAATTCAAACTTTAACGGCCGGGTTTACGAGAGGTCGCAGAGGGGAATCTTTCGTTGGGGAAGAAAGGGGGAAGTGTGAGGAATGATGTCCTCACACGCATGGACCCTAAGGGGTTAAGAGCTATCCCGGTGGCCGGATAACCGGATAACGGCGAGTTGCCTGGGAGGGGCTCGCCCAAAGGAGGGGCAACGTAGAGAGCCGCGATCGGAGGGCGCTACCAGGGAGAGCAAAGGAGCGCGGAAGAGAGGCGGGACAATGGGATCGGGCCGGCAGTGGTCCAGCGCATGACCTTTTATGGACATGCGATCACGCCACCAGCTGGGTCCCGTTGCCAAGCAAGTGGAAGGCAGAAGAGAGGCGGGATAGTGGGATCGGGCCGGCAGTGGTCCAGCGCATGACCATTTATGGCCATGCGATCACGCCACCGGTTGGGTCCCGTTACGAAGCAGGTGGAGAGCATCGGACGAGCCGATGGAAAATAACGCCGACGACTGGAGGGAAGTCCCGTTGTTGCCAGGCAGCGACGAGGCGGCCGTGCGCCAAGGAGGAAATAAAAGGAGGCGCGCGACTTCGGCTCGGGACAGTCAAGTGCGGAGAGTGCAAGTGCGTGTGACAGCAAATATCGAAGAGAGTCAGAAAGTTACCCAAAAAGCATCAAGAGAAAGGACCTGGTGTACCGCTCGCGCTACGGAAGGATCCAGTGAGAGCGAACGTGTCGTGTGCGAACCGAGTACGGCGGACTTGGGCTTAGCGCTAAGAGTCGTTGTCGTACTGGTTCTCAGAGCCGACAGTGCCACGCTTGGGGATCCCGAGGAACGGCGAGTGGGCAAGAAGGACAAAACGTGACAGTGAAAGCGTCGAGAGGAAGGAACTCGTGTACCGCTCGCGCAACGGAGGGATCCAGTGAGAGCGAACGTGTCGTGTGCGAACTGAGTACGGCGGACTTGGGCTTAGCGCCAAGAGTCGTTGTCGTACCAGTTCTCAGAGCCGACAGTGCCACGCTTGGGGATCCCGAGGAACGGCGAGTGGGCGAGAAGGACCAAACGTGACGGTGATCCCAGTGCTAAACCAAAGAATAGACTAAGTTGTCGTCCTTAAGCGTACTTCCTAAGATACTAATAAAGAACTCGTGTGTAAAGAAGCCAACCAAGTCTTTCTGCTTTGTCCCCGGGCAACACCCAAATTCGTTGCAAAGAAGCCACCAAGGCGGACCAAACCGGTTCGTTACAAGTTTTATTGAAAATCATTCAGCTGCTTTTATTTGCATGTCTCGCTGTGACAAATAATGCTTGCATGTATGCCAGGTATTTTCCACCTCTTCCACTTTCAGCTAGCCCACAAAATTCGTCATTTGTTTTGAAGAAATATATGTTAAATTAATTCCTCTTGTCAACACATGTAAAACAAATAGGCGTTGCAAATATTCTTTGTTGTAATCTCAAACTTTTCGTTTTATGGTCCCCACACCATCGTCGCACCTTTGCCGTGAGAGGTTCAAAATAGTTCCACCAAAACCAATCAGGTAATTCAGCATATACTGTTTTAAATGGAGCTGCTCCATCTGAGAATATATAAAATTTTTAAATTGTTCGTGTTCTGTTTTAATGTCCACAAGCTTGAAAAAGCACAAACTCGAACTTATTGTGGGTGAGTTTGTCACTGATTATACATACGACTTTACACCGCTCATTACCCAAGCAACGCAAGTAAAAATGGTAACCTGTCGGTAGCTGAAGTGAGCGCTCTGTATCTCATTATGAAAAATTAATCTGAATCCAAACAATTGCAGAACCAGTTGCTGCTGAATATATTGTTTTTGGTATCAAAATACGTTTGCTGGGAACGTTTAACAAAAAAGTGTCGTTTAAAAAAGGAGTGAGCATCAGTTCGTATAGAAGATCAGAAAGAACCTTCGGTGCTTGTCAGCAATCCGGTCCCACTTGCCCAATGTTTCCATTAAACATCCATTAAATAGTATTTTAAGGGAACAAATCCATTACATTCCTGACTTACAATACCATCATACTCATCACTAGCTAACACCATTCAGGAATGTTCAAATTGTGGAATTGTTTTATAATTCTGCACTCTTCAGGAAACATTGGCATGATACAACACACGCACATATATGTGGGTCTCATATAACTGTTGGTCAATCGAAACCCTTTACTAACGTAGTTAGTCCCACTCCTTCGGGACTCCTCACCGTCAACAACATAAAGCGCTTGGCCATGATCACGCCATCACAATTAAAGTGTCCTCCACCAGGAGCAAATACGTCGCGCAAATAAAATTCTTTAACATGTTCTTCTTTTTCGATCCTAACTGATTTTGTTAAAAGATGTTGAACCATATTCTTTATATAGTAAGTCAACAATATGTGCCTTTTCTGCGGGTCTCTGGCAAACAGTTTTCCTTCTTGAAGCTTTCCAAATTTGCTTGCAATTGTAGGCTACCAGTGAGGGAATCTGTCTCAGTTTACCTTCCCCTCATCGGTTTTTCTACCCTAAACGAGTTTGTTCTTTTTTTGTCTAGCCGTCTTGTTTGCCTATATAACTTTATTTACCGCCCTCTTGCTCGGCCCCACCTAGTCCATTTCATTTTTTCCTGTATCGCTCTGAGTAAATTTTCCCGTTATTGCTAAATCCATCTGTATAACTGATAATTTATTGTAAAATATAATAAACCAGCGAATAAAAGTTACTTACAATCTGGCGTACGTTACACAATTAGAAATATATAAAATGTAGTAGCTGTAGCGTCCTTGCATTTTGTTGAATGTGTTCTACGTTATTTGTTAGTCGCTAACTTTTATCCTTTTGATCATACGAAGACACAAAAAGACTAAATTCTTTTCTGGCGTTACGTTACATTAGAACTCCCAAAAGCAAATCAAAATTTTAAGTTAATAAATATTTGCTAGCTCTCTTTCATTTATTTACGGTTATTAGTTATTGGAGCAACAGTTTTGCGATAAAGGTTGCAATCGAAGTGTACTCTTACAATTAATGTGTAAAGAGAACCGTCTTACAAATAAACAAAACGCCAAATGAGTTGGACTTTGGCCGTATGCAATCGGTTTGAGGAGACTGTGATCTCTTTAATTATTTAATTTCAAATATTTCTCTTTGTATTAAAGTAAAAAAAGCTTTTGTCTAAATTTTAAATTTTCGGTCGTGGTAGACCTTTTGGCGGAACGCCCATATGTACTTATGTGTTTTTATATAACTTATCTTAAAATTTTCTTCATCCATGCTGTTATACTTTGGTTCTTCCTTCTGACAGAAGGTCCCATTTTTCTGTCAGCAGGTCTCTTCGGCTGCGCCAGTTATGTATCCAGACGGATTTATGGGAGCGTAATTATTACCGTTATTTGCTATGGCAAATAATCAAGGGTTCTTTTCCCAAAACACAGGACATCTGTATCGTTTTAGTGTTAAAAGTTTAATGATGATTTATTCTGGCTTTGCTCTTTTTAAATAAGCCTGCTATATGTCGATCCCTATCTCTCTCTCTCCTTGTCTCTCCTTCCTTGTCTCTCCTTCCTTGTCTTCCTGCCTTGTCTCTCCTTCCTTGTTCTGTCTCTTCTCGGCTTCCGTGTCATGTCCAGTACAGTGGACATTGGTTACGGGGGACAGTCAGCAGTAGGTGTGCCATCTTGGGGAAGTAGAGATGTTAACTCGCGCGAAACCATTAAAGAGGACTTCTCCTTTACACGGGAACAACCTCCAGATATGACCCATCACAAGCGAGTCTTCTGAATAGCGTGACCTGGCCAACACAGAAAAGTTCGTAAAACAAGCTTTCATTTTCCGAAGCTGAAGCTGATTTGTGAAGCGAGAAGTAATTAAGTGTAGTTGAGAGCCGGATTCAAGCAAAGCTCGACAGGGAACAAAAACTCCGGACTGATTTTTTAGCAGAACGACATCATCACTGAGACCCTGGGCAATAAGAGCAGAAGAGGTTCAGTGGTATAGGTAGCCGCCGTAGACGCTGAAGCAGAGGACTCAGTGATGGGATGAGACGACGCAGACGGAGACGAAGTGCCAAGTGAAACAGATCCACCTTGGGCTGCAGTAGCATCAGGGCCTCCGAAATGCAAGAGAGTGTGGTGCCTACGCCCACAGGTACGGCATTTGCTGGAGCTGCATGGACTGCATGAGACAATTTACACACGGAGCCTCTTGGCTTCTTTATGGCGATTTGCGGGAGAAAGTGCTATAAAATTGGGACAATGATTGATTTCGTGAGCGCTATCATTGCACAGCACGCAGCTTGATATGTTTTGGTTAATGGCAACAAGTGTGGATTTAGAATGGTAAGGTTTTCTATTCCTGCCCACCTACTTGCTCGGCGCATATGTTGCCATAGCGAAATCCACTGTTTCCACGTATGATCGAAGCCTTGAGAGCACTGGAAATTGTTTCAAAGCTGTCGCACAGTCCACTATGAATTTCGGTGCCGTCCAATTTTTTCAAGCTCGTTGTGCAATGTCTCAAATTGCCCATTCAGCTTCTCGGTCTGCTCCAGCTTTACTAGTAGCATGTAATAATCACAGACCGCGGCCACTTCTTCCCAAGCGGTAGCCAATCCTTTTACTTTCCCACATATTTCCGTTGACTTGCCGCCAAAATGTGGGGCATGAGGCGGAATGAAGATAAAATCGCAGTGCATTTCAACTGTTGTGTCGATCTAACTGATTTTTCATCAAAGAATTTTTGCTTAAAGTTGTCAAGCTGGGTCTTTGCACCAAAAAAATTTGTTGCGTTATCGGAATATATGCGCACAGGTTTCCCACGGCGTGCTATGAACTGCTTTAAACAGAGAATGAACGAATTTGTTGATAGGTCTGATAGTAACTCGGCATGTACCGCTTTTGTTTTATAATGTTTTATATGTTTTATAAGGTGTTTTGCCACGAATTCGATACGTGGTTTTAAAGGGGCCACATAGATCGACTCCAGTAAAATAGAAGGGTCGACGGTCCAGAAATTCGATCAGCAGGGAGAGAAATCATAATTTTATTGCGAAGTTTTGGCTTGTACTGAAAGCAATGCACACATTTCTTTACGATTTGCCTAAGCAGTCTTCGAGCACTGACTATCCAAAATTCTAATCTAACGATACCGGTTAGAGCCTTCCGTGCAGAGTGCATGTGTTTCCTGCGTAGGTGTTCAACAAACATCCAAGTACCCTATGATTTCGCCGTAAAATTACTAGAAACCTTACGTTGACATCCATTGGAGCCTTCGACAGGCGACCACCAAAGCGCATCAAATTGAACGTTCCAGTATGGGTTTCTGAATAGCATTGAATATTTTCGATAATAATGGACAATACGGAACCACCCAACGATTATCAACTTCAACGTCCTGGTTACGCATTCTAATGGTTGCCGTTTTGCCATTATTATTAGGTGATCTACGTCGATACAACGGATATTCGTCATTGCCCGTTATTGTTTATGATGTCAACTGCCTTGGGAATCGTTTCAAACATTTTGCATCAAACATGCAGGGCGAATTCATATTTAGTTCACCGCACGGACCATGTATCATATTTTTAGCGACAACGTGAAATAACTCAGGATCTACAGTTTGAGGAGGAATTTCAGCTGATATAACGTTATCGATTTGATCCGGAGTTCTTTTATGTGCCAGCCGAATTAATATATGTGCGTGCGGCAATCCCCTTTTTGCCATTCGATCGATTTCGTATGGCAACGCACCTCTCTAAATACACATAATTTCACAATTAAATCAATGTTTTAAATTTTTGCCAAAAAACATGTGCAGCAATGTCATGACGATCAGTTGTCGACTGTCCTTGAAATAAATTTTTTTTGATGTCATTCCACTGCGGATTACACGTAAATATGTTTCAAAATATAAGAAAAATAAACACAAGAAAGCAATAATTATCGCACCGCATGAATGACATATAAAAACATGCTTGTAGTGTTAACACTGAAAAAAGATTCAATTTGAATTCATTTGTTACATAAAAACGTGATAAATGAAGAACCGCTCGAACGATTTTGTGAAAACTTCACACAACCCATTCCAACCCCTATTTAGTAATAGTCCGAACAAAGCTTAAACATTTGGTTTAGATAGGTGAGCCCGTTCTTGAGTTATAAAATAACAATGAAAAGTGGCATCAATTTTTATATATATAGATTTTAAAAAGTTTTATATTTTATATTTTTTGCTGCATCTGCCATCTACAATGTTATTATTTTATAAGTTTTTTTTTTCAGGTTCAATAAAGTACAATTACTTAAAATACTATTACTGTTGATTAGCAACTTTTGTTAAGGGTCAATGAGAATGTCTATTTACTATTTTAAATTAAATTCGGGATCAACGAACGACAAGGGATTGTGCAACAGGAATATATATGTTCCTGGTGGCCAAGTCGGACGGATGGATGCGGTTTAACCTTCGCCTGGTTCTGCTTCTTAGCAATTGTTTAGAGGAGGATACCAAATGTATCACATGGTTTTACAATGAAACGTCACGAACAGATTAATATATATTTATGTTTATTTATTGGCTATATGCCTGGTCGATTAGGCAACGATGTGTCAGGTGCGAGTGCTACGTCAAGACTCTCCTAAGGGCAGGCGGACCGAGTTGCCCGTGCCCTAATGCAAGCGAGAGAAAGATAGATGAAGAGAGCTATAGCGAAGGCGAAAGAAAGAAGAAAGCTAGATGCATATATAGACCGCGATTCGTGTTTATATATACGACGAGAGAAAAGTGCGAGAGATTGCAAAGGCATGCTAGTGCTAGACCAGATCATGACCATTGCGAAGGCATGTTAGGGCAGACGGACCGAACTGCCCGTGCCCTACGCGATGCTACGAAATAGATAGCGAGAGAGTGTTCGAGAGAACGAGAAAGCTAAAATGATCGAAAGAGAGATGTTGGCTTTCGATTTTTCTATGTGTGCGTTGTGTTGTTTGAGGGCTTGGTTGTGTGAGTGCGTTTTTTCGTATTTTCTGTTGCAACAAAGGAGTCAAGCTGACATATTGACGACTGTATGTATCCTAAGCCAATAATATACCAAAATTATTATTATTTGTGACGAAGAATATTAAGTTTATTAGTGGGTCTTACTTTGTCTGGAGTAACTAGCCACTTGCAATGTTTATAAAGAAAAACTCTTATTAATTTGTCCAACATGCTAATTTTATGTACAAAACATTCATCTGATTCTTCGAACCACGATGAATAATCGCTCTCTCGAGTGCATTTTACTCATTGGCCCATAATATATTTGTTGAGCTACTGAGCTTTTTCAATAGCGTAGGTTTGCAATATGTTTATTAACGAGACGATGGTTGTTCAGATTAAATATGGTTTATTGTTGTAAACAGTATAGAAGGCGATAAAGAGTCAAAGGTATAGCGAAAGGTTCGAGTAAGGTTGATGACAAGTCGGTTGGTGAGTTAGCTGGATTTAAGACGGGATCAGATTGTAGACGCGGGGGTCGGTACGATGTGCAGTGATTGCTAGATCCAGACTGAATCAAAGGGCAGGTGGGCCGAATGGCCCGTGCCCTAATGCGAGCGAGAGCGACAGATCGAGAGAGTGATAGCAAAGCAAAGGAAAAAAAGAAAGGCGCGAGATGAAGAGGCGAAAGAGAACGGATGCATAGGCTGCTGCCGTGCGGGAGCATGAATGCGTGCATGAGTTTGTAGGTAGATGACAATTTATCACAGTGGGCAGTGCAAACAACGAACAATAATAAGGATTTACTCTACTGCTGCACCACTGGCTATAATCTATGCATTTGTCCACTATTTGGCTGCGTAACCAAACAATATTTCTTAATGTTTTCTTGCTTTTTATTGTTATTGAAAATATTTTCAAAAACTTTGATATGTATTTTGCAAACATTAAAAAATGTATCAGAAGGAGCACATAACTTCCAAAAGTCCGAATTGGTACAATAATTTTTTTCAGCAATACAAATATCCGAAGGTGAGCTTAAAAGTTTATCCTCTTTGAGAATAATGGCTTTGCATTTTTCGAATTCAGATCCTTTCCCTATGTAAACTACAAGGTATCGGCTTGAAGTCAATTCAATCGGAATATCCGTGCTACAAAACCCATCAATGGTGTTGTCGAAATATGCATCGTTTTCATACAAAACTTGAGAAAATGAAATAGAGTTTTCATCTTTGCTGACAACTTTTGGGAATAGATTTTCATTCAAGCAAACAAATTTTCCACAGTATCTTCATTTACCCGGCTGGTAAAAAAGTACGAAGTTTAAGGATTATCTTTTAAAAGTGCCTTGACCATTCCGAAAATTGATTCAGTAGTTTGAAGTAAGCCATCAATACAAAGTATAGTGATGCCCTGCGTTTTAACATTGATCAAATATTTTTGCATATCTTCCAACTTCTTCCAAACTATTTTATCTATTTTAACAGCACACTTTAACGGGTTTTTGTCATATAACACGCTGCTATTAAGACAGTCTGACTGATCTTATAGCAGCAGATACGGTGTGGCTGAAAGTTAGAGTGGCTAAGCAAACTCTCATTTGTTCAAAACGAATTACATCAAAATCTACTAAGCCATCGGGGGTATCAAACTTAGATTTTAGGAGACTGTTCCTGATAGATTTAAAGAGATGTGAAATATCATAAAATACAAAATATTTATTCTCCTTCCAAAGGAAAAAAGGGGTTGTTTTGCTTACCCCAAGAAGGGAGCAACATCTCCTATTATTTCCCCCCTGTTCAAACACCAACCTCGTACGGAGAACCCAAGACCTTCAGGGATTTCAATATTTTGTAACGGCCTGCCTCCAGCACCACGGAAAATTCCTGCCATGAATTTTCTTTTTATTCTGTGAGGGTATGGAACATAGCTAAAACAGGGTTGATGAATCAGCTGTGTTTTGTAAACAGTGCCAACTGTAAAATTCTGCTAAAATTAAAAACGGAAAAAAATGCACTCTGATGATGAAGTGATTGTGTTGGGGGCGGTATTTATTGTTACACAACAAAAAAGAATAATTTGCATCTCTGTTTTTGTTTTAAGCACAGTTTTGCATCATTCGCTTAGGAATACAGTTTGTGTGCCACAGTTTTTATACCCGTACTCAAAAAGGAGTTAAGGGGTATATTAGATTTGTGGTAAAAGTGGATGTGTGTAACGCAGAGAAGGAAATGTTTCCGACTCCATAAAGTATATATATTCTTGATCAGCATAAATAGCTGAGTCTATGTCTGTCTGTCTGTCTGTCCGGCTGTCCGTCTTGGTTGTCGCCTAGTTCTCAGAGATTATAAGAGCTAGAGCAACCAAATTTTGTTTCCAGACTCATGTGATATCACACTGCTACAAGTGTATTTCAAAATTTCGAGCCGCCCCCACAAAGGACGAAAATCTGTGGCAGGCACAATTTTAAAGATACGATAAGACTAAAAACGCAGTATCGTAGAGAATGCCCATATGTACCAGATTGCCGAATCTAAATCAGATCGGATCTTTATTATAGCCAGAATGAAGAAATTGAAAATGAATAATTTTCTGTTGCTTCCCCCGCCTCCTACAGCAAGAGACCAAGCTACTCATTCTCTTTCTCGCTCGCACACTCTGCCGCGTTCAGTGCGCGAGCAACCCCCAGCGGCGGAGATGTAGAATCTAAATGGAACATGTACAATAGGCTGGGCCAAAAAACTTTTTTTTTCGAAATTCAAACGGGACACCCCCTAGATTTGTTACCTTAGATTTAATAATAATTTACATGATTTTATTTTGTTTTTTTTTTTTAATTTTTTAGAGGTTGCTACCGAATTTTACAAAAAAATGTAATCTAGAAAATTGAAAAAACAGAAACCACATTTTTGGTCAAATTTTGGCCCAGCCTAATGTACAATCTACATGTTAGATATAGAATATACATTGTAGATGTAGATAGCAGATGTAGCAAAAAAATGTAAAATTTAAAATTTGTTTCTAAATTCTAAAATTCTAAAAAATCATATTCTCAAAAATGTATATACTGACTGAGTACGGGTATAAGTAGAGTCACGTCCCCAGAAGCGACTCGCACGTTCCTTCTCGTTTTTAGATGGAGTTTGACAGGAATTTTTCGATTCCGCGGTGCTGGATACTATGCTTAAAACAAAATTTTTCAATTCATCGCCTTTTACGTTTGTGGCTGGTACAAAATAATTTAAGATAAATTTTGAAAAAAGACCCCTCAGTACAAAAACCCAAAAATGGCTTCCCATGTTATTTGAACGCTATAGTAAATGTTCAAGACAATCTATAATATCGACCGATAAATTGTAAATCAAGTTTTTTTTATGGACACTTCATCACATGCCAAAATACACTCCTATTCAGACTGGCTCATCTTTAAAGATGCATCTTTGAGAGCTGTACATAAACAGTCGTTTTTGCCAGGTTGAAGTTTTTTTATGGAGCTCCATTTTTGTAGAGAAGAAGGACTGGGAAGATTAAGTTTTAATGTATTTCTTAAAAATAAAAATGTCGATGTTGACCTATAAAAAATGCTTTGAGCAAATTAATTTTCAGTAGTGCTCAATTTAACTTACATTTTTTCCATCTTTTTCCTTTAAAAGCATTTTGACTAAAATTAGTTTGTTAGCAGTTAAACTCATTGAATCAATTTCAGAAATAAGGTTCCTACTTTCTTTTTTTTGAAGACGTTCTACTCGAATTTTTAGTTTTGCGTTTTCTTTTTGTAGAAAGACGATTCTTCTCTTTCTAGGTTCTAATTTTTTTATATAAAAAAAACCGGATTTTTAAATTGTTTTATGTTTTTTATGTTTTTATGGCATTGGCAAGCTTCTGCTGGGGACTCAGATCGAACTCTTTTTCTTGGAGGGGGTTGAAGAAGGTTAGGTTTAAGTCTTGTCATGTTCTTCGGGTTTGTCAATCAACTTGAAAAACCTTAATCCCGGGAAGTCTCTTTTGGATTTTTGGCAATGTGCAAGACAGCATTTATTGCCATTTAATAGGCGTCTTGGTTTTTCTGGATCGGTACTCATTGTCAATGAAGAAAAAAATCGCAGTGTAATTCGCTTTGGAAAATATGTCTTGCGGACTCCTCGGCAGTCAAAAAACGAATGACGCTAAAAATCATTTCAACGATGCCTTCCAAATCTTGTTTATTGAATATTTTTTAAACGGAGTAGGGCAGGGCTGGATCAAGCCTGAACGGGGCCCTAGGCAACCATCAATTTGGGGGCCCTTCCTTTTTTCCCGCCCCTCCTTTTTTCATTTGAAATAACTTATAAATTTTTTCTTTGTTTGATTGTTCTGTATTTTTTTTGTTAATTTTCAGGTGCTATTATATTTGTAATTTACTATTTTTAATTTTGTTTTATTCATGACATTCATTATTAAGTATATTTGATTTTAAAGTAAAGATAAGGCCAACAAAAAAAAATCATCATCACCTTTCGCTGCGAATTGAACTTGGCTCACACTTTCCGCAGGCAAGAAACTTCGCCGCTGCACCACCGTCCGTATTTGTTTTCGTAAGCAGTTGCAGTAGCTTAACTTCGTTTTCATCATTAAGAATTGTGCAGCTTTGACGAAACACGAAATTTGGATTCAGAGTCTGATTTTCAGACTTCAAAAATTGGAGAGCACACACAACCATACACATATTTTTTTTTTTTTTTTGTATTCATATATTTTAACTTTAAACTTTAGCGTGGCTTACACCTAGTAAGAATAACAATAACAGTAAGGGGACACGAGGACACCTACTCCGTCCGTTCCGTCCGCCTTCTCTCCAGGGACCTAAGCGTTCTCATCACGCTACAGGCGAACACCGCGGCCGCTTCCCAAACTCTTGGCCAGCATCAGCGGCACCAGAGTATCCGCGCTTATTCTTGCCCCTGCAGCGGCTTCCAACTCCTGCCGCTCGTAGCCGAACCTGTGGCACTCAAAAAGAACGTGCTGAGCGTCTTCCACTATACCAGTGCCACACTCTGGACACCAATCCTCCGTCTCGTGGCCGAAGCGCTTGAGATAGCTGCGGAATAGCCGCTCAGAGCCTGGGTGAGGTAGAAGTCTACCTGCCCGTGCTTCCGCTCCACCCAGCACGCTATGCGCGGGATGAGGGTGTGCGTCCAGCGCCCTTTTTGCGAGCTGTCCCACCTTGCCTGCCAGTTCTCCAAGCTGCTTCTCCTGGCGGCAACCTTCAGCTCGGCCACGGTGTGGGCCTCTCTATATCCTTCCTCTCCCGTATCAGCTCACCGAGAGGGATTTGCCCGGCGATGACCAGCGCTGCTTCGTCCGAGATGGTTCGGAACGAGCACGTGATTCTGATGGCGCATATCCCATACGTGGCCTCCAGCCCTCGCATATAACTTTTTACCTTCGCTGCCTCCGCCCACACTGGCGCGGCGTGAAGCATTTGCGACGTCACGACACTCGTCAGCAGCTTCCGCGTTGCCTGCTTTGGGGTTGGTGTTTAGCAGCATTGGAGTGAGTGATCCTGCGGTCCCGCTGGCCTTCCGGTGGGCGTATTCCAGGTGCTCCTTGAAGGACAGTCTCGTGTCGATGTGGACACCCTGGTACTTTATAGACCTCTGCGATTGGATCGTGGTCCCTCCGACCTGCACTCTGGCTGTCTCGGCCGCTTTTCGGCTCGATATGAGCGCCGCCTCCGTCTTTTGAGCCGCCAGCTCTAGTCCTGCGACCTCTAGCCACGACTCAACGGAGTGGATAGCCTCGTTGGCGAGGTTCTCCACCGGGGCGAGTTTTTTTGCGACCACCACTATCGCAACGTCGTCCGCGAAGCCTACCATGCTTGTACCGGCTGGCATCGGAAGCCTCAACATTCCATCCTACATTGCGTTCCAGAGCAGAGGTCCCAAGACGGAGCCCTGCGGGACTCCGGCTGAGACTTCGTATGCCCTGGAACCCAGACTCGTGTCCATCGTAAGCACCCTTGCGCTGAAATAGCTGTAGGCTATGTTCAGCAGTTAACCCGGGATGTTGAAGCCTCTCAGGGCCTCCAGCGTTCGGCTCCAGTCGGCCGAGTTGAAGGCGTTTCTGATGTCTAGTGTCACCACCAGACAGTAGGACTTGGTCCCACCTTTCCACCTGGTTCCTGCGGCAGCCTCCTTTGCCGTTCCGACGACCTTCGAGATGACGTCCAGCGTTGACCTTCCCTTCCTGAAGCCGTATTGGTCCGGGGAGCGACCGCCAGCAGCTTCGATAGCTGCACTCATCCTCGTTGCGATTACCCTTTCGAAGACCTTCCCAATTGTGTCCAGGAGGCAGATGGGCCTGTACGAGGAAGCCTCTCCTGGAGGCCCGGGACGTGGTGCTTCCTGCACGACCGCCTCAGAAGCATGCTCTGATCGCAGGCACCTTCCACTGCGGCAGCCAGTCTGTTCGCCCTCTCGTTTGCTCCATCCGTCTCGGTTGCCGTGAAGCTCTCCAGAGCGCCTACAAAGGACCGCGTCCTCAGGGTGTCCTGCCGGTACGCCTTCCTCTGCCGGAGTGGAGTCCCACCCCCTCGCCGGGGCATGCCTACAGAACACTCGATGGCCTCGTGGTCGCTGGCGGTGTAGACATCGCTGATCCTCCATCGGGCGTGGCGTGCCAGCGAGCTGCTGGCGTATGTTAGGTCGATTACCGACCCCGCGCCTGCCCTGTTGAAGGTCCTTCGTTAAGCAGGACTACATCCTGAGAGGCGAAAGCTTCCAGCACCGTGCGGCCTTTGGCATTTGTTCGGGAGAACCCCCATTCCTGGGCCCAGGCGTTGAAATCGCCCCCGACCACGACATTGCTCCGTCCTCGCAGGTTGCTGCTCAGCTCGTCCAGTATCCGGCTGAATGTTTCCAGCGAGAGACTAGGTGCCAATTAGCAGCTATATATCCAGACGAATCCTTCTGCCGACTTGGTGTCGCGCATCTGTGCCGCCTCCGCTACGCAGAGCCACAGGGCCGCTTTGCCAGAGGGGTCCGTGGCCCATTCGCTGCTGCTGCCCACCCTATAAGGCTCGCTGAGGATTGCCACCTCCGAACCCAGTTCAAGTTGAGTTGAATCACCTGCATTTTGATCTGGAGTTTCCGACCCCGCTGATTGGCTGGGCAGCTTCTGCTGCTTCAGCGCTCCAGCAGCCGCTTCTATAAACCGTGCTCTTGCAGTTACCCGCAATGTGCCCGGGTTCCAGGCATCGGTAGCACCTTTGGAGACCTTCTCTGTCCCGGATCCTGCAGACGGTCCAACCGATCCGCACCTCATCACGCTGTAGGACGGCTTTGCCCAAGGAGAAAGGCAAGCTGACCACTGCCAACTGTGATTCTGCGTAGCTGCGGCGCAGGCTCCGCACTCTCACTCGTCCCTCCTCGATTCCAAATTGGCTCGCGATAGCGGCGCACATCTCCCGCTCCGTCGCGAGGGAGTCGAGATCGCGTATCTCCAGCACTACCACCTTGTTATCCTCCGTCATGGCAAGCAATGACGCTACATCGCCGAGGACCCGCGCGATGCTCTCCTTCATGGCCTCGGCGCTCTCCGCACTATCTTTGGCCACCTCCAGCAGAAGATTGCCGTTGATGGTACGGCGTACCTTGCTGACGCAGCTTCCCAGGTCAGACAGCTGCTCGTCCTCCCTCCGAGTCACCATGGCCAGTACCTCGCTGTATGACTTGCCGCCTGCCTGCACCACGATCGCGTCTGGGCGTGCGCGGCGTGCAGACCTCGGCTTTTTGGCTACCACGTTCCATCCGCTCTCAGGGTTCTCTGGGCTCTCGGGGTTCCTAGCAACGCTGTGAGTCCGTTCCTCTTCTTGAGGCTCCATTTGGGGCTTTCTTCCGGTCCTCCTGCGTGGGGGTGGCGGAACCAGCTCCGCTACCGTTCCTTCCTCCACGGCCGGCTGGCTCAGCCTTCGCCACGGCTCCGTCTGCGCTGCGGCCACCTTGGTCCAGACTTTCGTCATCTGCTGCTCTTTATCAGCGCTCTGTGTGCTCTGTGAGCATTTCGGGCACATGAATTCGGCGTTGTGGCCTTCCTGCATGCCGCCTTCGCCCTTTGCGCCTGCTCGCCTCGCCTCCAAGATGCTCGAGTGAAGCACCTTCATGCGCACAAACGTCGCCCTCGTGGGGATGGTGAAGTGGCGCGAAGCCTTGTCCATCATTTTGGTGGTCACCTCCTGCAATAGTTCACCCAACTCCACGAGGTTTTCAAGGCAGGTTGCCTCCTGGGAGGCCTTGCTCTTCTTGGGCGGCGTCGTTCTCTGCGAGCTTGCCGGGCTGGCAGGGTCTCTCGTCCTCTTAGAGGTCTCCCTAGGGTCCGGGTCCGTGCTTAGTCCCGCTGCTGGAGTTGACGTGGATGCTGACGGACGGATGAGCGAGCTGCCCGCGAAAGGGTTTGCTGCTTCCATCTCTACTGCTTCTTGGTCTGCAATAGGTGGCTCCCGCGCTGGCCACAGATTTCCCCTTGGCTTCACGATGGGGGAAATACCGCCCCTCCCCGGTCCCCGACGTCCCGTTGACCGGGACACCGCCTGAGCAGGGGATCGGAGGTTGGTCGGGTCCGTGACCTTTTCCCACGTGCCACCTGTGCTGCCTGGTTAAGCCTCGAAGTATGCACTTCCTTAATTGCCTCGCGCTCAGCCTGGGGGTATGCAAGGCTTTTGCGTGATCTGCAAATTTCTTGCACCCTGGCAGCTTCTGCCTGCTACGGTGGAGTCGCAGCCGATGGGTGCCAGCTGGTAGATTTGTGCACTACCCAGCACTATCGATCGCAGTCAGCTGTTTGGCGAGTCGGCGAGGAAAAGAAAAGCAAAATTGCGCGTGGAAATTTCGTTTGTTGTTGCTAGGAGAACACAAGAGAGAGCGTTGAACAGTGTTGAGTGTCCCCTCCGCCCCTCCTCCTGGGATGGAGCACCGCTTTCGGCCTGGTAGAAGCGCTCGGATATGTTCCCCTGGCGTGTAGTCCTGGCTCGGTACGTACCCCTTCCCTTTGGACTCCTCTTTCTTACTCTTCCCCTGTTTTTTAGGGTGGTTCTTCGCCTGCAACTTGGCACTTTCACTGGAGGATTTAAAAACACGACCGTTCACTTTCGGTAATACTCTCTCCTCCAACCATACACATATGTAAATATACGTGTGTATGCCCGAGAGCAACAACGAAATAGAATACATTTTGTGTAGCGCACTCAAACATACGCAAGTGTGGAGTTAGATTTTTTTTAAAATTGTGCTGCTGTCATACATTTTTTTTTCCTCGTTACGCATCTTGCTGTGTTATAGAATCTTTGCTTTAAGGCTGCACCACTGACTAAAACTACTGAATAATGCTCGGCTGGGAGACCAAACACTAATCTTCTAGCGAGGACGTTCGGGTGGCTCCTTAGCTTGGTCAGGTATCTTGTGTCTTGCTTGTATATAATGCCACCGACTGAGGGAACTCCAAGGTCTTTGGCGATGTCTCTATTACGGACATAACATTCAGCACCACAGATATTTCGGAGGGTCTTGTTCTGAAACACCCTGATCTTGTCCAGGTTCGTTTTCGCTGCGATACCATAGACCCGGATGCCATACCTCCATGCAGGCGCCAGGATTACCTTATATATGCGTATCTTGTTGGCCAGGCTGAGCTTGTTTTTAGGCTTAAAAAGCCAGTAGAGTTTTCTAGCCTTGCTTTCCAAAGCGCTTTTGACCATCTTTGTGTGGCTGGCGGGTGTCCAGCGTGATTCCCAGGTACTTATGTTCCTTCCGCTGCTCCAACAGTTCGCCAAAACTGATATAAACACTGATATTCCATCTACATGCGCAGCTCTCAAGCCTTTGAAGGTACCGCTGGAGGTTGTCCGTGGCGTCGTACACGCAGTTGGCCCTTGACAGGACTGCCGTGTCGTCCGCAAATGTGGCAAGTTTCACATCGAATGGCTGGGACGTTTTGTCAACGCTAGCTTTAGGCATATCGTGCGTTAAAGGGCTGCACAGCTTTGGCCCTAGCACGCTGCCTTGCGGGACTCCGGTTTTAATCACCTTCACCGTGGAAACTGCTCCGATCTGTGCAACTTGGAACGTTCTGTCCTTTAGAAAGCTTCCATTTATCAGGAACAGCTGGGGTTTATCAGGGGTTTTATCTTCGCAAGTAATACGTCTTGCCAAACTCTGTCGAATGCTTGCTAGATGTCCAGGTACGCTGCTACGACGTACTGCTTCTTATGGAAGCCATCCAGGATATGCTCCACCACCCTATGCAGCTGCTCCGGAGTACCATGCCTCAGCCTGAACCGAAATTGGTGATTAGGGATGGGCTGTCCAATAATCTGCAGAGCTCCAGGAGCTTCCCAAAAGTGGGAGCAGGCTGATTGGCCTGTAATTGGCCAGGTCGTCCGAGGATTTTCCGGGTTTACGCAGCATGACAACGCGCGGCTTTCTATGCTTTGTGGAAGTTTCCCATTCTCATCGTTGCATTCAGTATTTGTAACAGGTACAAAAGTGCTCTGAGTGGCAGCGCTTTTGTAGATTTTACACCTAAAATGTATGTTATACATCTGTATCTGATAGATATGGTCATTCTCTACGATACTGCGTTATTAGTTTTCTCGTATCGTAAAAATTTTGGATTTTCGGCGGAATTTGGCATGAGTCTGGATACAAAATTTGGTTGCTCTAGCTCTTATAGTCACGGACGGACGGACAGACAGACATTGCTATATCGACTCGGCTATTGATGCTGATTAAGAATATTGTTAGTGTGTGTTTGTGTGTGTGAGTTGGTATGCATACGGTACATAAACCGTTTACAATTTTGTTGTCGCAACTAGAACTTGAACCAGTTTAACTGCGAAGATGGTTTCCTACGGTTAGCAAATGAGGGTCTGAAGACACGGCGACAGCCTGTGATGTTTGCAATTGTAGAGTAGACGGGTGAACAGGCAGGCTAGGTTTTTTGGCTGGTTACGGCCCGTTGTGATACCGCGTGGACTATGTCCTCTTCCCTTGTGAGACACTATGTCAGCAGTTGTCCCATTCGGATGCCCTTATGAAGTTTGCGATCTATATTGGACTCATAGTAGACATGTCTGATACGTCGTTCATGAAAGGCATTCCCAGGTATTGTAGCCTCCTTCTACTGAGAGCCGGACAGGAGAAGAATAGGTGTTCCACCGTTTCTTCCTCGTCCTCATCTCTACAGCTACGACAGAAGTCGCTGTATGGGGCACCCATCCTGTTTGCATGGGTGCCTATTAGCCAATGTCCTGTGAGGGAGCGTATGACTGAGCTGCACCTTTTTCTACTGAGCTTGCAGAGCTCAGCGGTGTGCTCTTTTATAATGTGCTTACAAGTGGCCATTGGCATACGAATGTATGTATGTATTGTAGTACCAGTTCTGGCCAGCTCACCTGCTATGCAGTTGCCTCTTGGCCCGGGACCCTTATTAGGCTAATAAAAAACTGATTAGCCATCTCGTGGAGAGATTTACGACAGGTTGCCGAGCTCAATGTTATCGCATTTAACGATTTGATCGCAGCTTGGCTGTCCATTTGATGTTTAAATGAGTTGCCGTAGTGGCAATTTCATACAGCCATCTCAAAGCTTCATTGATCGCTATGACTTCCGCTTGGAAGGTACTGCAGTGATCTGGGAGCCTGAAAGAGTGTCTTATGTTTAGCTGTTCGGAGTAGATTCCCCCTCCGATCTTATTGTCCAGTTTTGAGCCATCTGTGAAGATTTGTATGGCTCCGACTGGGACAGGTGATCCCTCGAGCCAGTTGTCTCTGTGATGGATAATTATTTCAAAAGGAGTATCTATGTACTCCCTCGGAACGCAGTAGTCCGTTTTTGTGGGGACGATATTTTTTTCGTTTAGTATCTATCTAGCTCCCTCGATATCTAGGAAAACTATTAAAGAGTATTCTTTGACGTGTAGGGATTTCTCCATCGTCGAGATTACTTCTTGGAGTGCCGTTTCCGTGGATTTTCCTTTTCGGCTTGTTGTGCGCCTGACAGCCACTGAGGACTTATGGTTGTTCTCAGATGTAGCCCGACTAGTCTCTCAAAGTTTTGAGAAGAAAGGACGATAGACTGATTGGTCTAAAGTCCTTTGCGGTTGAGTGTGAGGCTTTCCCTGCTTTGGGTATAAAGACTATTTTAGCCTTGAGCCAGGCGTGAGGAATTTTTCCCACTACCAGTATCTTTCTGAAGATGCATTGCAACCAGTTAATGGCTGTGTCTCCGGCTTTTTGTAATTGAGCCGGAATGACCTGGGTGGGACCAGGTGATTTGAAGGAACTAAAGCTGTTTATTGTCCAGCTGATGTTCCTTTTTGTGAGGATGTGCGGCATCGATGTTGCCGGGCTTTTACTGGGGGGGTCTGCCGGCTCGATGGTTTTGCACCCTGGAAAATGGGTATCGCGTAGGATATGTAAAGAGCCCTCACTAGAGTTAGTCCACGTACCATCCATTCTCTTGAGGTCCCCACCGAGGGGGTTGTTTTTGAAAGGATCTTACGGAGCCTTGCGGCTTTTGCCAAGAGGCTCTTTTTGCTCTCCTAGTTTCCCTCTTATATAGGGCTAGACTACTGTTGTATTTTATCCAGTGTTCCTCCTCGTTATGGCTTTTGGCTCTATTGAAAAGAGTCCTGCAGCTTTTACGTAGGATACGTCTAGTGCCCCGTGGGTTCCTGCCGGTCCATGCGGGCCTACGGTTTGCTCGGGGCAGGTTGCTGCCGCACCTTCTTGTATGGGAGGGGATCTCGGATCTGCGACTGGTTATTCTTCCCGCCGTTAAACTGGTGTTCAACTATCGCCCAAGTCGACTGAAAAGCGGCATGGAATGGCAATTGGGGTGATGATCCGCTCTGATCCGTGGCTCTGCATGGTTGATTGTTTTTCCGGAGAATGAACGCAATAATCAAAGGCATTGATATTGCTAGGGCAGTATACGTAGCGATTTAATGATGCTGCACTATGTTGAGATGGTGTGGCAGCCTTTGTTGATTGATTGCCACTAATTGCAGGCGTAGATCTTCAAATTCTTAAAGATAGTCTGAAGTGTGATTCTCCAATTGTACAGTTGCTGGTAAGCGCATGTCCCCAAATCGAGTGTGGGTTGATTTGACCTCGCTGATTGTTGTGCTGAAGGTGCTGAAGCTATTTCTGTATTGCGAGTAAGCCAGTTCCTTCCAGTTTTATTGTTGACGGAGACCCGTTGCCAACTGCCTGAAGTCTCATTGTGTTTTGTAAAGATCCATTTATGTGCTTGCTGAGTTTTGGATCACACCATGCCACCCTTCGTGTGGGTCACTTCACATAAAGGTGCTTTTTTATTTTTAAACAACTGAAACTCGCAGCGATGGTTGACGTTGAAGGCTGTTTGATGATCAAGCAGATGAACTCTTCGTTGAGTAGTTTAAGGCAGCGTCGAAATTCTTCTGGAGTAAAACCCATGAATTGATCTCAGTGAGTGTTAACAGTTATTATGGTCGTTTTGAGATTGAACAAGCTTCAACTTGTTGAGTCCCAGACCGGAATTGGCATAATACTGAAAACTTTGAGCTGAACTACTGAAAGTAACGGTAGTGTCACCTTGAAAATAACGCGTGTGGCAGTCGGCGTTCCTTCGGGTCGCAGGAGTCTGTTTAATTGGATCACATTTTGTGTTGTGACAGCATTTGATCAGCTGGCAAGTGATCCTGAATTTGGTCTAGTTGCTCTCTTAATTGCTCAGGAGATACTAGCGTTGGGCTTATGGTCGGATTGTGAATACCAACTAATACATCAGATATGTCGCACAGCATATGTTGAAGACTCGTTGTCAGCTGAGTGAGTTTTGCTGTGAGCCCTAGGTATGACTGAATGAGATGATCGCCGTGATATGTTCCTTTATCTCGGCTGATGGGTGCCACTTGTTGTTCCAATACTTATAGGCGGTTGACCAACAAAAACTTATAGATCAAAAATCAAATTTTGGCGCTAAAAATTTATGATTGTGCAAAAAGGTAAAAAAACAAACATAAAAACAAAAAATAAAGTACTTGAAACTGATTGTATTATTATCATACGACATTTTTGTGACCGCCTGATGTCAATAAGACACTGCTAGAGACGAACTTCGATGGTTTTCATAATTTGAAGAAGAACTCCCACAAACTCTACAAAGAAATGACTGAAAATAATAAATAAATATGAGAATCAATTCTTTTTCGTCCATTTTCTTGCCGTCTTGCATAATTCTGTTGATTTTCAAAAAACATTTTTTCTTTCCTTGTAATCAAGCACCCAATACAAAATTCAAGACGCACGTCTGCCAATGTAAACGCCTTTTCTGCTTCATTGCGTCTATTCCGAGTCGACAATTGACGTTTGATTTCGTAGTAGATGTAACAGAAAGTCTTTGTTGGTTTGTAGCTTTTCGATTACTTCGGCCATTTTCTCAGCCTATGTAGAGTCAAGTACACCGAACAGCTGGTGTGCCACGTTTTCTACTATATCCAGCGACGATCCGCGTTGTCGAGAGGCTTTCATTAGCATATTTCCTATTTGTAGTTTTTTGTACAAATGTTGATGTTAGTGTAGGTAACAATAACATTTTTCGCTGTGTTGGTGGTTCCTCTGTTTCCGCAATGTCTTTAATAGCATTTTTGGAGCGTTTTGTTGCTACCTCTTCTGAGAATAATGGGGCGAGACGACTGGCGTTTGTATACACCGGACGGTTTTTTGACATCAACCACTCGTACATGGTTATCTTCCCCAGGATAAGTTTTGATGATGCCACCCATTGGCCACTTCATTACTGGAAGGTTGTCTTCCTTCACCAAAACTAATAAACCTTCGGTCACGTTTGGAGCGGTGGTTTTCCATTTATGCCGATTTTGTAGTTCGTGGAGGTATTCCGTAGACCATTTTTTTCAAAATGCATGTTATAAGCGAAACACCAAGCACTTAACCAGAGTTTTTTCTTGACGATCAGTGTTGACGTCAGGTGCTGCGGTCTACGGTTCACCGATCAGGAAATGCCCTGGAGTAAGCGCACTTGTATCCGTTGGATTGACATTGGAGTCATGGGACGGGAGTTGAGAATTGCCTCAATTTCGATTATGACTTTGTTCAGCTCCTCAAACGTCAAGGATGCTGTTTCTGTGGTTGTAACTAGCAGCCTTTTCGCTGATTTTACCGCAGCTTCCCAGAGATCGCCAAACGATCGGGCCCTAGGAGGAATGAATTTAAAATCCACTTGTTTTTTGCTGCAATGATTTGTGATCAGAGCATGTGCCTTTTCGCTAAATATTGCTTCTTCCAATTCCAATTTCGCTTGTTATTTCCGCCGACGAAATTTGTTGCGTTGTCGCAATGAATAGTCTGACAATTCCCACGTCTGCTAAGGAATCGCCAGAATGGCCGTTTTCCGCGGATTTTATGGTGGATCATAATTGGTCCACAGTAGTAAACGCCTGCATTAAGGAATTGGCGTGCTTGCGTGACTCTTTGTGCTGGAAGATTGCCCATGATCTGGTGCATCAGCTTTGTTCTGGCTCTGGTGCATCTAATACAGCTATGTATGATGCTTCTAGCCATCGTCTTGTCGTTGATAATCCAATATTGTTGTATTGCAACTGCCCTTAATGCTTGGGCATCGCAATGCAGATTTTCCTCATGATCATTTTGACTATTGGGTCGTTGTACGGTAGCAGGATTGGATGTTTTGCGTTGAACGGAATTAGAGCTTCTTCTAGCCTTCGCCAAATCGGATAAGTTCATCATCTCCTAGTATGGGAGATAAAAAAATGATCCAACTCTTTTTATCCACTGTTTTATAGCGTTTTAACTGTTTCAAATCCGCTGTGAACTCAACTTGTTGAATCGTGCGTAGGATCATAGTACGAGCACGCCTTAGTTCTCCTGCGCAAAGTGTCGTTGTAGGTGCTCTTTTAGTTTTGTACCAAAAGCGAAACATGTACGCTACAATACGTTGTAGTTTGTTGAACGAGTTGCTGTGTCTGCATGTATATATCTCTTCTCCAAGAGGGCTAGATGAGATTGGCAAGCGGACATGCTTAGACTTTCTCTCGAGATTGCTGGGCTCAATGATGGCTGTTTTTTTCCATTTATATCCTGATCCGTGCAAGAATAATGGTCCGTATAGCCATAGGCTATGATCCCTTAGCTTGCTTTCTAGGATTCCTATTGAAAGGACATCTGCTGCGTTGTTGGCTGATGAAACATGACGCCACTGTAGTTGGTTAGTCTATGCCTGGATTTTGGCGATTTGAATTGCTACGAAGCTGTGGTATGTGGACGCCGATGCGTTAATCCAGGACAGTACAACGGTGGAATCAGTCCAGAAGCTTCCTGATACTGGATCAGTTAGAGTTAGAAAATCCCTTCTAACTCGATTGGTGAGCTTGGCACCCAAAACTGCAGCGCACAGTTCTAGATGTGGTACGGATTGTTTGGCGGTGGGTGCTACTCGAGACTTTGAGCATAATAGTCGTACAGAGACCTGATTGCTTTTGTAGGTGGCTCGTACGTACACTGCCGCGCCATAGTCTCGTTCCGATGCGTCTACAAAGGTATGTAGATCCTGGGTGACTGGCACTTTCCCATCACATATGTGCCAGGGAATCTCCATTGAGTTTAAAGATTGTAGGTCCTCCCGGTACTCCTTCCATTCGTTTTGGAGTTGTAATGGCAGTTTAGCGTCCCAATCGAGTTTAAGCTAACACAGTTATTGCATAAATATTTTTAAATCTTATGTATATGAAAACGTAGTAGAAGGGACATAAGTTCACTCTGAACTGTGGGTCCGGCATGCAGAATGTCGTTTAGAGACTTTCCGCTTGTTGATTTACATGATGCATCAAAAACGACCCGTAACTTTGTGCTGGTGCTCTCAGGTTTGAGTACACAGTGGTGTGGTATGAAGTAGTGTCTCTCCGGCACTTGTGATGCTGGAACCATCTTCATGTGTCCAAGTCCTTCATATTCATTCATGAATTCTACGTAGACTTTCCAGGTGTCTGGTGAAATCCTCTAATGCCAGGAATCATTTGGTTGCAGTTTCCAAAGCTCCCTCCAGGGCTGAAGAGTGTTCTGAAAATGGGAGTTTTACTATCAACCTGCCATCCGATGCTGTTTGTAAGTTCTCTATAAAGTGAGCTTCGCAATGTGCTTCGATTGGCATGCGTGGTTTTTTTTTCCGTCTCTAAGTTGTCCAGAGTCCAGAATTTTTCCATTAGCTCGTTGAGTCCAATTGCACAAATGGATGCGGAGTTTTGTGCAGACTTGATTTTTCCTGCCACAATCCATCCCAATTTTGTATTTTGCAGCAACGGACCTCCTGACTTTGGCTGTTTTTGATCTGGGAGTAGTAGCGAATAATAGTGCTCTGCTCCGATGAGCATGTCGACTTTTCCCGGTTTATAGAAATCCGGATCTGACAGTGGGTAATTGTTTGGTATGTTCAAGTTCATTTCATTGAGTGCCTGCGCTGGTTGATCAGCAATTATCTGAGGTAGTACGAACGCTTCAATTCTTTGCGTAAATCCGCCGTGAAGAGATTTTATTAGCACATTTACTCGTGCTCTGCTGGTCTTTGACTGACCTCCAAATCCACCGATGCCCAATGCTGCATCATTAAGTTTGACTGACAACATTGATGCCATTCGTTCAGAGGTCAAGTTTATCTGTGATCCTGAATCCAGCAAAGCTCGTATATTGGCACTCTGGTACTTCTACTGCTACTTTTGCTTTAGCTAGTAGGTTGTAATTATTGTTACTTGCTGCACCAACCGTCGGTGCTCTTGGCTCTGTGGTTGCACCTGATGCGGTCTCTACATGCAACAGCGTGTTATGCTTCTTGTCGCACTTGAGGCATGTCCGACATTGGCATGCCTTTCTTTTGTGGCTTATTTTAAAACAGTTGACAAACAACTTTTGCACCCAATTTAGTCGATCTGATGGTGATTTGGAGCGAAACTCATCGCACCCGTAGAGC
The DNA here is from genome assembly GCF_018151105.1 of Drosophila obscura. Taxonomy (NCBI): domain Eukaryota; kingdom Metazoa; phylum Arthropoda; class Insecta; order Diptera; family Drosophilidae; genus Drosophila; species Drosophila obscura. Next base: position 1,211,125 of record NW_024542721.1, read on the forward strand.
AGAGATGTTTTTCCTGGTGTCCAAGGACTGTATTTCCTTTGAGGTTCCCAATGATTGCTCGTACAAGGCTCTATTAGTGACATCCAGCTTTTTTTTGATGACGGCAAATCAATATTGGATCCCAGGTGGATATATAGATGCCCAATCCCTTTACTGATGCCAGGGATTCGATTTTTGTAATGTAAAACTATTTTAATGCTTGGAATCATCATTAACTGTGTTATGATTTAGGAAGCGGTTCAATACCTCGCTAGCGACGTCTCTGGGATTGTTATATGTTTCATTCAGAATTTCCCAGGCGCTCTCATAATTGTCTTCCTTTATATCAATATGTTGGATCAATCCTTCTGCCTCTACAGTTTCGGTTGTTTTTAGATACCACATCTTCCGTACTGTGGGAATGTTTCAATCATACATGAGAACAGGTCATAGAACTGGGACCATTTTAGTATGTCCCCATCAAGCTTTGGAATGTTCATGCGTGGAAGCATGGAAGCTTTGCTTGATGTGGCTGGTTTTGCCAATGCTCTTTGTGCCTCTTTCTCCTTCTTCTTCTGGGTTATCATATTCATAGTGAAATGGACTTCTTGTGCTTAAGTCCATAGTGATTTTATCAAATCACTTGATGTGCGTCCTCCCGCCTCTGAGAATTGTCTCAGAATGCGTCTTATGGACTCTACAATGGCTTTTTGTCGGCGACATAGTGAAGGCAATTTGCTGTAAGCCTCCGTGAATTGCTGGCTCCGATCATTCGATTGTGGTTAGACATTTTGAACCACATGAGCACTTGATGCCTGATTTAGCTTGTCCATGCTTTCAGTAAAGATCGCAACGTATGTTTTTATTGTTTTACGTAAGTCCTCACGAAATTTAAGGTAATGTATGTTTTGTATGCTTTCGATAGCTTTGTGTCAATTTCGCTAAACCGATTCCATGCATCCTCGAGAACTTTCTTTTTGGGGAGTCTTTCTTGAAGTTCCTAATGCTCTTCGAAATTTCATCTCCAATTTCTTGCTGATCATTTATTGCCTCTGTGGCAGCAGCGTGTTCCTCCTTGTATGAATCCATTTCGCCTCTTACTTATTACTTTGGCCTGTTGGGAGTATTTTATTTCCTTTGCAGCTGGATACGCTCCTATTCGCAACCGATGTTGGTCAAAGTATAAGTACAGACGACGTACTGGATGGAGGTTTTGTGCTGGTGAAACGCACTTGTGATCTTGACCTTATTAATCGTTGATCTTGTTGGCTGATGATCTGAAAGTGACAGATCTGCCAAATTGTTCTACTTATTGGTAGGAGATTCTACCGTAAGTATTTGGCTTGCTGCCAGTTCGCGTTGAAAAGTCCTGGTGACTTCTTCAGCGTGATCTGCAGGTTTTCCTGCGTCGGGGTCACCAAATGTTAATGTGTGTTAAAGTAATGGGTTTTTGTCTGGTTGTGTGTGATTTGGTATGCATACCAGTTGGACTGCGGAGAGGGTTTCCTACGTCGAGCAAATGAGGGTCTGAAGACACGGCGACAGCCTCTGTTGATTGCAGTTGTAGAGAATGAGTGAACAGGCAGTGATGGTACTGTTTCTAATACTGATTTTATTCAACAAACTTAAATTCTATTTATAGGTAACAAAAGGTACGTAAAGTGCTGAGTCTAGTAAGAATAGGGTAAAATCTAATTGGAATTAATATTGAATTAATTTGGATTTAATATGATATTGTGTCATTGGGCAATTGTTATACTCCGCAATTGCACCAGTGTTTTTGCCCTCTGTAGAGCGATCGCATCGTTGGCAGAAATCGCTGCAGAAGAGGCTATTTTTGACTCAGCTACAATGCTTTGTCGTTTGTTATAATGTCTCCCGTTACATGGGTGTACCTGATTTATTCTATAAGTGTATATTATATAATTTTAATTAATGCATAAATCTACGACTGAACAAATATATATACCTATTGGAGCGTAAACGTTTCCTTTTCTGCGTTGCACACATCCACTTTTAGCACAAATACAATATACCCCTTAACTCTTCGAGAACGGTTATAAGAGGACGATGTATGGACATTTAAGGTAGACGTGAACACTTTGTGGATTCAGCTTACCGCTTACTTTTCTTGAGTTTTTAAAGCTGAAATTTTGAAAAAAATAACGCGCCTAAATCATCAAATTTGCATTTGAAACCTTAATATTTTCCAGACGGTGATTGCACTGGTAATGGTGTCAAATTCATAGCACTTTAATTAAGATACGTTTTGTTGTAATAAAGCTGTTTACTTTTTATTTTGGCAAGGAAATTGTTGCCGTTTTGAAAACGGAACATTTGTGCGTTTTTGCCAATGCGGGAGCGATTAACTTTCCCATTTGAAAATTAAATCGTATTTTTTTTGTGAAAGTGAAAGCCGGGGCCATTTTGTATACTTTCATTTAAGGTTTTTATTACAGGTTTTCCATAAAGTTACAGTTGTAAACCAGAAACATCTTTTATGCAATATTTCGTTTCGCTGAGACCTATGTCAGGCGTGTTAGGATAAATTATATGATATTTTATATAACATATGTATATGACATAAACCTTTCTTTTTTTTCAGATGCAAAATTTATTAAACTACAGTTTTCAGTCCACTTCATTTATACCACAATTAAATTACAATATGAATCAAAATTATTTGGACAGATTAAATTACTACCAAAAGTATTCATCATTAAGATATTCTAACTTTAATTCTTGCTTAAATGATAATAACTATGTCTCATCACCTTATAATTCAATCAACTCGTCAAATCACCATTTTCTTTCTTCGAGTGCAACCAGTGTTTCGAATAGTTCCAGTTCTATAGCTCCAAATGAGATATTTCAAAAACATTCTACAAGTGTTGAGCAATCGACCCAGAATACACTCAAAGTACAGTCGACGTTTGAACAATACAAACATTTTCTTGAAAGTCCTTTCTCTGGTCTCATAAATTTGGCGAATCAGAGCTCTGGTTCTACAACTAATAAAGCAAATATTACAGATGTCAGAGATAGGGAAATTTCAAGAAAACAGCATTTAAATGAATTCGATCCGCAATATACTCAAAGCGTATGTGCTGCGAATGATTCAATAATTGCTAAAAATATTAATACCGTTGATCTTACGAAGTTCTCAGTAGAAGAACAAAAATCGGCAACATTAGTGATTAAAGACCCTGTTTCTTTTAATATTAACTCTTCAAAAATTATTAATCAACGTAAAAACAAAGTTCAGCCCTATACCGCTGTTCATAAAGGCATCACAAACCTTATCGTTAACCAGAATTTCTCTTTAGAAAACATAGCTCGCAAGGGTTTAAATTCAGGAACAAGTAGAGATTATTTGAAGATCAATGGTGACATGCAAATTTTACCCCCAGCAAACCCTCCGCAAACTATTCGTAGTGCCAAGCAATCTTATGCAATTTCTACAAGTATTTCTGATACCGCTTCAACCATTACAAGCAATGAACGCTCCAATATTGTACTTTATGAACAGCAAAATACCGTAACACATGAAAGTGATTTGAAGTTGGTGTCAAGCATCTCACTTAATAAACACGCAAATAATAAAAGTGGAAGGTTAGACAAAACTATACATCATTCAGCGAAGTCAACTTTAGGGGATTCACAAGATACCCCTTCGCTACTGGAAAAGGATGTTAGCCTGGACAAAGCTTCAAATCATCAAAATACAGTAAGGAATATAATCACCCAAGGAACTGTTCCTCCTTTCAGAGATAACGAAGGATTATATGTTCGCAATGATAAACTTGAAATCGATGTCTGCTCCACCGGGTAAGAACATAATTGTATGCTTATTATTATTATAGAAACAGGTACTGATACCCACATATCCATAATGTATTCATAGTCTTTTCCCATTTACTTCAACTAATGAAACTTAAAACACTAAAAATGATAAATTTCAAGAGAAACGTTGAGCTATCCAAAACAATGCATACTTTCTTTTTAGTTATTCGGTGCACAGATTCCGGTTTATAAAATAAGATGTGGGCGAATGTTAATGTTGCGTCAAATACAAGCTAAACGAGAAGGAACGTGTGAGTCACTTCTGGGCGCGACTCTACTTATACGTACTCAGTCAGTATATACATTATGGAGCTTTAAATTTTTTACAATTTTAGAATTAAAAAAAAAATTTTACATTTTACATTTTTTTGCTACATCTAATATCTACATCCACTATGTATATGATACATCTAACATGTAGATTCTACATGTACCATTTATATTCTACATCTCCTCCGCTAGCGGGCGCTCGCGTACATAACGCGGCAGAGTGTGCGAGCGAGAAAGAGAATGGGTAGTCTCTTGAGTGAAGTGGCTGGGGAAGCAATTGAAAATTAATTTCTTCATTCTGGCTATAATTAGATCCGATCTGATTCAGATACGGCAATCTGGTAGATATGCTCATTATCTACGATACTGTGTTTTCAGTTTTATCGTATCTTTAAAAATGTGCCTGCCACAGATTTTCGTCCTTTGTGGGGGCGGTAGTGGGCGGGGCGATGTTTTGAAATACACTTGTAGCAGTGTGATATCACATAAGTCTAGAAACTAAATTTGCTTGCCCTAGCCTAGACGGACGGACGGACAGACGTTCAGACAGATAAACGGACAGACTGACATGTCTCTATTGACTCGGCTATTGATGCTGATGAAGAATATATATCCTTTATAGGGTCTAAAACGTTTCCTTCTCTGGTTACACACATCCACTTTTACCACAAATCTAATATACCCCTTAACTCTTTTTGAGTACGGGTATAAAAATTAAAATGAAACATTTTTTAAATTCTACATAAATCAAAATTTAAATATAATTTTCACACATATTTATATACTGACTGTGTACGGGTATAAAAGTAGAGTCGCGCCCACAGAAGCGACTGATACCGTTCCTTCTCGTTTCTTATTACATTTTAAGATATTTTTAATTACCTCTGGACGATGCGGTACAATTATAGCGCTTGTAAGATTTCCTGCAAAGCCGGATATTATGTAGACAACAGCAGTTCGGAAAGTTCCAATTAATTTTTCCAAATCAGCAAGAAACAAATGTTGAAAAATTAGTGTAATTGCCAAGTGTAAAATACCGGCATGCATGCACAGCGATGTTAACAGTCTATAGAGCTGATCAGGAGATTCCACAGATATAAATGGTAACATGCCACATACATTGTTGAGGCATGATATCTGAAAAATAATAAAACATGTACTGGAGTAGCGAAAACAATTTTAAGTCATTCACTCTTACCTGTGAGCAGAGAGAGGCTTCCTCATGAAAATATCCATTTATAAAATCACAATATTCCCGCGTCGTTATTCGGCATTCTCCATATAGCCCGGTGCAACAAGGATGACCAATTACTTCGCAGACCATATGCTTAGAAGTATAGTCTTTATAACGATAGCGCTGAGTGAACGAATTCGTTTTACGACAAATGGGCCACTTTGTGATGTCGTCGGGCCACTCATATGGTGCTATTGACGCTGGTGCATCGCAAAATTTTGGATCTAAGCCACAAACTGATCCAGAAATTCGACCTCCAGGTCCAGATTATCCGGGGGACCATTTTTTCCATGTTGATATGGATTTCTAAAAAAATTTAATTAAGAAAGAAAAAAATAATAATGGTTCAGATTCAAACAAGATTGATCTTATCCTCAACGAAATACATGTAATATACCCATATCGATGTGTTTAGGTATGTCATAGCTCCATTCTCGCATTAATTTCGATCTCTGTACATAAGGCTGGGCCAAAATTTGACCAACAAATTTTTTCAAGGGGACACTCCACAATTCTGTTCTTTGTTACTCAATAAAATTATACAATTTTTTTTTTAAATTTTTAGTTTAATGTTTTGGGGTTGCTACTTCGAAAAGAAAATACAAAATTTTGGGTAAATATACATTAAAAAAAATTGAATTCGTCTGTTTTTTTAAATAATATTGAAACTTAGAAACTAGTTCATATTGATAATAAGGTATTATGATTTTTTTTTTTAGTTACTGTTAAAAAATTAACGATTAGTTAAAATCAATAAGTTTAGCTGAGGTTGATATATTTATATAACTAGTTCGCAAAAACTTGTGCAGGTCTTTTACTACCAATAACTGATTAACGACGATATGAATGGTATTAATATATATGCAATAGATTTCACCATTTATCCAACTCATTCAGCTAAAATTTTTTTTTTAATTTTCTTGATTACAATTTTTTGTAAAATTCGCTAGAATTTGCTAAAAAATAAAAAAAAATAAAAAATAAATAAAAACATGTAAATTACTATTAAATCCAAGGTAACAAAAATAGGGGGTGTCCCGTTTCAATTTCGAAAAAAAATTTAGTTGGCCCAGCCTAGTGTCAGCCCTATCCTTAATTTGAATATGGTTTGTGAAAATGCTAAGAAAAATTAAATCGCTCTAAATTCTGTGGCACCGCGGGAATTTTCACGCGAAAATCCTCTGCGCGGATTCCCATTTCACTCGGATTTCTGTGGCAACCCTGATATATATGTTTTAGGCCGAGTCAAATTTTTTTATAACCGTGCTCAAAGAGTTATGCCCTTTGCAAACTGAGCCCATCCCGGGGGAATGGTGAGAATTTTTGAAAAATATGAAATACCGATTCACACTGCCACCATCCACCATCCATGAAAAACAGCTGATACACACAATTTGGTGCGGCGCAAAATTTGTTTACTTTTATAATTTAAATGAATATTAATAATATTGGAATGGTTGTGAATGTGATTCAGCACCAAAATATATTCTTGCCCAATCTAATCATGTTGCTGGATATGGATGATGATAATAATGTGGTCAACATTGACCAGGAGAATTTATTGTAATGGATCTATGTTTTGAAAACACTGAAGCGTGGTCATTTATGACTGCTTCTACTAAATTCAATCAATGTTTTAAATACAATTATATATTCTATGTTTTTTGAGAAGCGTTTTGGGACATTTGGGCCATAACATATAATTTGTATATGTTGGGCTCTTTTTCTGAGTACAGAATAGTCGGAAGGCTGTCAGCCAAAAGCGAGTGCAATATACTGCATGAGTTTTACAGAGCATTCATAAAATAATTCCCAGAGGATAGTCCACAAACCGAGTTTTTGTGCCTGAGACAATTCTGACATATCAGATGTTTTGTTGTTTTGTTTTTTACTATTTTACTGTCTGTCATTGTTTACATTTTCGTAGTGAATTCCGATTTTTTTGTTGTGAATGTCAAATATTTATGGTTGCATTTGACAATTATAGAAAAAATACCGCACAGAAACGTGCGAATTGGGAACATCCCAGATGATTGGTGGAATAACTGGCAAATTTTCGGAACGGCGAAACCTTACGTACCATCCCAGAAATGGATGGTGGATGGTCGCTAGTGTGAAAACGCTATTAAGGGCTATATTGTATTTGTGGTAAAAGTGGATGTAAGTAACGCAGATAAGGAAACGTTTCCAACCCTATAAAGTATATATATTCATGATCAGCATCAAAAACCGAGTCCGAGTTCGTCTGACCGTCTGTCTATCTGTCTGTCCGTCTTGATAATCAAATAGATCGTAGAGACTATAAGAACTAGAGCAACCAAATTTCCAAATATCACACTGCTACAAGTGTATTTCAAAATTTCGCCCGCCCCCTTCCGCCCCACAAAGCAAAAAAATCTGTGCCAGCCACAATTTTAAAGATACGATAAAACTAAAAACGCAGTGTCGTAGAGAATGACTATATTTACCGGATTGCCGAATCTGAATCGGATCATTTTTATAGCCATTATAACATTAATTAATTTATCATATTGCCGTTTGTGGCAATATTTCTCTTCTCGGAAATCAAAATTCCGGCTTGAGAAAAAGCCCGCTCATAAGATGCACTACTGTTTTAAATGCTCAAATTTCTGCAGCTAACTTTAATCAGTATTGGTCTTTATTTGTGGTCCATCTTTTCAAAACCTTAAACTATTCCGTTACTGGAATTTTAAGGGACATTTCAGATTCTATTGATTCCCTAATGCCAGCGTTGCTATCTGAAGGAACGAGCCCTGAAAATATTTCTAGTTTTTGAGACGTCTCTCTCGGGTCTTCCACACAATCATTTTCTGACCAGTGTGTTTTTATTAAATCCTTACATATTTCTTTTACCTTTTCGTTTTCTATTATGCTGAACTGTAACAATCTGTTTGTTGGGCGGAATAAAAACAATGCAATTTTGTGAAAATATTTGTGTTTGGTCTCCCAGCGGAGAATCAATTAGTAATACATAGACTATAGCCAGTGGTGCAGCAGTAGAGTAAATTCCTAGTAAGTAGGTCTGAGCATAGATCGCAAAGTAATTTTGATCTTCATGTTACAACCCATTAACTTTTAATTGCGATTTTAATGTTTTTTTTTTTTATAATTATTGCTTTGATTTAGCTGACACTGTGTTTTGTGACATAACATATGTTTAATGATTTTTGAACAAGTAGTGCCTTTATTGAGTTGTCAGTTTTGATTTGTGATTTAATCTCGATCTAATATCTTTCTGTGTGCTTGTTACGTTTGTTTGTGAATTTGGTTATTTTGTTATTGTGCTCAAGTGAAAAATGCCAGTAAGACGCAAGGGGACCAGTTGCACCGTCGAACAAATAATACAACACTCATGCGACATAGTAGAGCAGAAAGTCAAACAAGTCGAAGAAGATAACGAAAATGTTCGTGAGGGCATATCGCACTTGCGTGAATCTCAATCACAAGAGGTACGAAATGAACAAAGACAATTTGAATGAAGATGTGGGCGTCGCCATATAATTGACAATATCAGAGAAAATTACCGAAAACGCCAACAAGTTCATAGAGCATTAACATCCGCTTCGTTCCTTCGTAACGCATTCGCGTACGAGCCAGATATTGAATATTCCGCACATCAGAAAGTGTATATTGGTGCTATTGACAAGGAATGTCCATGCTGCTACAAAAACGCTTTGGTGGGACTCCCACCAGTGGTTTCGGAACAACAGGTTGGTACCTGTGATGGCAATATCCGGTGGTCCGGGACGTGGTAGCGAAACTGATGGGACAGTTAAGGATTTGGATGCGGACTAGACGGACACGGACTATAAAGACATTTCTAACTGCAAACTCACCAGCACCATTGTCACGCACTCAAATATAAACATGAGTCAACATGAGAGGCACAGATCTAGATTCAAAAATCTTCCTAAAGTCCATTTGAAAATTTAGTTTATGCCTCCAAGTTACATCGTTCGGAGCAACAGAAATGTTCAATAATACTTCGAAAATGGTCAACAATACAATTCCACATTTCAAATTAAAGGACAAGTTTACCACAAAGCAGGCTCTTTGCTGCCAATGCCAAACGAAGCACATCAGTTTTTACAAATATACTTAATGGGTGGTGAGGACCGAAATCGCTTACTCACCAATAGCGTAGATGCGCGTTGTGGTTAACCATAACCTCAATTCGGCAATATCCAGGCGCATAGTTGGAAGGCTGGACGAATTACTTAATCAGCACAATGAATTATTGAAATTATTAAAATCACACATGAAAAAATTAGAAAGTGACAATCACGCCATTGTCATAAATCCTGCTAAAACACAAGATGGTGAGCACGTGCTGGAATTATAGTTTGCGACCTCTCAGCCACTCGAGAAATTCTGATTCAAAGGAGAAATAATAATCTTGAGTTCATCGCCGACACACACCGATTACACTAGTCACCACGAGAATTAGGCCGTGGCCCAAAATGACTTTTTCTTATAGATTTCGGGGTTTAAAATTGTTTAACAAATTATGGTTCGGCGCCCCCCCCCCCGCCGCCCGCGCGGCGCGGGCCCGGGCCCCGCCCCCCCCCCCCCCCCGCCGCCCCCCCCCCCCCCCCCCCCCCCCCCCCCCCCCCCCCGCCCCCCGGGCCCGCAGGCGCCCTTGTATATACTGACTGGGTACGGGTAAGTAGGTGTGCCCGGCCCCCCTCTCGTTTTTTTTTATGTTGTACATTTTTTTAAAGAATTTTTCAACATTTTTTTAGTGTTTTTTTTCAGAGGTAGTGCTTCTATTTTTCACATAACTTAAGTACCTTATATCTGGTTGCATAAAACTTTGCAGTTCTGAAAAGCTGACAAGTGCAGCTATAAATCCGACCCAGACCCTCTGTATCTGCAGCTTAGCGCCTGGAAGATATTAAGCTAATTTATTTTGACGCGGTCAGGATAACATTTTTTTACGATGTCGTAAATTCATACGACATAATCAAAAGAAACTGAGTGCAGAAGAATATATTCACTTGAGAGACGCTATAAACAAGGGAGAAAGTATTGAGAAATAATGTCAGCTTGCTGTCCAGTACTATGCCGCGGTATTTGACTTGTGTTTTTGGGGTAAGCCTGGTTCTGTCGATTTTCAGGGGGATCCATGCCGGCACCTTGTACCTCTTGGTGAAGAGGATGAGGTCCGTGTTGTCCGCGTTGATACTGAGTCCTATTTTCCCGCCCACTCACATATCTCCCTGAGTGTTGATTCCATTATAGAGCTGAGGCTCGATGGGCATACTCCCGTAATAATTATGCTTATGTCGTCCGCATAAGCTGTTATTTTTGGGGCTCTCCTCTCGAATCTCTTTATTAGGTCGTCGACCACCAGATTCCATAGAAGGGGCGACAGGACCCCACCCTGAGGTGTGCCTCTGTGTGCCCCTTTCAGCATGGAAGCGGTGCCCCACCGGTGCAACACCCGTCTACAACTTAGAAGGTTCTTTATCCAGAGGTTGAAAGCGGGATGTGTGTTGATCGCTTCTAGGCGGTCCATTATCGCGCTCGTATTCACGTTATTGAATGCTCCGGATATGTCTACGAACACTCCTAGAGCATACTTCTTGTTTTGGAGGGCATTTTCGATGGTGGCTACTAGCGAATGCAGTGCCGTCTCTACCGATTTCCCTTTGGTATAGGCATGCTGGTTGGTTGACATCCGCCCACCTACATCGTTTCTGATGTGTAGATCCAGCAGCTTTTCTAGTGTTTTGAGTAGAAAAGAGGTGACCTTTATCGGTCTATAGTCATTGGGGTCATATGGCTGATAGCAACTTCCGGAGTCTGGCCGTTTCTTGGACTTTCTCGATATTGAAGCAGAAGTTCCTCCACGAGTTTCTTTGTGCCTTGCGTATTTCCTTCTTGTATTTCCTGAGTAGGGTTTTGTATTCCTCATTGATTATCTCATCGTTCGCCATTTTGGCGATTTTCAAGAATTCTTTGAGGTTGTTTCTTTGAAGCGATATGTCCCGGTTCCATCAGAGTGGTTTTGTTCTCTTTTTCATTCATGGTGGGCATGCTGCGTGGTACGCATCCAGTAGTTCCTTGGAGAGGGTCTCTAGGGACGTTTCTATTTCTTCCTGGGATTTCACTGTGCCCAGACGAGTCGCGGAAATGAATAAAATGATACAAATTTAAAACAAATATAAATTTGTAATAAAGAAAAATATATAGTTTAGAAGATTGGGGATTGGCGAACGAGCGAAGCGAGTGAGCAGGGGGCTTGCCCCCTAGTCTATACTAGAAATTTGTAGAAAAAAATCTGTTTGTAAGCGGCTATCTCCGCAACGCGAGTACAAAATTGCATGCTGTTTTTTTTTTTAATGATTTCCAGAGTACAAACAAATTTGTACTTTGATATAAATGGGTTCCTCAAGAATTAAAAATGAATCAAAAAATCTTAAATTTGGTCCAAAAGTGTGTGTTTGAACGCCTATTTCATTTTATTTCTCCGCAACGCGTGCACCAAATTTTAAATGATACCCAGAGGATGTGGCATTGTTTCTATAAAAAAGTTTTAAAAGTTTTTCTATAAAAAAGTTCCTCGAAAATTAAAAATTAATCAAAAATAATCTCAAATTTTGTCTAAAAATGTTTTTTTTCTGTAGAACAGAACATTTTATGATAGTTTTGTTTTTATAACTTTTTGTATGAAAAATTGTTTTCTGAAATATTGCAATTTGTGTAAGTATATTTGTTGATTTTGATTGCACTACTCGATAAATTTGAACTTTTTCTTTCAGCTGTGAACCAAAATGACCTTTTCTGATAGATTTCGGGATTTAAAAATTTTTTTAGTACTTTAATTTTTTTTTATGGTTTATTTTTTTTTTAAGAATTTTTAAAATATGCTATTTTTTTCATGGTTTTTTTTCAGAGGTAGTGCTTATATTTTTCAGATAACTTAAGTATCTTATATCTGGTTGCATAGAAGTTCTGAAAAGCTGACAAATGCAGCTATAAATCCGACCCAAACACTTTGTATCTGCAGCTTAATGCCTGGAAGTATTTTTTCCCGAAATTTGATTAACGTTTTAATTAGCCGTCGTTTAAGGTATTGTTCATTAAAATCTATGAAAAAGGGGTTTCATTTTTGGTACCTGAACGTGTTCCTTTGGCATTGGACCAGCAACGTACTGGACGGTATTTTTCAGGTAAAATTAGTTTTGAGTCGTTTTGGTCAAACGGCTGCAAGTTGACCGTTTATCCATAGATTTTAATTTTTTTTCGACGTTTCCCGAGTTTTAAAGTCAAAATTAAAAAAAAAATACCGCAAAAAATTATGAAATTCGAATTTGAAAGCTTCTCCAGAACTGATACTAGTATATACTATATACTAGTATAGCTAACCCAGTGTCACTTAAGTCGAAAGTAGTTTTTCTTTTCAAATTGCATAACTAAATGTATAGTTGGGTAATCTTCTCCTTATATTTCTTTTTTAAAGTGCCCAAGAATATTTCCGGTTGCAATGATGTTATTTATGTTAAGATTTTCCTGCCTGTAATTTTAATTTTTTTCGTTTATGCTATTTGTAATACTTTTCCAGTTATGTCCTATAGAATACAGTAATCGCCCTTGTCTTGAAAAAGCTTTGCAATGTTATATGAAGTTGAGAGTTTATAACAGACTTTTTGAAATATTTGACAAGCTTGTTGCAGTTACGCAAAAGTTCGGTCAACTCTGAATTTGCATTAAATGCTTTTTCAACCACATTATTCAAGAGGTGATTTACGCAATTAATATGGTAGTTGCTGCTAAAGGCGCTGATCATGTTGGAGCCACGATCGGTAATTACGATTGCTTTGTCTTCATCCATTTCGCAATTAAATTCTCTCAATATTTAAGTAATTTTTTTCTTAATATTTGCGCTTGAAATAATTCAATTTATTAATACCAGAAATACGAATATTAAAGAAGTTTATTCTACCTTTGGATGAGTCATTTTTCATACACTTAACAGCCAGCAAGCGGCTGACCATTGCGCCTTATTTTATGTAGTGTAATGTACATGAAATATATGCTTGCTTTAAATAATTATAATTATCAGTCCACACATCCGATGAAATGCAATACCCATAGATTCTAGCTATAATAATAACTTCTTTCATGATATCGCTCCCGAACTTGTAGAGTTCTGACACCTTCCTCGATAAAGTCGAAAGATAACGTATAAGTCAGTATTTACTCTATTTGAATATTATGAGCCCACGCTGGTTAATAGAGTAAACAGTTTTTTAAGCCTACTGTTCTGTAGGATGTTAAAGGGACGACAGTTTTGAACTGTCCATTCTGTGGCAGGTTCAAGTGATCTCAGACTTGACAACTGGTTCGGGGCCATCGATTTGGCTTATCGCATTTTTGGCTTCTATATAGCTCTTGTGCTTTACCAAATTTGATGTACAATTAACATATTTGAGAATGGATAAACAGGTTCTGCATCCCACAATATTTTCGATTTGTGCACCATTCTCATCTATATATTTCTTATGAAGAAATTTGAACTCCTTTGACAGCAATTTTGACTTGATCATTAATATTGTTCAAATTGATTTTGCAATGTTCTGTTCTAAATTTTAAAATGAATTTTGTTTTAAATATCAATGAAAATAGTACGTACAACACAAATACATACAGACTCGACAGTTTTTTATATCAACTTACAAATATATGTACATATATAAAGAATAAATATACATACACACAATGATTTACTAAATGTTTTTGTTTTTAAAGACAAAGTAAATTTTTGTTTATTTTTTAATTCATTTGTTATTATTTGTTTTTAAATTGTTACAAAAATATCACAATCATAGAAAAACAATTACTTAACTTACTGTTACTTTGAGTAGCAACTTATGTTAAGGGGCTATGAACAATTTATATTTAAAAGATTTTTATAAAAAAAATACGGACCATTGGTGGCGTTTACTAGCATACTAGGCTTCAGGTGGTTTAAAGATATATTAAATTTTCCTAGTAGCTAGATCTTCCGGATGAAATCGTTTTAGTCGACGTCTGGTTCCGCTCCATGTGAGTCTTCTCGCCAAAACGTTCGGGTGTAAATTAGCGCTCAGCCTGCGCATTTAGTGTCTCTGTCGATGTCGATACACCTGGACGCCATACCACCATACGGGCGCCAAGATGACCTTGTAGAGGAGGATCTTTTTAGATAGGCTTAGCTTGCTGTTGGGTTTTAGGAGCCAGAAGAGCTTTCTGGCCTTCGCACCCTCCGCACCCGATTTGACACCCGTCTGTAGTGTCGATCAAACTGCGGGTCGTTGTTGCGGATGTACTCTCGGCGTAATCGTTTTTTGAGGAGAAGCAGGCCGTCAATTTCACTTGAAATGCCACCTCTGTGACCTCCTGCCTGTGACCTCTGATTGTCTTGTGGGCCGTGGTGGCAGCAGTGTCACGCACCTTGGTCACGGATTGAGAGGAGGTTGTTCGGTAGCGCATTATACCTGCTGTTGGACGGGTAGCAAGTTGGGTTGCCCGTCGCTAGCAGTTGTATAGAGTATCTTGTGAGCGCATCGAGCAGCGCCACTGCCCTGCGAATAGCACCATGTTTAGCACCAGGCTAGAGGCGTTCCAGAATCCTATCTAAAGGTCCGAGAACATTACGATCTTTTGGGGGTTTGTGGTGGTAGGGGTGTATTACGCAGCTGATTCAGGGATTGGAGGATACCTGCCACCGCCGTAGTCAGTCCCGTCACTGTTTTCTGGAGCTGCATGAGGACCTGAGTGATTGTGCTGGTATCCATCTGCGAGTCTGGAGGGGAGCCTTGTGCGTTAAAGTACGAAGTTGGGTGCCTTTTATGCGTGAGCTTGGTATTAAAGTCTTGCCTGGTCATGATGTGAAAGGGGCTCCAGCTATGCTGGGGTTGATTCCGGCGGAATGCATCCGCGAAAGATATTCCGCGCTGTACAGCCATCGAGGGAACGGTCCTCTCCTTTCTATAACCTTGGCGTGGGGTAGCCATGTTCTGCGGGACGTTATTGACGAAGGACTTTCGGGTTTTTTAAATCATGATGTATATTTTACAGGACCTGTCATACGCTGCGTGCTTACCACTGCAGTTGGAGCAGTGTAGGTCATCCACCGTTCTGGCACTGCACTCAAGGGCCCTTGTCCAGTGACCCCCTGAGCACCTACCAAATACGAACCAAACGTTATTTATTTGGAGTATGACTCCAAATGCCTGACTCCGTCGGCATTGATGATGGGGCTTCTTCTGGGCTTCGGGTTATATAGGTTACCCACACGATGCCCCAATTCCTCGAAGGACATGTTTATAGTTACCTTTGGGTTGGAAGCTGCTGGATTTTTAGCATTTACACGGTAGGCCCTGTCTTCGGACAGACAATTGCAGCGTCCTTGTCGTAGATTCAGAGGTCCCCTGAGGGAGCCGTGCGGAATTCGTAGTCCTCTTCAGGGATCGGGGGGCTCAGGGCAGCCTCGACGGCAGCAATGTCCAGAACACCAGGGATATTAATTAGCCCTAGTTTCGTAGGCTTGTTCGGGCCTTGTTCAGCTTGCTTCGGCTGAGCCGGAGCTGAGGTGAACGGTTCTCAGGGCTCTCAGGGCCCAACATTGTTTCCGCCTCCGCGATCAGGATGGGGTTTGACGGGGCTGTTCGGCTGAAAGCCAGTAGACGTGTCTAGAGACACACTAGCAGACCCGCGCGCTTCGCTGCTTATTTAATGTATTTAATGTTTAGGAATCCATCGAAATTAAACAACGATAACACCAGGGAGAAAGGATTTTGTTGATGAAGAACTGAATGTTGTTTTTAAGGTAATCGGGGACGCTGAATCCAACCCTGTACTTGGTTTTTTCCTATCAGCTCGAGTTTTCGCGATATACCGTTATATCCAAAATTAAGGCACTTCCCTTACATATAGTGGATTAACTTAAACTTAAAACGGGTAACCGTATTCAGCTAAAAAAAAAATCCAAATCATACATAAAAGGTATAAAAAGAAAATCTATTATAAAATGTTCTGTTCTACAGAATGACAAAAAATGAAATGGAATAGGCGTTCCTGAGGAATGAAATGAAATAGGCGTTCAAACACATAGGCGTTAATATGTAATTATCGGGGAAATTTGCTTTGCACAAACATGCAACATTCTCCGGCTATCATTTAAAAAAACAGAATGCAATTTGCTGCACGCGTTGGAGAGATAGCCGCTTACACATATATTTTTTTCTAAAAATGTATAGTATAGATCTATAGATATAAAAATGGAGAGATCAAAATGAATAGTGCATCATCACGTGAAAACGGCTGGGCAGACTTGGTTTAAATTTGTATTCAGTTCGTATTTGCCAGAAGAATGTTTTTACGAAACAAAATTTTACAAAAACCAACCTAGGATCGCGAAAAAAGTGATTTTGTATTTTTTTTCTTTTATGGAAGTAGGAGAAGAGCCAATTGTCATAGTTGAAGTTGAGTTTATTATTCATCAATTGAGGTATTTGCTTGACTAATGTCTGCAAAGTACGCGAAGAGGCAATTGCCATAGTCGAAGATTAGTTCTAAACTCGGATACAATCCGGTGACATAAATAGCAACATGCTGAAAGAGCATCAGCAAAAAAACAATTTTGAAGCGATAGGTCTACATGCTGAAAACTCTGACTACCCAACTCACTTCTCACAAAGTACTGACACCCTGCTGGACGTATTTTTTGTTAGTGATCGTCAAAGTATTTTATTATATGACCAAATTTCTTTAGTTTTGTTTATTTAAATATTAAGTAATCTTTTATATTCGCAGAATATAATCTATAAATTGGCTTGGTTTAAAAGATAGCTACAATTTATCTTCCTCAATTATGCCCCGAGTTAGCACTCACTTTGAGATGTCTCCATTTCATCTGTCGCATATTAATGGCGAAACATTTTTCAATTTTACACCGTTTAGCTCACAAAAAATATAAAAAATGAAATATAAATGGGTATATCACACATACATATGTACATGTAGCGATGTGTAGTTAGTATATCTGACGTATGATGTTTACTTCGAAAACTCTGCCGAAAAAATATATTACAGGGACTTTAAAAATATTGACTATGTTTCGTTAAGTGCTGAATGTGACCAATTGGACTGGAATAGAATCCTTGCTACAGCCTCAGTGGACGAACAAGTTTCATTACTTCATAATAACATACTGTACCTTTACAACAAATTTGTAACAACGCACTATTAGGCCGTCTTTAAAGCCCTTTAAAGCAATATAAAATTGCTAGTAAATGCTCGAAATGTTGCTTATGAGCGATGGTAACGATACAAGACAAGCCATCACTACGCCATGTTATTATATTTCATTTTATTATGTCATTATTAGACTATAGCAAAGCATTCGATACCGTCAATCACTGGGTTCTGTGTAAAAAACTTTAAAGACTGTATGAACTGGACAGCACCGCAACCGAACTAATTCATTCATACTTGACAAATCTATTACAATCTGTAGTCACGAAATTTTGGGTACTCGTCATCTCTGTCCCCTACGAGAGGAGTTCCGCAAGGATCTATCCTTGGACCATTATTATTTACTGTTTATGTAAATGACCTTCCCAACGTACTGTCTGAGTGTGAAGTCCATTTATATGCTGATGACGTCCAAATGTATGTACATATGCCGTCCCGTAAATAAAATAAGTGAGTGTGCACTAATAACCAATAGGGAACTAACAAACTTAAACAGTTGGGCAAAAAATAACGGTCTAGGATTAAACCCAACTAAATCTAAATGCCTAGTAATCTCAAAGAAGAAAGTCGAATTCACTAACCTACGCAAAATAAAAATAAATCATAATACCATTACATACACAACAACAGCAAATAATCTGGGCTTGGTTTTTAATAGCATGCTTACATGGAATGATAACATCATAAAGGTCGTAGGTAGAACTTATGGTTTGCTAAGAACTTTAAACATGACACAACGTTACCTTCCAGAAAATATCTCAGTTGATAATACACTATTGATACCAACACTTTTTTATGGCGTAGAGCTATTTGCAAACTGTGATAGTAGTTGTAAGCAAAAACTGAACGTCGTATTCAATAGTATAGCAAGATATGTGTTTAATATAAGAAGGAGGGAGCATATAACCACTTATGCAGGCAGAATTTTTTATACTCGTACTCAAAAAAGAGGTAAGGGGTATATTAGATTTGTGGTAAAAGTGGATGGGTGCAACGCTGAGAAGGAAACGTTTCCAACCCCATAAAGTATATATATTCTTGATCAGCATCAATAGCCGAGTCGATATAGCCATGTCCCTCTGTCCGTCCGTCCGTCTTGATGAGCGCCTGGATCTCAGAGACTATAAAAGCTAGAGCAAACAAATTTTGTTTCCAGACTCATGTGATATCACACTGCTACAAGTGTATTTCAAAATTTCGCTCCGCCACCACAAAGGACGAAAATCTGTGGCAGGCACATTTTTAAAGATACGATAAAACTAAAAACACAGTATCGTAGAAAATGACCATATCTACCAGATTGCCGAATCTGAATCAGATCGGATCATTATTATAGCCAGAATGAAGAAATTAATTTTCAGTTGTTTCCCCCGCCCCCTTCTGCCAACGACCACGCTACTCATTCGCTTTCCCGCTCGCACACTCTGCCGCGTTCAGTGCGCGAGCAACCCCTCACGGAGGAGATGTAGAAACTAAATGGTACATGCATAATCTACATGTTAGATGTTAAATATACCTTGTAGATGTAGACAACAGATGTAGCAACAAATTTTAAATGTAAATTTTTTTTTATACCCGTACTCAAAAAAGAGTTAAGGGGTATATTAGATTTGTGGTAAAAGTGGATGTGTGTAACGCAGAGAAGGAAACGTTTCCGACCCCATAAAGTATATATATTCTTGATCAGCATCAATAGCCGAGTCGATATAGCCATGTCTGTCTGTCCGTCTGTCTGTCTTGTTGAGCGCCTAGATCTCAGAGACTATAAGAGCTAGGGCAACCAAATTTGGTTTCCAGACTTATGTGATATCCCACTGCTACAAGTGTATTTCAAAATTTCGCCCCGCCCCCTTCCGCCCCCACAAAGGACGAAATTCTGTGTTAGGCACATTTTTAAAGATACGACAAAAACGCATTATCGTAGAGAATGACTATATCTACCAGACTGCCGAATCTGAATCAGATCGGATCATAATTGTAGCCAGAATGCAGAAATTAATTTTCAGTTGCTTCCACTGCCCCCTCCTGCAAACGACCACGCAACTCATTTTCCTTCTCGCTCGCACACTCTGCCGCGTTCAGTGCGCGAGCAACCCCTAGCGAAGGAGATGTAGAATATGAATGGAACATGTACAATCTACATGTTAGATGTAGAATATACATTATATATGTAGATTTAGATAACAGATGTAGCAAAAAAATGTTAAATTAAAAATTTTTTTTTTTATTCTAAAATTCTAAAAAATCATATGCTCGAAAATGTAAATACTGACTGAGTACGGGTATAAGTAGAGTCGCGTCTTTAGAAGCGACTCACACGTTCCTTCTCGTTTATCTTGCAAAACCATCGATGTTTTTCACTAAACATCGAAAACATCGATGTTTTTTCACCTCTGCGTGGCATCCGCTTATGACAACACTGGCTGGCTTCCCAAACATGCGAGGGAGGGGACGAGAAGGTAGCGGACTACGGCTCCACGCTTGGGTAGCGGGGCGGAGGAACGGAATCAAACAAACTAAAAAAGTTCATGTATAGAAACGATGTGCGTGAGTTTTAATAGTTTTCCTTATTTCCTGCCTACAAGCTTAGTGTCTGTTTTTTTTTTTTTGTATTCATGTAGTTTATTATAGCTTAGATTACTTACACCTAGTAACAATTAATGCAAACAATATAGGGTGACGGACTGGCGACTGATGGGGATAGGGGTAGGGGTCTTGCTTCGAGCGGTACTGCCGCAAAGCATTGCTTCGCAAGCGCAATGACACCTACTCCGTCTGCTCCTTCCGGCTTCTCTCCAGGAGCCTGAGATTCCCATACTCTCTGTTCTGCCAGCATCAGCGGCACTAGAGTGTCCAAGCTCAACCTGAACCCTGCGACGAATTCCAGCTCCTGCCGCTCGTAGCGGAATCGATGGCACTCGAAGAGGACATGCTGTGCGTCCTCCACTATGCCAGTGCCGCACTCTGGGCACCAGTCCCCCGTCTCGTGGCCAAAGCGCTTGAGGTAGCTGCGGAAGCAACCATGTCCACTTAGAGCCTGGGTGAGGTAGAAATCTACCTTTCAGGGCCTCCAGCTTTCGGCCCCAGTCGGCCGAGTTGAAGGGGTTCCTAATGTCCAGTGTCACCACCATACAGTAGGACTTGGTCCCACCTTTCCACCATGTACCTGCGGATGCCTTCTTCGCCGTTCCAACGACCCTCGAGATGGCTTCTAGTGTTGATCTTCCCTTCCTGAAGCCGTATTTTGCCGGGGAAAGACCGCCTGCAGCTTCGATGGCTGCACTCATCCTCTTTGCGATCATCTTCTCGAAGACCTTCCCAATTGTGTCCAGGAGGCAAATGGGCCTGTGGGAGGAGGCCTCTCCTGGTGGCTTGGCCAGCAGTAGCCGCCGTTGCCTTTTCTACCTCTCGGGGAACGTTCCCTCCTGGAACAGGCCAGCAACTTCCATTGGAAGCAGCGCTAGTGCCAGCTTCAGCGCTCTGTTGGGCATCGCATCGGGGCCCGCTGCCTTCTTGGGCTTAAGGTGTCTGCCCGCCGGTCGTACCTCGTCTTCCGTGACCTCGGAGATCACGCCTATGCCAGCCTCGGGCCGTGGGAAGCTGATGTCCTCGCGGGAACAGGGCGCTGACTATCCCCTCCAGTGCTACGGGATCAGTTCTTGGCTTTGCCGCCCGCGTTGAGCCTCTTCACCACCATTTCGTAAGAGCCTCCCCAGGGATCTTCTTCGGCTGCATCGCACAGCTTGAGGAAACAGATACCCATTCCAATAAATTCTCCTCGTCAATGTTGGCACAAGCACTGTAACCAAAGCCAAAATGAGCCAAATGAGCCCGGCAACAGCAACAAGACGAGCGTCGGCTCTCGCAAGCAAAAAACAATGCGTACTTCTCTATACGCTCGCCAAGGGCAGCAGTACCAACAAAAACTGCATCACTGCAAGTGAACGAGGAGAGAGTACGCTCGCTCTCCCCTGCATTGCAAAGTGGGTCATGGAGTGCTCAGTGCCCATCCCCCGACTCGTACTGTCTAACCAGCGATTTGCTAATATCGACAACAATTAGTACAATGCCCTCGCTCGTTTGCTGTCCCTGATGGCGGTCTTCAGCTCCTTTCTCGCTGCTTTGTAGCGCTCGTTGCAATGGTCTAAGCGCGAAGTGCGCCTGGCACGTTGAAGTAGCCTTCTGGCGCGGAGGCATGATCTGCAGAGTTCTGGGCTGCGTCCTCAGGGTGTCCTGTCCAGTTCTCGCACCGTCTGCGCCAGGAGATCCTGCGCGGCTCTGCAGTGGTTCAAGTTGAGTTGAATCACCAGCATTTTGGTCTGGAGTTTCCGACACCGCCGCCGGTGGGTGGGCAACTTCTGCTGCCTGCCTTGTGCCTGACCTTCTTCTCGCTGAGCACATGAAGCAGGATGGCTCCTTGCTACATTCGGCGGCCTTGTGCCCCTGCTCTCCGCATTTGATGCAGCAGCCGCATCTATCGACCGTGCTCCTGCAATTACTGGCAATGTGCCCGGGTTCCAGGCATCAGTAACGCCTTGGGAGACCATCTCTCTCCCGAATCTTGCAGACGGTCCAGCCGATCCGCACCTCACCGCGCTCTAGGACGACTTTGCCTAGGGAGAAGGGCAAGCTGACCACCGCCAACTGCGACTCCGAGTAGCCACGCCGCAGACTCTGCACTCTGACCTGGCCCTCGTCGATTGGAAACTGGCTCGCGATGGCAGATCTCCCACTCCGTCGCGAGGGATTCGAGATCGATTCTCCAGTACGACCACCTTGCTATCCTCCGTCATGGCATGCACTGACGCTGCGTCCCCGAGGACCCGCGCGATGCTCTCCTTTATGGCCTCAGCGCTCTCTGCTCTGTCTTTGGCCACCTCCAGCAAAAGATTTCCGTTTGTGGTACGGCGTTTCTTGTTGACGCAGTTTCTCAGTTCCGACAGCTGTATGACTTGCCGCAAGCCTGCACTACCTCGGGGCGTGCGCGAGGTGCTGTCCTCGGCTTTTTGGCCACCACTTTCCATCTGCTCTCCTGGTTCTCTAAACTCTCAGGCTTCCTGGCAACGCTGTGTGTCGCGTCCTCTTCTCGAGACCTCTTTTCGGGCTTCCTTCGGGTCCTCCTGGGTGCTGTGGTGCCTTTCCGCTGTGCTAGGCGAAGGGGTGGCGGAGCCAGCTCCCCTACCGTTCCTTCCTGCACGGCCGGCTGGCTTAGTCTCCGCCGCGGCTCCGTTTGCGCTGCGGCCTCCTTAGTCCAGACTTTTGTCGTCTGTTGCTCCTTGTCAGCGCTCTGTATGCTCTGTGAGCATTTCGAACACACAACTTCGGCGTCATGGCCTTCCTGCCTGGCACCTTCGCCCTTTACGGCTGCTCTCCTTGCCTCGAAGATGCTCGAGTGGAGAGCCTTCATGCGCACGAACGTCGCCCTCGTAGGTATGGTGATGTGGCGTGAAGTCTTGTCCATCATTTTGGTGGACACCTCCTGCAGCAATTTTTCCAACTCCACGAGGTTCTCGAGGCTGGTTGCCTCCTGGAAGGCCTTATACTTCTTGGGCGGCGTCGTTCTCTGTGAGCTTGCCGGGCTGGCAGGGGGTCTGTCTCTTGTCCTCTTAGGGTCTCCTGAGAGTCCGGGTTCGTGCTCTGTCCTGCTGCTGGAGTTGAGGTGGGTACTGGCGATCGTACGAACTTGCTGCCCTTTCCGAACGCCGACGCATCACCATCAGGCGCCTTTTCCGTCCGTTGGCTTGGCGATCTTGCCAGTGCCGAGCTGCCAACGAAAGGGTTTGCTGCTTCCATCCCTTCTGCTTTTTAGGTCTGCACTAGGGGGCTCCCACGCTGGCCACAGATTTCCCCTTGGCTGATCGATGGGGAATATACCGCCCCTCCCCTGTCCGCGCCGTCCCGTTGACCGGGACATCGTCTGGGCGGGGGATTGGAGGATGGTCGGAACCGCGACCTTTTCCCACGTGCCCCTTTTGCTACCTTGCTAAGCCTCGAAGTATGCACTACTTCCTTTGCCACGAGCTCAGCCTGAGGATATGACAGGCTTTGCGTGATCGTGAAAGTTCTTGCACCCTTACAGCTGCTGCTTGCTACGGTGGAGGAGTAGCCGATATGTGCCAGCTGGGAGTTCTTGTCCACTATCCAGCACTGTCCGTCGCAGTCAGCCGTTTGGCGAGTCGGCGAGGAAAGAAAAATCCAAAAATTGCGCGTGGAAATACGGTTGTTGTTGTGTCCTGCTAGGAGAACACAAGAGGGAGCGTGGAAACAGTGTTTTTGAGTCCCCTCCGCCCCTCCTCCTAGAGCACCGCTTTTTGCCTGGTAATTGCGCTCTGAGATATTCCTCTGGCTCGGTACGTACCCCTTCCCTTTGGACTCCTCTTGCTCACTCTTACCCTGTTTTTAGGGTGGTACTTCGCCTGGAACTTTGCACTTTCACTGGAGGAAATTCAAACACGACCGTTCACTTTCGGTAATCATCCGTCTTCTACTGTCTTTTTTTTTTTTTTTTGTGTTGTGTGTTTCGGAAAGCTCTATGCCGACTCAGCGCCTAGTGGCGCCGAAGTGTGAGACTCTAACCCAATAAAACCAATCTAACACACCAACCCCGGTCCCGGCGGAACTGTCGCGAGATATTACTTCGCCGGGGGGAAATGCCTATACGCTCATCTATTATAGAGTATGTCTATCTCCTTTCCTTGCGTGCTATTTCTTCGCGACGCAGCTTGGTATTCATCACTGTGGCCATGTTGCTTATCGCAGCCCAGTTTTCTTCTGACGTCCTTCTAAGCTTGTTGTTGAGGACTACCCAATCTTGCTCGAACCTTGGACATTCAAAGAACCAATGTTCCGCGTCTTTTGGTGACCGGTGTGCAAAGCACACAGAAGGGGTCATCCTCGTGCTTATACCTATGCAGATAGGATTTAAAGCATCCATGTCCTGTCAGCAATTGGGTCAGGTGGTACTCCACTTGTCCATGGCTACGGGTCAGCCAACTCTGCAGGTCTGGGATTAGCCTTGTCCCTAGGTCACGTTGTGTCCTTATTCCTGCGGCTTCTGTTGCCAACAGGTAGAGAGGGATCATTGCTGCTACCACTAGTGCTGCGTCTTGCGATACCGTTCTGAATGCACAGCATACTCTCAAGGCGCACACTCTCTGGACTGCGTTGCATTCTCGGGCATAGGTTTTCTGTTTCAATGCATCGGCCCATATTGGTGCCGCATATATTAACGTCGAACTTACCACGCTCGCTAAGAGCTTCCGTCTCGGCTGTTTTGGCACTCGCGTGTTTCCCATTATGCGAGATAGGGCAACTGCTGTCTTACCGGCTTTGCTGAGTCTATGGTTATTCATGACCCCCAGGTACTTCAGGCTTGGACTGGAGCTAATAGTGGAGTCACCTACTTCGATTGTGGCCGTCTCAACTATCTTCCTGCTGCTTATGAGCACCGCCTCTGTCTTATGGGTCGCTAATGTTAGTCCCCTCCCGGAAAGCCATGTTTTGGCTCGCTCTACGGCGTCATTGCAGATTCTCTCTGCCTCTTCTTTATAAACTCATTTTGGACGTCGAGTGTAGTCACTATGCAGTACTCTTTCTCCCATACATCCATCGGGTGCCATCTATAGCTCGCTTTGCTATCTCACATACCTCGCCGTTTGCGTCCACCGTGGAGCTACCTTTGCGGAACCCATACTGTCTCGGTGAGACAGTACCTGATCTGCTTGACCAGGATAGAGTTACGTGCTGCAACGTCCTTGACTTCGTAGATCAGGGCCAGATGGTTACTCCCAGTGTAGATGTCGCTAACCTTCCAGGTTGTCCTCGGGCTAAGGCTGCTGCTCACGAACGGTAGGTCTATTATGGACCCCGTTCCTGCTCTGCCGAATGTCTGCTGGCTGCCTGTGTTTAGCAGCACGGCATCGAGCGTCGCGAAGCTTTCTAAGAGTGCCTGTCCCCTTGGGTTGGTTCTTGGGCACCCCCTCTCCGTCGCCCATGCGTTAAAGTCGCCGGCAATGATGGTAGGGTGTTTCTCCCGGGCGTCATCCGCAATACCTTCTAGCACCGCCGTCGCCTACTGCAACGTGAGGCTCGGTGGCAGATAGCAGCTGTAGATGTAAACATCATTCAGCCGTGCTCTGGCGACACCGTCTCCGACACATGTGTGCCGTCGTTTGGTGCTTCTTGTCCTTCGCCCGGTGCCGCTTGCAGAGAATGCAGGTCGGCTGGACTTTGCAGTCTTTAGCCTGGTGATCTGTTTCTGCGCAGTTAAAACAGCATTTTGTGTAGTCTTGGGCATTTTTGCAGTTCGTCGCGATGTGCCCAAACTCCATGCACTTAAAGCATCTTCTGGGCGTGGTTTTGGGCCGTATCCGGCAATACCCCCATCCCAGGCAGATTCTTCCTTTCCTTATAGGCGTCGCTGCTACTGCCGGCGAGACTTTCAGCGTCAGGGTCTCGGTGCTCATGTAGGCTGGTCGAAAGGCAATGACCGCAGCCTCATTTATGGCTACCCCTGCCTGCTCCTGCCTGCTTCAGAGCGCCTCTTGAACCGCTGCCTGCACTTCCTGGGTTTTCTCCAGAACTAGTAGGAGCTCTCCCTTTGCGGTGCGTCGCACCCCTTGCACTGTTTGCCCTAGAGTCTTAAGGCTTGGCTCATTCTTCACCTTCCTAAGGATGTCTGAGTAGGAGACCGCGCCAGTGATAGCGATGACTATTGAATCGCTACGCGGGGGGTCTTGGTCGCGGTTGCTGCGGCTTCGGCTTACGCCTAGCTGCGACCGTTACCCAGCCCTCCGCTCGCTCCTTGGTGACCGCCACTGGTCCCTGCCGGCCTAAAGCTTCCCTCATTGGGGCTTCTTGGGGCTTCTTTGCCTTCTGGGGCTTTTTGTGCCTATGCTTTGCCTTCTTTAGGGTTGGGGACGGGTGGGTGGTGCTTCGGGCCTCTGGCCGCGCCTTCTTTCCTCCCAGCCGCTCCGTTCATTCCGGCTCCGCTTGCTCTTCCGGATGGCTGGCCTAGGCTGCAGCCTGCTCCGCACTGACCGCCAGCTCCGCGCTGGCCACCTGCCAGTACGATTCCAGCTCTCGCTGCAGGTAGTCGATCTCTTCTACCAAATCCCTCATTGGATTGGTGATGGATCGCTTTGGAAGCACCTTCAGCTTCCTCAGCTCTCTAGCCTTCTGTCCCAAGCTCGCCAGTTGCGCCATGGCTGTCTCCCTCGGGGTTGCATGCTCCACTTGGGGGCGCTGCAACGCCGGCGGAGACGACCTTGCGCGCTCCTCCACTGCCTGTATCAGCTGCGTTGGAGATCTGGCGATCGTTGCCCTTCTCCTAATGGGATTTTCCTCATCCCATGCGAATGAGCTTGTAAGCGGAGTGCTGCAAGCTGCCGCTGGTTCCGGTTCCATCTGGTCGCTCATCTCTGATGAGCTCCGTTTTCCACCGGTCTGGCAACCCTTCGTCATGGCAACGTTGTGCGCTGCGATCGTTTCACCGCACTTTTTGGTGGGTGTGATATGGCAACGCCCTGCCAGCTGATCTGCCGTCGCTTCCTAACACCACTTGCAGAGTGTTTGTCCAAAATTAGCACAAAAACACCCGACAAAGCAAGTGGCGCCAATAAATGGAACAAGGAAAGGAAATCAGACGCTTACCTCTTCGGCCCAGGGACTGGCAGCGTCCCTCTTTTCCCGATTAGACTTACTTGCTTGCGAGCTTGGTGTGGCGTGCAGGTAAGTACTGCAGCAATACCGTGGCTCGAAATTAAGCTCGTTTGTCCTTTTTCCAGGCTGATTCCTGTGTCAATTGATGTTTTTGTACGGAGCGAACCAAAATCGCGACCGCACTCACTAATTCACACAATCTCTCTCACACACGTCTCCTAGTGTGTGTGTGTGTGTGTCCCTACTTCCCTAATATCGCACCTATCTCTCTTCTCTTTCTCACCTACTTGAGACCAGCTTACGCCTCTACTTCCTCCTGTTCCGGGTACATCCTTCTTTTCTCCGGCTCCGCTCCTGTTCTTGCGCTGGCTCCTCAATGCTTCCTTGCCTTCTTCTTCACTTTCACTTGTTTCGTTGTTTTTCCGTTGCGACCGGCGCGTTAAAGAGTCAAAACTTCTGTCCAGATCCTCTGTTTGGCGCGTTCCTTCGACAGCTCCGAAATCTGTGTTCTCTGCCACTAGCCTCTGCTGGTGCTTCGGCTTTTTCCTCGCTCTCACCGCTCTTCTTCACGGGAGTCGGTGAGTCTCTCTCCCGTTTGTCGTTGCGTGTTCTTTCCCTATGGCGTGGGCAGCGGTCTAAGCTCGGCTCAATGGGTGGGTGGGAGTTCCTTCGGTCACGCCTGCGGTTGCGAGTCTGTGCGTCTCTCCCCTACTCATAGTTGCGTGCGCTTACGCTACAGCGTGAGCAGCGGTCCAAGCTCGGTGGAGGATGGATGTGCAGACGCTTACTATTTACGAAGCTGTAAAACTGTTGAGGTGTGTAAATCGTATCCTGCATCGAAATAGGAAGTTTTTATAGCATTGAGCGTTAAGAACGGAGAAATTTGACCGAGCTATTACATAGCGAGAAAGAGAAGAGGGAGAACCAACTTCTCGAAATTTTTTATAAAGTTTTGATTTTTAGTTTTTTAGACTGGATAACCATTTTGGTAAACCAAGGAGGCTTCCCAGATCTTACCGGACAAGATTCTACTCCCTAGAATCATCATGCAAGTTACTCACATTTTCAACACAGCCATTACCACATCAACGTTCCCGGAAAAGTGGAGGAGGCTAAAATAA
Source organism: Drosophila obscura (assembly GCF_018151105.1). Classification (NCBI taxonomy): domain Eukaryota; kingdom Metazoa; phylum Arthropoda; class Insecta; order Diptera; family Drosophilidae; genus Drosophila; species Drosophila obscura. Next base: position 1,239,496 of record NW_024542721.1, read on the forward strand.
TCCCTATCCCAAAAGCAAACTCTGCAGACTATAGGCCAATACTCCCGACCCTGTCAAAGCGTTCGAGACCTTGGTAGCTGAACAAATAAATTCATTTTTTACAGAGCACACATTACTAAACAACAATCAATCTGGATTCAGAATAAATAGAAGTTGTACAACTGCAATGATACAAATTGTAGAGGATATCCGTGAAAGAATGGACGACGGAAATGTAACGTTCCTAACTCTTCTTGACTACGCTAAAGCTTTTGACTCAGTTGACCATCGCATGCTCATCGCAAAGCTTCGCGAATGCTACAACTTCTCTGACTCAGCAGTACGGTTGCTATCGTCCTATCTGCTTAATAGGAGCTAGGCTGTTGTTGCTGAAGGAATAATGTCGTCCTTTGCCTATGTTAAGTGTGGTGTCCCACAGGGACAGCAGTACGGTTTCTATCGTCCTTTCTGCTAAATAGGAGCCAGGCTGTTGTTGCTGAAGGAATAATGTCGTCCTTTACCTATGTTAAGTGTGTTGTCCCACAGGGATCAGTACTTGGCCCGTTATTGTTCTCGATTTATGTAAATGATTTGCCAATAGTATTGTCCGACTGTAAAGTGCACATGTACGCCGATGACGTCCAATTATATGTTAGTCGACCGTTAAAGAGAACAGATGAATGTATAAATGTTACCAATAGAGAGCTTGAGAAAATTATTGCGTGGGCAACCAACAACCGTCTATGCCTTCATCCATCGAAGTCAAAATGCTTGATTATATACAAAAACAAAACAAAAATAAACGAAACCATATTAAGACGTGTAGAAATATCAAACACTCCCATTAGCCACATAGAGAAGACAACTAATTTAGGCTTTATAATAAACAGTGCTCTGTCGTGGGATGATCATGTGAGCAAAGCAGTCGAAAAAACATATGGTATTCTAAGAGCACTTAAACTCACCAATTTATACCAGTAAACATCCGGATGCAGATAGCAAAAGCATACCTAGTACCTGTACTCACTTATGGGATTGAGGCATTTGGAAACTGTGGTTACGCAAACAGGCAAACGCTGAGCGTGTGCTTTAATAATATAGAATCTCTGCATTCTCGTATAAAATTTTCGGCATGATTATAAGATGATTACGTTCCTACATAAAATAATCCCTACCAGACAACCCGAATATCTGTATGAAAAACTTAGATTTACCAATTTCGCAAGAACGAACAATATTATCACCATATGATATTGAACACTAAATTCTGAGAGACATTTCTTTGTAAATGTTATTCGCATATGGAATGAACTTCCACATCACATGAAAACAATACGAAACCTTTCACTATTCAAAACACACTTAGGTGCCCACCTTACACTAGACTAAGATTTAAAAATCAAATTCAATTTAAAATAAAACGAGAAGGAACGTGTGAGTCGCTTCTGGGGACGCGACTCTACTTATACCCGTACTCAGTCAGTATATACATTTTTGAGTTAATCATTTTTAAGAATTTTTTGCTACATATGCTATCTACATCTACATATACAATGTGTATTCTACATCTAACATGTAGATTGTACATGTTCCAATTAGATTCTACATCTCCTCCGCTAAGGGTTGCTCGCGCACTGAACGCGGCAGAATGTGCGAGCGAGAAGGAAAATGAGTTGCGTTGTCTTTTGTTTGTGGATGGGGAGGGGAAGCAACTGAAAATTAATTTCTTCATTCTGGCTATAATTATGATCCGATCTGATTCAGATTCGGCAATCTGGTAGATATGGGCATTCTCTACGATACTTTTTAGTTTTAGTTTTATCGTATCTTTAAAACTGTGCCTGCCACAGATTTTCGTCCTTTGTGGGGGCCGAAGGGGGCGGGGCGAAATTTTGAAATACACTTGTAGCAGTGTGATATCACATGAGTCTGGAAACCAAATTTGGTTTCTCTAGCTCTTATAGTCTCTGAGATCCAGGCGCTCATCAAGACGGACGGACGGACAGACGGACATGGCTATATTGACTCGGCTATTGGTGCTGATCAAGAATATATATACTTTATGGGGTCGGAAACGTTTCCTTCTCTGCGTTGCACACATCCACTTTTACCACAAATCTAATATACCCCTTAACTCTTTTTTGAGTACGGGTATAAAAAAACACGAACATTAGCATAAGAAAAACAAATCAACATATGTAACCAATAATTAGTATGTCATATTAAAAGATTCATTAAGCCCTAAGTTTAATACCAAACTAATGTGACACCTAGTGACTAGTGCTCTAATTACACTAGTCAACACGATTTTTCCTCTAGGAACAAAACGAACTTTTTTTTAAAGATTTGGGGCTTAGAAATGGTTTGATAATATTTTTTTTTTTCTATGGCAGAACTTTTTTTTGATGAATTTTTGAAAACTGGTATTTTTTTTTTAAGCTTTTTTCAGAGGTAGCGCTTGTTTTTTTCACATAGCTCTAGTATCTTACGTCTGGTTGTAAAGAACTTTGCTATTTTGAAAAGATAATTAAAACAGCTAGAAGTTAAGCCCAAACACTTTGTGATTTACGAAATTTTGACTTTAAAAACTCAGGAAAAGTTGAGCTCGCAACCTTCCAAAAGGTATTTTTTGTTCATTTTTTCCATATTTTAGGTTTAGTTAACGAATTTTAGCTCCAAAGTCTCTCCATAGATTTTAATGAGCGATACCTTAAATGACGCCAAATTAATGCACCTATACACATAAAAATAGAAGATACAGGATATAATTTTTTTCGACTTTTCCTGAGTTTTTAAAGTCAAAATTTCGTAAAAAATACCGCACAAAAATCATCATTTTTGCATTTCAATGCTTTATATTTCCCAGACGGTAAGCTGTAATCACAAAGTGTTTGGGCTTAACTTCTAGCTGTTTTAATTATTTTATTAATTATAAGCCCCTTTCTTGTAGCACTAGGAAATACAATAAACAAACAATACAATACAAAGTGGGACACAAGAATCAAAAAATGTGTCAAGTACATTGTAAAAAATGTTTGTACCTTTCATAACGTCAGTGCACAAGTACAGAGCGGACCAATCAAAATCCCTATTAAGCTTCGTAAACTCGGCTTTACGAAAGCAGCGGACACTTTCAGATAGCTTACCCGTTCGATCCAATACAGTAGGCCCAATATCGACCAACACTGCGAATGTAGGATGGTAGGAGTCTTCAGGTATAGTGAGCGGAAAAGCTCGGGTTAGCAACGCTATGGTCGGATCCGAGACATAGCACAGATCAAGCAATCGACCCAAGGAATTTTTCACATGGTTGACTTGAGACAGGGATAGGTCTAGCAAGCCGTCGATAAAGTCATGTCGTGACATGGGCACAATATTATTAGATTCGTTTACCGAAGACTTAATGAACCTGGACCATGAAATGCTCCGACGTGAAGTATGTCCACTGCAATGAGGACCCCACCTCCACGTCGAGACGAACTGTGATTTCTAAAAATTGTGTACAGATCTACCATAACCTCGGAACTAAGGATGTCCGGCTTTAACCAGGTCTCGGTAAACACAATAACATGGGACGAGAATGCGAGACTCAAGAAAAAGAGTGCTGAGCTAGGTAGGTAATTAAAAGAGAGGAAGTTAGTTTTTTGGATGGGTAGAAGTTGAGGTGGAAGATGAGGGTAAAGATGGAGCACTGGTCTGACTTCTATTCTTTTTCTTAGCCTTAAACTCTTTGACTACCATATACTCCGGCCAAAACTTGGCGGAACAAATGGTGCCAAATTGAGTCAGGAAGACGCTTATCTTAAAGGAAGATATCTCCCTGGTGTAAGAATTTCGAAGCCACTCCTCGTCTGCGTCATGAACAAACGCATGTCGTTTTCCAAAGCACGGCATTTACTATTTTGAAAAGGTAACACTAGTCAACACGATTTTTCCTCAAGGAACCAAACGAAATTTTTCTTAAAGATTTGGGGCTTAGAAATGGTTTAATGATATTTTTTTTTTTCTATGGCAGATTTTTTTTTTGAAGAATTTTTGAAAACTGGTATTTTTTTTAAGCTTTTTTCAGAGGTAGCGCTTCCTTTTTTCACATATCTCTAGTATCTTACTTCTGGTTGTAAAGAACTTTGCTATTTTGAAAAGATAATTAAAACAGCTAGAAGGACTTTGCCTAAGCCCAACACTTTGGATTCCACTTTCCCGTTTGGGAAATAAAAAATTTAAAAAAAAAAAAAAAAATTTTTTTTTGGGTTTTTTTTTTTAATTTTTTTTTTTAAAAACCCAAAAAAAAAAAAAAAAAAAAATTTTTTTTTTTTTTTTTTTTTTTTTTGGGGCCCGGGAGAAAAAAAAAAAAAAAAAAAAAAGTTTTTTTTTTTTTTTTCCTTTCCCGCCCGGCCCCCCCCCCCCCCCCTTTTTTTTTTTTTTTTTTTTTTTTTTTTTTTTTTTTTTTTTTATTTTTAATTTCCCCCCCCCCCCCCCCCCCCCCCTTTTTAAAGTCAAAATTTTGAAAAAAAATACCGCACAAAAATCATCATTTTTGCATTTCAATGCTTTATATTTCCCAGACGTTAAGCTGACATCACAAAGTGTTTGGGCTTAACTTCTAGCTGTTTTAATTTTCTTTTTAAAATAGCAAACCAGACGTAAGATACTAGAGTTATGTGAAAAAAGAAGCGCTACCTCTGAAAAGAGCTTACAAAAAAAATACCAGACTTCAAAAATTCTTCAAAAAAAAGTTCTGACAACGGAAAAAATGCATAATTCTTTAAAAAAGAAATAGTTCGATTTTTTCGAGTAGTGTAATTATCCTTCCATATGTCACTGGTGACCGAGTTCCAAAAGCATTTATATTCTATTCTATTTCTGCTTTTATTTGTAGAGTACAACGTACATGGTGGGGTGAGCAGATGAAAACCTAGACTGGAGGAGAGGTAGGCGCTGGCTTTTGTCTCTTGTTGTTTGGGGGGACGGGGCGGGCCCCCCCCCTCCCCCCCCCCTTAAGAAGTTATCAAATTCGTGTACGAGTAGGGAAAAGGACCAGGAGTAGGATACGGGAGAACTAGAGGGAAAGGTCAGAAAAGGTAAAAAGAGAAAGACGGAGAAGAAGAAGGGGCATCTACAGTCGGGTCATGGTAGGCGGCTTAACGCTCCAGTGCCAGAACGCCCACCCTACCATGATCCTTAAGGGCCACCTATATTTATTTATACCTCCAACAACGAGCGGTTGAATCACCCTCTCATCTCCTTTCAAAATTTTTAGCCGTATTAAGACATATACTATATATTACTTTATGATGATTCATTTGACGGAAACTAAATACCCTTCATTCATTAATACCCTAATAAATTGTTTACTAATCTAACTCCCGAATATTCCAAGCTTATGATATGCAAGGGGTAATATAATATAGGTTAAAGAAATAAGATATGTATGTATATGATATATATGTATAGGTAGATAAGGTTAGGTAATTATAATTCGAGTAAACATAGCGATGGATATGTATGTATATGTATTCAATAAGGTATTTTTAAATGAAAATAATAAGTGGAAATAGGGTAAACGTTAGGAGAATTCCTATTAGTATGAATGAAAGAGATAACTCAAAATCTTAGATTGCTTCCGCACAAGGACAGCCATTAAACCGGATGGGCCAAAGTAAAAAAAAAATCAATTAACCCCCCCCCCGCCCCCCCCCCCCCCCCCCCCCCCCCCCCCCCCCCCCCCCCCCCCCCCCCCCCCCCTTGCCCCGGGGCCCCCCCTCGCCGCCGGGGAGGGGTTGTTGTTATGTTGGTTGCCGGGCGGGCCCCTCGGGCGCCCCCCCCGCGGCTGCTCCCCGCCCCCCGGGGCTGCGCGGACAACAATAACGTTCCCTAATATGCATTTTATTATGTCATTTATCATATGTACCGAAATCATTACGGTTGTACACACTTGTATTGTAAGTGTATTTCTCCCACGCAGAAAGATCTTTCGTTGTGTAGATGGCTTGATGATTGGATGAATAGATGATTAGGTGAACAGATGATAAGATGAATGCGTGTTAACTAAAAGCATGACTGTGTACTGTTAAACCATGTACAGGAATTCTCTTTGTACATCTCGGTATATTCGGTTTAACTGGCATACAATATTTAGCACTATTTCAAGCACAAATCGGATTGACAAAACGGATTCTTATATCTGGCATAACTTCGCAAAAAGAACACTTTAAACTAATGTAGCTGCTGAGTCTGCTTCTGCAGCATCGGCTGACGAGGTAGTGGGGTCAATGACCTCAGTACATTCCTTCGCGGCGAACGAGATACTGGCTAAGTGGAACCAACTAAGTGTTGGATACGAAGATCCAGATAGGTCAAAGCTTGTCACAATGGAGAGATCTCCCTTCTGGCTCAAAGCGTGAGGAAATCCATCCTGGACGTTGATATGCAATGACTGCACCATCAAGTGGCCCATGCGACACCAAGCCGAAGCCTGTTACGCGCGGAACCCAGGCAGAAACGCAGCCCTCCTCCCGCCCAACGGACCGAGTGTTAGACTAAAATTCGAGGAAAATGAGAGCTAAACACAACTCAAAGAGCTAAACATGCAAAGATAGCTAAGAAATATAACTAATTACGGGAAAGGTATGTTAGTATTAGTTATTTAGGAAGAGGAAGGGAATTAGTAGTTGATATTATGTGGTAGAGAGAATTAAAGTCCGAGCAAAGTACCCTAAATGGTTCGTGCAAGGAATAATTCGATCTACAAAGTGGAAGGAACAAAGGAATGAAGTTTCTAGTAGATCTAATAGGAATCGTAAAGTTTATGCAGCTCAACAAGTCAGGGCTATCTACGTCACCCTTGATCAGGTTGTGCATAAAAATCACACCAATCATTTTTCTACGACTAACTAAGGTTGGAAGGTTTATTAAAAGCAATCTACGAGGGTAAGATGGCAGTCTCACACCTGCATCCCAGTTAAAGCCACGCAGAGCAAAAAGTAAAAAGTTTTTCTGGACTGATTCTATAAGGTCCTGGGTGTACTTTGTACTGGGGGCACCATACACAAGAGCCGTACTCTAAAATCGGACGAACAAGCGAGATGTAGAGAGTCTTCGTTATATAGGGGTCGTCAAATTCCTTTGACCACCTCTTTATAAACCCAAGCACACCCATGGCCTTATTTACCATGGTAGAAATGTGTTCAGAAAACTTTAACTTTGGGTCTAATTTAACACCAAGATCATCAACCAAGGTAATTCTCTCAAGAGAACCACCGCAGAGGCTATAAGGAGCCAAAAGGGGGCTGGAGCGATTAAATGTCATTACTTTGCATTTCGAGGCATTTAGGTGTAACATATTTGCACAACACCATGATTGAAAGTTATTGAGATCGGACTGCAAGCGAGAGTGAAATGAAATATATTTATGCTGGGCACAGAGTTTAACATCATCCACATACATTAGAAGCCGAGAGGTTGCTAATACTGAAGGCATGTCATTAAAAAAGTAGGGGGCCTAGATGGCTGCCCTGTGGTACTCCAGAAGTAACCTTAACAGGTGAAAAAAAGGAGTATTTGAAGGGGACTCTTTGAGACCTAGAACGATGGTAGCTAGAAATCTCTCAAAAGATTAGGCGGAAACCCTAAAAGGTCAAGTTTTTGTGCTAAAAGGGAATGGTTTACAGAATCGAATGCTTTACTAAAATCAGTGTAAATGACATCCGTCTGCAAGTTACCTTGAAAGCCTTTAATGATAAAAGAGGTAAACTTATGCCGAACAGTAGGGGTTAAAATACCCTCAATCGGTACGAGCACGCTGCCGTTCGAGAAGGACTCCGGGAAAGGTCCATTTAATCCATCGCGGTAAACCCTAAGTCAGGTTATACACGCTTGTAACTGGGTCACACTAAATTAATACTAGTGGTGCAAATTCCCACTGGGAATCAAGGAATTAAGGAAACTTTCGAAATTTCTTGGGATCTTCTTTCTCCAGGTGGATGCTACCAACGTAGAGAATAAGCGCACAGGTGCTGCTGTGGTCTTGGGGTTATGTTCACCCTCGAGGGATATGGTCACAACGAGGGGTTGGCACAATGAGCACACAATCACTTCACGGGGGGTTCGCTGTATGTAGGGTCATTATCCAGAACACTACTGCACACTTTGACGGTAACGAGGAGAAGAGACAGACTCCCGGAACAAAATTGGGCATCAGACCACATTTTTTCCTTTCCCGTACAGTACTTTTCTTGCCTTATACTTTGAATATCTGCCACTTGTTATCAAAACATCTGTTTTAGCAAACAGCTCGACGAAAGCTCATACGATCGATCGGAACCTTATAGTTTTAACGGCCTATCTTCAGGCGGTTATTAAAAATAAACTGTAGAGTTTTGAAAAATTAAACCTGAAGAAAAATCACGACAAGCGATGAATATTAAATATTGGACCAAAGTGCCTCTCATATATCAAGAAATATTTCGTGATATTGTTGTTTGATAGGGTTATAATTTTAGCACAATAGGTTGCTCCAACTTTAATCAGAAACAATGCAAACTTCTTGAGTCCGGAATCGTCAATAGTTTTGAATGAACGACAGTTCTCAACAACCCATTCGGTTATTACAGCAACCCCCTCCTGTTTCGTTTCGGGATTTAAATCAATTTGGGAATCGTTGCGAAAATTACTGAATTCATAGTATAACATTTATGTTTTACAAGGTAAGATGTGCTTCCCGCAAACTTAAAGGTTTAAAAGCACAGCTTACAGGCTACAAGCTCATCGACTTCCTCTCCATTATCATTTTTAATTTTTGAAAAAAAATCCCAAAAGTTTGCTTTTGCTCCTCTTCTCAATTAAACTATACATCCCGCTTTGAAGCTTCTCCTTAACATTCATCCTGGTTGATCCTGGTACCAACACTGTGTGAACTGTATCGAGTGTGGTTCTGTATGCATTGTTTAGAGTGAGTTAGTCTGTGAAAAGTGAAACAAGAAAAGGGCCCACAAGCTTGCTACGTTATAGAGGCTATATCGACTCGGCTAGTAATACCGATCAATAATATATATACTTTATGGGGTCGGAAAAGTTTCCTTCTCTGCGTTACACCCGTCCAAATCGACCACAAATCTAATATATCCATAAACTCGTCGAGTAGCGAGTATAAAAAATACATATTGTGTACATGCGTACAAAAATTCTTACCGAATCACCGGCGTCTGTTTCTCCATACATTTTTTTTTCGTACGTCCGGTCAGTTCAAAGCAAAGTGAAAGAATGCATAGAGTGCACGGAAAAAATTCAAAATTTCTAACTCATACAACCGAATGTAAAATATTGTAAAATTAGTTTGTGGTATCTTATTTGTTTTAGTTAAAATTAAAACAGTAATTATATTAACAACCGAAGAAACCGCGAAAACCTCTACATGTAGGAAGCCTTTCTTACATTGAAATTTTAACGAGAAGGAACGTGTGAGTTGCTTTTGCGGACGCAACTTTACTTTTGTACCCGTACTCAGTCAGTATATGAGCTTATGATTTATGTGGATTTTGTTGTTGTTTTTTTTGCATCTTTTATCTACGTCTACAATGTATATTCTACATTTAACATGTAGATTATACATGTACCATTTAGATTCTACATCTTATCCGCCAGCGGGTTCTCGCGTACATAACGAGGCAGAGTGTGCGAGCGAGAAAGAAAATGAGTAGCGGGTCTCTTGCTGGAGGAGGTGGGGGAATTAATTTCTTCATTCTGGCTATAATTATGATCCGATCTGATACTGCGTTTTCAGTTTTATCATATCTTTAAAATAGTGCCTGCCACAGATTTTCGTCCTTTGTTGCAGCGGAAGGGAGCGGGCGAAATTTTGAAATACCGATTCTGGTGGACGCTTTTTTCGAAAAAAAAATGTATTCGTAATAATTTACATATGTAAATTGGAAATATTCCAATATCCCTGTAAAGCATCATATTGTTATTTTAAATCAACAACTCTTGCCCTTATTCTTCACCCTCTTCTTCTTCTAACTCACACTTATGTTTAAACGGAACGGCTCGATCTTTTAAACGGAACTCTCGATTATTGCCATTTTTGGTGAATTACTATTCAACGAGGATAATTTTTTTTCCAAATTGTGTCATTTTCATTATTTTTTTCAACATTTATACGTTTGAATGTTACGTAACGCCAGAATGGAACTGCCCATACGTAAATTACTATGCTCAAATATGATTTTTAATTATTTCTGTTTTCTTTTTCAGGAAAAAAAATAAGCTTTTACCTAGGAAAAGGTCAGCAGATAATGGAGACAAAGATCTTAAGTTAAAAAGAAATAAGTTGTAATATGTTAGATCAATAAATTTAATTCAGGTCCCACGATGTACTTACCCTGGCAGATCCTCTTTGAAATAGTATAAGACAACAAGCATATTTTTACAGTATTTTTAAAACATATTTTGTTGTATAGAAAATTGATAATAAACACAAAAATTGAGCAGTTTAAATCTAAAAGTTTGTTTATGTATTAAGAATTATTATAGATTAATATTTTGTTTGGCTTAAATTTTTCAATATTTTATTGAAAGTCCATGATATTGCTATATTCCACGAATTTTAGCGTGCCGATGGGACACATATGGGAGATATGGGCAAAGCTTTATGTTGAGTTCGTCGGACTGTTGCTGTTGCCAAGGTCCAAGTACGGGATCACGATGACGTTGGTGATAATATATCGGTTCTTCAAGTGAACCGAACTATACAGTATTAGATGTGTCAGTTCATACAAACAGCGGAGCGGCAACGGATCTACGCCGTTCGGGAACAACCATCAAACTGATATACGCAGAGATACCGAACCATGGCTCTGAACACGTTTCTCCTCACAACTAGCGGCGCGTCAGCACCCCGGGAAATACAATAGTCTTAAGCAACGCACGCAATTATTAAAATTAAGAACTCTCGATCAACAACTCTACCCATTCTGCATTATTTCGCAGAGTTGGCAAAACCTCATTTCGAAACCCAATTCCCAACTGCACCTTCCGGGATGCAGCCTCAGCAAAACCACCCTGACCCACTAAAAATTGTCAACGAAGCACCAAGCTTCGACCTAGTTACCACACCCCACAATTATTGTTATCCAAAAAACATAAGTCAGCAAGAATTAATTATTTACGGGTCTCACGTGCGATCGCCAGCTCCAGAAAAGGGCCAAGATCGGCCAAAGAGCAGGTAGTTCATCAGCCCGAACACAAGACACTGCACTAGACAGTCACAAACCCAAAACGCTGCACTAGGCAGTCCATCAGCCCAAACCCAAGACACTGCACTAGGCATACATTAGACCGAAAACAAAAGAGGCCCAGAACACAAGACACTGCACTAGGCAGTCACAAACGCAAAACACCACACTACGCAGTCCACCAGCGCACAACATAATCAATCACAGACCAGCAAGTCTCAGAACGTAAACAATTTAAGCGAATAAAGACAGTAAAGAATAAACCAACAACCACAAAACTACCGCGTCGTCATTTTTCTCCCCTTGCCTACTGTATTTCAAGGCCAGCCCGAAAGCTGAAGTTCCCATACAATCTACAAATTTTCTTGTAGCGGACCCTGGACAGACTGATGCATATCCCAGCCTGAAATAGGAACCTTACACAAGGGAAATGTCGCTGCTGAGTTGTCTGCGAACGCTTCCATGTCTTCGGCTTTGGTGCCTGGTGCGCGTTCGGCTCATGACGGGACGCGAACCGAACGGCAGCAACCTAGCTGCGCAAATGAGTGCAAAAGTGTGTCGTGTAACACACAACAAATTTAATTGAATTGTTTTTCATTTCTTAGATCCCTAAACAGGTTTTTAATTCTCTGCATTTATTTTTATCTTCTAAGCGCACATACCATTTACCTTTATTTGATTACACTATTCAACAAATTGAACTTTTTATTTAGGCTGTGAACCAAAATGACTTTTTCTGCTAAATTTCGGGATTTAAAAATTTTTGTAGCACTTTATTTTTTTTAAGGTGTCATTTTTTTAAGAATTTTTAAAATCTGGTATTTTTTTATGTTTTTTTTCAGAGGTAGTGCTTCTATATTTCACATAACTTAAGTACCTTATATCTGGTTGCATAAAACTTTGCAGTTCTGAAAAGCTGACAAATGCAGCTATAAATCCAACCAAGACCCTCTGTATCTGCAGCTTAATGCCTGGAAGGTAATTCTTGGCCAACCTTTTTAGTTTTAGATAGGCGCATTAATTAGGCGTCGTTTAAGGTATTGTTCATTAAAATCTATGGATAAACGGTCAACTTGCAGCCGTTTAACCAAAACGAATCAAAACTAATTATTTTTTATTTTTTTCGACATCTGTTTTTTACATCTACAAATACAATGTATATTATACATCTAATATGTAGATTATACATGAACCATTTAGATTTTACATCTTCTCCGATAGCGGGCACTCGCGGACTGGACGAGACAGAGTGTGCGAGCGAGAAAGAGAACGAGTAGCCGGTCTCTTGCTGGAGGAGATGGGGTAGCAACTGAAAATAAATCTTTCTTCTTAAATTCGGCAATTTGGTAAATATGGTCATTCTCTACGACACTGCGTTTTAGTTTTACGTATCTTTAAAATTTTGGATGCCACAGATTTTCGCCCTTTATGGGGGCAGTGTGATATCACATGAGTTTGGAATCAAAATTTGTTTGCTCTAGCTTTTATAGTCTCTGAGAACTAGGCGTCAAACAAGACGGACGGACGGATGGATGGACGGACAGACGGACGACTATTGCTGCT